>NC_055996.1:98580602-99201599 GCF_018446385.1 Zingiber officinale
AGGAAACAAAGTGATAAATGACTTACAAAATTATTTAACATGATATTGAAAACGAAAAGAATGTTTGATCAATGAAAGATCAGTACTCTAGTTCCCTTATATAAGAACAAGGGAGACATACAAAATTGTGCAAACTATAGGGGTATTAAACTAATGAGTCATACTATGAAACTTTAGGAAAAAGTAATAGAAAAAAGATTAAGGAAGGAGACCACAGTGACAGAAAATCAATTTGGGTTCATGCCTGGAAGGTCGACAATAGAAGCTATACATCTCCTTAGACAATTAATTGAAAAATATCAGGCAAATTAATTGAAAAATATCGAGAGCAAAAATAAGATCTACACATGGTATTCATTGACTTAGAAAAAGCTTATGATAGAGTCCCAAGAGAAATTATATGGAGAATTTTAGAAAAGAGAGGTGCGAACTCACTGCGCACATTCAAGACACAGTATTGTGGTGCATGTTGTTTGCAGATGATATTATTTTGGTAGATGAGACACATGAAGGAGTAAATGTTAAGCTAGAATCTTGGAGAGAAACACTAGAAGGGAAAGGTTTTAAGCTTAGTAGATTAAAGACAGAATATATGAAATTTAAATTTAGCAATATTAGAAGTAATGAAACAATTGTTAAGATACGAGAGGACGAGTTGCCCGGAACCAGGAGATTTAAATATTTAGGATCATTTTTACAAAATGATGGAGGGATTGAGAGAGACGTCTTACATAGAATACAAGCAGGATGGGTGAAATGGAGGGGAGCGTCGGGTGTTTTATATGACCGTAAAGTACCTCTTAAACTTAAAGGTAAGTTCTATAAAACCGCTGTTAGACCTGCTATGTTATATAGAGCTGAATGTTGGGCTATAATTCGAGCACATGAGCATAAGATGAGAGTTGCAGAGATGAGGATGTTAAGGTGGATGTGTGGACATACGAAGATTGACAAAATAAGGAATGAGAGCATTAGAGAGAAAGTAGGAGTTGCATCTATTGAGGACAAACTCCGAGAGACACGTTTAAGATGGTACGGACATGTACTTAGATGACCAATAAATCCTCCAGTTAGGCGATGTGAAACTATGATAAACATGCATATCAAGCGAGGAAGAGGACGACCAAAAAAGACTTGGTTAGCAACAATAAAACAAGATAAAATTTATTTAAATATAGATGATGATATAATAGGAGATAGGAACTTGATGGCGTAAAAGGTTATCTGTTGACCCCACCTAGTGGGAAAAGGCTTATGGTGTTGTTGTATTGAAAGAGTTTATTAATAGATGGATTGTGAGCACTTTCATAAATATTCACGAGAATATTGTTACATTTGTTCAAGCTTGTTTGTTTAGCTTAACGAGTTGTTCAAGCTTGTTTGTTTAATTAATCTTATTTATATTGAACGAATATAAATAAGCTCTTATCAAGTCGAACACTAAATTTGTTCACGAACGCTTGATTCATTTACAACTTTACGGCCAAATTCCAAAAGGATTTATATGTCACATCAATAACTCTCAATGCATTCATAGCCGCTGTTGACAAATTCTCTGAAAGATATCCTCCAATTTTTGCAACTCTGAGAAGAAAATTAATATCTACGTGAACATGTGAAATTTGAGCATATCAAAGTTTCTACATGAAAAACAATAGTACCAACACTCTGCATAATATTTTGCATTTAAAAAACATTCTTTTCTAACACTAACTCTAAATTCTTCATAGTCAATCATCTCAAAACAATACCCAAAATTTATATTTAAGGAATTAAGTCTTGCTATAGTAGCAATAACACAGGATAGTTGCGGGCTTAGCACAATGAGTACTCGAGTGATAATTTACCACATTAGGATGATAAGTTAATTTTCGTGGGGTTTATTTCTATTTAAGAAATTATTGTGTATCTTAATTTATCTGTCTGTAGTTTATCGTAAAATCTATAATATCATGTCGTTGGAAAGAGCATATTATTTTTTACCACAATATCACGTGGCAGTCACTACAAAAGTTTAAATTAGAGGGCAAAGATAAGGTTATACCTGCTCTAATTTTTGAGGAATCATCTTGTGATTTTCGATAAGCTTTGGTTACTTGAAAGACAAATAGGCAATGCTTCCATTAACTTTCTCATCAATTTCACTATGTCATGCTTGTCTTCAAAGATGGATCTCGAAATCTCTAATTTCCTCAACCAGTAGAATAATTCCTTGACATTCAAAAATTAAGTATTGGAATAAAGAGAGGATGATCCAACAGGGAATTCAAACTTGCATAGGAGAAAAACTTTGAAGTGTCTTTGGTTCGGAGTTATCCTTCATAATTTTGATTATCCATTTAAGGTTATCAACGAAAATCTTATTTGATTTAGGTAATCGATAATTCTCGAGTAATGTTTCATGCCTGACACGTCAGCAAAAGGGACATACAATCCGAAAATCGAAAAACCTAATAAAACTAGAGTTTTTCTTGATTCCATGGTTAACGAAATTTTTTTACTCAAAATACCCTCGAATAAGAGAAAAATATGATAAAAATAAAAATGTAATGAAAAATAAAAAATAAAATATTTTAAAAAACATAAAAAATTTTAAAAATAGAAAAAACATTTAAAAAAATTAAAAATAAAAAAACATAAAAATAGAAAAAACGTAAAAAATTAAAAAATGTAAAATAAATAAATATAAAAAAAACAAAAAAAAAAAATAAAAAACATAAAAATAGAAAAATGGAAAAAAAAAGTACAAAATTTTAAAAAACTTTAAAAAAATAAAAACGAAAAGAAATAAAAAAAATAATAATAAAAAACACATAAAAATAAAGAAAAACATGAAAAATAAAAAATAAAAAATGTAGAGTTTAAAAAAAGTAATAATAATAATAATAATAATAATAATAATATATGGTTAATTTTGTAACTAAGGGTAATATAGTAAAATATTAAACTAGATTATTTATTAAAATTTTCAAACAAATATTTTTTTTTTTACATTAACTAAGTTGAACCAAATAACACTTAGTTGTGTTTTATTCTCATAATCTTAATTATGTGATTACTTGATAATTACATAACTAAAATTATACATTATAATTTGAACCAAACGTACTCTTGGAACTAAACAACAAAACTTCATATTTAATAAAAACGAAATTGAAACTTAAGCATTAGAGTAAAATCAATAATATTAACGAAATAACTTAAAATACACACCACTCTAGAATATTCATCCATTATTATATAGATGATTATATAATATAGAAGCAAATAAAAGTAATCAAAACACAGAAGAGTTTTACTTTAAATTTTAATAAATAATTTAGTATTCTTATTACCGTTTTAGCTATTCTCCGGATATAATGAAAATTAAAGTTGATGTTAATTATATTTGTTGCTAATCCTCCACTTTTGATACATAGTTGACATTAAAGGAGGGGGAAAACTAACAAATTAAAATAGCGACTAATGGAGCTTAACCATTGATCTAAATTCACTTATGTAAACTTTTAAAACTTATATATATATCAACTATAATAATTTTATGTGTTTTTCTTAAGATTTTTTTTTTCTCGGTGAGCCGTCAATCCATCAAATTTACCAACCTACTCATATCGACCCAAACTGAACCAAAAAAAAATCTACCAGATATAGAACCGGATATAGGGTCTTGATATTACATTATCTGATCTAGTAAGGTCGGATAGTTTTTTATTCCAATAATTGAATCAACCCGATCCGTAATCATCCCTACTTGTAGTAATTACTATTGATAAGCTATTACACGTTGTAGTAGCTATTGTCGATAAGCTGCTATACGTCTATTGCCAATTAGTTACTACAACGTGTAACGAGTAATGTCTATAATTATTTTAAAATATTTTATTTTTTATTATATTTATATTTATATTTTATATTTCATTAAATATAGGATCGAATATTCAAATAACTGATAATTCATCGAATATATAATACATAAAAATCGTTGAATATAAAATTAGATATTACATTATCCGATCTAATAAAATCGTATAATTTTTTACTTTAATAATTAAACCAATCCTATCCATGAACATGATGATCCCTACTTGGTATCATTTTTTTTAAAATCTTATCTCAGAGACTATATTAATCCTGGTGGTTTCGCACGTGCGCTGGGCGTGATAAACCCAGGCCCAGCCACACCGCCTCTTCCTTTTGCTGCTGCTGCCGTTGCTTCCCAATCTCGGTTCGCCTATTCACTTCGATCCAGCGCCGGATCCATCTTTTGCCGGAGAGAGAAGGGAAGGTGATACGCCATGGAGGTTGCCTTCTCCTCGCTGCGCTCAATCCCTGCCGATGCCAATCGCGTTATGTCCGTTTCTCCCAGATCGTCGTGGAGCAGCGGCAGAACAGCGCCGAGGGGCTCCGCCTCCTTTTCTTCCGCTCCCTCGAGGCCTTCTTCCCTGAGTTGCGGCGTCGTCGCTACTCCTTTCCTCGGTATCGGGAGCGTCCATAGCGACTTCAACGGAATAAGGGTTCCCTCCCTGAAGCTGCCTACTCTATCCTACGGTCGGCGCCCAAAGAGTGGCGTCGTTACCATGGTAAAATAACAACAACAAAAAAAAGTTGTCTTTGCCTCTGATGTCTTTGTAAACTTTCCCCCCAGATCGTAGAGACCTTCTTCTCTGATTACTATGAGAGTTAAGCTCAAAATCCTCTTTTTTTCGATTTCTTTTATTTTCTACTTCAAAACGAACAATTCGATATTTATCTGGTACACGGACATGGAGATTTTATTAGATACGTTAGTTTATTGTTTGAGACATTAATTTCTTTTTGAGAGTCGGTGGAAATATATTAGTTAGTGTAGAGCTTTGTCATTTTATGAAAAAAAAACGTCTGTCATTACCAGCATTGTTGATTTTATTTGTTATGAATCATTCATAGTGTTTTACTCATGATTGCACTTTTTAACAGGTCATTCCTTTCTTGAGAGGAACAGCATGGGAGCAACCGCCTCCCGATCTAGCTTCTTACTTGTATAAAAATCGAATAGTATATTTGGGCATGTGTCTTGTTCCAGCAGTGACAGAGTTAATGATGGCAGAGTTCCTATATCTTCAATATGAGGATGCTAAGAAGCCAATATACCTATACATTAATTCTACTGGTACAACGAAAGTTAGTAGATATGCCATTTCTGAAGGATTACACTAATTTACCATAATGTCATGCTGCATTATTGGGTATTGTAATGCATTGAAAATGTGTGTACAACTTGTTCATTCATCATCTGTTGTTAATTCATTCATTTAGTTTAAGTGGATACATGACATTGATTGCCTTGGTAGCTCTGTACATACTATTTTTGTCATATAAAGCTTTTGTTGTTATAGTTGAAGTTGTTTTATTACCTTTGGATGTTTCATATTCGTGTTGAAATATATATGGGCTGATGGCTTTTAAAATCTCCAGTTTGGTTTATCCAATGTTTTGCGCCCAACATGTGGATCCATTCATAATATGGACTGCAATATCCTTTTGATTGTGTTTTCCCTTTACTAGATAGCAGCAATGATGCTCTCCAATTCATTTCTATTTTCTGGGTAGTAGTATAACTTTGGCTCATGGCATCCGCCAAATCTCTAGTCGAAGCATTTGCTGAATGGCGTCATACTTCTCTAACTTGGGATGAGATTGTGTGCCATGTAGACTAAAATATCATGAGTGCTTCTCCCCTGTGACTTGGCTTGCATTTGAATTGCTTCATTTCATGATAGTTTTTGGTTCATTGTTTTTCATTTGTTCCTTTTGGTCTTGGTTTTGGAAGTGTTATGTCTATTTTGCTTAGTGTCTAACTGTCTATTTTGATAGAAATAATCTGTATCTAATGGCACTTCTAGCATCTCTATGTTATTTCTCACTACTAGATATGGTTTGTATGATCTTGTAAACTTCCATTTAGTAGTAAGAAAAATAGCTATATTCTTATTTTTGGGGCAATGAGACTTAATAGCTTCATTGTCTTAGTTAAGTATAGAATTAAAAGTCATCTTAGATTATAATTTAAATTGGAAATAGCAATGTGGGTATTTTATTGAGTTGTTTAGGTTTTAAAAATGCATTTTTGACTTGTATGATCAAATGGAACTAGCGTAATTCTCTGCACTTGAATACATTGAGCAATTTACTTCTTATCTTGATCAAGCTAGTTTTGCTGGGATGATTCGGATGAACCCTCTAGAATTTGTTTTGTTCACTATCTATTGATCTGTATTATCAAAGACTACTGTATCTAAATAGTATTACCATCAATGAATTTCTTGTAAAAATCATAAATATGAATCTAGGTTATGTTGCTCCATATTTTTGTTCCAGAATTTGATCATTTAGTAGCTTCCTGTTGTTCCATTGACACCTATGCTTCTTTGTTTTTTCTGAACATTGCATTGCAGAGATTTTTTTCTGAACACACCTTATTATGTTCCTCTAGGGTGGAGAAAAGTTGGGTTATGAAACAGAGGCCTTTGCAATTTATGATGTCATGAGGTTTATTCCTTTGCTCATTCTTTTTAAATTATGATAGTTTTTCTATTTACTTTGTTTCTAATCTGCTGGCCACTTACCAAAAGCATTGGATGCTACAAGCTGCCACTGTCCTATGTTGCTCAAGTGCTAAGCATTTACTTGAACGAACTAGAGTGCTTATATTTTGTGAAGTATAAATCCCATTGTTAGTTTTTTAAGGAATAATGTTTCTAGAATCAATAATGTTGAGAATACAAATAAATTCAAGAGCTAGTTGACTATTTAAGTATACTATAACTCTTTGACTACATATTTATTAAAAAAGAGCAACCTGGTGCACGAAGCTCTCATCATGTGGGGTCCCGGGGAAGGATCCATTTAACGCAGCCTTACCCTACTTTTTGTAAGAAGTTGTTTCCAGGATTCGAACCCGTGATCTTTAGATCACAAGACAACAACTTTACCGTTGCACCAAGGCTCCTCTTCTGACTACATATTTATTAGCGAATAAAATAGATAAAGATCACATTAATATATTAAATCATTACTTGGCATGAAAAATTCTGGGAGTTAGTTTACTAACGTATCCTTTAAGGAACCAAAAACTATCTAAACTTTAAAGCTAGTAAGTTTGATCCTCAGGTTCTTATTTTTGTCATGCTCATTCAATGGATGTTTTTATTCATGCTTTAGCAATTTTTACCATGGAAAGTTAGAGAAGGGTCAAGACGTCAAGTAGATACATTGAAAGAGAAAAAAAGAATTAGCAGTACAATCAAGTGAAACCAAATAAGAAAAGAGACATGTGAGATTAAGAAAAAGTAACAGCAAAGAAGGGAGATTAAAAGATGTGATGCAAGAAAGAAAATTCAGTCTACTGCAAGACATGCCTAGTGTGTGTTGGGTGTGCTGTTTTCTAGGAGATCAGAATCTAGATGTTTTTGTTTGCTACGCTTTACAGCTAAAATTTCTTAATCTTTCAAAACTCAGATTGAAGGGGAGCCTTGGCGCAACGGTAAAGTTGTTGTCATGTGATCAAAAGGTCACAGGTTCGAATCCTGGAAACAGCCTCTTGCAAAAAGTAGGTAAGGCTGCGTACAATGGATCCTTCCCCGGAACCCCGCATGGCGGGAGCTGCCTTTTTTGTTTGTTTTTTTTCATAACTCAGATTCTCTTGGAAATGATATCTCAGTTTTTCTCCAAAAAAGATACCCTAAAAATGGAAACAAACAATGGAGGAACAAGATTGACAATGGATAAGAGAGAACTATAATTCATACTCTAAAAAAAGAAGTAAAATACAACTGGCATTGTTATGATACTTGTGCTATGGTTTCAATATGGTAGATAACTTAATTGTCACCATTAGAATGGCTGTATTTGCAATCAGAGGTAATATAGGTTGAGAAGATGAACCTCAAACAAGTAAAACATCTTGCTTTGGTCATTTATCAAAATTTAAAAGTTCGAAGCTATGCTGAATCTTCAAGCTTGTTTTTGAAAATCTATTATAAGTTCATATGACCAGACTTCAATTAGCGACAATTATTATTACAGAGGTGATTTGAATGATATTGGTTTTCTGATGGTTAATTTGAAGGATTTAAAATTCAATATCAAGTCAATTTTGAACTGCTTTTTTGCTAATCGTTCGGTTTTATTTCATGACTGAAACCTTTTTTCTTATGACAGTTATTTTAGTGTTGTGTCTACAAGGTAAAATGTATCTTTCTACGGGATTGTCTTCTTTTCTTTAATGCTTATGGACCACTTCACCTAGAATGTGAATCTTTGAAATGGCTGTTATTTAATATTTTTTCTCATTTCTTTTTAGAACAGAATGTATCACTTGTGATGTACATGAACATAAATATATGTGCAAATGCACTTCTTACTTTCAAAATACAGGTATATTAAAACTCCAATATTCACACTGTGCATTGGCAATGCTTGGGGAGAAGCTGCACTACTCTTGGCTGCTGGTGCTAAAGGAAACCGTGCTGCTTTACCATCATCAACAATAATGATAAGGCAGGTAGGGTTAGTAATCTCCACCTATCTCATGATATTATAAGTTGAATTGTCGAATGCATTTCTCCTTATTCTGCCTGTAATTCACTGAAGCCAGTAGCATATCTTTATTTCTAGTTTGTTGAGTGCATATTCAGATGACTGAAACTGTGCTCATATCTACAGCCAATTGCAAGATTTCAAGGTCAAGCGTCAGATGTTGACATTGCAAGAAAAGAAATAAGCAATGTGAAGGCTGAATTGGTAAGTCATTATTCTCTAAACTGTTCAAACATTATCTATTTTTGAGTTCAGCTAAGATCATTTATATCCTGAGCACAAGCATGATTTGTTAAAAATTATTATTTCTTATTGTAAATATTAATTCGTTTAAGATAGTCAAATCTATGTTGTCTCTCTATGTTCTTGACATCATGGCACATCTTGGATGTTATTGAGCTGGTAAGAGACAACCTTCTATGTGTGGTTGTTCTCCCTGCACACGAAACATTGAACATTTTTTAAAACTACAGTGGAAAAGATTATCGATGATAGAAAAAGTAGCTGATTGCAGAAAATATCATTCAAGAGTTTTAGATTTACCTTACAAGTTTTTGGTAGAGATATTCTATTTAACTCCTGCCTACATTCCTGTTCAAGTCTGGACCAATCCACAATGTGAACCTGGCATTGACAAAAACAGTTGATTCTTTCTGTTTGAATGAGACTCAATGTACTGCTAAGCTCAGGCCCATATACCTAATCAACGAGCTGATGTTATTTTCTTGGTTTCTGATCCTTTTTGAATGATATTGGACGGTGGAGGGTGATAGATCTGGTTTAACGAACCTGGTGTAGACCAACAAGGAGGAAATTATACAACAACAATAACAACCAAGCCTTTTCCCACTAGGTGAGGTCGGCTACATGAATCCTTTTACGCCATTGAGCTCTATCTCCTATTATATCATCATTTATATTTAAATAAATTTTATCTTGTTTTATTGTTGCTAACCAAGTCTTTTTTTGGTCTTCCTCGTTTGATATGCATGTTTATCATAGTTTCACATCGCCTAACTGGAGCATTTATTGGCCGTCTAAGTACATGTCTGTACCATCTTAAATGTGTTTCAGAGTTTTAACTCAATAGATGCAACTCCGACTTTTTCTATGCTCTCATTTTTTATTTTGTCCATCTTCGTATATCCACACATTCACCTTAACATCCTCATCTCTGCAACTCTCATCTTCTGCTCATGTGCTCGAGTCATAACCCAGCATTCAGCTCCATATAACATAGCAGGTCTAATTGCGATTTTATAAAACTTACCTTTAAGTTGAAGAGGTACTTTACGGTCACATAAAACACTCGACGCTCCTCTCCATTTCACCCATCCTGTTTGTATTAAGACATCTCTCTCAATCCTTCCATCATTTTGTAAAAATGATCCTAAATATTTAAATCTCTCGGTTCCGGGCAACTCGTTCTCTCCTATCTTAACAATTGTTTCATTACTTCTAATATTGCTAAACTTAAATTCCATATATTCTGTCTTCAATCTACTAAGCTTAAAACCTTTCCCTTCTAGTGTTTCCCTCCAAGATTTTAGCTTAGCATTTACTCCTTCACGTGTTTCATCTACCAAAATAATATCATCTGCAAACAACATACACTACGGTACTATGTCTTGAATGTGCGCAGTGATGTAAAAAGATAGAGACTTAGAGCTGATCCTTGATGTAACCCTATCTTTATTGGAAATGCTTCAGTTACTCCGCCTGAAGTCTTTACTCTGGTCGTTATATCCTCATACATATCCTTAATTAGTTCAATATATGTTACGCTAACACCTCTATTTTCTAAAATTCTCTATATAATTTCTCTTGGGACTCTATCATAAGCTTTTTCTAAGTCAATGAAATGTGTAGATCTTGTTTTTGCTCCCGATATTTTTCAATTAATTGTCTGAGATGTATATCTTCTATTGTCGACTTTCCAGGCATGAACCCAAATTGATTTTCTGTCATTGTGATCTCCTTCCTTAATCTTTTTTCTATTACTTTTTTCCAAAGTTTCATAGTATGACTCATTAGTTTAATACCCCTATAGTTTGCACAATTTTGTATATCTCCCTTATTCATATATAAGGGAACTAGAGTACTTATCCTCCATTGATCAGACATTTTTTTCGTTTTCAATATCATGTTAAATAATTTTGTAAGTCATTCAATACCTTGTTTCACTGAGCACTTCCATACCTCTATCGGATTATCATCCGGTCCAACGGTTTTTTCATTGTGCATCTCATTTAAATTTTGTTTTACTTCTGAAATTTGAATTCTACGATAAAAATTAAAATTTCTATGCTCATTTGACCTAATTAAAGTACCTAAGGTAAGTTGGTCACTTAAACCTTCATTAAAAAGTTAATGAAAATACTTCTTCTACTGCTCTTTTATTTCTCCATCGTTTACTAATACTCTATTACATTCATCTTTAATACATTTTATTTGGCTAAGATCTCTTGTTTTTCTTTCTCTCACTTTAGTTATTCTATAAATATCTCTTTCCCCTTCTTTTGTATCTAATTTTTGATATAACTGTTTAAAAGTTTCATTTTTTGCTTCACTCACTACTTTCTTAGTTTCTTTCTTGGCTATTGTATATTTTTTTAAGTTTTCCTCGTTCTTACAAATATATAATTACTTATAAGCTATTTGTTTTTCCTTCACTTTCTCTTGTACTTTCTCATTCCACCACTAAGATTCTTTACTTAGTGGTGCATGTCCCTTTGACTCACCGACTACACTCTTAGTTACTATTTTCAACTTTGATACCATCTTATCTTATGTTGTATTAGAGTCATCGTATATTTCACCTAATGCTTGTACTTCTACCTTCTCCTTAAATATATTTTGTTTCCCATCCTTTAACTTCCGCCACTTAATTTTAGGAATTGTATATATTTTTTTTTCTATTGATACTATGTTTGAGGCGTATATCCAACACTACTACCCTATGTTAGGTAGTTAAGCTTTCTTCAGGGATGACTTTGCAATCTTTACAAATCTTTCTATCCTTCTTCCTAACCATAAGAAAGTCAATTTGCGATTTATTATTCCCACTTTTGAATGTGATTAAATGTTCTTCTCTTTTCTTAAAAAACGTATTAGCTAATATAAGGTCATATGTTATCGCAAAATCTAATATAGTTTTCCCTTCCTCATTCCTCGTTCCAAACCCATAACTCCAATGTACTCTCTCATATTCCTTATTTTTCACTCCGACATGCCCATTTAGATCACCTCCTATTAAAATCATTTCTTTTGGTGGAATAGTTTGTAATATTTCATCTAAGTTCTCCCAAAACCTTGATTTGGTAACTTCATCTAATCCTACTTGTGGTATATATTCATAGTTTCTTTCGCCACTATTATCTTAAGGGCTATAATTCTATCTCCTTTTCTAACTACTACTACAACTTCATTATTTAACAAACTATATACAATAATACCCACTCCATTTCTTGCTTTTCTCTTTCCAGTGTATCATAACTTAAAACCCTAGTTTTCTATCATCTTTGCCTTCTCACCTGCCCATTTTGTCTCTTGTACACACAAAATACTAATTTTTCTCATAATCATCATATCTACTACCTCCATTGATTTACCAGTGAGAGTTCCTATGTTCCATGTTCCAAATCTTAGATTAATAGTTTTCCTATCATATATGTTTTTATCTAACCTATGGTGTGAGAACTCTTGCCTATTTAACACTACACCCAAGTTCTCATGGAGATGTAGCGATCCTTGTTGAGACGTTACAGTCGGACCTTGTAACGCGAACTCTTGCATATTTATCACTACATCCGAGTTCTGGATATGTAGCGGTCCTTACCGAGACGTTACAGTCGGACCCTGCAACGCGTTCCTTCCGGGGAACAACTTAGCATTAGCACAATAATTTAATGGATTCATTCATTGAATATTTGCCATAATTTGATACTGGCTGGCAACCTAACGCAACCCTCCTCCTTTATCCGGACTTGGGACCGGCCATAA
Organism: Zingiber officinale; assembly: GCF_018446385.1. Lineage (NCBI taxonomy): Eukaryota > Viridiplantae > Streptophyta > Magnoliopsida > Zingiberales > Zingiberaceae > Zingiber > Zingiber officinale. The sequence goes on from NC_055996.1 coordinate 98,593,182, forward strand.
CCGGTTGTCATGGGCGGAGTTATAGGTTTCCACTAATATTTCCATCAAGCCGGGTGTGTGATCTGCTTGAATCTTGCTTCCCTGAGAGATAGCAATGAGAATGTATGACCTGACATTGGTGGTAGCACTTGACTTACTTTTTTCCTTATTCTCCTCTTACTAGATATGTCTACATCCTTTTTTATGTTCTCCAACTTGTTTCTCTTAAAAAAGAAAAGGTAGATCCGCTATCTTAATGTTCCCTCTAATACCGGCTCTATGGATATGAAGGAAGGTAAATGCAGGTGCGTTAGGCGCATGATTAGTTGTCTTGGCTTCTATTGTATGCATGCATGATGATTAACATTCAAAATGCTGAAGATTGCTACCCCAAAAACGCTGATCATTCAGCAGAAAAATTCAGCAGTTTTCTACACTGATTTTTTTTTACTAGGTCCATGTCTAGCCGCCCATTTGTTCTTTGATTCCTTTTTTATGTTCTCCAACTTAATTCTCTTCTGTTAGTCACAAAAGTATGTTTTCATTTTCTGACATTTGAACGTGGATTAGATGAGAAATAAGTAAGAACGTTATACTAAACCCATTTCACATATTACAGACTTCAAAACTGACCTTGAACTTGTTCAGGTTGCTCTTTACTCGAGACATATTGGAAAACCCCGGGACCAGATCGAGGAAGATATCAGACGTCCTAAATATTTCAGTCCTAGTGAAGCAGTCGAATATGGGATCATTGATAAGGTAAATATTCCGCAAAAGTTGTGTCTTTCTTTTTTCATTTTTTAAAACTCAATGCAGAAACTATCGAAAACTTTTGTTTATCATCAGGTATTGTACAACGAAAAAGGTCCGGAAGATCGAAGTGTTATCTCTGATCTTAAAAGAGGACAACTCGCCGAGACTGTCTAATGCTAATGGCTTATAACAAAAATGTCAGATTACATTTTGTGATTATTGTAGAAATGCAAGCTGCATCCTTATTTATTTATTTGTTTATTTCAAAAAAAATTAATACTTTATGCGTGGCTTGCTGTAACTTAAATTAAGCGAAGTTTGTTATCATGCTATTGTGAAAATGTCTATGAGAAATGTCATGCTGCAAGAATAATCGTTTGCTATTGTTGTTTACCATTATTCTTTCCTGAGCTGCGGACTCTGCTGCAGCGCCCCCCTGCAACTGGTGTTTGATGTGGGAGGTGCCTACAACTCCGAGGAAATGTCGTCTCAAGTTGGAAGCATATGCGGATCCAAGGTTTTTCTTTCTTTATTTAAAGTTGAAATGCCTAGAATTTTTTTATATTTATTTCAATTGATTATTGACCAGTTCACTAAAGAACTACCGAGCTCAAATAATATACTTAGCAAGTTGTTCATAGTGATAAAAGATGAATACGTTTGTCTTTAATATTTTCGTCAATTCATCTTAGGGTCAATATGGAGGAGATAAATTACGAGCGATTATTAGTCTTTGGAATAGTGATTAACATATAAGGGAGATATTTATCTCGATTTTGTCAAAATTCGAACCTTAGATTCTATGGTTGCAATTTCTCATATGCTAGGCATTAGATTATCTTGAGAGGTGAATACGTTCGCTTCCAGTGCCCCCGTCAATCCGTCCTAAGGTCAACACGGAGAAAATAAATTATGGACTGTTACTAGTTTTTGAAATAGTGATTAACATATAAGAAAAGTATTTATTTCGATTTTATTGAAATTTGAACTTCAAACTTTATAGTGATAATATTTCATGCGCTAGTTATTAGATCATCCCAAAAGAATCATAAGTAAAGATGTTCATTATGGTAAAAGGTGAATACGCTCGTCCCCAGCATCTTCGTCAATCCGTCTCAGGGTTAACACGGAGAAGATAAATCACGGATGATTATTAATCTTTGGAATAATAATTAACACATAATATAAGATAAGTAAAGATGTTCTTGATATGAGATGAGGTTGACTTTTGAGTGTTGGCGAGAACAACCTATACTTTTAGAATTAATAATAATTTATCTCCTCAGAAAAGTATGTGGAGCTGTTGGGGTGATTGTTTTTATCTTTTTACTACAATAAAATAAACAACAATTGACTAAAGGGTGCATTAGTTACGGAATTCTCAGTAGGGTACTTAACTTTTAAAATTTTCAAATGACATTTATTTCTCATTTTATCCCTTCTTCCAACTATTGTGATGTTGTATAAATTTCCGCAAACTATTGTGGTGTTGTATAAATTCAATGTAATATTACAGTGATTAGCAAAAGGCGTAAAATGGGAAATAATGTGTCCTTTGATAAATTTTGGAAGTTAAGTGTGATTTTAAAGAATTTCACAACTCTAAGTGGGTTCTTTGATATAATTAAGCATGTAAAGTCTTAACACTTCAATCGTGTTTAGATAAAATCTATTCTGTCAGCTTGATATGGGTCACAGGAGGTGGTTGTGGAGGTGTAATGGTGATGGTGGTGTTATCTAGTGGACACCTCTCATCGTAGCAAATGTGACTATTGCCTCTAGGCATAACCGAGCTATTCACTATATGGTAGATTTATAGAAATGGACAAGAGTTAATTTCCGATGAAGCTGGAGAAAAATATCCTTCCACGTAGTGACCTGCTTGGTTTTCTAATTTATCCTTGTATAAATATATCATTTTTTTTTTTGACAAAAATAGCAAATGTGATTATCGCGATTGTAGTTCCAAACAAATCACCTAAACTTTTTTGTCCATTCTTTAGACTTTGGAGTATTAAATTTCTTTTCTTCTGTTCTTTAAATAACTATCTTCATTAAATTCACAGCGACGATACCACCAAAAAAAAAAGAACATGCTTAACAATTCAACAAAACTGAACCATAAGGCTCAAGGTATTTCAATGAATTAATCAATTTTATGGAAGTGTATGAACAAAATCAGTGAATGGAAGTATACAATTTCAAAAGTGTCGTCCTACAAGATGAGAGAAGTAACATATATGAAGTAGCTGATAGGGTAAATGTTGTCCCTCTCAATAGCAAATATTTTAGAAAAGGAAGAGCAAATCCATTTGATGGCTGCAGCAAAAGAGGCATTCATTTGGTAAGGCTTGAAGTCTGATATGATCGCCATGTGAAAAGAGCAAAATCTGTACTGAGATACAAAAAGGCACTTGTTCACAAGCTGAATTTGAAGCTTCTCCATTTACGGAAGATCCGGTCCTTTAAGCATCTTGAGTCTCTGCATTTGCATTTGATATCAGATAAGGAAAATATATATATTACAACTCAGTTGTAGATAAATGACCACATTATATTGTAATCTCTATTTTATAGATATTATTAGCCCATCAATATTTTTGTAAAACCATAGTACTGAAAAATTCCTATTCGAAGTGGAACTCCAGCAATGCAATTGTGTCAATTGAATTAGTTTAAGCATATAAAAAGCTAAACAGCTGAAGATTTGGTTAAAGCAACGATGAGTAGGAGTATGATAATTTGTGCAAGAGAATATATTTGAAATGCTAAACATCCAATACTACATCTTGAGCTCTTATAACTAAGATAGATCTTCAGAAGTTATTGCTTAAACAAAAAAATATAAGCATTGAAATCTTACTGTGATGAACATGGGAGGATCGTCGAGACTAGTACATCCAAGAATGATTTCTCTTCTCAACTTTGTTGTAAGTTTGTGAACTGCACGTAACTGGTCATGGGCGGAAAAAAAAAGAGTTAAGGTGATTACAAAAAGAACAAAAGTTCAGTAGCCACAACTTTACCTCAGATCGAGTTGCTCCACCGATCATGAATATAAAGATACGCTGGCCCATGTTCTTGAAATCAACAGATGCATTCCGAAGTACAGAATCACTACAAATTACAAAAGTATTATGAAAAGAAACTAAAAGAAGAAATAGTATTTTAATTCTTGGAACATCGTTGAGAGTTGATGCTGAGGAAATAACAATTACGTGACATACCTTGAATAGCCATCATCAGAGCACCGACCTTTTGCCCATGTGGCAGTCCTTCTGGATCTCCTGGATTGGACAGGCTGTGTACCATTTGATGCTGTGGCTTGAGTAGCAGCAACTGGTTCATTTATATATGGAAAGTCATCCTTGGGTAGCTCACCTTTGTTTAGTTTCTCGATTAGCTCCTGAAAGAAAGAAAGAACACCTTGAGAATTGGGATATAGAATAGCTATCTAAAGATTTTAAAGTAATACAATTTCCATCCCAAAGAAGGAACTCATGAAATTATTCTTTAATTTTGAATTATCAGTTTGCAGTCATATTGATATGTGAAAAACCAAGTTTTATAGAAGCAGTGTAGTTCCCTTGGTGTCTTTAACCATCGTTTAAAATCTTGTTATTGTATCCATCTAACCAACAATGAATTGCTAATAACAATATTTCCCAATACCAACTGTTGTTTGATGTCCTATTGTTTTTGTTTTTGTTTTTGATTTTGCTGATATGGGGTCATTAACATATCTCAGTATCTTCTCAATGCGCCATATCTACCTTGGCCAACGGTTGGAGACAACTTTTTGTAGTTGTGCTTACTGGTCATCATCATATCAAGATAAGCACAAAAGAGAGAACTCACAATTTAATAGACTATAGATAACAGACATTGAAACTTATGAGGTTTGCCAAGATTTACCTACACGGTAGACCCCACAAAGAAACATGAAAACTCAGTACAATGAAGATTTCCCAAAAGCAAATGATAAGCTTGATCAAGAGTGTTATTCTGGACATCCATTATGTTCATCAAACAACCTAAATCAGTCACAAGAGCTACATAAGTGGAGATGCAGATTGCTACATATCACCTCCTAAAAGAAATCATGTTAGCTGTGCAACTTTATGAACAAATGACCATAGTAAAAGTGAATTGAGTAATATATTCCCTAGTTAGTAGTTTATCCAACAGATTTGACTGGGAATCAAGCCACCCAATGACTGGAAAGACCACCTGAAATAATTTCCATTTTTATGATCGAGCAGGTCAAAGGTGAAAGGTGATCAACCAAGGAGTCTGTCACGGATGTGGATGAAAGGTGATCAAAGAGCTAGTATACAAAAGAGGCAAAAAAGGATCTTAAGAAAAAAAAACTCTTGATTGCAGTTTTTTATGTTCATACATAGACTTCATTTCAATTTCTTAGTACAATAACAAAAACTTAATCATCTTATTAATCTGGATGCATTGCATATCTTATGAGAGAGCTGCACAAATGAGATATCAAGATAAGATAAAAAAAAATGGTTCTATCTGTGGATTCTATGAATACCTCCACCACTGGATAAAAACGTGACAATGCCCAGGTTTCCTCTTCACCACTCTTTTCCTTTCTTGCAGCTTGTTTCTTCTGCATTACAAAAGGCAGCAATTTTAACATCAGCTACAAGAGCAAAAAACACCTCATATTTTAAATCCATAAGAATGGTTAACTTTTATTTAATTTTCCGAGAAGAAGTTTCATAGAAGATAAAATTGCAGGATATATTTTTGTCGCCAAGAAATGTAATTACCTTCTGAACATCAAATTTAAGAGAGAAGTTTCCATCAGATTTCTTTTTGGGATCTATTTTTCCGAAGTACATCAAGTTATTTACAGCTTTCATATCCTCTGGTGATAATTTTGCCAGCTGAAAATGGTAAGGCAGACAACAAAAGAATTTCAAATTCAAAGCGCCCTAACATTACAAGGATTATAGCTAAAGGCTGATGAGGCTGCATTAGTATATTTTCACCAGTACATGTTATTCCAGTAAATCTGGATGGAAGAAAGATCCATAACAGTTGAATACCGCTAGACGATCATGCTATTGCTATTTATCAAATTTATGAAACTTGGAGCACAAAAATATCAAATTGAAACCATCAACTAGTATTTTACTGATTAAGTTGGATGAAAGGAAATCAATTGGAGCAAACACCCATGCAGGAAATCAAGAATGTATATAAGTAGTTATTCTCAGGTTAAGGGAAAAACAAGTAAAAAAATTCATGTGGAACCTTAAGTTTGGGACATGCATAAAACAAATTATTATACTTGACTTGGTACCCATGCATCGGTAAGTTGTGGATGATCAGTTATGCCCAATAGTCTCACATAACATGGACCTGAGCAGACTTTCATCCAGAGCAAGAGGTCTTTAAGTAATGTTTTTTATGTACCAATTTAAATGATACATAAAAGTACAACCACAAATAGGTAGTCAAGTTCAGAATAAACAATAAAATTCGTGGTGTAGCAAAATGGCATAAAAACCAAGAAGATCAAGCAAATTAGTGGAGCAGGTTTGATCTGGTCAATTTAGGCTTAAAGGAAAATTTGTGTATTAGGAGACTAAGAAGTGATTTTTTTATTCAGCAAACAAAGACCTACATATTTCGCATAAATGTACATATTAGGGTGTGCATAAAGTTCTTAATACAATTGGCAAGCCTTTAGCCTTCCTTTCCCCTAAAAAAAGGAAAGACATAAACACCAAGCAGTGGTTTACATTTGTTTCTATAAAGTTTAATACTCTACCAACCTGCATCAACTTGATCCCATTGTCCCCTTCAAACTTCTCAGGGTAAGTGGCTGCATAAATCATCAATAATCTTAATTTACTTTCAGGACTGGCATCCTGCAAAAGATTAATAGAGCATTGAAGTATACAAGTCTGTTTCACCATACGAGTAATAGATAAGTTTTCACTTTCTAATTTCCCATAAGTACACCAAACCTGCTTTGTCCTCAGTAGAGTAATCACTTCCTTTGCCCCTGCATCTCCAAAGACAAGATCTTGTTCTAACTGTCCTATGTCTCTAAGATGCATTTCTCGAATCAACCTATTGATTTTTCCTGCAATCTGAGCAGATTTAGCTAATTAGATAGAGCAAGGTTCAATTTTTCATGCATGACTGGAATAAATCTCGGCACAATTATCTACAAATGACTAATTAAGTGGAAAACTTCCTCATGTAAGAGAAAGAGGCTACTATAGAAACTATGTGCAGATAAAGTCCTGTCCCCAAACTTTTGCTCACCTTGGTTATTCTTTTATGGCTGTGGTAACTATTTTAGATATAAATTTGCAATACCCCAAAACATCTCATCTAAGAAATAGTACTAGCTAATCAATAATATCCTGCAAGGCAATGAAAAGCCTTTCTCCGCAACATCTATACTTTTATTGTCATAGATTATGTCAACCTTTCTCAAATCCAAGAAACATGTAGAACTGTTCAATTCTCTATGGCTTTTGGAGGATCATCCCAGATGACAACTAATTGAAGAAACTTAGTCACTCATTAGAGACATTTTACTAATTTGTATTGTGTGGGTTTTCATTGCTGAGGCTCTAGAAACCATCTAGTGTATACAACAACATTATCATTGAGCTTTCGCCCATATAAAATCTTTAGGTTTATATGGCTAAGCCTATATATAGTTCACTACTGCATTGAATACAGTTCTGTTCAGCTTGATAGGGTTTCTTCCTGGTTCTTCCTCTCCCCTACTTCAATATGACCATCTCATCTGTCAAGCTCAATTGCTGTTCACTCCCAATTGCAATATCTTAGATGAAGATTTCTAAATGAGCATACGAAATGTTTCCTTTAACCTGACAAAACAATCTTCATCATCTCTCATCAAATAATTCTTACATTAACTTCAATCTTACTGTCTTAGCCATAATTTCTTGGAAACACTTGAAAAACAACTAAATCTCAAAATCCCTTGTCTCCACAAAACTAGTCCTTTTATTTTATCGTGTTTTAATAACACAACATCTAGACCACAATAATTAACTAGACCGCCAGAAAGGAATTTTAATAAACGATAAACTTGAATGAGTGTAACAAATGTGTTAATCAAATATCAATATGAAAAAAAATGTTTACCTCAACATGAAGAGAAAGCTTTTCAACTTGCTCGTTGTATTGTGGTAAAGCTTGGACTATTTTTTGCAGATCTTTAGTTGAAATCTCACCGCCATCTCTGTGAAATATTTAAAAAGGTTCATTATAATATAATGAAAAGCAAATATAAATCCCTGTATAAACTTAATATTAGACTTGTAGTCATCCAAACATTTGACAGCTAAAGATTGAAAATGAAATTAAATCTAATTAACGAATATGAAGTTATGAACTACAATGTTGAAATGTTCAATTGTACAAGCAGTATAGAAAAAAAAACACTAAACTGCAGCACAAACATTTATTACCAAAGCAGTATGTTTTAATGCTTTAAGGGACGTGGATTTTATAAATTGCCTTGGCCTTCATCATGAAAAAAACCAAGAGGATAATAAACAAAGCTTAAAGAAGACAAAGGCGAGGACCAACATAAAATAATAGTGTTCTTTTTTTATACTAATGTTCATTACTATATTATTACTATGTTGTACAAATACTAATGCGAAGGTGAGATTTTAATTTTGAAATGCAGTTAAGGGAATGGATTAAAATCTCATGTTGTGCCAACTGACATGGCCGAAATTCTTTGTTCCCCTCTCACATCAAGACATGGCATGCTAACAAAATAGATGAGAAGAATGTGAGCTTAAAGCGGTGGAAAAAATGAGAAGAACTGCAAAAACCCATTTTAGATAGAGCAGATGCCCTATCAACATACATGATCGATTCTACTATTGAAATAGCAACCATCACCAGAGTGAAATCTATAAATCTATATAGTTGTGATGGAATCTAACTATAATTTTCCCATAAGTTCCATATGCCCAAACGGTGTATCTAACTCCTTATAGGGGGCGTTTGGTTAAATGATGGGAATGACTATGGGTATGAGTTTGATAATAGAGTAGAATGGGAATAGGAATGGAAATGAAACCCATCAAGTTATATGGGTTTGGTTGATTCCCATAAATGTGGTAATCATTCCCAAAATGTGATTCCCAAACCCACAATCCAAACACTATCTTTTACTATCATTCCATTCCCTCATTCCCAAACCCATCAACCAAACACCCCCATAGTGTTTCTAATAAAGTTCTATTCTCATCTACACTGTGCATGCTATTCCAGAATGTTATAGCTCTAAGTGATTGACATGAATGAAATACATGATAGAAATCCCATCTCTTCATGCATTTACCTGGAAGTTTGGTGTTGTGCAGCCTTATTCTTTGACTTAAATGTAGACATCTTCTCATGCAACCTTTCACTAGCCTGTCACTCCAATTTGTTACCAAGCAGAAAAACAACTGATGCTTACTATAATATATGCTCACACTTACATCAGCTATATGTGCATAGCGCAGTTCAAGCCATATGGGGTCATTATCTTCCAAAAGGGCTTCTTTCTTTTCAGCTGTTGCACCAGGCTTTGCTGGTGCCTGTTGATAATCAAATAAAAAGTAAATACAAGAAATATTTACAAATAAAAAGGAAGCATAAGTTTGTTCGAAAGTATTTCCTCTGTTAACATTTATTTACCTCATATATATATTTGTTTCCATCCATCTCGAGCAAATCATGACACATTGCATCATATGTCCATTCATGTATATAAGGTGCAATCTTCACCAAAACGCAAATGTAAAAGCATCTCATGTCAAAAATCAAGAGCACTGATAAACAAGCATCTTAGCATTCTAATTTCAACAAGCACATAGCCTTGTACCTGGTCTATTGTCCGATCCACAATGAGTAACTCACATGTCTCCTTTTGGGGAAAATCAGGGACTGAAGATTTATACTTTGACAGGATATCCCAAACAGCTGTAGCAAGCTTTGAGGGTACTAAGTCACGCATATTCTTTGTGTCAGACTCATCCATGGACTTAGAAACTTGGTACCGCACATAAGGAAGTTCCTAGAAACATATGGGCATAATCAAAAACAATAAATATAACTGTGTTATAAATGGACAATTAACAAGGAACTAAAAATCTGGTCTGTTTAAGTCAACATGACTGACAACACACAATTCACCTTTGCTGTCTTAATACTACCATGTATTGCCCATACAAGGTGATACATGCAATGAAGAGCAAGGAGAAAAGGAGAGCAAGGGAAGCATGATCTTGATAGCGAGTCCGTCGTCATCTTCATACGCCTCTTCTCAGACAATAATAATAGAAGGATTCCTGTCGTTGATCACCTTCTCTATATATATCTCTCATAGGCACAAGCAAGGAAGAGAAGTTGTTAACAACGGTTATCCATGCACCCAATTCTCCCCTTTATATAAATACCTATAATTTTATCTAATCTAACTCAACGAACCCCTCTTTTACCTTTCGATAAGACTACACTACTTTGAAAAACTATGTATCATTCAATTACAAATTGAACACAATTTGCTATTCAAGTTGTTAGGTGTTACAAGAGATCATTGAAGCTGCATTTCATTTGATACAAAATGAAAAGAATGTACAGTTTAAAAAATATTTAAACAAAGGCTCCAAATTGATTCAATTGTCTTTTACCTCAAGTAAGATTTGATTTGATCCTTAAATATATATTTTTTTCAAAGTTATATAGTTTTATTTAAAAAATGATCCTTTTCAAAACGTGATCCTTTTCAAAAATACAAAATGTGTTCCATCCTCTAAGAACTGATCCACATCATTTTGTAGGGTGGACGTGGGGTTTGGCTAAACAAATTTTAAACATTTCAAATTGATAAAATTATGAAGGGAAGTTCCATTCTCTTTCACCCTTTACTTTAATCTTTTATTTCTTTTCTTGTGCTAGTGAATTTCCAAACAAATTCTAAGGAGTTTTAAGTTTGCTAAGATGAGTTTAGCCAGGTTAATGGATGTAAAAGGGTTTATTACTTAGATTACTATTTGAGGATTAGGTTTAGAGAAATTGCATTCTAATGTACTTATGTGCATTAATTGGTAAAAGTTTAATATCTTTCATTATCGATTGGAGAAGTAGTGAAGGTCACCAAATTAAATGTCATATCAATCAGTGCAATCCATTTGAAGCATTTAGGAACTATTTGTTCCCCAAAACAAACGATGAACTGAGAATGATGCAACTTCGAACCAGATTAACTGGCAGTGCATTTACTTGAGTTTTTCACATACCAATCCAGTACCAAAGCAGTGTATTCTTATTCAGCTCAAAAAAAGCTGAATACTGCAATTAAACAGACACCCAGATTCATGTTTGTGAAGATGGCACCCTGGTGGAGTTTTCTCATTTCACAGTGTTTACTGACTAGTCAACGGCAAATATATCAAAAATAGGTATCATATATGGGTTTCAATTTCTACATTCAAATATATGTTAAAGTAGCCAAAATTAAAGAATCTAATTGCAACTGTTTTTTTAGGATGTTCTCTAGCAAGACTTGAATATGAAGAGCACACTTGTTATCTCTGCACTCTTGCTTCTTAAAGGTGGTGCTAATCAACAATGTGTACTCCCCTTTAGTTTGAATGTCAATTCTAGAGCAATGAAACTGCCAAAGGAGTTTAGCTTACATTACTCAGTTGTTCAGGCCTGATTTGTTTGCATTTGATTGGGATGAAGACAAATAACTCTTTTCTTAAAGAAAGCATTCTAATCCTATAGCTGTGTTCGGAAGCTAGCAACATCATGCTCCAATATTTTCTCCCGACTTCTGGGGAGTGTATTCAGATAGAAGAGTGCATTATGATGAGCCTAAGGAAAAAAAATCTAGTCACTTCTTTTTGTAAGCCTTTTCATGTGTGATTAAATGAGGCATTACCACTTTTCTTTTCAACTTTCCTGACTGAATTTTTCAGGTTCTTCCTTTTGGTTGGTTATCTTTCCTTCTTGGAGAAATTGAGATAAGATGAGTGCACTCATGAGATATATATCTTAAACAAGCTGTGAGAAATGAGATTTAGTAGAGGATAAACATCTTTAAGAATTCATGTGTACCTTCAAAGAAGCAATTGCTGTGGCAACTCGTGTAGCCATCGTAGTCAAGCACTCATTGAACTTACGAGAATTTTGAGCTGTTTCTCCAAATAATTCTTCAAAAGCCATCTCATGGTCAGTGGTGAACGCCTAAACATTGTAGTTTAATTAGGTAAGGAAATTGGGGCTGTTTGCTTGAAGGGAAAGGAGAGGGGAAAAATAGGGATAGTAGAAAATCATCTGTAGTTATCATTCTCCCATTGTTCTCCAAATAAAAGTTCCATAAAAGCCACCAATGTACAATTGGTTCACTTTGAACTTGATACAAGTATTACACAAGATTACTAGCAAAACATTCCCTCCAATACAATAAATGAAACTACATGAAAATGGTAAAGTTTACCTGATTATCAATAGCAAAATACTCCAAGTTCATCTAAAAAAGTTTCAAAAAGGGTGAATAAGGTTAAATGAGTATTCACATTGATTATTAACATATTATATATGCATATTGAAAGATAAAATAGTTCACCTCACTAAGAGCACCTATACGGGGTAAAAGACTCGTGTCATTCTTAATGTAAGCAATCAATTCCTTGGGTATAGGTGAACTAAAGAAAACATACGCCCTGAAATAATAAATATTATTAAAGAAGAGTAACAGAGAATTAGTGTTTACTTATAATTGTGTCAAAATTTGTAGTAGATAAAGAGTGAATGCATCTATCATCCTTGGAGTTTGAGGGTATCCAATATATCCCCTTCAATTCTAGTACTACAACAACAACCAAGCTTTATCCCACTAGGTGGGGTCGGCTGTATGGATCTTTCTACGCCATTGAGCTCTATCCCCTACTATATCATAAGTTTATTACTTAATTTAAGGATATGATATAAATTAATAAAATCAAATAAATCAGAAAATTAAAATGTCTATACATCTATTAACTCACCGTGCATAACAAATATATTGATTCAAATTCATCACATGAGTTTGGGATTATAGAAAATGACAAAGTTGGCTATTTTGGAATTGCAAAGGATACATAGGAGCCTTAAACTCCAAGGAGGTATAATGTAGTTCACCAAAAAAAATAAATGGAAGATATTGAAGCATACTTTCTGTACAAAGGACATCTTCCAGACATGTCAGATAGTAGCATGATGACACTGCAAGATGCAACCATGTGTGTTAAGAAGCATATATGTAACATCTACAAGAACCTAGTAGAAATTTTAGGGGGGAAATAAAATAATAATAAAAAAAACTAGAGTGGTATTTATCCTTTCAATTTTATACTACAATAGAATTTCAAGCATCTTTTACCATAAATATGAGACTGATATAATTACTTCATTCAAATTCAAGAGCATATTCAGTATCTGTTTGTTCTCGAATGTATTCTTTATAGTGAACTTCACTACAGTCTACATCTCCCAGCTAATCTGACTCCACCTCTTCCATAAAGCAATTCTGACTTCTACCATGAAAGCAAAAAAATTTAACTTGGATTGATAGAGGCTCAATTACACTTAGTTTTCTTATTTCTCAGATTAATTAGTTCATTGTTTGAGGTATGAAAGCATATTTGAGGACCACCAATATTCCTCTATCTAAAGGCATCAAGACAATAAATCATTTGAGAACTAGGGAGAAAAACAATGAAAATCAATCATTTGAATACTAGGAAATCAATCATTAGGTTTAATCTTTACTGAAAAAGAAGGCTATGATTAGGGGAAAACCCCCAAGCTCTAATTAAGAATTAAAGTTGGACTAGTGTGACACAATAGAAGTTAGGGTTTTCTAAGGTAATATTTCTCAGTAGTCCTTATTTAGCTTATTGGTTGTATAGTGTACTGTAAATAGAACAATTAACATAACTTTCATCATGGAGATTCCCAAGCAAGATTTATTATTTAGTAGACTGTTTAATACACTCCACTCCTATATTTCCTATTGTTCATCATTATAGAATTTTAGACTACTATATATCAAGAAAGTGCACAATCTCGAACCAGCTGTAACACACAGAAAGTATAAGAGGACAAAAAATTAAAAGTTAAGGATAAACATTGAGCAAATAATGATATATGAAACAACAAATTTGAAAAGTAGCAGGTTTTAATAATGTAACTAAGTAGAATAATTAGAAAAAATAACTCCAAAAACCTTTACTTTTCTTTTAGTGGTTGGATGAAATATATAGCATCCATTGAAGGTAAAGGCTCCCTTCTTTTGAAAATGTCCTCTACCACTGCAAAATAGAATGTGAAACTTATTTAACCGCGACAAATATTATTGATTGTAAGAATTTCAAAATTTTGCATGTAAAGTTTTTGTACAAAAATTCCTTGCAAAAAAGTGTATATAGTGGATTGCAAGAATTTTCAAAATCATAAAAGGACTAGTCACTAACTTCTATGCGATGATATCATACACAAACTTAGATAGCATTCAATGGAGAGATAAAATCCATATACCTATCCCCTAAAAGTTAGCAAGGCTTGTACATTGATAATTATACACCAACTCGCATGAGAGTACCAAGTTGGTCGGTCCTTCAAATTTACTTGAAAAAGGCTGATGGAAATTGGAAGATCGTGAGGGATGATCGTTTGACACTTTATAGTCAAAACTTAAAATTTTTTGTTGTCTTCATGTTCAACATTTTATCATATTTTTCTTTCCACTTCCCCTCTTTGCTTCTCATTTCTCCTCTGTTACCAATTGAGCGTGGTGTTTCCTACTCATCTTTTGTCCCTCTATCCTTGTCTTTTTCTCTTTTTTTTTTTTTATATCAGGTATCCAAATCTTACAACCCGACTAATCCTGGAGTAGATGGTCCGGACCCACATTCCACCCACCAATTAAATCCAGGAAGTATGGTGGCTCCTGATGTGGCGCCCCAGCTTCACTATTAGTTCAATCGTCGTAGGTGTGCCCTACTTGTCTTGCTCCCACAGTTTCTAGTCTATTGTGTGCACCAATGGGGCAATAATATGTGGCACAAACTACCAGTCATGGAGAGAACATGGTATAGTAATGTTAGTGTGCATTGTAATGGGAGTTTTTTTCCCACAAACTACATGTTGTATTTTAATGTGAGAAGAACTTGAATACAAAACCAAGTTTGTATTCCTGCAAAAAATCTTTACTTATCCCTCTTTCCAAAAATGTGAATCGAAAGATCTAGATAAGGTACAAGTACAGAAGATCATGGCAAGTTTATCACTCTATTTTTGCTACATTAGATATTAACAAGATATAGGAGGATCTCCTATGGCAAGTTTAGACCAATCTAGAAGGAGATTCTTCATTATTCCAAAATAATTAGGATACAGACATTTTGCTAACAATGAGAATCTACCTTAATATTTCCAAATTTCAAATACTAATCCATTTAAAGCATAACAGCATAATAGGAAAATTATTAAATTTCTGTGTAGACCAATATTCAAAGAAATTGAAAAGGTCTCATCATCAAAC
Organism: Zingiber officinale; assembly: GCF_018446385.1. NCBI lineage: Eukaryota > Viridiplantae > Streptophyta > Magnoliopsida > Zingiberales > Zingiberaceae > Zingiber > Zingiber officinale. The sequence continues at coordinate 98,608,528 of NC_055996.1, forward strand.
TACAAAACATAAGTAAATGTCAGTTTATTAGGAACAATTACAAATTGAAAAAAATAGTATTGTCTTTCTTTTGAAACTTGTGCGCAACTTCAACAAGTTCAATTTTGAAATATTTGATCTAAGATTTCATATGGAAAGACAAAAGGTGTCAGATGACGTTGACAAGCATCATAAGTTAACAAAAGGTGTAACAACTTGGTTAATGGAACAAAGATTTGAAACCTTGCCCCCAAACACCCATCATCCTTCAATGGAAATATTTTATTTCATATTCAAGATTTTATTTTTTTTTGGGTGGCTTAGCAATTTCCATTGCCACTGATGTGTCACTTGATTTTGAAGAGGCCAATCTCTTGATGGGTGCTCATGAACACCTCTCTCAAGATACACTAGTTTCTAATATGAGGATTAACAATAGCTATTGGACTTCTCCCTTTTACATTTCAATTCTCTAAGATGGATTCTCAGGAAATTTTTATGCCTAAAAATTCTAATGCCATTAACTCTAACTCTGATGATGAGAGACGAAAGGTATGTTAAATTTCTACTATAATAATCATTGCACTATCATTGATAAAGGAAAGAAGAGTAGGTCCCACCAGATTATTTGGAATTTTCAATCACTCTAACAATTAAGGTCTTATGTTGGATTTTTCTATAGGAACACAAAAATTAGTTTGAAGAGACCATATTTTCTTTCATGATATTGCATATGCCATCCAATGCCTCAATCTGAATATCTTATCCAGCAATTATGAATTTACAAACCCGGATGGCTATTTTTGCAGCATCACTACAACTTGTGCCATGAAGAATCAATATGGAAAATTTATGGCAAAATGATTGACTGGATAACCATAATTCCTCCATACTTAACACTCTATTGGATGGTTGAATTGGTTCAATATGGAGAGAACGCAGCAAGAGGATTGTTAACCCCTCATCCAACTATTCCTACCAAATCTTTGAAGTAGATTTGTAAAGAACAAAAACTATCAGTAGTTTAAAAAAAAAATTAAATCTAATGGAGACAATCATATTATTACTAAAACAAAAGGGCAAGTAAGATAAGATTTTCAAGCTTTAAAAAGTGACTAAACCTACATGAGATTTCTTGGTTTGTAATGTCTGCCATCTTACAAGAAAAAGACATCACTTTGAGAGTGAATTTGTCCATGATAAGTATCTGCAATATAATCCAATTCCAGTTGTAAGTACTTAGTACTGTGATGAATTTCTTGCAACATGATTAAATGAAAAGAGGATGGAAACTTCTTCTGTAAATTCGATAAATGGTGGCAACCATTTAGTTTGTTTGTGTTGTGCCCATTCATAGAGGAGTAAATAGAAGGGACGCAAGCTGGACGTATAGTCAAACTCACTTCCTGTGCTTTTCTTGTCATCGTACGCTTTTTATATTTTCTGCCAAAATGGATAAATAAGAACTAACCTTCCATGGGGTAGTCGAGCTCTTTGTTTCCGACGATCTAAGCATTTCATTTAAAATTCCTGAAAATAATCCAAGACCAAAATAGATTTTGTGAATTAGTAAGCAATTTCCCGATAAGGAAGCGAGCAAAAGCACTCACTTTCACGACTAATTTGACGGAAAAACTTATGATCCGCGTTGGCGTGAGCGAAGTCCCATTCCGACATCGACATGGTTCGTACTCCGTAGTGTTGTTCCTGCCCTTGGTTTTATTTTTTACTATTGGAAGTCGAACGAGGAAGAAGAAGTGAAAGGATAAAAAGAATATGATTGTGGCTAATGGAGAGATGGCTCAGCGGAATTGTCGAGCGTGTGTGGTTACCATACTCATTTGCACATCGTCTCCTATATATTCGGATCCCATTTGTTACTGCCCTTTCTCTCGTCAGAAAATACTAAATATAAATAAAATAGCTCTAATTTCGGTCAAGAATTTTTTTAATAGAAATTTATTACTAAAAGGGGCCGTACTCGATCAATTTTTTTAAAAAAAATAGTTAAAATTAGTATATAAATCTAAATAAGATGATATTGTCCATTTTACTTTTTTATTACCATTTTTAAACTCAGCAAGCATTTAAAATTATAAAAAATAAATAAATAGTGAAGAGGGCAGCGAGACGCGGTGGAAAGGGAGAAGGAAGAAGAAGCCCAGCAGCAGCAGTAGCGATGGGGAAGGAGCCGACGGATGAGCAGGTGGCGTCGATGAAGGAGGCCTTCAATCTGTTCGACACCGACGGCGACGGCCGGATCGCCGCGTCGGAGCTTGGCATCCTGATGCGCTCCCTTGGCGGCAACCCGACCCAGGCCCAGCTCAAGGAGATCGCCGCCACCGAGGGCCTTACCGACCCCTTCGACTTCCCCCGATTTCTCGATCTCATGCGCAAGTACCTCCGCCCCGAGCCCTTCGACCGCCAGCTCCGCGATGCCTTTCGCGTCCTCGACAAGGATTCCACCGGCAAAGTCTCCGTTGCTGACCTACGCCACGTACTCACCAGCATCGGCGAGAAACTTGAGCCCGCTGAGTTTGACGAGTGGATCCGCGAGGTGGAGGTCGGCCCCGACGGTACTATCCAATACGAAGACTTCATTGTTCGCATGGTCGCCAAGTGATCCTTTCCTTTCCAGCGGCGTCTGAGTCAGGTACGTCCAGATCTTCGTTTGCGGATTCTATTCGTTTCATTTAGTTATGCGATCTGTTCGTTTGCTTGGGATCTGATCATAATTGGACCTGTTTAGCTAGAGATCCGTAATTATAGCCCGCCCAAATTCTCAATTATGTTTATGACTAGGATCTCCTATTTTTTTGTGATTGCTGTCTGATCTGAATGCGTTTCGTAAAGTCTACCGAGTGTCTGATGAAAGATAAATTTCGAATCAACTTTTTTTTTCCTTAGTGTCGTGATTTTTCAAAAAGATGGTTGTTTCTATACTTCTTCACGGAGGTGTCTTCATATTCTTAGGAAGTCCAGAATTTTTTAGAAGAAAACAAATCTTTCCATACCAGCAAATCTTAACATACCAACATAGTTTGATGAATTTGTGCTTCATATATGAAATGATTTAGTGATAAATTCCTTCTTTTACAAACTATATTCACCCAGAGATAGGACTAAATTATTAATTTGCTTTAGTTGATCAACGGGTCTCAAAATTTGTAGTTGTTTTGTTACTAGTTGATTAAGTCATTCTGGAGCCAAATAATTAAGATATAACTAGTTTGATTCTATTTCAGTAGTTCTAACAAGTTATAATCTAATGATACATTTACTTTATTACCCATAAAAAGCATATATCTATCCTCCATCTAAACACAAAGATAAAATTTAGCTTAATGGGGAAGACCCTTATCAGATTTAAAGAGTCGACTTATGACTATTGGTTTATCTAATCTCATTTTTCTCCCCTACCTTCCACCTCTTGTTATCCGGCTGTAGTTCAGTTAGTATGAGTGTCAAAGATCTAGGAGTAAGAAAAAAAAAGGAATGACATCATAGTTGACTGCATATATGATAACTCTTTTTCACTCTTTTTTTCTTATATTTCATCTTGAATCTTGGACTCTAGTGGAGATGGTAAATGATCATTATATCACTGCTCAAATTTTATTTATATCCTCTGTCATGAGTCATGGCATTAGAAGACTTGGGAATCTTCTAGTGCTTCATGGTCACTATAATAGTGACAAAATTCTGAATAATTTAAATACATATAGTGTTGGCAATAGTTTCAGATATGCTAGTTACCTAGAAACTCAATATTGTTGGCAAACCTGTCAAACAATATTGTTGCATGTTGATGTTAGTCGTCACTTCCACAAAATCTGTGCAAGAAATGTGCCAGGCATTATAACTCATAACATATTTAAGTAATTTGAGGTACTTTTCTCATCCAAGGATGTCCAGAAACCTAGTCGATGGTTATGCCATAGTAATACAAAGTTGTTTGGAGAAATTGCCAAGGATATTCTTATGCTACAGCCCAAGTGCTAAGTGGCTACTTGGAACCCTATCATTGATTTGGGATATCAAAATAGATAGAGGTCATGATTGTTGTGGAAGATAGCGTGTATTGTAGAAATATACACCACACGGGTAAGGCATGTTTGATGTCAGTTCTGGAACAAACAGCAAATTTATGAGATTTATAGAGCTTTATAGTAGATGATCTAGCATAATACCACAAATGAATGCAATGAAGACTATATCCTGCCAAATACCAACAATCACAACAACAAAACACATGCCCAAACAATTTCTTTGGTAGATGTATTTTTTCCCCCAATATAACCATTTTATTGAGTATTTTCATGTAAAGAAAAGCAAGCCTATTACAAAAATGGAGTAAACAACAAGAGGCATATACCATTGTGTTACAAAAATATATTTGAAAACTGAGATAACTGTGTTGGAGCTTTCTATTCAGAAATCCCATAGTTCCAATGAAAGATTTCAATGGACGTATATGAGTTAAAAAAATACATGAGGAATGCAAATTATCTTAATTGTTTATGAACAAAACAAAATTATCTGTAAGAATATAATTGAACAAGTGAATATACTTATTCTTAGATGATTAAAAATTTAAAAGGCCATCAGAATATATCAAGTAATAAATTATAAAAGACAATAAAACTCTTGTCCAGGTTTAATTGTTGATCCCTATTAGGTGGTTTAAGTTTGAGTGCTAGGTATTAATATTAAAGTTTGTGCTATTACTTGACTGTTCTCATTCTTTTGGTTCTTTGCAAAATAATTATCTTCTTTTCTGGATTGAGAAATTTGGGAAGGAATGAAGGGAATGGATTTGATTTCCATTATTTGTGAAGCCAATTATAGGGATGAATTATCTTTAAATTTTTCTTCACATTTTTTTGTGTTTGGCAATTTGGAGATATCCATTGCCCTTCAGTTCTTTTCTGATTCTTTTCTTTTGCTCCCCTTTCCTCTTCCCAGTTCCTATACAAACTTTCATAGAAGTCTGGTATGTTCTATAGTTAAACAATTTAAACGATTAGAGCTGGATGTGTGAAAGATAGTGAGATTAAATTAAAAATGTAGTAAACATAACTAAATGTGATCTAAGAGGTCCAAACCTTATTAGTGATATGGATACACAAACTTCAATGCAGTTAGCATTATTACATTAAATAGTTGGGACTAAAATTGTGGATGATAAAACTGTTAAATGCTTCCTCTGTCTTTCCATTTTATTTATCACACTGCTAAATATGGTAAATTATGTTGTTTTGAATACTTTTAACCTCAAGAAGGCTCACATATAAACAACATCAAGAAGAAAATGAAGCCATGAATCCTGAATATTGAGGGTGCTATATGGATTTTATCTTGTATTGAATTTTAAAGCTATATCAGTAGTGTTCAAAATTTTCAAATCACTTCTTATTACGTTAAACAAAACTAATCACATTTAAAAAAAAATTACTGACCTACATATTTTTTTAATTTTGTTTTGGACAAGGATTCAATTGTTTGTACTTTGTATAGTGGGTTGTCATCGTATTTTGGGTTGTCCTTGTCATCATGATCATTGTTATATCACTCCCAACTACTTGTAATTGACCCTCAGTTGAACTCTTTATAGACTACTAATATACAAATATTTTAAATAATCTTTTATTACATTAAGACAAATTTTGATAGACTCCACTGTTTGTCTTTGAACATTCCAATGCCATAATATGAAAAAGACCACACTGACTGAAATATCAGTTTCATCAGTGAGTTGGCATGTGAATTTTTAGCTTTGGCTGGTGGATACTATTCATATTGGCCTTCCTTTGGATGGTAGGCTTTTAGACGAGTTTTCACAGTATTGGATTGCTACTAACTGAAGCCTATTTCTTAATCAAACAAAACTCTCTCTCTCTCTCTCCATAACACATTAAGACATTTTAAAATCATTTAAACAGCAAACTTCAGGTGCCAAACATAAATTTATGTTTGTTGTTTTCTTCATATTACTATGACAAGTTAATGGACACACCATCACAACAATAACTATAACAACCAAGCCTTTACCAGTAAGTACCAAAATTCCACACAAGAGTTATGTGATACATTTGAATACCTGCATCCTGCTGATATAACATGGTTCAGTTTGAGTTCAAATGCCAACTATATTTGTTCAGAATTTCTTATCAGTCAATTCATTTTAGGAAGGAGGTAGGTAGATTCATGGACATAGATATGTTCAAAGATGACTTTAGATTCTATAAGAGTTGAATATCTTGAGTGGAAGGAGTAAGGGAAGAAGAAGATCAAAGAAAACATTAATGCAATAAAAAACATTTAATTAATTTGAAAACTACCATTACATAGTATTCAATGGAGGGACATGATTAATGTAGTCGATGCCAAATAGTTGGAACAAGCACAATTTGGCGATGATTATTTTTTATTGAATCTAGACAACTCCACAGAATTTTGTATGCTCGTGAAACAATGCTAGTCTAACCGTGTTGCTAGTCTTTTAAGTTCTCTATTTCCCTTCAGTTTTTTTTTCTGTCTCTACTTGATGTTTGCTATTGTGGTGTCTAATGTAGTTTTTTTTCGATTTATATTAATCTGTCAATGTTAAACAACAAAAAGACGTTAGTGATTCCATAATCACACTCTTAAACCGTATAAATAGAAATATAGTTTTGTTCCATCACATTCATTACTTCTATGCTGCAATCAAACATGCATCCTTGATGTTACTCTAAAGTCTAAACACATCAAGCTTTCCCTCAATTTTTTTGTTTACAACCAACTCGCAGATTTTCTTTCCAAGCACGAAATTGCATGGAGGACTGGTCATGACTTATGGTTGTATCGAATGACTCGTTATATTTTCTTCACCAGTATTACGTCGGACTTGGTTGTTTAACATTATTAGTTTGATTAACATCTTGTTTTGTTGAATGGCCGATGCATTGAACCTGTGTTTGAATTGTTACCAGAAAACTCAACCGTGTTGCATTTTCAAATTCTGTTTTGTTTGTAATGAATCTTGCACTTTGAAAAGTATCAGAGTTGGATACAATTGTCGCATCGTCTTTTCTGCATAATGTTTACGAGTGTTACCAAATCCTGTACCCCCGCCAAAGTGGCAATTCGATCACTCACAGAGGGACCTGACTGCCATTCTCTTTCTTAATATGTAAAATTAACGGTACTAATTGACCAAAAAGTGCATTTAAATTTGTAGAAAATTTTAAAAGAGCATCAACTATATTTTTTTTAAATGACCTATTTGTTTCTCATTTTATCCCAATCACTTTCGTGTTATATTTAAAGAATAGTACCACATAGATTTTAAATATTTTAAAAATTAACACCCTAATAAACTTATGTAGTATTAAGGTGGAAAATAAGTATGTTTTTGAATGCAATCAGAAAGCGAACAGGAGTAAAATGGAAAATAAGTATGTTTTTTAGAATTGAAAGTTAGATGTGTTTTTGAAAATCTTACAATTGTAAGTGCGTTGGCTATAAAATTAAATTCCTATTGTAGATTGGGTCACTAGATTTTAACTATTTTGTTTACCAATGTTACTTTGATACCGAAATAAACCTTTCTCCCGGCAGAAACATATAATTTAATTTAAGCCTCGTTTCGTCTCAAGTAATCTGTTTTTGATAGGATTTTTTATAAAAAAAAACAATAAAAATACGCTACCAGCTCTACGACCTGACCCTCAATTAGGACAGCTAGAATATGATGTCAACCGTCCCCACTTCACGCCGTTTCACTTGTCCTCCAGACCACCACAACCACCATTATAACCCCAAATGCAAATGTGCTAGCTCTCATTTTTCATGGATTAGGTGGGAGATACTGATTGCTCGCTTACTTCAGAGAACGAGTTGCTACCAACCGTTTCCCCCTCAAACGACAATTCCCCTCACCAACCGAACCAGTCATTCATGTAATAAGCCATCGACATGGTTCGGTCTAATGCCACTCCTTCCTAAAGCGATGATTCATGGAACCTCTAGCAGTCTCAGGACTCAGGGAACCAGTCAGTCGGGTCTACTCAGGTCGAACCGGCCGATTCCATCCGGTCTAAACCGACTTGGAGCCACCGACAGTGTTGTGGTGGTCCCCCACGGGAGAGGACATCGCACCGACTCGTTTTTGATTTACGGAGTGAAAGACATTCTTCTAATAGCGTGATTCTTCGGATTACAGCGCTTGCGAGAGCTGTGGGTGGGAGAGAAAGAGTGGTTCCCAAGTCTCTCTCCTTCCTCTTCACCCCCTTCATATTTGTTCCTTTCAGACGCCAGATCTCCCGGACCATCTCCTCGATCGCTCTTTGATGCGTGCGATGTTGCTCACGATGAGGCTGCTGCTGGCGGTGGCGGTGGTGGCGGCGATGGCGGGTGGCTGGGCGGAGGCCGGCAAGCCGAAGCTGAAGACGTGCGACAAGGGGTGGGAGTGCAGAGGCAGCATCTACTGCTGCAACGAGACCATCACCGACTACTTCCAGGTGTACCAGTTCGAGAACCTCTTCAGCAAGCGCAACGCGCCGGTCTCACATGCCGTCGGCTTCTGGGACTACCAGTCCTTCATCACCGCCGCCTCCCTCTTTGAGCCCCTTGGGTTCGGGACCACCGGAGATAAGCTTACAAAGATGAGGGAGGTCGCCGCCTTCCTCGGCCATGTCGGCAGCAAAACCTCCTGTGAGCCCCTTGCATCTTATTCCCCTTTTCCTTTCTACTACATATTTTGAATGGTTTATTTAGCTTTGTTCATGTGTATGCGTCCGATCTCGACCTGGAGTCTCCATTAATCTGTTCATTTTAAATAGTCTGTCCGGATAAAAGTTTTTGCCCTTACAAAATCGATTAGTTTGAATCTAACAAACAATTAACCTAACCTAATAATCTGCTGCCTTGTTCCATTTACTTATAGTGCTTGATCTGATAAATGGCAATTAGTTTCCCTAGGTTTTATCAATCCCCTCAGTTAGTAGAGATTTGGAGTTTGAATACATTGATATTTAGATACTCTGTACATAAGTTCTGTGCCTTGCTTTAACACAATTTTATACATAGATTTTCCTGAATCCTCACAACTACAATTGATTTATGTAAAAGACAAGAAGACAATGATGTTGGTTTGGTACGCTCACCTAATGATCAATAATTGAATTTGACATGCAAAACTAAAAACAAACACATACAATTCAATTAAAACTCATTATCTGAGTTCATAATATATTATACATGTTGACCAAAAGAGGCAATCTTATATTACATGCTTGTACTTAAGTCTTGTCAATGAAACCAGTAAACCATTTCCTTGCAGAATCATAAAACATAATTCATCACTGTATTCTTTGTCGTAAATCATAATTTATCTTCATTAAACTATATCAGTTCCAATTTTTTGCATTAAGCTAATCATGAATCATAGTTGAATGGGTATGACTTCTTCTCAAGCATAGTGGGTATTACTTGATACATATTGATGCTTATCGATGCTCTGACCTAGTAGTTTGTGCAAACATATTACTTAAGTAAAATTCCCTGTTAATCCCTCATCCTCTGTAAATGAAAAAAAAAAAAAAAAAAAAAGGAAAGAAAAAATTTGACCAGGTGCTTCCATAATGAATCTGACTTTGCCTCATATTGGAGCATAAGGTGATATTGCTCAACCAAGCGGCCTAGTATCACCGGCCCTACGGCAAGATACAGACAAATAAATCACAAAAGGTATTTTTGCCCTAGCATAATGGACCTTTGCATGGGAATTTTGCCTCATATTGAACTAGGATGATGAATGAAGAATAGTTGAATGAATTATCCATGTATATTAACTGTTCTATTCGTATTATATATTAACTATTTAACGGATTAATCATCTACTCCAGGTGGATATGGTGTTGCCACTGGTGGCCCACTTGCATGGGGATTATGTTATAATCATGAAATGAGCCCAAGCCAAGATTATTGCGAGAAAGACTACCTCTATCCTTGCATTGAAGGTGTTGAATATTATGGGCGTGGGGCTCTACCTGTGTACTGGTATGCTCAGTATGAATTAGGTGCAATGATGCAACATACATATTAAAATTATAGTTTGGATTTTGGTAAAATGACTGTTGATGTATTCTGTGATTGACTTTTTCGAGTTCATTTCAGGAACTACAACTATGGTCTAGTTGGTGATGGCATAAAGGTCGACCTTTTGAACCATCCAGAGTTCCTCGAGCAGAATGCTACTATAGCTTTCCAAGCAGCCATGTGGAGGTGGATGACACCGATGAAGAAGAAGCAGCCTTCGGCGCACGATGTTTTTGTCGGGAACTGGAAGCCCACAACGAACGACACCTTGTCCAAAAGGTTGCCAGGATTCGGACTCACCATGAACATTTTGTACGGAGATAGTATTTGTGGCCAAGGCTTCATTGATTCCATGAACAACATCATATCACACTACCAGTATTACTTGGACCTGATGGGAGTAGGGCGTGGAAGCTCGGGCGACAACGTGGATTGTGCAGAACAAGTGCCTTTCAACCCATCTTACAAAGCTGCTACAACCTAATTATCAAGCCGTTCGATATTTGTTGAGTGCTCAGCATGAAGTCTCTCAATAAACTCTGTGTCAAGTAAGTTGTGTAGTAAAAGTTTCTGTTTTGAGATGTGAAGTAAAGGTATCATGTCAATTGGCTTTGCTACTGTTCATTAATGATTTAGGGATGTATCTCATGTGGTTTGTCCAGTGGTAAAACACCCTTATGAATGCTATATATTCTTTATTCCGATATGAAAATTATTATCTTTGAATTATGTTTATAGAGATGGTTACCTTGGTTTTTTACAATATGAATGCAGTAAGTTTTAGAGATGGTCACTCTTGTGTTCTCATACTTCAGCATCTCAATGCACCGATGCCTCCTTATGGACTGTGATGGTCGTATGCTTTGCTCCAAAGGGATTGGATTTGCGACATTGGACAAGAAAACAAGATCTGAATGAGAAATAATAAGTAAACGGTGTGGGTGGGTTTCGATAAAGGCTAGGATAGCCGCTGCTGGCGAAGGATTACACTGCAGTTACATCCGAGATGAGGCATTAGTCTCCCACGTTGCACGTTGATATCCTTACGCTTAGGGGTGATTCATTCAAATTATTATGTATAACTTTTATTATCTGATTATCATATAATTATATAATTAAGATTACGTAAAATAAAAAATAAAATATAATTTAATATTATTTGATCCAATCTAAATAATGTAACGAAAATATATTTATTTAAAGATTTAATGTATAAATTAGTTTAATATTTTATTATATTATCTACCCTTACAAAATCATATTTTATATTTTTTAAAAAAAAATTATTTTTTCCCCTTTTTTAATGTTTTTATTTTAAGGTTTTTTTTACGTATTTAATTTTTCTTTTTTTTACGTTTTTCTTTTTTAAGGTTTTTTTTTATTTTTTTAACGTTTTCCTTTTTTTTAACATTTTTCTCTTTTTTTACGTTTTTCTTTTTTTCTTCTGTCTGTTTTTTACGTTTTTTTTTCCTTTTTTTTAAAAAACGTTTTCCTTTCTTTTAACTTTACGTTTTTTTTTTAATTTTTTTTCCTTTTTTCAAAAATATAACTTTATTTTTTTAATAAAATATCATATATTTTTATTTTTGTTTAATTTTTATAATTTAAAATAAAATTTTCATTAATAAAAAATTTTAAGGATATTTTTGGTTGAAAAATTTTGTTAATCCTGAAATTAAAAAAACTTCATTTTTTAAAGATTTTTTGATTTCGGATTGTATGTTCCTTTTACTAACGCGTTAAACATGGATCATTATTCGAAAATCGCCGATTACCTAAACCAAATAATGTCTTTGTTGATAATCTTAGATGGATAATCAAAATTATTAAAAATAACCTTAATCAAATACATTCTTAGAACATCTCTAATAGTTAAACATCTAACTTTTTTTTTTATAATTTTCAATATACACATCAAAAATGAAAAAATTTACTATTCTTTCTATAATAAAAATTCAGTTCAGTTAGTCCAGTTTGTGTTGATTAGTTTTCTTCACTTTTATTAAGGAGTTAAATTTAGTTGAGTTATCAGTAAAGCCTAGGTTTTTTCTCTTAATTGCTTTAGGGGCAAGTTTCTTTCTTGTTAAGTCATTTGGATTTAATCTAGGATTTAAATTATGTTCTAGAACAGATTTAGTCCATTCTCATTCCTTTCATTAGCTTGCATTTCAACCTTTTAATCTAGGATTTAAAGTAAAAACATAGCAACCCCACTTTTAAATAGGAATTTTTTTTAAAAAAAATTCTTAATCTAAGATAAATATTCTTCTATTAGTTTTCGAGAGAGAGTTGACTTGGCCAATATCCAACATCATTTCTAGAGTAAAGTTGAGGATTTTAGAATACTTAATTAATTTAGAGTTAACTTAATTTTAGATTCATCCCTGAATAAAATTATGATCGGTATTGGTCGGTCGTCAAGATGCTATGGTGGTGAGGATGGATAAGAAAATTAGTTAAATTTGATTGACCGATGAATTTAAAATCCATTTATCCATATGTTTTTTTTGTTTTTTTTTTTAAAAGTAAACTGAGAAAAGTCTGTCTATTCACGTATAATCTCTCCTTTTTATCATTCGCACTCCAAAGTAAACAGCGCAATCGAAATATATTGATTTCATCAAAAATTAAAAGGACATCTTTTGTCATCGTTTTATTAAAATGACATCTTGTTAAAAAAAAAATATTAAAACAATACTCTAATATAGCTTTGTTCGAGCATTCATAACTTTTAACCTATAGAGTAAAATTGATCAAACTTAATCAAAATTATTATACAAAATAAATTATACATAAAACACATATGAACCGAGTTAACATTGATCAAATTTATTCAAAATTATTTAAATCTCTTCAAAATTTGATCAATATTAGTGTAGCAGTTATTATGCATAGCTACTTTACTAATTTTAAAGTAATTTCAATCCAGTTCAAATAATTTTATTTGAGTTAAAGTAAGGACATAAAGTTAGAATACGGATTAGTCTTAGTCATTTAGAGATTATGTTTGTACTTCCTTTCTCATTCTATCATAGTGTTAACCAATAATATATTGGGTCGAGTACTCATCAACTCGGAAGTTTTGGGAAGATTCATCAAATTGACCATGGAACTTAGCGAATATGATATACAATATCAACCTCAAACGACCATCAAAGCTTAAGTCTTAGACGATTTTGTGACTGGGATACAAAACCTGAAAACATAAGGGACCTAGAAAATATACGTAGACAGGTTGTCTATTCGGCAAGGTAGTGGGGTCAAAATTCTCATGATATCACCTCGAAAAGACAGACTACAGTTGTCCGTTCAGTTAGATTATCGAGCTACTAATAATGAAATGGAGTATGAGATATTGATAACTGGTTTGTAAGCCGCAAGACAGGTGAGAGCCGCCTAAATCCTAATTTACTCAGATTCTCAATTAGCAGCTCAACAGTTGTCGGGCAATTTTGAGATTAATAATAAATGGCTAAGGTTGTATACGGAGGTATTCGAGAAGTTGAAGGCGGGGTTTCAAGAGGTGACCTTACAAAAAATCCCTCGAGTGGAAAATTAGAAGGGAGACGAGTTAGCCAAATTGGTTGGCTCCTTAGTCCCTTGGACCTTAGATAATCCTATGGAGTAAACATTGCTGATAACTCATATCAAAAGATAAGTCGAGTTAGAATTATAAAGCAACTAGAGAGCACCATTAATTTCGTTCATCTAACCGGGAATTTTACCCTCTGATCGGGAGTAAACGCATATGATCAAAAAGAGGGTCAGCCGGTTCACATTAATTGGAGACTACTTGTACAAGAGGGCTTTCTCTCGCCATTTGCTCCGGTGCATCAAGTCAGATGATGTGCAGTATATTTTACAAGAAGTTCATCATGGCTCTTATGGAATCCACTCAGGCTATTGATCGCTTGCTCAAAAAATTTTCTAGCCGAGTATTTTTGGCCAACTCTGCAAGCCGACTCAGCTCAGCTAGTAGCTACTTGTTTATCATGTCAAAAGCACTAGAACATCCCATACCACCCCCATAAAGTTGTTGAAGACTTCAATTGTTTCATGTCTGTTCGACTAATGGAAAATGGATATTGTAGGTGTTGGTGCAATATCCCTCAGGTCAAGGTTGACCTGGGTAACCAAGCTGAGTCTTGGTTTGGGTTTAGATGTTTGACAATAAGATATTGATTGAAGAAGAGTCAAGTAGGTCAAGGTTGACTGGATACTTGACTGGGAAGTCCTAACTGGGATGTTAGGCAAAATGAAAGTCCTGGTGAGTGAAGCCATGCAGGAGAAAGTCCCGGTGAGTGAAGTCGGGCATGGAAGTCCCGGTGAGTGAAGCCAGGTGAAAAGTCTAGTGAGTGAAGCTAGGCGGATGAAAATCACGGTGAGTGAAGCCGGTGAAAGTCCTAGTGAGTGAAGCTAGGATGAAAACCCCGGTGAGTGAAGCCGGTGAAAGTCCTAGTGAGTGAAGCTAGGCGGATGAAAACCCTAGTGAGTGAAGCTAGGTGAAAGTCCCGTGAGTGAAGCCGGGCAGGGAAATCCAGATGGATCAAGGATGATCGGACATCTGGTCTTGAGAAGTCCAAGTAGGTCAAAGGATTGATCGGATACTTGGCATGAAAGAAAAGTCCAATAGGTCAAAGGGATTGACCGGATACTAGTGGAAGAAAGTCCAAGTGGGTCAAAGGGATTGACCGGACACTTGGTAAGGGAGTCCTAGCAGTCAAGGAAGTGACTAGATGCTAGGCATGACATACCAACAGTCAAGGTTGACCGGATGTTGGTTTGGGAGGTTTAGGACTTGGTTTTGGACAAAACCAAGTCTGGATCGATCGATGGATCGATCCAGAATCCGGATCGATCGGTGGATCGATCCGGACATTCCAATCAGAAGCTCGGATCGATCCGTGGATCGATCAGAGGTCCCAATCGATCGCTGGATCGATTGGGACGCCATGCTTGCAGTCCGGATCGATCCGTGGATCGATCCAGCGCGCTTCAGAGCACAGGCGCTCGGATCGATCCGTGGATCGATCCAAAGCCTCCTCGATCGATTGGGAACATTCGAATCGATCGGGATCCGACCGTTGGCGTCGTTTATAGCCGCAGGCGTTCGATGGCTGCGTCCGATTCACTCCAGAGCTCTCGCCAACTCCTCCATAGCGCTCACAAAGCTCAGATCGTCAGTTCTTGAAGGATCTTGGAAGCTCTCCAAGTCAAGAGGCGGATCAAAGCCAAGAAGAGAAGCTAGGGTTAGGGTTTTGTACTCATTGTAAGCTTGTAAGCTTGTATTTCTTGTGTCCTTTCCCTCTCTTCTTGTATTGAGTATTGTAGGGCTTCTCCGCCCTTGGTAGTTACCATAAAGGAGAGTTTTATTTAGTGGAGGGTCTGTGTGTTGGTGTGGATCCTTGGATTAGTCACCTCTTGTGAGGTGGATACCAAGTAAAACCAACCGTGTTAGCGTTGTGTGTTTGTTTCTGTATTTTTCGCTGCACGTCTTTGAAGGAACAAGCAACGCCGAGCACCGAGCGAACGCGACGAGCTATTCCCCCCCCCCCCCCCCCTCTAGCTACTTTTGGTCCTAACAGTAGGGCCCTTCTTGATGGCACCTAATTAGAAAAGATTCTTTTAGTGACTATCAATTACTTCTCCAAATGGGTGGAGATTTAGGCGCTGGCAAAGATAACCAAATGGATATCATCAAATTCCTATAACATAACATCATATGCTGGTATGGAATTCCTCACAAGCCCGTCTTGGATAATGAAAGACAATTTCAGTGGCAGAAAATTCGAAAGTGACGCTTAAGTTATGACATTTTGTAAGCTTTCACCTCTATGGTTTATCCTTAAAGTAACGACCAAACAAAAATCAGCAATGGGGAGATCATCAGAGGCATTAAAACCAAGTTGGATCATGTTGGAAGGAGTTAGGTGGACAAACTACCGAGTGTGTTGTGGGCTTATCAAACCACCCCTTGAGAAAGCACAAGTATAACACCCTTCCATTTGGTTTATGATGGAGAAGCAGTCGTCCCTGTTGAAGTAGGATGGGAGTTCGATCGAAGGCAGCTATATGATGAAGATAATGTCGGTCGGCGCCTTATAGAGCTCGATTTGATTGAAGAAACCAGAGACAAAGTAGTTGCTTGGCTGGTGGCCTATATTCAAAGGATGAAATAAAACTACAATCGTAGAGTCATCCCAAGATTTTTTTCAATTGGGCAACTTAGTTTGGAAGCAGATCGAGCTGGTCAAGATGTCAGCAAGTTAGAGCCTTAATAGGGTGGACTGTACAAGGTGGTGTAGAGACTCACCTCAAAATCCTATTATCTTCAAGACGCTGAGTGAAGAAACTTGGAGCGGTCATGGAGTGTAAACTACCTGCAACTTTATCAAACCTGAGAGTATGCATGTAGTATGTGTATATGTCCTATTGAATATTCATACTTAATGAAAATACAGACAAACTTAGCACAGGAGACAAGAATTCTAGACTCTCAGGCTAGGGTGCCGAGTTATAAGTGGATTTTCCCATGCCCTCCGATCGTCCAATCGGAGGTTCGTCCCAGGCTCTCGAGCCTTAACACCGAGCTATAAGAGGATTTCCCCATGCCCTTTGACCCTTTAAGAGAAGGTTAAAATTCCAATCTCTTAGGCTAGGGTGTTGAGTTAAAAGTAGGTTTTCTCGTGCCCTCTGATCGTCCGATCGAACGTTCATCCCAGACTCTTGACCCTTAGCATCAAGCTAAAAACGGGTTTCCCCGTTCCCTTTGACCCTCTGAGCAAACTTTAAAATTTCATATTCTCGAGCCAAGGTGTCGAGTTATAAGCGAGTTTTCCTATGCCCTTCGATCGTCTGATCAGAGGTTCATCCCAAACTCTTGATCCTTAGTGGAGAGTTATAAGCAGGTTTCCATGTGCCTTTCGACCCTCTGGCGAACGTTAAAATTTCATACTCTCAAGTCAAGGTGTCGAGTTATAAGCGGGTTTCCCCGTACCTTCCAATAGTCCAATTGGAGGTTCGTCCCAAACTCTGAGTCATAGAGTCGAGTTATAAGTGGATTTCCTAGTGCCCTTCAACCCTCTAAGATAAGGTTAAATTCTAGACTCTTAGGTCAGGGTGACAAGTTATAAGCGGGTCTCCTCGTGCCCTCCAATCATCATATGATTGAAGGTTCGTCCTAGACTCCCGAGCCTTAGTATCAAGTTATAAGCGAATTTCCCTATACCCTTCGACCCTCTGGGCAAAGGTTAAATTCTAGACTCTAAGGCTAGGGTGCCGAGTTATAAATGAGTTTCCATGTACCCTTCGATCATCTGATCGGAGGTTCATTCCAGATTCTCAAGCCTTAGCACCGAGTTATAAGCAAATTTTTCCGTACCCTTCGACCCTCTAAGTGAAGGTTAAAATTTCAAACTCCCGGGCCAGAGTGCATAGTTATATGCGGATTTCCTTGTGCCCTCTGATTGTCCGATCGGAGGTTCATCCTGTTGGTAGTTTTGAGAGCATGAAATAGAAACAAAATAATGCAGTAACCACTCACAGTGCTTTCGTGAAGAAATCGCCGAAGAACCACCGGAGACGTCGCTGCTGCTGTTGTAGAGAAGATCACCTCACGGAACCTCCTCGAACTCTTTCACTAACCAAATCCAGACCTCTGGGCGTTCTCCTCTGCTCGCTGATCACCTCCCAAAACTCTCTGGTCACCTTCGCTTCAGTCGCACACCCCCCAGATTGCCTTGGACGCCATCATATATAGCAAGCAAGACATCGGTTACCAACCGATGCCTTGATGGCTACTTTCAATGGAGGAAGATGAAGGTGAATGGGCACCCCTTCATCTTCCCGACGTTGCAACTGATGCAACGTTTAACATCTCCCACTCGTCCAAGTCAATCCATATGGTCACATAGACCATGTCAGTCACATAGACTACAAGATGATCATGTCACGAAGACCAGAGCGAAATTAGTCACAAAGACTAAATAAGTCACGTAGACTTTATGAGGATCAAGTCACGAAGATCAGAACAAAATTTAGTCACAAAGACCAAATAAGCCACGAAGACTTTATGAGGATCAAGTCATGAAAACTAGAGCAAAATTTAGTCACAAAGACCAAATAAGTCACGAAGACTTTATGAGGATCAAGTTCACAAAGACCAGAGCAAAATTTAGTCACAAAGACCAAATAAGAACATTCATTCCATACATTAGGGAAAATGGTTCGTGCGACAACAAGCACAGTGAGCATTCAATTGCTAAGAAGATTGTTACACCTTACTTAGCTGCTCCATAGAACAAATCAGAGACATAAATGTCTATAGAACAAATCAAAGACATAAATGGCTTGCCTTTGCCCCAGATTAAATTATTTACATCATTATGAACATCTATAATCCCTCATATTGACCATATGTCAAGAGCATGTTCAACATCTCCAATCAAACAAATTATTCACAATTACATTTTATGTACTGAACTAAAAATATAACTGGTACCAGTGAATAAATATCACAGATGTAAATCAATCTTAATCTTCCTTTTTAGCTAGAATCTATTCATTCTAATCAGTCGCTTTCCTAGTTATGCTTCATAGACCGAATCATTCATAGTCAATAGGAAACATGCTAAAGTAGCAGACACTGATCAAAACTTCAAGTAGACAGCTAAATAGTCACTTAGAGTAAGATTGAAATTAACTTATAATCTCAAGGATCTCACATAGTAGAGAAGCAAGGATCCATTCTCCTACTACTCTTCTTGTCGTCATAGCATATGTGGTATGAATCACATGCTACGATGTTATTCTCTTTACTAAAAAGTGCGCATGTTTTTTCCAAATTTAACATCGTACAGATTTCGATCTAGACATTCCCAATGTCTAATCCTGAATTCAACATATGAATTCTAATCTGGCTTCAAGCAGATTCAGTAAATGGTGGGTGCATTTACTCCAATCATTACACAAATGATCTCATCTTGACACAAATATCAAGGTGACCTTAACTTATGGGTATGTCTCTATTCACAGCTACATAAGTTGTCCCATAAGCAACGGTCTTACATCTATTCGTACTTAACAAATAGAGATGATTGTCCATGTGAGTGGACCAATCTCAATCTGCCAACATGTTTATCGAGACTTTTATTCGAATGTAACAAAGGCATATACATTGAATAAATCATGACATTTTTCATTTATCAAAATGTCTTTACAATTAGTTACATTCTTCGAAGTCCCAAAGACTTCATATGCCCATGAAATAACTCTTTAGTCAATGGCTTAGTAAAAGGATCAGCAAGCATATTTCGTGTAAGGATGTACTCAAGAATAATCTTTTTCTTGTCAACAATATCCCTTATATAATTATACTTAATTTCTATATGTTTGTCTTTGCTGTGATATTTGGGATCCTTGAAAAAGTTATCGCAGCTTGATTGTCACAATACACAGTAACAGGACTCCCACTATCCTCAGATACTTCAGGAACCTTCTTAGCCAGACAACCTCTTGCACAACCGTTGCACAAGCCACATACTCAACTTCCATTGTCGACAAGGCTACACAAGCTTGCTTCTTGCTGTTCTATGAGATGGCGCCACCATTCAGCAAGAAGACATAGCCAAATGTGGATTTTCTGTTATCAAAGTCCCCTGTCCAATCTGTATCTGAGTAGTCATTTAGGCTCATATCTGATCCTTGGAAGCAAAGGCAATAATCCGTTGTTTCTTTGAGATATCTAAATATCCTCTTCACCGCTTTCCAGTGTCTCGATCCTGGGTTTGACTGGAAACGACTAACTAAGCCAACAGCATAGCTTATATCGGGATAGGTACACAACATAGTGTACATCAAATTACCAATGGCACTGGCATATGGTTTCTTCTTCATTTCGACTATTTCCTTAGGAGTTTTGAGATACATACTTTTGCTCAAGACAGTACCTTTGGCTATAGGTGTTTGTTCAACGTTGCAATCTGACATATTGAAGTGTTGCAGCATCTTAGTGATATAAGCTTATTGAGACAAACCCAAAAGCCTCTTTAATCGGTCTCTAACGATCTTCACTCCTAAGATGTACTCTGCTTCTCCCATATTTATTATGTCAAATTATGATGAAAGCCAACTTTTGACTTCTATCACACACTTTATGTCACTTCTAACTATTAGCATATCATCAACATATAATGATAAAATGACAAAATTTCCTTTTTCTTTTCTTAGGTAAACACAATGATCCTCATTGACCATTTCGAAATCATAAGACAATATTACTTCATTAAATCTTATGTTTCATTGTCTTGACACTTGCTTTAGCTCATATATAGACTTTCGAAGTCTACATACTCTTTTCTCTTAGCCTTCAGCAACATAACCTTTTGGTTGTACCATATAGATTTCTTCGTCAAGATTACCATTAAGGAAAGCCATTTTTATATCCATCTGATGTAATTCCATGTCATATTGTGCTACTATAGTTAGGATGACACGTATTGACACAAACTTCACAACTGGGGAGAATGTCTCTTCAAAGTCAATACCCTCCATTTGGGTATATTCTTTTGCAACTAATCGAGCTTTGTATCGATTAATCAATCTATCTGCTTTCCTCTTTACTTTGAGAATCCACTTATTCCCAATAGCCCTTCAGCCCGGAGGAAGATTGACTAAATCCCAAACTTGATTCTTTCTCATTGACTCCATTTCTTCATCCATTGTAATTTTCCATTCTTTTCTAATTGAGCTTCTCAAAGCTTCCTCAACTGTTCAAGGTTCCTCATCATCAACTGGGAAAACCATTAATGCCTCATTTTCAATATCAAACCTTCTTCGAGGAATAATCTGACGACTACTTCTTCGAAGGTTAGACTGTTGAGAAACTGACTCATTTAGTGGTAAATTACTCTCACTCGGTTGACTAGATTCAGGCATCTCCTGATCTGTTGATAAAGGAACATTATCTTCCTCCTCTATCTCATATAGAGGAATTGTCTTATCAACTTCACCTCATGTTGGGAACTCTTTTCTAGAAAAGTAGCATCTCTTGACTCTATTTCATAGATGGTTCCATCTTGTCGCTCACCAATAAAAATATAACCCTTAGAAGTCTCAGAGTACCTTATAAAGATACACTTCTTACCTCTAAGTCCTAATTTTTCATATTCGTGAGTCTTATCATGAACGTAGGCAGCTGACCCCCAAGGTCTCAGATTACTTAAACCCGGCTTTCTGCCTGTCCAACGTTCATGTGGAGTAGATGGAACTGACTTTGAAAGCACTTTGTTAAGTATATAGGTCGCAACTAATAATGCATCTCCCCAATAGGAGATTGGCAAATTATCCTGCGCTATCATAGACCTAACCATTTCAAGAAGAGTCATATTTCTTCTTTCAGCAACCCCATTTTGCTATGGAGTTCCAGGGATAGTTAGTTGTCTAATAATCCCTTTCTCATTACACATTGTCGTGAACTGATCAGACAAATACTCACCTCCACGATCAGTGCGCAAGGTTTTAACCTTACGTTCCAATTGATTCTCAACTTCATTCAAGTAACGAATAAAGCAATCCAATGCTTCAAATTTGTGAGAAATTAAATACACATGACCAAAACGTGTAAAGTCATCAATAAATGTAATGAAATAAGAACTCTCATTTTTAACCTTCATATTCATTGGACCATAAATATCTGAATGAATTAATTGCAATGGTGATTCAGTCCTAATAGTCTTACCAAATGGTTTTCTAGTCGTCTTTCCCGCAAGACAATGCTCATATATAGACAAGTTAATCTTAGCATGAGTGTCTAATAGGCACTCCTTATCTAATCTATTTATTTATTCTTGTCTTATATGTCCCAATCTAGCATACCAAATTTCATCATTAACATCAGCATTACTAGTAAGAGCAATGTTTGAAAAGCAACCATCATTATTATTTGGTTCTACATCAAGAACCATAAAACCATTTGTTACAAAACCATATCCAATTAACACAGAGTTAATTCGAAGTTTCACATAACGGCTATAAAAATTTACATTATAACCTAAATCAAGAAGACAAATGACGGAAACCAGATTCCGTCGAATCTCAGGAGCGTACAGGACATCATGTAGAAATAAGGTGCCTCCACCACGTATGTTAAGTTTGCAAGTGCCAATTCCTTTGACTTCAATTCTTACATTGTTTCCTACATATATCCATTTGTTGCCAGCTGGTACCCGATGGTACTCCATATATGTAGCTCGATCACGAGCTACATGGTTCGTTGCTCCTGAATCTACAATCCACAAAGGATACGAATCAGCTAACAACACTGTACTTGCAACATATTGCTCGTGGAAAGAAGACAAAGATGGATCTACCTTTTTAGGCTCAGCACACTCCCGAGCAAAATGGCCCTTCTTGGCACAGTTGAAGCAAGTCAACGTGCTCCTAGGTTTTCGTCCATATCTCTTTCCTTTCTTCTTGATTTAGTTTTTCGCAACAACAGCATTAGCCTCCTTTCCTTTTCCCTTTCCTTTCTTAAACCATTTGTTCTTATTCTTGGAACCAAAACCTTCAGCTACAAAAGTTTGACCAGAAATCCTTGCGGATTCAATCCTCTCCGCCTCAAGTTCCACATGGCGTGAAACATCAGTGAAAGTCTTGATACTCTCACTATGGGTCAGATTCTATTTCATCGTTTCCTAGGAATCAGGAAGGGAACGAATAACTGCCTGAACCTGTTGTTCATCGATCAACGCATAACCAGCAGTCTTAAGCTCTCGAATCATGTTACCCATCTCCCTAAGATGTTGGGCCATGGTAACATTCGAGCACTTTTTACAGCTATCAAACTTGATAGTTAGCTGACGGAGCTTACTCAGACTGACTCCACTGTACTTATCTCTAAGGGCTACCCAGACAGCATGAGCCGATGGTAATGGCTCATATTCAAACACCAGGTCATCCACAATTGAACTAATCAATATGCCCTTAGCAATGGAGTCCTTCCTTTTCCATGCCTTATAGACATCAAGGTCACGTCTGTGCTGTACTGTAGAACCATCAACCGGTTCCTCCAAGAATTGATTTACAGCCTCTAGAACTTCTTGTTCCTCAAGAACGTATTGTATCTTGAGGTGTCAGATTTTGTAGTTATCCCCATATAATTTTTCACCCTTATTGAGTTTAGCTATGATGTTTTTAGTTGTCATGATCTATATAAATAAACAAATTATTTATCATTCCAGTGTAATTCATATATGTGCTATTAATTATTGACTCAGTGTAAATTAGAATTAGTTTACAAAATCAAGTGATAATATTGTTTCCACTCATCATTTGTATGTTATAATCTAATCAACATTGATCAATTATATTACACACATCTCATCTAATGAACGAATCATTTTTCATATGAACTAATCATATGGATATATGAACTAATCATATCATGAAATGAACTAATCATTTCCAAGTTAGTTAACATATAACATAACTTTTCATTATTTAATTCTGTTAGTACAAAACGACAGAAATTATTACATGACTCAAAAACTAGATGAGCTAACACTGTTTGTACATAACGACAGTAAACAGAACACTAGTAAACTAGATATGTCAGCATTGCTCCTACTAAGACAAGCACTAGTGTAGAAGCCAACATTATCCCTATTAACCTGGACTCATTTGGGATAATTTCATATGGGGTAGCTTCAAGATTCTTCATCAGATCCATTTCTGGATCTTCCTCGAGCATCTCCTGGTCCTCTTTAAACTCTTCAGGCTCTTCTTCACCCATATGGTGAAGTAGTTCCTCACACAGTACTGAATGTTTGACGCGTCCTTCATGACACCCCCATATATAGTCTGCTATTACCCTGGGATACTCTGGCAATGAATGCATCAATGCTCAGATCCTATAATTGTCCAGGACTGGAAACTCTTCTTGCTCAAGTTTCCAAAATAGTCTATCCAGCCGTCTAACATGTCCGTCGACTCCATAAGCAGACTTATACTATATCTCCTGAATCTCCTCTCGGAGCTGGTTTCGCCGCACTTCGTGACGAATCAATGTGGTAATCGTTCGTGCCATCTGAAAAATTAAATTTAAATAAGTCAGTACAAAATTGACTAACCGGTACAAAACCAGTTTAATTCAATTTATACAAGCATACCATCATTATAAATCAAGAAAAATAAATCTTCTCGATTTTCAAGAGTTTAAGTCGACTGACCCATTAAACCGATCAATCAGGAGTCCGGATGTTAAACTTAGTCTATTGTCCTCATTAGAACTAATCTAATTGGACATATGTTATGTTATTGTTTAAGCTCATTTGAGTCAATCTTAGACTTATTGATCAAACTTAGGTCTGTTTGATTCATCCAATGACCATTGGATTAAGTCTGACATATTAGAACAAATCTAATCTTTTTGATCAAAACTGACACAACGGAACTAATCTGGTCATATTTGATCAGCTCAACTTCTGTAATTAAACTCACCCCAATTAATTCAATAATAAATGAACTGGTTAAACCAACAAATAATTTGAACCAGATCTAGATATTATTGAATCAATTTGGTCTGCTTAAATCAATTAATAATTTAAATCAGACCTGGGTTTGATAGGACAAGTTGGTAGGGTTCCATTTTTAGTAAATTGAATCATAAATTAATTAAATATTTATTTATTTATTAATAATACATCTCAGTATGTATTTAATTAATAAATAAATATATTTAATTAAATTTGAACACATGCACTATTCAGATGCGTAAAGAAAAAAATAAATAAAACATGCATGCACCTTTTTTTTTCTGTATACACGTTTTTTTTCCCTTCACTGTGCTTCGTCAAAATTACTGTACATTTTCTCTCAATCGATTCAGTACTTAAAAAAATACTGTGCGTTACAATTTTGAATCGATTCATGCACAGTGTTGAATCGATTCAACACTGTGCTTCGTCAAAGTGGTACTGTTCGTGATTTTTGAATCGATTGAAATGAAATTTCAATCGATTCAATTCAATTGAATCGATTGGTTAATCGATTCAATTGATGAACAATGTTTCTGTTCATCTTCTTCTTCGCGACAGAAGAAGAAAAAACGCGAGCTTTTTCGCGTCGATTTCCATGCTTTCAAAAACCATGCTATGATACCATTGTTGGTAGTTTTGAGAACATGAAACAGAAACAAAATAATGCGGTAACCACTCACAATGCTTTCCCGAAAAAATCGCCGAAGAACCACCGGAGGCGTCGCTGCTGTTGTCGCCGAGAAGATCACCTCACGGAACCTCCTCGAATTCTTTCACGAACCAAATCCCGGTCTCTGGGCGTTCTCCTCTGCTCACTGATCACCTCCCAAAACTCTCTGGTCACCTCCGCTTCACTCGCACACCCCCCAGATTGCCTTGGACGCCATCATATATAGCAAACAAGACATCGGTTACCAACGGATGCCTTGATGGCTGCTTTCAATGAAGGAAGATGAAGGTGAATGGGCACCCCTTCATCTTCCCGACATTGCAACTGATGCAACGTTTAACACATCTTAGACTCTCGAACCTTAGTGTTGAGGTATAAGTGGGTTTCCTCATGCCCTTCAATCCTCTGGGCAAAAGTTAAATTCCAGGCTCTCAGGCCAGACTACCAAGTTATAAGTGGGTTTTCCTATGTTCTTTGATTATCTGATCGGAGGTTCGTCCCAGACTCTCGAGCCTTAGCGTCGGATTATAAGCGATTTTTCCCATGCTCTTCGACCCTTTGGGCGAAGGTTAAAATTCCGAATTCTCATACCAAGGTGCCGAGTTATAAGCAGATTTTCCCGTACTCTTCGATTGTTCAATCGGAGGTTCGTCCCAGACTCTTGAGCCTTAGCACCAAGTTATAAGCATGTTTTCTCGTGGCTTTGACTCTCTAGGAGAAGGTTAATATTCTAAATTCTCGGACTTGGGTGTCGAGTTATAAGTAGGTTTCCTAGTACCCTTCAATCGTCCGATTGGAGGTTTGTCCCAAACTCTCAAGCCTTAGCGCCTAGTTATAAGCGGATTTTCCCGTGCCCTTTGACCCCATTGGGCGAAGGTTAAAATTTCACAGTCTCAGGCTAGGGTGTCGAGTTATAAGCAGGTTTCCCTGTGCCCTCCGATCGTCTGATCAGAGGTTCGTCCCAGACTCTCGAGCCTTATCACTGAGTTATAAGTGAGTTTTTCCGTGCCCTTCGACCCTATGGGAAAAGTTAAAATTCCATACTCTCAGAATAGGATGTCGAGTTATAAGCGGGTTTCCTTATACCTCCAATCGTCCGATCGGAAGTTCGTCCCAAACTCTCGAGCCTTAGTGCCGAGTTATAAGTGAATTTCCCCGTTTCCTTCATTCATCTGATCAGAGTTTCATCCTAGATTATCAAGCCTTAGCATTGAGTTATAGGCGGATTTCCCTGTGCCCTTCGATCGTCTGATCAGAGGTTCATCCCAAACTCTTGAGCCTTAGTGTAGAGTTATAAGCAGGTTTCCATATGTCTTTCAAAGCTCTGGCGAAGGTTAAAATTTTAGACTCTCAGGCCAGGGTGTTGACTTATATGAGGGTTTCCCCATACCCTCCAATAGTCTAATCGGAGGTTCGTCCCAGACTCTAGAGTCATAGAGCCGAGTTATAAGCGGATTTCCTAGTGCCCTTCAACCCTCTAAGATAAGGTTAAATTCTAGATTATTAGGCCAGGGTGCCAAGTTATAAGTGAGTCTCCTCATGCCCTCGATCATCATTTAATTGAAGGTTTGTCCTAGACTCTCAAGCCTTACTATCAAGTTATAAGCGAATTTCTCTGTACCCTTCGACCCTCTGGGTAAAGGTTAATTTCTAGACTCTCAGGCTAGGGTGTCGAGTTATAAGTGAGTTTCCTCGTACCCTTCGATCATCCGATCGGAGGTTCAGTCTAGACTCTCGAGCCTTAACGCCAAGTTATAAGCGAATTTTCCATACCCTTCGACCCTCTAAGTGATGATTAAAATTTCAGACTCTCGGGCCAAAGTGTCGAGTTATAAGTGGATTTACCTGTGTCTTCTGATTGTTCGATCGGAGGTTCATCCTAGACTCTTGAACATTAGAGTTAACATATAAGTGGGTTTCCCCGTGCCCTTCAATCCTTTTGGCAAAGGTTAAATTTCATACTCTCAGGCCAGGCTGCCAAGTTATAAGCAGGTTTCTCCATGCTCTTTGATTATCTGATCAAAGGTTCATCCCAGACTCTCGAGCCTTAGCGCCGAATTATAAGCGATTTTTCCCATGCCTTTCGACCCTCTGGACGAAGGTTAAAATTCCAAAGTCTCGGACCAAGGTGTCGAGTTATAAGCAGATTTTCTCATGCTCTTTGATTGTTCGATCAAAGATTCATCCCAGACTCTTGAGCCTTAGCGCCGAGTTATAAGCAGGTTTTCCCATGGCCTTGACTCTCTAAGTGAAGGTTAGAATTCTAAATTTTTGGACTTGGGTGCTAAGTTATAAGCGGGTTTCCTAGTGTCCTTCAATTGTCCGATTGGAGGTTCGTCCCAAACTCTCAAGCCTTAGCGTCTAGTTATAAGTAAGTTTTCCTGTGCCCTTTGACCCCTTTAGGTGAAAGTTAAAATTCCACACTCTTAGGCTAGGGTGTCGAGTTATAAGCGAGTTTCCCCGTGCCCTCTGATCATCCGATCAAAGGTTCATCCCAGATTCTCGAGTCTTAGCGCTCAGTTATAAGTGGATTTTTCTATGCCCTTCGACCCTCTGGGCGAAGATTAAAATTCCAAACTCTCAGGCTAGGATGCTGAGCTATAAGCAAGTTTCCCTATACCTCTAATCGTCTAATTGGAGGTTCGTCCCAAACTCTTGAGCTTTAATGCCGAGTTATAAGCGGATTTCCCCGTGTCTTTTATTTATCTGATCGGAGTTTCATCCCAGATTCTCAAGCTTTAGCATCAAGTTATAGGCGGGTTTCCCTGTGCCTTCGACTTTCCAACCATGTGTTCAAAATTTTTCAAACTATTGAAGTGCTACTTATGTAAGTTGGTTGTGGTTCAAGCATTACTTACACGAATTCAAGCAAAGGAAAAAAGGACATGACACAATGCTAAGGATAAAGTTTCAAAGGCAAGGGAGTGGTGAAAATATATATACATTAAAATAACATAAGTCTCTTAGTTCACTTTACAAAACCAAGGGAATGAAACTCTAAAGGGAAACATTTCGTTTAAACACATCAAGCAAAATCGGGGAAGGCGTCCTCTGGAATATCCTCTAAAATTTTTTAGTGCCGAATGAAATTCTTAGGGATATCCGCGGTCAGGTGGCTTGCTTCCCTAAGTTGATTTATAGCTCCTTCTGTGCCATACCCAAACATTTTGGAGTTTTTTTTCGAGCAAGCATCATGTTGAAGTCTTGAGAACACAGATACTCCACTAGAAAGGCCTCAAGTCGATCAAGCTCCCACACTTTATAATTCACCATCTTGGCCTTTAAGTCCTCCACCTTAGCATCTTTGGAGTTTATGGCTTGTTGCTTCTCTTTAAGCTAAAGGTCCTTAATTGTCAGTTCAGTTGTCTTGCAGGCTAGCTCAGCGGTAAGAGTGGTCTCCGTTTCTTCTTATTTCCAGGTGAGGGCTCGGACTTCAATTTTTTTTAGGTACAAGTCAGCTATAGCATAGAGTTTCTGTGTATTCTCCAATCAAAGGTGGGACTCGAAAGTTTGCAATTATTTTTGGAGCCTCTTGATATGGACCTTCTGGTCCTGTCCTCTATCATTTTCTTTTGAGAGAGCCCACTCAACTCTTAGCAGCAACTTGGATTGGCACTCAAGTTTGCTCTTTAATTAAGTCATTTCAACTTGGTGGCACTCGCTAGCGCCTTGAGAGGTTCCCACTCCTCCTACTGAGCCCTTCAAAGTCTGGTAATTATGATTTAGCTCTGCCATCTTTTGGCAAAGTGCTAACTCATTCATCTAGAATTGATAAAGCAATAAATGATTTGCGCGGCATATAATAGAGAGATGAATGTATGACAGTGGTAGGAGTTTACCCTTATCACATCTTGGGAAAAATGATCGATGAGCTCCTCTAGGAGGTACTCGGCCATGCATACCAGAGAGTCCATCCAAGTATGAGCTAAAATGTCTTGTATTTTTATTAGATGCTAGGGAGAATGACTTTGCTGGGTGGGTACAGGGTCACTCATAAGAATGTAGCCTAAGTATGACGCTAACTCTCTTAGGCTTGCTAGCTCCGCTTGATCCTTATGAGCTAGACTTGGTGTAAGACTTTGATTTGGGAGCAGAGTATATCTTGGAATGGGGTTGCGATGGTTCGATTAACGGAGGTGGTAAAAAAGAGACCGGTCGTGTGACTATCACTCTGGTTGGCGGTACAAGGGTTGGTAGCATCTGCTCGCACAAAGCGAGAGTTAGACGATCAACTCCTAGGCTTAGGAAGAATCGTGAGGAGCTCTCTTCCCTCTTGGATAGTGGGCGCGCGCAACGCTGGTGCTTCAATAGAGATTTGCTGTCTGGGTGTAGTCGAGCGGTGTTTCTTGCGCCGTTGGCGCCAGATCAGGGGCTCCCCGGAGGTGGACCCAGATGAAACCTCCATGGGCAGCAAAGAAGGTCAGAGAGGCGGTATTTCCTCAGTGTTGGCAGCCACGTCACTCCCTGTAGCTCGATTGGCGCCTTCTTCATCAGTCGGATCCTCAGTCGAGCCAATCGACAAAAGTCTGTGGCTCTCTAACTCTGCCTCACCGCAAACGTCCATTTCCTCATCATCTAACTTGGTGAAATCTCGAAGGCAAGCTTTCCACATAGTTTTGGCTGTAAAATAGAAAAAGAAAACAATTAGATACAACAATAAATGGAAATTAAATTTCTCACTAAAGTTGGCAAACAGTCGAACTCGAATGGAGCTAAGTTCAAAGATATACATAACACTCTCCACAAGTAGCATGTGAATGTTGAACTTCAGATCGGATAACTGATTGGAGGCAGTGATGTAGCGGCTCCCATCAGAATACACCCTTCTCGAGAACTAGGGGTAATTCCATTTGGCAGCTGGTAGGGAAGGCTACTAGAGGGATCGGTCGAAGATAAAAATAATGAGACTTTCAACCTTTGTTGAAAGAGGACATCTTATCAAGGAAAATGGAGCTCACCCGGGCTTGAAAGATAAATACACCTAGCTCAAATTTCTTTGGATAATAAAAATAATGAAAACTTCGATGGGTGTAAGGGGATTCAGTACAAGAGAAATAGGATAATGACTCCACACGGTAGTCTAATTAAATTAGGAGCTAACTGTTGGAGGGGAATGCGGAAGTAGTTGCAAATCTTGGTGAAAAAAATGCAAGGGAAAGCGAAGGCCGACCAAAAATTGATCCTTGAAGAAAATTAGGTAGCCAGTCAGGGAAGGTTCGAACGATTGTAGTCAATCGAAATGATAATATGATGATCGTGGGGGAGATTGTAAGTGAGATGCTTATGATCCACTTCCCTGTCGTTGAAGTTAGAGATGGTGGAGATGTACCAAAGGCTGTGGACGGTGGTTGGAGGAGTAACGACCATGAGGAAAAAGAAAAGTGAACAGAGGAGGGGAGGAAAATGAACTTACAATGGAAAGATGGAACTTGAAAAGTCGTTGACGACAACGAAGAGAGATGAAGAAGAAAAAGATGAGAATATGAAAACGATAAGGGTTGAATCAAGGGTTGCAAACCTTAAAAACCCTAGTAGTGGTCTCTCACAGTGGTTAGATCATAGGGGCGAATGAGAGAGGATTAATCAAGATCGTTGAATTTGAACTGTTAAGAGTCACATCAAATCTCAACAGTTGCTTATCATTTCAGATATTCTTTGTATAAGCGTGTGCCACATGCCAGAAAGATACAAACCACATTTATTAAGGATGGAAGGGGGTAAGCAAACTTATGATAAAAGGTGTACTCATCATACTAAGCATTAATGGCGAGTGACATACCTTGTTTTCAAGACACTAGTGTGATATCGGCTCAAGAGTGACGGAATACGGATCGAGCGTCTAATCGGATAACGGGAGACACAAAAAATACAAATGTTTAGTTAATCAGGCTTACAACCTTCTTCGACTATACTTGAAGGGAATGTCTGTGATACAACGAATAAGGCGGGACCCCCGAAGTCGAGGACATAGTCAAGAGAATTGGCTGACATAACGGTCAAAGTCAAAGAACGATCATCACTTGGGACTAGCACAGTCACATGTTTTGACCGAGTGGTCTAATCAATCTGACCTCTAGTTTGATCGAAGAATCTCGAGTTCCTCAAGATCGATGAAATCTTAAGTTGTTTCGGTGTCATTTGGAGCTGAGCTCGTGGGTCACGTGGGGCTAACATGGGCATGTGTATTGGCCTAGTGGTCTGGTTAAGCGGGCCTACTGTCTGATCAGACATGTGACACACACAGCCCGGTCAGGCTCTTTAGCCGATTGGAGAGGTCGGGTCCTTCAGAGGGTCATCATTCTTTAGCCAACTCGACCCTGTACGTAACGGGGTCCGATCTGGCGATAGAGCCGACTTGATCGACATACCATTAGAGCATATCAAGGGTTCATCAATCCAACAACCTAATATTCCTTTTTGGTATTTTGTGTAATGATTATCAGAGAATCATAGGAATATTTCTTATGTGGTCTTTACGATGGAAGTTTTCACCCTGCAAATTATAGAGGAGGTGATGGTCTATTTTTGGAAAGGTGTTAAAGCATCATAATGATCAGTCCTTTTTTGAAATACATCAATATTCAATCACAAAGGAAAATTAGTAGGGATGTAAACGAGCCGAACCGTATTAGGCTCGAGCTTGACTCATTTAAGTTATATTCGGACTCAAGCTCGGCTCAAGCTTTTATCATAAGGCTCGAGCTCGGCTCGTTTTAGAATTATCAAGCTCGCGAACAGTTCGAGCTCGGCTCGTTATTAGCTCGATTATCAAAGTTAACGAACCTAACTCGTTAAGCGAGCTCGGGCTCATTTTCGGATTCGTTTAGAGCTTGTTTTTTTGCTCATTTTAGAGCTCGTTTTTTGGGTCGTTTTAGAGCTCCGTTTAAAGTTCGTTTTAAAGCTCATTTTTTTGGCTCGTGAGCCTATAAACGAACATATTTACGAGCTCACGAGCCGAATATCCTTAAGCTCGAGCTTGGCTTGATAAAACTGTCGAGCTCGAGCTCGGCTCGATAAGATAAACGAACGAACTCGAACGAGCTTTTTATCGAATCGAGCTCCGAATAACTCGTGAATCGTTTGATTCATTTATATCCCTAAAAATTAGTACTATATAAAGGTCCCCTCTTAAAGGCTCAGATACGTTAAGTTACGTTATGTGAAATTATGCACTCATAATTTACTGTTCATTACAATTTTTTCCTCTCAATCACTTGATTTAAGAATCGGAGTATCATGCTAGGATCCCTCCACCTGATTGTTGACATTTTTTTTTTTTTTTTTTTTTTGTGATAGATAGACTAGTTCGGCGCCATCTACTTTCAGTGCAAAGATCTTTTCATGGTTAACAAGAAAGTCACAGTCACATATCTAATATACCATCTTCTCCCATTTTAAACAGTACCAGCTGCCTTTCAAAATTTCAATATTTTTATAAAACTATTGTCGTTCGCCTAAAGCTTCATGCTCATTCTAACACAATTTTTAGTTGACATCAGAAAATACATTTAATTATCTCTTTTGGTGTTTCTAAAATAGGAACTGAAGAATACGTCAAATTATATATTTCTATTCAACCGAAAAAGATACACTAATACATATTCAGTATAATTTCATTAAATTGTTTGTATATATATATAGTGCCCAAACTTAATTAATTCATGGGCAAAAAATAATTAATGCTCAATTTCCCTTCTTAAAGGGAAATTAATGCAAGTAATTACTTAAAAATACTTAATATTATGTAATTAACTAAACAAAAAAATAGATAAATTGAATTAGCTAATAGTGCGCTGCAGCGGCCGATGAGTTGGAAAGAACTCTGTTCTGCTGCCGGCGCCGGCGAAGGTGGCCATGAGGTCACTCAGGTCCATGTAGTGCACGGCGGGGTCGCTGCTCCGCAGCAGGTCGAGGAGGTAGAGGAAGAAGTCGGCGTCACAGGCGACGCGCAGCGCGCCGCCGTAGGAGTACCCAAACTCCGGCACCGACAGCCGGAGCAGGTCCTCCATCAGCCGGTGGTTCAGGTAGTTCGCCTCCACCTCCATCCGCCGCGCCGCCGCCCCCTCCGTCCCCACCACGACCCAGATGTGCCCCTCCGGCAGCAGCCCGGCGGCCGTCTCCGCCTCCGGGAAATTCCTCACCGCGCCGCCGCCGCAAACCAGCAGCTTCCTCACCAGGCTCGTCATCCCAATCGCCATTGATTACCTTCTCTCTCAGGTCGCCGTACGTTAGAATTAGTAACTGTTATCGATGATGTATTAGATTTGAAGGCGATGGAGACGGCCCTGAGCTCAGCTGCCCATTTTATAGAGAAGCCGCAGCTGGTTTAGGTTACAATTTATGTTATTAAAAAAATCATCTGTGTCCCTTAGTTTTTGTACTTTTCATTTTGACCCTCGTAGTTCAACGTACTATTTTCTCGTTCATATCCCTTCCTAACATTTGTAGGAATATGAGCTAATTTATTCTGAAAATTATAAGAGTTGAGCAAAAATCAAAAGAACACCTTTTATTTTTATTATCTTAAGAGGGCATTCTAAATTGAAGTGTCAAAATATTGCTTATATATTATTATTATAATATATAAACAATTTAGAGTTAAAATTGGTCCAAGTAAAATGTATTATTTCAGACAATTTTAGCTCAAATTATTTCATGGATTAAAATAATCTAAATCCGTCTAATTTTACTAAAATTGCTTTAATATTTTTTTAATTATTTTAATTTAGTCAAAATTATTGTGTGTCAGTGTTAAAATGATTTTAACTAAATTGAAAAGGCTTTAACTAACATTGAAATAATTTGAATCAGTATTTAAATAGTTATAATTAATATTTAGATATATCAATTAATATTAATGTAGTTTGGAAACGATATATGAATAATCTTAATTAATATTGCAATAATTCTAATAAATATTAATGTACTTTTAGCTAAAATTTGTCAGATCGATCTTTAAAAAAGATATTTTGAATGAAAACTTGAGAATATACATTTTTTTATTATATTTTTTAATAAAAAGAATATTTCAAATATACCTTTTGATAAATACGAAGGTAAAGTATGTTTTTTTTTAAACTCTAAGGTCCATTCGAGAAAATGTCAATAAAAATAAAGATAATACTAAATGATCAAAATCTGACTAGTTAGAATTCATGCATACATGTACAAAAATATTTTAGTAATATCATATATATTTATTAATTATATATATATACATGCATGTATTATGATTGAACGATAGAAAATTTTAATTGATCAGATTCTGATCAATAAAATTTACTCTAAAAATAAAAGCCGTGTTATCAATGTTTGCCCAACAATCATAATACCTTAAATCAGCATGGCATTTCATCCAACACGGTGCGCGCATGGATGTTCCGGTGTTGCAGCGACTTGGAAAGCGCGGTTGTCTTAATTTTTGGCGTGCACACGCAAACAGAGCCTTGGAGCGGAAGCCAAATGAACTATACTAAACTAATAACCGACGCGGATGGGAATTATTATTCGATGGGATTCCTGCCGGTCTGCCATTAACTGCTCCACATATGGCCAGGCACATGGCCATTAATGAGGAGAAGGAGGAGGAGGAGGAGGAGTTGAGCTGGGAAGCCAGCTGTTTGGAGTGCCGTGGAAACCGTGTTTCACGGACAGGGCCATTAATTTGCTGCCCACGGCGAGGAGGACGGTGTATGGGCAGGTGGTCTGGATTGATTGTGCTGCGTGCTGTTTACTCGGCGCACCGTGCGTGACGCGGTGGTGCGGTGCAGTGCAGGCAAGAAGGGAAGCAAGTAATTCGCTGATACTGATTATGGATGAAGCCAATAGTGTCTCAATAATATAATACAAACCAAGCACAGGGTGGCCATGGGCCATTATTGAGAGAAGGCCTCCAAATGGAAGTCTTTTATTTTATATATTAATCGTGACATGCATTGTATGTGTAATATAATAATATATAAATTATTTGAATCTTTGAAAATTTGAATTATTTGAATTTTCTAATATCATCATTTGAATAAAATTCATCCTATCTTGCAATAGTACAATAATGTAAGAGTGACGTTAGAAAATTCTAACAATAAACTACTATAACGGACTTCCCAATGCAAAAAATTATTTTAATTTAATATTATACTTATCTTAGTAAAAGAAATTAAGAAAAATATATTTTTTAACATCGTCGGCCTAAAATATTTATAGAAATTTCTTTGATCATAGTGTTGTCAATTCTAAGATGTGGAACTAAAAATAACTATATTTTTTTTATATAAAACAACCAGAGAAAATTAATGATGAGAAAAATTCATAATAATACGTCGTAGCTGAGTCTCGAACTCTAGATCACTGATTGTTTCGCTTGTGAAATTACTAATAAACGTTGGAATTATTTTTAGTGTGAATAGAAAAAAGGATAGTAATGTAAATTCATTTTAGACTTCACCAAAGTTACTTAGTAAAAGGGGAAGATTTTTAATAAAATAGTAATATATATATATATATAGAGAGAGAGAGAGAGAGAAATGATATGCTACGGACCATTATTTACGGATTGCTACGGACTTAATGCCATGTCATTTTTTTATTAAATTTTTATAAAAAGTTTTCTCTTTCTCCTTTATTTTTTTTCTCCTCCTGCTTCGTTCGTTCTCAGCTCGTTTCGCCGAGAAGCAACTCACGTCGCGCGCCCGCCACTCGCCCTGCCGCCGGCCATCTGCCCACCGCCGGCGGCCTCCGGCCGCCTGGACCCACCCATACTAGCCGGCCTTGGCGAAGCGGATCGGCCCGTTGAGCCCGACGAAGTCGACCGACCAGAAGGCCTTGGTGATCGCGGACGGATCGGCCGAACCCGCCTTCTCGATGGCGTGGGCGATCGCGCGGATGGCAGGTGCGGTCGCGATCTGGCCGCGATTTGGCCACCACGCTAGCGACCGCAATCGCGGCCGGATTTCGGCTGGGATTCTGGCTGCCGGCGGGTGGTCGGCGGGTGGTGGGCGGCCGGAGGCGAGGAGGCGGGGTGACCGGTGGGTGGTGCCCGGCCGGCCAGCGGCGAGGAGGGCGGCGAGGCTGGCACATGCACACGGCGACGAGAGAGAGGAGAACGAGGAAGGTAAAAAAAAATCAAAAATATAAAAAAAAAAAAAAAAACCAAAATCTGTAGGTCGCGGATGAGTCCGCACGCAGAAGTCCGTAATTTAACAAAACTGTATATATATATATATTACTATTTATTTATTTATTTATTTATTTTTAATTGGCACTGAGGATTGAGTTTATGCTGATTAATTTTAAAAGTTACCAACTAGAATTTCTTATTAGTCATCTAAAGAAATCGAGAAGTGTGGAAAGGCCTACAAATGAGGGAGATGGATCAATTCTGCATTTTACGAGGACGGGATCCTTTGGTCTTTTTATCCTCATCCATTTTTAGACCAAGATAAAGGGATTGGTGGAAGGTCATGGTCCCTATCTATTAACAGATGGAGGGTCATTGCCCCCACCAATACAAAGATTAAACCATGAATTAATATAATTTTTTACGGACCAGAGGATCTGACCCTCATTTTACGTTGCCAATCACGTAATAAAAATTTAGGGCACTTCTATTTTTAAAAGATATATTATAAAGACACTTCATTTGAATTTTTCATTAATTTTTTTTTAACAATCGACAAAGAAGTGCCTCTCATATTAAAATTACATAAATTTCAATGAATAAAACATGCTATATTTTAAAAATCAATTCTATTATGATATTATATTTCAAAAAACAACACGTCTGTGCTAATTTTTAAAATTCATCATTATTATTGTGCCGATTTATAAGATACAACACCATAATGGTAGTATTATTTTTAGATTTTTTGTAATACTAAAGTGATGTTAATTTTTAAAAATTAGTACCTATAGTAATATTGATTTTTTGAAATACAGTACTATAATAATAATGTTCTTTAAAATTCGACATTATAGTGGTTAAATAAGTAGGGATCCTCTCATCCACATTTAGTAGATTATGATCCTAGTTCATTATAGTGATAGGTAGCAGTCGGTAAACCCTCACCTGTTAAATAAGCAGGAGGTTATTAAATTTATTTATCATTGTTCCTATCTAGAAGTGAACTAAGATAAACAGATCAGAAAATCCTGTCTAAGTTAAAGAAAGGATAAAATGAAAAAAATTATTGTAAAATAAAATATGTGGATGCTCATAACCCCCAATGACTTCATAAACTCTCTCATCTACATAATCTATCATCTTTTAAATTCCTAAGTTATGTAAATTTATGAGGAGTTTCAATATGATTGTGTATTTATAAATACATATGTAGTCATTTCAATAAGTAAGAAAAAGAGAGGAAAAAGAGAAAAGGTTAATAATATTTCTTTTTCATATGCAATTGCTTATATAATTTTATAACACGTTATCAGCACGAAGAACTCTACTTTTTCTTTTAAATCAGTTATAGGTAATATCAAATATATATATATATATTGATCCTGTCCGAACCAGAAGCCAACAGACGCTGGGCACGTGGCGCTTTCCGACTCGCTGATGTAGATCTCCAACTGATGGCGCGATGCTCCTGCTAACCTGCACAGAAGTCGGGCCGGGAAGGGGGTTCCCGGCGGCGACCCTCCGACGCTCAAGTCAGTTAAACTACGATAAACAAGGTGGCTCCAAAAGTGATTTCTCGCGTACCTGCGGCGAAGTAAGAGGCTCTATATATAGAGCGAGGAGAGATCTAATGCACGTTTACCGAAGTGCAGACGTGTCAGCAACCCATACCTCGGCATGTACTTGTCAGAGAGCTTACCTGACCCATATCGCTACAGTCAAAGCATGCCCTTGATGGGACAGCATAATCCTCTGTCACAAGATTTGGAGCATGGCACACACATGAAACCTACCGGCTGTCAGAGAAAGAAGTCCCTTGTCCTTTTCCCTTGCTCCAAACTTGTTGTCCGGGCGGACAGCTCCCTCAACATCCGGCCGGACGTCCGCAGTAGTTTACTTGTGCTTTGTGGAGACTAATAAACAGGGGTGCTTTATGACTTTGGTCGGTCGAAAGGTCAGCTCGGTCCATGACCTTTTCAACTGAGCGTCGGAACCCCGATTTGACAGGGTGCCTTCCAACCATAAGCGCGAGCCGGCCGGACCCTTCCGAGTATTCGATTCCATCGGCCGGCCGGCAGTCCGGTCAGACCGGCCGTCTACGGCCACCCGTCTGGTCGGACCACACTCTCCCCGGATGGGCGGCTGCTCCGGTGACCTCCACGGGGCGTTGACTCTGCTAAATGGGGTCCCCCATTCTTACTGCCGGATCACTTGCCTCCCCTTCAAGTCTAGTCGAAGGAGGCGAATAGTCCGACTGACTGGACTGTGAGTCTAGCCGAACGGCTCATCCATGCTAATACTTTCCGCCCGGTCAGCCGTAAAGATATCCTTGAATGAATCGATGATGGCCTTCACCGGATCTCCTCGCGTTCTGCGCCAATCTTCGACATCAAGGTTGATCATACCTTCATTAAATGCTTCGAATGATTGACTGCCACGTGGAGGAATGCCATCGGAGTACGGAGGCGGTGGCATGATATTTTGATGTGATCGAAGCAATTCGAAATAAACGGCTAGATGCATGCTTCGATTCCTATAACCTGGATCCGACGGTGGAGGCCGCCCGACCCTCACCCTATAAATTCTTCGTTTCCTTCTCACCTTCACTTGCCTCCATTACCTCTACTGTTGCCCTATGCGCTTTGGAGTTCCGGCGATCTTGTTTCTGTCCTTTGACGCTCTTCGGCGCCTTTCTTCGATCCCTCTCCTCTCAGTAAGATTTTAGATCTTTCCTTCTTCCTTTCCGGTATCTAATTCGCATTTCTTCCCCTAGCTCCAGTCTTTGAAACTCCTTTTCTTCGTCTTTGAAACTTCTTTTTTGATTTCTTCTGTCCGGATCATGGCCAGTTCTTCTCATCCCGAAGAACAATCCCTAGGCCCATGGTATACTACCATGCGGTCCCGTTTCGAACAACGGGATTTTGATATTTTGGCTGACAATTTCGAAATTCCCGAGGATTTCGAAGTTCGCCTAGCTGGTCCGGCCGCTCGGCCACACCGACCGCCGCGCGGCGGTTTCTGTGTCTTCCGCGACCAATTTACCGCCGGACTGCGGTTCCCCGTGCATCCTTTTATAGTAGACGTTTGTAATTATTTTGGCGTGCCGCTCGGAAGTTTAGTACCAAATACCTTCCGTCTCCTCTGCGGTGTTGTCGTTTTGTTTAAGATTCACAACATTCCCCTCCGACCGGAGGTCTTCTTTTATTTCTATTATCCTAAGCAAGCCGAGCCGGGCACCTTCGGCCCGGTCTGGTCTTCTTCAATAAACTACCCACTTCCAATAAACATTGGAAGGACTATTATTTCTACATCCGCATGCCCAGTCAGCCAAACTTTCCGACCCAGTGGCAGGTCAGTCTACCTCCTACTCCCGAGTTGAAGAAATTCAAGACCCGACCGGATTATCTTCACGCCGCAAATGTACTAGCCGGTCTGCGGCTCGACATCAACAAACTTCTTCACGAGGGAGTGATGTACATTTTTGGGCTGAGTCCTATACGGACTCCTCTTCCGACCGGCTTCGATAAGAATTTTGCTTGGGCATTTGCTTTAATTGCTAACTGATTTCTTCTTCTTTTCATGCAGCTGACATCGTTATGGACTCGGTGATGGCCGGCGTCCTGAAGAGAAAAGCAGCGGCGCTGGAGGCCGCGGCGACCAAGGAAATGGAGACGCTGGGTATTCAGCCGGTCGGTTCTCACGAAGGAGAGAGCGGCACCCAGGCCGAATCGGACGCTCGGGCCTCTCAACAGCAGGTGGCCAGCGGAGCAACCCCCTCCAGGGAACCAACGGGCCCCGAGGAAGGGTCCGTTCGGGAGGAAGAACAGCCACTGCAAAAGAGGCGCCGGGTAGAGACTCCGCTGCGCTCGGCTACCTCCGCGGTCCGACCCTCCGACCGGGCCGCCGTGACTGCTAAAGGCAAGGCGCCTGTGCCCGAGACCATTTCGTCCGACCGGACGCCGTCTGACTGGGACGAGCTGACTGCTCCGGTTGAGGCCATTCCGGTCGACACTCTCCCCCCTGCTCACCGTTCAGCCCACCGCTCGACCATCCATTCGCGGTTTTCTGCGCCAGCTTCTGATCCCGGCCGGGCGATCCCTGGTCACGACCGCACAATACGGGTTACTCTTCATCTTCCGACTGAAGAGTTGCTACCAGAAGCCGACCAGCCAACCGTGCCCGAGCACACCATTACTTTGAAAGGGCCCCTCGCCGAGATGTGGGCCGACGCTCGGGCGCGCGTAGCAATGATCCCCCTCCGGAACTTAGCCAACAGCCACATGCAAGCGGCTACGGGGGTAAGCTTGTTGAAGTTTTGTCAGAATATTTCCGCTCGGCTTTTAACAACTGCGCCTTCTTGCTTCAGAGATGGGTGGAAGAGATAGCAGTTTCCAACCGCCTGGCCATGGCGGACGAGGAGATAAGGCAACTAAAGGCGGCAGGTGGTCCGAGCGGCTCCCAAGGCCCTTCCTACTCCGAGCTGCAAAAAGAGCTGAAGAAAGCTCAAACTCTGCTGGCTGCTGAGCAGAAGAAGACAGCTGACCAGGTCCACGCCCTAGCCAAGTCCGAGCGACAAGTCAAGTCGCTTGACACAAAGATAACTCTGGCTATCACTCGAAAGAACACAGCCATCTCCGATCTGGAAAAGAAAAATGTGGAGGCCCGGGGCCTGGAGTTGAAGATAAAGGAGCTGACGGAGCAGCTCGACCGGGAGAAGGCAGGCCGCTCGGCCGATGCGGAGAAGATCGAACATCTGAATGAGGCCCTCACAAGCTCCCAGGCAACCTTCAAAGAATACCAGGATGCCGAGCCGAGCCGAGTTGCCGCTCTACGACAAAGCCATATCCGATCGCCCGAGTTCTCGGAGAAAATTTGCGAGCGGATGTACTCAGCTTTCGACTTGGCCATTACAGCCACTATGACTTATCTGAAGTCGAAGGGCCTTCTTCCGGAGTCCACCAATATTCCAGCCGGCGATCAGGTGGAGCTCCTGAACAACATTCCGAGGGACCTCTACGACTACATCGAGTAGTTCTTGTAATTTCGCCGCTCGGCTAAACATGAATCTTTTTGTACTTAGGCCACTCGGCCTAAGGTTTTAATTTCAATGAAATGCTTTCCTTTCGTGCACCCCCTCTTTTTGCACTGTCCCCTCGCTAATACTTGTGCTACCTGCTCGTCTACTATCACACCTTTGGCCTTCAAGGTGCATTCTAGCAAGTGTTTTCCCCAGCCCCTCCGTTCGGCCGAATATCATCCGGTGTTGCCAAGAATCGCTCGTTATAAGCCGATCAGAACTTTTGTACCTCGAATCTGAGCGGAACTTAGCGCCGGTCTAACTATCGGCGGAGAATACGGATAATTGTAGTGTCGACGATATTCCGCTCGGATTATTTATAGACGCCGAGGCGTCTCTCGATATTTAACGTCGGTGCTTATTTATAGCCGGTCGGCGCGGCTCTCGATGTTTAACGACGGTGCTCGTCGATCTTCCGCTCGGGGATTTATAGACGTCGGCTCGTCTCTCGATATTTAACGTCGGTGCTCGACGGCGCGGTTATTTATAGCCGGTCGGCGCGGCTCTCGATGTTTAACGACGGTGCTCGTCGATCTTCCGCTCGGGGATTTATAGACGCCGGCTCGTCTCTCGATATTTAACGTCGGTGCTCGACGGTGCGGTTATTTATAGCCGGTCGACGCGGCTCTCGATGTTTAACGACGGTGCTCGCCGACCTTCCTTATAGACGCCGGCGCCGCTCTCGATATTTAACGTCGGTGCTCGGCGCGGTTATTTATAGCTGATCGGCGCGGCTCTCGATGTTTAACGACGGTGCTTGTCGACCTTCCGCTCGGGGATTTATAGACGCCGCCTCTCTCGATATTTAACGCCGGTGCTCGACGGCGCGGTTATTTTCGGGGCGGCTCTCGATGTTTAACGACGGTGCTCATCGACCTTCGCTCGGGGATTTATAGCGGCTCGTCTCTCGATATTTAACGCCGGTGCTCGACGGCGCGGTTATTTATAGCTGATCGGCGCGGCTCTCGATGTTTAACGACGGTGCTCGTCGACCTTCCGCTCGGGGATTTATAGACGCCGGCTCGTCTCTCGATATTTAACGTCGGTGCTCGACGGCGCGGTTATTTATAGCCGGTCGGCGCGGCTCTCGATGTTTAACGACGGTGCTTGTCGATCTTCCGTTCGGGGATTTATAGACGCCGGCTCGTCTCTCGATATTTAACGTCGGTGCTCGACGGCGCGGTTATTTATAGCCGGTCGGCGCGACTCTCGATGTTTAACGACGGTGCTCGTCGATCTTCCGCTCGGGGATTTATAGACGCCGGCTCGTCTCTCGATATTTAACGTCGGTGCTCGACGGCGCGGTTATTTATAGCCGGTCGGCGCGGCTCTACAGTTTAACGTCTGGGCTAGACGACCGTTGAGGCTAATTTTAACGCTTCCGTTTGGCACAGCTTAAAATATACAGAATTAGCGCCATATTACATCACTTTGCTTCCCGCACGTGGCCTTCGGTTTTTGTGTTGATGCTTGGGTATCGTACGCCCGGTCGAACGGCACGGGGTCTTCAGCATTGAGCATTTTGACTCGGATAATTTACCTCCGGCCGAACGGCGCGGGGCTTTCGTTCCTCGAGCGCTCGGCTCGATCAATTTACCTCCGGCAAAACGGCGCGGGGCCTTCGTTCCTCGAGCGCTCGGCTCGATCAATTTACTTCCGGCCGAACGGCGCGGGGCCTTCGTTCCTCGTTGACGATGCCTTATAGTTGTTCTCTTGATTTTTCATTTCTGCATTTCAAGTATCCAGTCAAAAAAAGTACATAGGATGATTTACATTGGCACACCTTTCACCCCATCTTTATCCGCTCGGCTGCTCGT
The DNA here is from genome assembly GCF_018446385.1 of Zingiber officinale. Lineage (NCBI taxonomy): Eukaryota > Viridiplantae > Streptophyta > Magnoliopsida > Zingiberales > Zingiberaceae > Zingiber > Zingiber officinale. Next base: position 98,651,807 of record NC_055996.1, read on the forward strand.
CCACCCAACTTCCTCGTATGTGGTCGATTCATCGCCTGACATCAAATTCCCGCTCTTGAGGTTCCAGAAGGAGGGGCTTGCTATAAGTCGAATTCGGGAGATGAAGTATCTGCTTTTGAGGGCGATGGGACTGTGGCAGTCGGTGCTTCCGCTCGGGAGAAGCGTCCGCTCGGAGGGCCTTGCCTTTTCTGTTGTCCCGTACCGGTATTTCATCTGACGAAGATCCCCGATTGCGATTCACTGCCACAGCATCAGGAGGCGTCCGGAATAGGGCTCGAAGGAATAGAACGGTAGCCGATGGTGTTTCCGCTCGACCACCAGACGCTGACGTTGCTTGCTTCTTCGGCCGCTCGGCTGTTACTTTCTGTTTTTGCTCCACAAGCTGGGCAGCCCTTATCTCGATCAGAATGTCGAGTTCCTCGTTTGAGAGCGTCATCGTGTGTTGTCGTCCAGCCTCGTCCATTGCCTCTGCTCGGATGCAGGTGTGTTCCCACAGACGGCGCCAAATTGATCCTGTCCGAACCAGAAGCCAACAGACGCTGGGCACGTGGCGCTTTCCGACTCGCTGATGTAGATCTCCAACTGATGGCGCGATGCTCCGGCTAACCTGCATAGAAGTCGGGCCGGGAAGGGGGTTCTCGGCGGCGACCCTCCGACGCTCAAGTCAGTTAAACTACGATAAACAAGGTGGCTCCAAAAGTGATTTCTCGCGTACCTGCGGCGAAGTAAGAGGCTCTATATATAGAGCGAGGAGAGATCTAATGCACGTTTACCGAAGTGCAGACGTGTCAGCAACCCATACCTCGGCATGTACTTGTCAGAGAGCTTACCTGACCCATATCGCTACAGTCAAAGCATGCCCTTGATGGGACAGCATAATCCTCTGTCACAAGATTTGGAGCATGGCACACACATGAAACCTACCGGCTGTCAGAGAAAGAAGTCCCTTGTCCTTTTCCCTTGCTCCAAACTTGTTGTCCGGGCGGACAGCTCCCTCAACATCCGGCCGGACGTCCGCAGTAGTTTACTTGTGCTTTGTGGAGACTAATAAACAGGGGTGCTTTATGACTTTGGTCGGTCGAAAGGTCAGCTCGGTCCATGACCTTTTCAACTGAGCGTTGGAACCCCGATTTGACAGGGTGCCTTCCAACCATAAGCGCGAGCCGGCCGGACCCTTCCGAGTATTCGATTCCATCGGCCGGCCGGCAGTCCGGTCAGACCGGCCGTCTACGGCCACCCGTCTGGTCGGACCACACTCTCCCCGGATGGGCGGCTGCTCCGGTGACCTCCACGGGGCGTTGACTCTGCTAAATGGGGTCCCCCATTCTTACTGTCGGATCATATATATATTCTCAATCAAAATTATTCATATGCCAAGAAGTTAAATTTATAGTTCCTTTATCATTTATTAGCTATTATCCTATTAACTATTAGTTAGTTACTTATTTGTATGATTTGCAACGTTTTAAAAATTTTACAATATTTTACAGTTAAGTATTATCAAATCATCTTTTGATTATATCATGTTTTATCATTTATTAATAAATATATATGATGCACGATAATTATCTTACTATTTTATTAAAAATTTCTTTCCTTTACTAACTAACTTTGGTAAAGCCTAAAATGAATTTACGTTACTATCCTTTTTTCTATTCACACTAAAAATAATTCCAAGGCTTATTAGTAATTTCATAAGCGAAACAATCAGTGATCTAGAGTTCGAGACTCAGCTACGACGTATTATTATGAATTTTTTTCATCATTAATTTTTTCTGGTTGTTTTATATAAAAAAATATAGTTCTCTTTAGTCCCGATATTAAGAAGCTTCTATAAATATTTTAGGCCAACGATATTAAAAAATATACTTTTCTTAATTTTTTTTACTAAAATAAGTATAATATTAAATTAAAATAATTTTTTTGCAAAGGGAAGTCCGTTACAATAGTTTATTGCTGGGATTCTCTAGCATCACCCCACCATTGCATGGGTATGACGAATTTTACCCAAATAATTAGGATGACACTAGAAAATCCAAATAATTCAGATTTTCAAAGACCCAAATAATTTATATATTATTATATTACACACGCAACGCGTGTGCACGATCACACTAGTTATTAATAATTTAATTTTCTTTGTAATAGATTCTTACTATGTCCAATCTTTCAAAGTTAGAGTTTGTGGCTCTTGACATTTCGGGAAAAAATTATCTATCGTGGATTTTGGATGCGGAGATTCATTTGGATGCTATGGGTCTTAGAGACACCATAAAGATGGAAATAAGGAATCTTTACAAAATCGTGCAAAAGCAATGATATTCATTCGTCACCATCTTCACGAAACATTGAAAATTGAATATTTGACAATTAAAGATCCACTTGAGCTATGGAATAATTTGAAGGAAATGTATAGTCATTATAAAACCGTGATTCTTCCAAATGCTCGTTATGAATGGATTCATTTATGTTTACAAGATTTTAAATCTGTAAGTGAATATAACTTAGCAATGTTTAGAATTAACTCAAAATTAAAATTATGTGGTAAAAAAATTACTGATGAAGATATGTTGGAAAAAACATATTCTACCTTTTATGCATCTAACATGCTCCTGCAACAGCAATATAGAGAGAAAGGTTTTAAGAAATATTCTGAGTTGATTACATGTCTTCTGGTGGCTGAGCAAAATAACGAACTTTTGATGAAAAATCATGAGATCCATCCAACTGGTGCTAGTCCAATCCCTGAAGTGAATGAGATAACTGGTAAAAATGATAAAGGACAACACAGACACAAATTTCATCATGGTCATGGTCGTGACTGTGGTCGTGGTCGTAGATACGGAAATGATCGATCTCAAGAAAATCATGATGGTTATAATAAAAGAAACACAACAACTCACCAGAAGTGGGTTAGCAATAATGTTCATCAAAAGTGGACAAATGATAATGGTAAAAGGGTTCAAAGTGGACAAGATAATGATGAAAAGAAATCAGAAAATTCATGTTATAGATGTGGCATGAAAGGACATTGGTCACATATTTGTCGTACGCCAAAATACTTTATTGATCTCTACCAAGCCTCTTTAAAGGGCAAGACAAAAGATATAGAGACAAATGTTGTCTTTCAAGACAATAATACAATTGTTGGTCCTTCTATGACAACACATTTGGATGTTTCTGATTTCTTTGTAGATCCTGATGGAGGGATAGACAATTTGACTGGAAATGAAGATATTTATGGAAATGTCTAAATCAATCAAATATTTTAAAATAAATTAGTTTATTTGCTATTATGTTTTCTTTTACTAATATTTTAGTTGTTTCTCATTATGTATCTCTTTTGTTTTAATGAAGAATATCATGACTTTTGGATTAAATAATGAAGATTTATGACTTATTGATAGTGCAACGACTCATTCTATATTCAGAAAGAAAAAATATTTTTCTTATTTAGAAATGGGTGAAAGTAATGTTAATACAATATCTGGTACTACAAATATTATTGAAGGTTCTGGAAGAGCTAATATATCATTATTTGGAGGAACAAAATTTGTTATTGACAATGCATTGTTCTCTCCTAAGTCTCAAAGAAATTTGCTAAGTTTTAAAAATATTCGTCAAAATGGATATCACATTGAAACATATGATGAGAATATTGAATATGATCTATATTACAAAATTAGTGTTGGGTAAGAAACATGTATATGAAAGATTACCCACTTTCTTATCTGGTTTATATTACACAATAATATATGCAGTAGAAACAAATGTAATAGTAAACCTGAAGTTTACTGATTCAAATGATTTTATACTTTGACATGACCGATTGGGACATCCTGGTTCTACAATGTTTCAAAAAATTATCAAGAATTCACATGGACACCCATTAAAGAACCAGAAGATTCTCCAATTTAATGAATTCTCATGTTCTGCTTGTTCTCAAGGAAAACTTATTATGCGGTCTTTACCATCTAAAGTTGGAATTGAATCCCCTGCATTTCTGAAACATATACAAGGTGATATATGTGGACCATTTAAATATTTTATGGTGCTAATTGACGTCTCTATAAGATGGTCACATGTATGTTTATTATCAACTCGCAACCTAGCGTTTGCGAGATTGCTCGCCCAAATAATTCGGTTGAGAGTTCAATTTCCAGAATATTCTATCAAGAAAATACGTCTTGATAATGCCAGTGAATTTACATCCCAAATATTTAACGACTATTGTATGTCTATTGGAATTACTGTTGAACATCCTGTTGCTTATGTTCATACACAAAATGGTTTAACTGGATCATTTATTAAACGTCTCCAGTTAATAGCTAGACCATTGATTATGAGAACTAAGCTTCCTACATCTATTTGGGGGCATGCTATTTTGCATGCAGCAATACTTATATTTATCAGACCAACCAGTTATCATATATTCTCCCCTTTACAATTGACTTTTGGTCAAGAGCCTAATATATCCCATTTGAGAATATTTGGATGTGCAGTATATGTGCCAATTAACCTACTACAACGCACTAAATTGGGACCCCAAAGGAAATTGGGAATATATGTTGGATATGATTCTCCTTCAATTATAAGATATTTGGAACCAATGACAGGAGATGCTTTTACGGCGTGATTTGCTGACTGTCACTTTAATGAAATAATTTTTCCAAAGCTAGGGGGAGAAAATAAAGAGTTTCCCAAAGAAATCACTTGGAATGCATCATTATCGCAATTTAATCCTCGTACAAATCAATGTGAACTTGACGTTCAAAGAATAATACATTTGCAAAATATTGCAAATCAATTGCCTAATGAATTCACTGACTTGAAGAGAGTGACTAAGTCACATATACCAGCTATTAATGCTCCGACTCATATTGATGTATCAATTGGAAATCAATTAATGAGATTACAACTCACCTGAAGCATGGTAGACCAATCGGTTCTAAAGATAAAAATCCTCGAAAAAGGAAAGGAGCAACTAATTAAGATGTTCATTTTGAAGCGCCTAAGTCTCCTATAGAGACAGCTGACATAACTTTTGATAAAACTCCAGAAGAGGTCCAGATACTTGAAAATAATGAAGAAATCTCAATAAATTATGTCAGGGAAGGAAAGAAATTGAATCGATCAAGATTAGTTATCGACAATAAATTTACATACAATGTGACACTAGAAATTATTTATGAAAATGATGATCAAGAACCTAAATCTATTGAACAATGTCGTAGTATGCATGATTGGCCAAAATGGAAAGATGCAATTCAAGAGGAATTAAACTCACTCGTAAAACGTGAGGTTTTTGGACCTGTAGTCCAAACACTAAAAGGTGTAACCCCTGTAGGATACAAATGGGTTTTTGTACGAAATCGAAATGAGAAAAATGAAATCATAAGATATAAAGTTCGTTTAGTGGCACAAGGTTTTTCTCAAAAACTTGGTGATACGGTGCATGATTGTGGGGTCAGTGAGATGATGTGGGCGGGAGTTGAGACCACGAGGCAGTCAGAAGCCAAGCTTATGTGGCAGTCAGAAGTCAAGATTACGTAGCGGTCAGAAGTCAAGATTACGTGGTGGTCAGAAGTCATGCCTATGTGGGGGTCAAAAGTCTGACCTACGCGGAAGTCGAAGAGCCTGTTTACGGGTAGATCAAGGGGCCCAGTTACAAGATGGGTTGGGTTAGACAGGAATGGCGTATCGAATGATGGCTCAGGACTGGACATACGTGTCAATGGATCAAAGCGTACAGGTCAGAATAGACCAGCCAAAGATACAGGTTGGGACTTATAGTCTTACGTCACAGTGCATGGATCAAGTGTACATGTGGAATAGACCACCCAAGGATATAGGTCGGGACTTATAGTCTTACGTCACAGTGCATGGATCAAGCGTACAGGTCGGAATAGATCAGCCAAGGATACAGGTCGGGACTTATAGTCTTATGTCACAGTGCATGGATCAAGCGTACAGGTCAAAATAGACCAGCCAAGGATACAGGTTGGGACTTATAGTCTTATGACACAGTGCATGGATCAAGCGTACAGGTCGGAATAGACCAGCCAAGGATACAGGTCGGGACTTATAGTCTTACGTCACAGTGCATGGATCGAGCGTGCAGGTCGGGATGCAGGATAGACAGAATCATATCAAAGCTTAACAGGTCGCGACTTTACAGCGTAAGGCAGGTCGGGAGATTACAGAATAGATCGTATAGGACAGGGAGGGGCACACAAGTCTGGAGTTGTGAAGTGGTAAGTGCAAGCCAGGAAAGATAGGTTAACACCTACAGGTCAAGATTAGCGGATACGAGGAGTCAGTCCAGGGTTAACAAATCGGGGAAAATATACACGAATAGCATGTGCAGGTCTGGAAGCGGGAAGCAGTAAACGCAGGATAGCTACAGGTCTGCGCCCACAGATCGGGATCAACAAGCATGAAGAGCCGGTACAGGGATAAAGGAATGAGTAGGTCAGGCACTATACGACAAGGAAACCAAGGAATCATAACAACCTGTCAGGGAATGATCACTGCCTATCAGAGAATATGCCAATGGTCGGGTTCTCACAACCATCTGATTCCTTCCTAGACCTATAGGAGAACGCTACGTGTCATTCACCACTAGACAAAGCCTGACACCCAACATTTCCTGACATCCGTCAGACTCCAGAAGCATCCGTTGCAATATAAAAAAGGATATCTTGTTCCTTATGCGGGTACGCTCACTCGTCTTTTCGCACTCATCCTCTACTTTTCGTCCTTTTTCTGTATTTTCTAGGGAAAAAGTACCTGACTTGAGAGTCGGAGGGTCTTACTCGGAGACTTTTTCCCTGGTTTTTTGTCTCTAACAACGAGTGGGCTCGTCTGAGTGTGCGCAGAGTACTTGCTGCATCGTCTCCGTCATCACCCCCGGCATCCACCTGTGTGAGCCTTTCCGATGGGTGTCAGGTCCACCAGGCTCCGCAACGACTTTCCGTCAACACCGACTCCAGCACAGCTCGCCTCTGTCTGACTCAGCTTCCAGATATGATCACCTGATATTGATTATGAAGAAACATATTTCCCTGTAGTGGATGCAATCACATTTCGATATCTTCTTTGTATGACAACACAAGAAAAGTTTGAAATGCGTTTGATGGATGTAGTAGCAGCTTATTTGTATGGAAAACTTGATAATGATATTTATATGAAAATCCTTGAAGGGCTCACAATGCCAGAAGCATCAAGTTCAAATTTTAAAAATATTTATTCCATTAAATTACAAAGATCCTTGTATGGATTGAAGCAACATGGACGTATGTGGTATAAACGTCTAAGTGATTATTTGGTGCAACATAAATATCAAAATGATTCAATATGTCCATGTGTTTTTATAAAAAATGATGGACTAAAATTTATCATTATTTATGTATATGTTGATGATTTGAATATCAATGAAAGTCCTGAAGAAGTTATACAAATAGTTGATATCTTAAAAAGAGAATTTGAGATGAAAGATCTAGGAAAAACAAAATTTTGTATTGGATTACAAATTGAATATTTTGCGGATGGAATTTTTATCCATCAATCAGCTTATACACTAAAGGTTCTAAAATGATTTTATATGGATAAAGCTCATCCATTAAGTTCCCCAATGGTTGCTCGATAACTTGATGTGAACAAAGATCCTTTTCGACCTAGTGAAAATGGTGAATAACTGCTTGGTCATGAAGTACCATATTTAAGTGCAATTGGTGCATTAATGTATCTTGCTAATAATACAAGACCAGATATAACATTTGCTGTAAATTTATTAGTAAGATATAGTTCTTCTCCAACACGTAGACATTGGAATGGAATTAAACATATATTTAGGTATCTTCAAGGTACCATTAATTTGAGCTTATTTTATTCTAATATGTCTACTTCAGAGTTAATTGGTTGTGCAGATGCAGGATATTTATCTGATCCACATAAAGGTCGATCTCAGACTAGTTATTTATTTACATATAGTGGAACAACCATATCTTGGAGATTTATCAAACAAACCATAGCCGCTACATCATCGAATCATTCTAAAATACTTGCAATACATGAAGTCAATCGGGAATATGTTTGGTTGAGATTAATGATTCAACATATCAAGGAAAAATGTGATTTAACTACTAATAAGAAAATTCCAACAATATTATATGAAGACAATGCGGCATGTATAGCTCAATTAAAGGAAGGGTACATCAAAGGGGATAGAATTAAACATATTTCACCAAAGTTCTTCTTCACTTATGATTTACAAAAAAATGGTGATATTAAAGTTCAACAGATTCACTCTAGCAATAATTTGGCAGATTTATTTACTAAAGCATTACCTACAACAACATTTAAGAAATTAGTACATGGTATTGGAATGCGGCGGTACAGAGATCTTAAATGAAATTTCAAATTGGGGGGGGGGGTAAATTTTTACTATACCATATTATGTTATCTGGTAAATTTATAGTGATACAGTTACGGAATGACATACTCTTTTTCCTTACTAGGTTTTTTCCCATTAGGTTTTTCCTATTAAGGTTTTAATGAGGCGGATTCCTTAATTATGGGCATCCAAGGGAGAGTGTTGTAAAATAAAGTATGTGGATACCCATAACCCCCAATGACTTCATAAACTCCCTCATCTACATAACCTATCATCTTTTAAACTCTTAAATTATGTAAATTCATGAGGAGTTTCAAAATGATTGTATACCTATAAATACATATGCATTCATTTCAATAAGTAAGAAAAAGAGAGGAAAAAGATAAAAGATTAATAATATTTCATTTTTCTATGCAGTTGCTTATATAATTTTATAACAAAAACAAATATACCATTTGACAAATCTAGAAGGTAAGTGACCTTTTCAAAATTCTAGCAACTTTAAATCAATTACCCAAAATTTATATTTCAATTTTATTATAGTAATTTTAAATATAACTATTAAAATTAAAATAATTTTGATCAAAATTACTTTATGTTATAATAGTTTTAATCAAAATTATTCTAAAAAAATTTTGATCAGATATTTTAATTGTACTAATATATATTGTAGCACTTTTAATCAAAATTATTATAATAATATTTATCAATTTTGATAAGTTAGATTAATTTTAATTAAATCAGAGTGATTTTAATTAATATTAGGACACTTTTAATTAAATTTGTTTAGAATATTTTTTAGCATAATGCAGTAGTATTTAAAAAATTTATAATAATATTAGAATAAAAGTACTTCAAAAAAAAAAGTTCCTTTTAATTTTTTTCTAGCAGAATATTCTTTTTGATGATAACGAAAATAAAAGCATCTTTTAAATTTGTGTGTCCAATATAATTCTAATTAATCTTATTTCAATCAATTGAAAAAATGTCAACCACGTTTATATAATAGCTTTATCGGTTTCAGATGCCCAAAACAAATAGGGATAACTTCAAACAAAAATTACTGGACCGTGTATTTAAATTTGTAAAATACTCATTCCATATAGAAAAATTTTAAAATAATTAAATTTTACAGCTATTTTAAATTTTACCCTTAAAATAATTGAATCGATTTAATTCTCTATAGAAACGTTCGATTTTAATCAAATATCAAATAAGTTGAACTAATTTTTAAATCAGTCAAACTGAATTACTTTATTTAAAAAAAAATAAAATCAAAATTAATTTTAGATTAAATTAGTTACTAAATAATCTTAGATTTATATGAAACTAGTTACTATATGTTCGTCTATATCTCTTAATTATATTCATGTCTTTAAATATCAATTTTACATTTGGTACATTAGTCGTTTTTATCCAAAATCGACTGATAGATCAAATGGTCTCGAATTGACATGAAACAAATTCTTATATGTTCGTCTACCTCTCCTGATTATATCTATACTTTCAAACATCAATTTAACATAATATATTAAGAGCAATGATTTTTTGAACACAAATTAAAATTTTCAAACATATTCATGTTTAAAAATCATTATTCTCAATATTGAGTTGAATTGAAGTTTGAGGACTTAGATATAATAAAGAGAGATAGACGAATACATAAGAATTAGTTTCATGTGGTCATTTGGTGTATCAACCAATTATGGGCAAAAATGGCTAATGGATCAAACGACTTCGGATTGATATGAAATTAATTTCTATATATTACACTAGTTATCTTAATTATATCCATACTCTTAAACTTCAATTTGACCAAATATATCGAGAACAATAATTTTTTGAACTCAAAAAATTTTAAAAAATTCAATTCGAGCTCAAAACCGGCTGATGGGTCAAATGCATAAACTATTTTTAAATATTCTTGTGTTCAATAAATTATTGCTCTTAATATATTAGGATAAATTAAAATTTGAGGGTATGAATATAATCAGGAGAGGTAAACAAACACATAAGTACTAGTTTTATGTCAATCCTACGTCGTTTGATTCATCAGCCATTTTTGTCCAAAATCGATTGATGGACCAAATGACCTTGGATTGACATGAAACTATATTTTATGTGTTTTACTAGTTCTCCTGATTATATCCATACATTCGAACATTAATTTAACCCAATATATTGAGAACAATAATTTTCTGAACTAAAAAATATTAAAAAAATTCAATTCATGTTTAAAATTGACTGATGGGTCAAACGATTTCGGATGCATGAAACAAATTCTTACATGTTCATCGACCTTTTTGATTATGGCCATATCCTCAAATATTAATTTCACCTAAGCTTTTAGAAATCCTCATAAATTATTAGAAACCTGCGTTACAAGTTCATCCATTTTATTTATATCAATTTCTTTAATAACTTAAGTATTCAATTATTCGAACTAATTAAATTCCAGAGACCACTAATTAAGCTCCATGGTAGATAGAGCTCTCTTGTTTTCATGCTTTTTCTTTAATTAAAATTTAAGAGCTTCATTGTTAATTGCCAAACATTTGGCATTGAAAAATTACTACAAAGATACAAGTCCTGGCACACCTTGCCAAATGCAACTTCATCAGTTAGCAAAGTCAGCTCTAAATAAACATGAGAGCATTAGTCAGACCATGATATCTACTCACAAATTGGAAAGCTTATCGACACAGATTTAAGTCGAATTGATAGAGCAACTTGTGTGACCAAACCATACTACTGAGCAAATTCTGAAATAGGCCAGTAATAGTAGCACCAATCTGAGGAGAGGAAGGAGGACCTGTTGGGTTGGGCCGTCGCGGTCCAATCACACAATACAGACTCAGCCTAGTCCCCGGATCGGACTTGAGTGGAGTCGAGGATAAGGAAAATGCAGAGCTATCCAATCCAAAATTCAAAGGGGTTGGCTTGCTGGAAAAGTATGATTACGGAAGAATAACAGATTCTTTGAGTCAGACTTTTTTTTAAAGTAATCTCGTTATCTAATTATTTGAACTGGCTAATTTTAAGATAACTGATCTGATCAATGAGAAGTGCAAATGATTTTTGGCAGACGATCGAACATCATAAATTGTTCAAATATCACTGGAAGATTGAAATCCTCATTGCATTTGAGTCGGGCTTTTGCACAATACAACCCGTGATGATCTTATGTTGCAATGGGTACCTAAGCTAGCTAATTGGGTTGAGATCTAAAGGCTTAATTTGCTAAATAAAATAATAAACAACTTAATAAATATGTATAAAAATAAAAAACAATTTTTTTTTAAAGTGGTAAAATACATACGCAACAAATAAAAATATCAGAGTTTGAATCCAAATAAAGACAAATAGTTTAGAGGTCGACTGCTCAGCGTGTTTAAGTTATATTTCAGATTTATCCGATAAATAAATTAAGAAAAAACTGTCTACCTTCAGTATTAATCGGACAAAATCTACGCACCTATTATTAAAAAAAATTGACATAGTTAACAACTACGCCATGCTAAAATAAATTATTGTTATTTAATTCAAGAATATTTTTATATTAAAAAAATCAGAATTGTTTGGTAAAAACGTTTCAACATAATTAAAATCACTATAAACCTGTTGCAGTATAGCAACGGCATAATAATCAAAAATTGTTATAATAAAAAGATGATTATATTTTTTTCGATATCAAAATAAATTTTGGGTCATAACCGAGCCTCAGAAAACTAAACGGGAGAGAAATCCCCCTTTAACGACCATTATCTAGCTATAGTCTTATAGCAACCATTATCTAATTACTGCAATAGCATTTACAATATTAAATAGTTGATATTAGGAGTGTAATTAATTCGAGTTAAATTGAATTCTTGAATGTTTGAGTTTGACTTATTTATAATCGAGTCGAACTTAAATTTATTTGAGCTTTTATCGAACCTAAACGAATTTAATAAATATAAATTATAAATTTAAATATTTATTAAAAACTAAATTATATATTTAGAGAAAATTATAATATTATTATTAAAATTTATAATTTTATTTAATAAATAAATTTAATATATCTATCTATATTTCATAAGTAGAGTGTAAAATTTATAAATTCAATATCAAAAGTCAAAACTATTATTTTTAATTTTAAAATTAATTTATGAATTTAACAAATATGTTCATGAATTAATGAGCCAAATATTATGAAGTTTGAGTTTGATTTATTTATCTTAACGAGTCTCATTAAACGAGTTCAAAATTTTTTTTATTGAATCGAATTTCGAATAGTTCATAAGTAACATGATTCATTTATATCTTTAGTTGATATACTATTATAATAATTATTTGTAACACATATTTAATAATTGCTCTAATAAATTATAATAATTTTGATAAAATTTTTAAAAATTTTAATTAAATTGACTATAATTTTTGTATATATAATATTTTTGTTGACTGAATTAAATTAATATATTTTAGCACTTTATATAACAAGTCTGTATAACGCCCTTCTAATTTTTAAAACGCCTTTAATAATTATATATTAATTGATTACTTGGATTTTTCGATCTTAGTTGAATAAATTGAAAAGTTTGGCTGGGTTAATTGTTCTGCACGCCCAACCATATTATCGACACCGTTCATTTTCACCCTTTTTCATCGCCGCCGCCTTCGCCCCTTCTTTCGTCTCCTTTCCTCTTCTTTCTCCCCTCAATCCCGATGGTGGTTCCTCTTCTGTGATAGGTCGATATCGATCAATCCCATCACCTTATTGAGATTTGTCGGGGCTTGCTTTGTTTCGATTTTGGTTGCCGGAGAAGATGCCGCAGTTCGAAACCTTTCCAGCTCGAGGGATCCGGCGGATTCGCTTCTCACCGACAGATCCGGTGAATATCTCTCTCATTCTTCCTTGTTAACTTTTTGTTTACCCCAATTTCCTAGACCGCCATGCTTGATCTCGTACCCCGTGTTCTTAGATGCATTTGATCCTTCTCTGTTTCACCAAGGGATTGCCTGGGTCTACGATCGGATAGTAAGAAGCTTCGTGTGGCCTTATTTCTCATTTCTCACGAAGACGATTTGTATTTTGAGGGAATCCGAAGTTGAGATGCTATTTGAGAAATAATTTTAGGCCATGACTCTGTGATAGATCTCATTCGTTCTCAAATCACACAATAAAATTGCGTTATATTTCATGTTTTTAGTAGACATCTACGCTTGACGCAAAGTGCTACCACAGTACTAACTTTCATCACTGTGTGCAAATTACTAGTTTTGGACGCTGTTTTAGCGGGGACTGTGCATATTTAGTCAACCATCCCTGTCTGAAGCTTTTATTTAGTTGCTTCACAACTTCGAAGAATATGTATATGAGTAATGTAGAGGAGATGCTTGATTTCGGTGATGGAATCACCAATTTACCATGGCAATTAAACAAGTGTGATCTTGTAGCTCATACTTGGAGCTCATAGTATTGGTGTTTATTGTCACAATGGAGATTTTGTTTGGACTAATTAAAGGCACATGATGAGGATGACTGGCAATCACCATCCAAAATTTGGAATGCATATTTACATAGTATTCAAAGTCAGTGATGGATATCGAGTAGTCAAATTTGTTGTCTACAGTTTGTAAGCCACTATTAGGTTAGCTTATATTATGGTTAGAACATTGTAACTTCTGTCTGCTATGAGCATAATGTTTACATCTTGCCTCAACCAATAGGAGCTAAATTACTGTGTGTGGTTCATATGTTCAACCTCTTGCTGTCGTAACCATCTCATATTATGGACCTGATGTTCAATATCGAATTTATTGAATTGATTTTTATGGTTTCATAGGGAACAAGTGAGGAACTCTTTCAGGGGAGAATATGCTTACATGATTGCAGTAGCAACAGTGAGCAACGTTTGGCAGAATCCTATTGTTCTCATCATGTTCCATCAAATAAAGAAATGAGATTATCTGGATTCGACTTACCTCACGACCTATCTAGGAACTGTATAGCTGAAATTGGTGGTTACTTTTGTCACCATGCTGACGACTGTTCATCTTCTCAGTAAACCTCTGCTTTATTCTAGTTATTTTGTAGCATTCAGAGGGTGGACCTTATATTTCTTTACTTGTGCATTTGATATTTAGGTATTCAGAAGCATTTAATTGTTCCTCCTTCTGCTCTGATCCTGTGGACACATATGCAGCAGTAGGAGGAATTTCTCCATCTTCAAATTATGGTAGTAACATCTCTCTGTCTCAAGGCACCTGTGTACCACTCAAAGATGGCAGTGCTAGTGCTGAATATGGTCAATTTTTTGTTAGTGGATGGATGTATATCAATGAAGATGGCCATATGTGTGGACCATACAGTCAAGAGCAGCTTAGTGAAGGCCTGTCTTCAGGGTTCTTGCCAGAAGAACTTCCAATTTATCCTGTTGCACATGGAAGTTTCATGAATCCCGTGCCTTTGAAATATTTAAGACGGTTGTCAAATTCTGTATGTGATGCTTCAAGTTTTTCTGGCATGACTAGCGAAATGCATGAGTTGGTAGGCCGGGGTTCAACGGTTTCATATGAAGTTCAAAATGCAGAACAGGGCAAGCTCAACTCAGCAATGAATCATACTTCATTGGTGCTTTTGCAGGTGACTTCTCTTGTTTGAACAAGATATGTAATGTTTTCTGTATTGTATCACTCTTTTTTAAATACTTTATGCTTGGTTAAATTGTCAATCATTTGAGAATTATACATTATTGTTAATTGGTTTACAGCCATTCACAAGTGAAGACAGCTGCTGGATGTTTGAGGACAAGGGTGGTAACAAACACGGAGCTCATTCATTTGCTGAATTATATTATTGGTATCACAACAGTTACCTTGATGGTTCTTTAATGGTAAGAAAATGCAATTGTCCTGGTTCAATGTCATGTTCAGTTGATTAACATTATTGTATATTTTTATGAGTGTTATTGTTGTTTTTTTGTGAACTACATGGTTCTTGTGAATATCTATCTGAACTATTCCTGCGGTTATTTGCATGAGCAGACCCTGCTCAAATTGGCCCTTAGTTTAAAGTATTTTGCTCTAGAGCATCAATAAAATATAAAAATGCCTAATGCTATCATATCAAAGAACATTAAAAATCTTGTTGATTTCCTGAGATTTCTATTGACTAGTTGTTAATGCAATATATGCAACAGAAATGCTTTAGGACAGAGTTAATGGTTGGTTTGGTATTTTTTTAGTTGGCTTTGCCAAGTACAGGAGAAAGTCTCCTTGGCTGTGTACTGAATCTGCTCATATTTGTGTGAACATTTTTAATATTGGTAGTTTATTCTAGAGCAATCTAAGGGATGGTTATACTTATTTGTTGGGTGTTAGATACACTTTTAGTAATCCAATCCTCTCACTCTTTGGGCATGATAATCTCTGATAGGTCTTTCTTTTTGAGCTTGCTATTTTTTTTTCATTGTTTTCCATTTCATATGCAAACATTTAAAATTTTACTTCCTCAGATACATCATGTTGATAATTTGGTCGGGCCATTTACATTGGCATCTCTAATTGAGGATTGGAGCACAATTAGCAGCCAGCATATTTCTGAAACTAATATTAAGGCCAAGGTTACTAACAAGCATTCCAACAGTCGTTCCAATTTCATTTCTAATGTATCAGATGAAGTTTCAATGCAACTGCATCCTGTCATAATGAAAGCTGCACGCCGTGTTCTGGTAGATGAAATCTTGAGCAGCATCATACCTGATTTCTTTTTATCGAAAAAGGCCGAGAGACAAGACAGATCAAAACCAACATATCAGGATAATAGAAAACATGATTCAAGCAAAGGAAAGGTAACAGAGAATATTTCTGTTCTTTCATTTGGATCTCATTATTTTTTTTTCTTTTCATGATGCCACGGAATCTCTCACTTTCTTTGTAGGAAATGGTTGCTGATATATTTCTAAATTTTGCAGATGGTAGCTTCATCACAGGACAGTTTTGAATTCTCTTCTGGCTCCTGTGTTACCTTTCCAGAGTTATTATTAGCAGTTCGGAAATTCCTTTACTATGATTGCATGAAAGCTTCATGGGATGCTTTCTTTTCTGATCTGGCGGTGGAATATTGTAGTTCATGGCTTAAAAGAAAGCACTGGTTAGATTTACCTGTTGTTGTTGAATCTGGGAGGCAAGGTTTGCCTAAGATGGGTGAGATGAAAAAAGATGATGATAAAGTATACTCATCCTTCTCCAGAGAATCCCTTTGGCTAAAGCCAGCATATATTCTCTAATGATACTGATTTTTTTCATGCATGTTTTTTGTTCCGATGTTAGGTTGTACTTCTGTCTCTGATACACGATGGGGATTCTGCACCAGGATTTGTATCAAGCAAGGAGGATTTTTATGCTTCTTCTTTGCCATTGATTCCAGGAGATTGTAAATTGCTGAAAGAGAGGGAGATGGATTCATCAAGAATCCAAGGAATTCTAGAAAATGATTTGTATGTGTCAGCCAAGATATCTTTGTTTAGATTCTTTCAGGATGCCATAATAGAGGAACTAACAAATTTATTTTGCTTGGCATCAAACTATAATTTGAATGATGTAAGTTAAATAGGCTTTTCTTTTGATTTTGCTTTTAATGGCTCTCGCCGTATGTTTGTTGTCCCTCAGTTGTATGCTTCCGCTTTTGCATGCTACATTGTCTGCTTGTAGCTTATCATTTATTATTCTGATTGCAGGACAAGCTTGATGTAACTGAAAACAAGCAATATGCCTTGTGTAGCTTGCAAGACATGACTGCTGATATGGGGATCAATGCTTCTGGTAATTATGGTTCTCTCTTATGAAAAAAAAGCAAAACTACTGTTTATGATTTTGCATATGTAAACATTTTGTATTTTTCTGAGATTTTGTAATTGAAAATCAGATTATCTGGGAACAGAGCCAGCAAGTCCCTCTACAGCATCTTCAAATGCTTTTGAACAATTGGGATCTGACTTATCAGATGATAATGGTGTTGATATTACTGATGAACCACCTCCTCCTGGGATGGATAATTGTTCGATTATGATCCTTCCAAACAATAAATTTCGGCCTCAAAAGTTGATTGAGCACATTCCACATTTGGATAAGTATGCAACTTTGGCAATCTTTAGACAAAAGTTGCATGATCATGTACTTAAAAAGTTGAAGTACACTTACTTTGGTTATATGCTCAATCAATATTTTGAGTCTTGTCATTCTTTGCGAGAATTTCAACTGGATGCTACAAAAGTTGACAGTAAGACAAGACACCCAAAAAAATTGCTTGAGGTATATTTTAGGTTTTCATTTGTGAGATCTTTTATTGCTTCATCTACTGATGTATGTTGGTCAGCTTTTTATTGGCTTTCTATTAATTCTTATATCTTTCAATGACTAATTCTAGGATGAATCGTATGTTTGCTTGCAAGATGCTACCTCTAGTTTATCATTGGCTTCCAAGAATCATAAGGGAAATTTTGGATATTCTACTAAGTCAAAGTCGACTGCTTCATCTTTGAAGACTGGAAAGCATACTTATGTCCAGAAAAAAAGGTTTGCTAAGAAAATATTTGAACCCTTAGTTCTATCGGAGGATCATCAACAATCAAAGCAGGATGTGAGCACCTTGCATTCTCAGAATATGATCGAATCACTTCCAGAGTTAGTAGTAAACATGAGTCTAAGAAGTGTGAGTTTCCAAGAACTTGGTAGCTACAAGACTGGGAAACTGCTAGAGAATTCATGCTGTCAAGCTAGTAACCATAAGGAATCACTTGATTCTTCTATTTTCCCAAGAAAAAGGCGGAGATTGAGGAAGGCTTATCTGAATGTCAAAGAAATGCCCACATTCTCCAATTCAAATGCTACGCTTTCTTTTGGTGATGATTCATGCAGTGTCATTAGTGAGATGTCTGCTGTTGTTCACAAGTGCCAGTTTAGTAATGAAAAAAAAGAGTCTGATCCTTGGATATCACAGCAGGGTTCCAGCTCCAACACAGTTGATAAATTTTCTGAAAATAAAAAACATAAACTTAGTGTTCAGGATGAATCAAAAAATTTGGCAAATTGTAGTAACACAATGAAGTGTAAGGATGTAGCTCCTTTTTCTTTTGATCCCTGGTATAAACATTTATTATTAGAAATAATATGTAATTAAACTTTCTATTTCTTCTTTCTATTGGCAGCAAAACAAACTTCTTTTCTGAAGAAGATGGAGGAAGAGTTTAAGCATCTTTCACCAATTCCTGAGGATTCTAAATTGCCATCTACAATTTCATCTAGAAAACGAAAGCATAAGCACTCTGCCAAAAGGAAGGTTAAATCTACAATTCCATGTCCTAAGTCAGATGGTTGTGCACGATCTTCCATTAATGGTTGGGAGTGGCATAGATGGTCAAGAGCTGCACTGCCATCGGAGAAGGCTTACATAAGAGGAATCCGTACTCAGTACTTTTCAATAGGTTTCCGTGGAAATTATTTGCGAAATTCAAATTCTAAAGGTCCTTCTGCAAGAACAAACCGTGTTAAGCTGCGTAACCTTCTTGCTGCTGCAGATGGGGCTGAATTATTGAAAGCGACACAGATAAAGGTTTCTAACAAAAAGTCGTCCTCATGAAAAGCCACTAAACTTTTTTTCTGGGGCTCACCTTTCTATTTTTTTCTAGGCGAGGAAGAAACGATTATGTTTCCAGAGAAGCAACATACATGACTGGGGTCTGGTTGCTCTAGAACCAATTGATGCAGAAGATTTTGTGATTGAATATGTGGGGGAATTGATTCGCCGACGGGTAAATATATTACTTCTGCAACTCTTCAATGAGATAGCTTTTAAAGAAAACTAAGGGGCACAGTACTTACAGACATCTGATATACGTGAGCGCCTGTACGAAAGGATGGGAATTGGCAGTAGTTACCTCTTTCGGTTAGATGACGATTATGTGGTGAGTAATTTATGTTATGCTAGTGCTTTTGCTGAAACTCTCTTATCTATACCCTCAAATGTATCAAGTTCCGATCTTTTCTTATGTCATATTGCAGAGTTGGTCACCTCATCTTTCTTATCACAAAATATTCTTATTTGTAGTAATGTCCGTAAACAATGCTGCTGTATAAGGTTGCATTATTTGTTTTGCAAATTGCAACTTCTGCAGCCATTTTATTTTCAGTTTGAATATTATGGAGCTTTAATAAGTTCATCTAGGCATAATCTTCCAAGTTTTCTTGACCTTCAAAAGGCTTATAGTAGTTGTAATATAAAGGAGACTATTAGAATAAACATGATTATAGGTCAACTTTTCAGAAAATGAATAAATTTATTTTGCAACACTAATTCTTGTCAGCAATACATAACTC
This sequence comes from Zingiber officinale, assembly GCF_018446385.1. NCBI lineage: Eukaryota > Viridiplantae > Streptophyta > Magnoliopsida > Zingiberales > Zingiberaceae > Zingiber > Zingiber officinale. The sequence goes on from NC_055996.1 coordinate 98,671,566, forward strand.
AGCATTTCCTAGATTAAAGTCTGTAGTTAGGTGTAATACTTTCAGAATATTCTTATAAGGCTTAATAAAAATCTTAGCTTGTCTAGTGAGTCTCCAGAGACAAATTAGCTTACACTGAATATAGGACATTGAGGTAGGTAGTGAAACTGTGGCTATATTCTTATGGATGCATAACCCACATATTCACTGGAAACCTTGAGGTTGAATTGTTTATGCTGTTATTTTGATATGGACCAAACCATGAACTGTTTTAAGCATCAGTATATCATTAAAAACTTCTGCGACAATATTCACATAAATGCATACTGGAAATATTGGGATTTAGTTGTTTGAGTTATTATTTTGTTACTATGGACCAAAAAGGTTGAACCATTTAAGTGTGTGATTATATCATTAAAACTTCGGAGTGTCATTATCATATTGCTCCGAACTTTGATTTTTCTGTGAAAGCCTATGGTTGTTTCGTGTGTGAATTACTATAAGTTTATATCAAATTGCTGAACAGAATATTTATTTCATTTGTATGACCTGTTTCTGGTTGTTTGTTTTTGTTCTTTTTGTTCGTGCTATAGCTTTAAAACTGCACTCTCTCTCTTTTTAGTTTTTTGAGACTTTCTGTCAATCTTGTTTAGTCCCAATTGGAATTTAGGTTTTTCTTGCTAATATTTGTGAGGGTATAGAGCGATTGATTAGTTAATACTCAAGGCACAAAAAGAAAATGCAGGAAGCTATTGCTGCTATTCAAGGATACCTCATCTTATATCCATCCTGCTCTGAATCTTTAATAGCCACATTTTTTAATCATCTTGATTTTTTAACTGCTTCATTGTCATGTGGTTTTCACTTTTATTTTATTCATGAAGGTAGATGCAACCAAACGTGGTGGCTTGGCAAGGTTTATAAATCATTCTTGTGAGGTAGTGACTTTAACTAATTCTTGGTTAATTATTATTATTTTTTTCATAATTTTGAATGATTTTTGCCCCTCAGCCAAACTGTTACACAAAAGTAATTACTGTCGAGGGTCAAAAAAAGATTTTCATCTATGCGAAGAGACATATATCTGCAGGTGAGGAAATCACTTACAACTACAAATTTCCCCTGGAAGAAGTAAAGATCCCTTGCAACTGTGGTTCTCATAGGTATACTAAATTAGCCTTTTCCCATATATTGGTCATTTTCAATTTTCATGCTCTTAGAATTATTATTTGTTGATTGTTACTAGTCTTTTAGTATGCTTTGGTGATCATTAAAATACATGATTGGTCATTTGATTTGGTATTTACTCTGTGTTTTCTAACTTTGCATGCTGTGGGAAGACAAGCAATGATGGGTGCTTGAAACTTAAAATTTACATGGTTGTCAGTTGAAGCTGGAAATCAATTTTTTTGCTGAAATTTCTTTTATTTTCTGTTCTTCAAATTTGATGATTTTTCTTTGCCATCTTACCCTTACATGATTTTCCTGTTTGTATTGATATCCGGATCAACTTGGCGGCAAGCCCTCGCTTAGGGTTGTTTCTGGCAGCACCTGAATATTTTCACATAACACCAGTCTATTGTTTCCATAGATAAGTAGGGCAGTTGTTTTGAACTCTTAAAATTTGATATAATGTTAACAATTTAGATAGAATGATTTATAAACTTGAAACTAAATAATTTAAATAAAATTAAGACTGAATATACGAAAATGGTACAATAACTAAAGAAAAACTAGTGGGATAAGACTTGATTGTTATTTTTGTAATAACTAAAGAAAAGGTTTAGTTGGTAGATAAGACATGTCACTGAGCTTGTCACTGACAGTTTAGATATTTTAGGTATTATATTACTCGATAACCAAGATTTGATTTATCAAGACATTATTCATGATGTTAAGGCTAGGCCATTAAAATGGAGAACCATCACTAGTTGTTGGGTGCCCATCTGTTTAAATGGAAGCTTTTCTAAGAAAATAATAGATCATTTATGCTCTCCTGGTGAAAGTGTTAGACAATCAAGGGAAAGTGGACGTAGAGAAAGAAATTCATTTCTACTCATGTTCGCCCATTCCTGGTGGCATTCCTAGTCTCCTAGATGTGAATCCTTCTATGCAAGTCTTTTGCCTGCATATAGCTATATCCATAATCACACTTTCTTTTTTTATGGATTGGAAAAATTTTCTTGTGCTTGCTCATCCATTTTGTTTTCTTTGGTCATCAAATTTCCTCTTTTATAGGTTGATAATAGCTTCTAAAGTTAGAATAATTGCATTAATATTTTAGAGGGGGAGGTATGAACGATAGTAGAGGATGGTTAAAAAAGATTTTATTTAATGCAATGAAAAATTATTTAATTGATTTGAATAGAATTAGTGAGATAGCCTTGTCAAAAATTTTGTGATGTCAGCCTGAAGCTTAGATAAAGAAGATTGAGGATTGCGTGAGACCTAGATAACCAATGTTAAAATTTGTCTACACATATGGACATGAATTTTAACCTTACCTTTTGTAAGTCTAGGTCATCGTTTGTAACTAATGATAGAACTTTGTATTAGAGCTCAATGGACCAAGAATATTCATACACTTGACTCCACATAGTTTGGATAAACATGGCTTGTAGGCACAGATAATGATATATCCTTGATTAAAGCTTAATGGAGTGATAAAATTACCCCCAACTGGTTGGGATAAACACGAATTGATGATAATGCTGTTTATATTAGGGAAATCTCATAATGAATTTTATTGATTTTGGGTTCTTAAATATGCAAAGATGTGAATTGGAATTAGCTAAGGTCATTGCAAGTCCTTATTACTCTTATGGCTGATTAGCAAAAAGGTGGCTAGCTCTATGTCTATACCAATTCAAAATAGGATTATCTACTCCTTAACATGTTTAGCTATCAGGTTAAGCTTGTTCTCTACTTGGACCGAAATCCATTTAGTCATAGTGCCCCTACAAACTACTCTCTATTGTGCATGTATGCTTTCATCAAGTATAGTTTATGCACTGCATGAATTTTAGATGTGAACATGCACTCACAAATTCAGAATCAAAAGCATGACATTTATCCTTAAATATTATGATATATTTTCCTCTTTTGCAGGTGCCGGGGATCAATGAACTGAAATTATATTAATTTGCATGGTGATTATATGTTTTTGGATCTCATTGCTTTCTGTATCTACTGAAATTAAATATTTATTTTACTAAAGTTTTGTCTTTTTTTTTTTTTTAATTATTTTGAAAGGGTTAAGCCCATTCCTATGAGGAAATTGGAGTGTTGCTCAGCCAACCTCAAAGGTATTATCATATTTTCTTAGTACCTTTCTTCATCTGTCATTTTAAAATGGTGTACTCATGTCAATACAATTTGATACCATAGCTGGTGTTGTATCATGTATGTTATAGGCTTGGTTACTCCTTTTTTCTGATACCAGTCAAACTGAAACCTGGTTAGTCATCACGACCTAACCCAAATTTTTATTCTTGTATGCAAGGTCCTATATCTTACCTGATTATGATAAATATCACATCCATACTCAAGGTTTAAAATCTCAAGCCATGTTGAAATTTCGATCTTTAACTAGAACAATACTGTTTCGGTATCTTGTGGATGTTTCGATGCATGGTGCCGATGATATATTGGAGGTTGAAGGATGAAAGAGATGATAGTATTGTTTTGGTATCATGCCGACGTTTCAATGCATGGTCACTGACGGAATGAAGATTGAAAGAGGAAGGAGATGAAATATAAGGAGATATTGTCTGTGTCGAGTATTATTAGTTTGGTAATTTACTAGTATTATACATATAGACTGTTTCACTTCACGCGGTATGAGTTTTCAAACCATGTCTATACTCATGGGTATCCATTAGTACTCAACTTAAATGTATCTGTGTGTACTTGCAAATTTAATCAAACTCTAGCTCGAACTGAATCTATATTGCCTTTATCAATTAACTAACCTATTATTAGGTACTTGAACTTGACTTTAGCAGGTTGGTGGGGTGGGGGAGCAAGTACTTAATAAAACACTACCCTTTTACATCCTTGTGTAAATTTGATTCTTATATTGTTGCTGATGAGTTTGAACTATCTATCAGACAAGTAACAGTCACTTTGATGAGGTATACAATCAGATCTGCATTTGCACTAACATCCGATGATAACAGATAATTTAGCATATCTAGCCTTGCATTTTTACTTGTTATTTGAAGGGCCATTGCATTTTACTTGGACCAGTGCTATTTTGCAGAACAGATCCGCATCTTTACAGTTCCATATTCAATTAACGATAGCACTTTATCATGTACATCATTGGGTAAATGAAACATCTTATAAATTATGGTTTACCCTATTATTCTTTATGGATTTGAATGTTTGGTTGTAAGGAAAAACATCAGAAAAATATATATAGTAGAGATGAGAATGTTGAAACAGACATGTACTTTACTAGAAAAGATAATAAAAAATGAAACTGATGTTCAAGAGCAATTAAGTGTAACCAAAATCTATTATAAAATGGAATAAACAGGTAGGGATGATGTAGAAATATTCAAATACTATCAACATATTCTATGGTTGATGAAGGTGTGAGGGGTAGAAAAAGAGCAGAGAAAATAATAATTAGGTGCAATAAAAAAATATCCCCTTGTTCCAAGACTTATGTTAGGTTCAGAGAAAAGACTTTCGAGTCCTCAAAATAAGCATTGCCCAAAGAAATGATTTAAGCAAGGTTTGAAAAGTGCATGTAGTATATTTGCACCCTATCCACAACACAATGAAAGAACCGCTGAGTTGTTAAGTATGCCTTGAACTATGCTTGTTCTTGTTATAAGTTGCTCTCTCTTACCTGTCAGATACCTCTTACCTGTCGGGTACCTCTTACCTGTGGTCATGGTACCCTTGGTAATGAGATAAGGCCAAAGTTTTAGCTGATAACTTGATAAACACTAGTTAATCTGCTTCTTAGGTGAAATCTCCTCGAGTGTCAACTTTCCATAGTCTCTAGCTTTTCAAAAATGTAATTTTGCTTAAGAGATACTGCATTATGGCAATTCTTTACAATTGCCATATGTGTAGTATTTATATGCAAGGAAATCATGTTGGTATATTATTATGAATGCACTATCTACTTCAAAATGCAGGTTCTGGTGAAGGAGCTGCTGTTATTGATGTCAATTTTGTCATAGCTATGATTGTTGATGTGATGATGTGTCATGACTGCTCTTGAAGTTCCGCAAGTGTGATGGATTTTAGGTTGAATTGGGAAACCAGATAGCTCCATCAAAGACCATTTATGCTCTGTGCAGCATTTTGTATGTATCTGATTAACTCATGCTTTATTTGTAACATATTTCTTGTCGTGTCAACTTCAGCAGTTTTCCATCATCTTAGTTTAGCTCTTTTGAGTATAATATTATTGTATAGAATGATTTGAAATTTTATTTTATCCACAGAGGCACTCTTCTTTGTTAACAAATATAAAGCATTCATTTTTCACTAAAGATTGTTTAGCTATCTTTTTTTTCTTACTCATGTATGATTGTCTATTTATTCTTTTCTTTCTTGATAATAGAGATCTTCCTGACTACATCATGTAGAAAGAATGCAACCATGTTTCATCATCCAAGATTATTTTCATATAGTTATTGATGCATATCTTCTAACTGTTTCAAACTATCTATATTCTGATGGGAATGAGTCAATACATAACCTATCCAGATGAGTATAGCATTTTCAAAAAACTTGTGCTTTAGGATATCATAAAAGTTGTAAATAAAATTAGATATAATCAGTTGTTATATTTAAACCAAGCCCCAAAAGGTCACACCATTCTCTACTAATTCAGCCTTTTGTCATCAACAAATTGTAGTTCGGAAACATTCCTTGAGACTTGCAATCTCATTCGTGGTCTAAACATTCCAGTTACACTAATAGGTTAGTTATTCTGCATACTAGTAGTCGGGTATAGACAAAAAGTATCAAAAAAAAAGAACAATTAAAGTGAAGCCAAATTGATGTTCGAGACTATCTTTCTTCTAGAGGAATGATAAATTGAAAAGATTGTGATATACAACTATACAAGATTGACAGAATAATGAGGAGGGATGTGAAAGAATTAATTTTTACCCAGTCTTGATTGATGAGCTACCAAAGATGAATGTTCTAATCAATCTTTCAAATTTCCATCTTTTCCCTTTCATCTCATCTAAAGAACCAATAAATGGTTTGTCCATTGTTGACTTACATCCATCCATCAACTATATAATAGCCCATGCTTGCTCTTTTGGTAAAAGCTGTGAACTTGACGAACCAAAGACTTATCTGTGATATTATTTTCATCCTCGTGTGTATATTTCATGTCACAACGCATACTCAAGTTTTAAATAGAATCAGTCTTCTGTGAGATCTTGAACAGACCTGAGTACCTTAGTTTCTCTGGTTTCAGGTCACATGCATCTGTAGCTGAAAAGCCTGAAAACTATTCAACTATACTTGGTTTTCTATCTGCTTGCTGAAAAACTATCTCCAATCAAGGTTAATGAATGGTTTTCCTTTCTCAGAAGAGGAGTTGGAATTTGTAAATTTTGCTGGTGCTATTTCTTGATTGATTCATTAACCCACCCAATATAAGACATTGTCAAGAACCAAGAGACGCATTCCCCACAAGTCAGATTTCTCATATCCTTCCATAAGCATTTCTTAATTTTATGAAATTCATTAGTAGTTTTTATCACTGATGTCTGCTAAGTTAGCAGATCCATTCCATTTCCACTGCTCAAAATTTGGCAGCATTTCTCACATCTCGCTATAATTCACAAAGATCCCTTAATGATCGTCTATTGTCCTTTTTATTTGTGTTGATGAAAGCCAATCATTAATTCATCGTTGCTGTGCAAATGGATGCTATTGGACAATGGTGTGACTAATTGTCAAACCATTTCATTCTGCCAACATGAACGAAAAATAATTTGGAAATATACTTTGTGTTTGAAATGCTAACATAAAAGAGGGATAATGGTTGCTTAATCAACCACAAAAAGAATACTTCAATATTCTAGCAAGTCAACTACAGTTGTAATTATTCTCCACTCTTAATATTGTTAAGATAATTACGTTGGGTCTATGCTTGACTTTGCTTTCTTCATGCCGTGATATGTTTTATGAGAGATTAATACTTTTTATCTTCAAAGCATGATACAAATGCGTACGTGAAACCTTAGTTCTTTCCCGAATCCTCTGGGAAAATGTTGCATCAATGTGTTAATGGAAACAATTCCACTTTTAAAATTGCAATTTGATTGCCTGTTGTTTTGTCGAGAGCTTCCACTTTCATGTAACACGTTGACTAGATGTATTTATCGTATGTTTCTTTTTCATGCAGGTGGTCAGTGGTGGCCGTGACCGTTTTAGCCCATTCACAAACTACTGTTAACACTCGCGGTACGTTTTTCCTTTTCTTATGACACGGTTTCTTTCATCTCTAATCTTGCTTCGTTTAACTGGACAAAATATCTTTGGAGCTTGGGAGAAAGTATGATATGGGCCTTTCGTACATAATCATCAATTCCTGTTTAATGGATTTCATCCATTAAAACCCCCGGAACTATTGCAAAAGGTGGAACCATCACCTTAGCGGCCCCCTAGGTCCGGCCCCACAGATATCCAGAGGGGGTAAATTACGGTTAAGCTGAGTAGGAGGGGTGACTGGGGTCGAGTGGAATTTAAAGCGCAGCAGACCGAGGTTTTACGCCCGTGTGCAACTGGCGACCCTCGACCCTTGAACCTCCGTTACAAGCGTTAGGCACCCTTCCAGCTGATCCAGCCCGTGGGGGCAAAACCCTCGGAACTATGGTATGATGGTAAGAGGTAAGATTGTTTCCTAGACAACAAAGATTCAAATCTCACCTATGACACATTACGCCTGGGAGTTTGAAAAACTTGTGACACTAGGCCATCCACTAGGACCTATCTACACTTCTCGATTTACCTTTGTGACAGATGAGAAACTTTTGTGGGGCCGGATTAGTCACCTCCGGGATTAGTCGGTAAGAGCTAGATACCTGGATTACCAAAACATAAATATCCAGGAATGAGTGATTATGAATGAAGGCCCAATATCCTTAACCCGGCTCTATAAGTTTTTGTCCACTTCAACGCTCATGAGCATAGTTAAAAAAATTGACAAAATTCAATTTAAATTCGGGCTAATAACAAAGATTCGTGCCTAGTTATAAAAATTGAACCAATTCAATTTAAATTCGGGCTAATATCAAAGGTTTGTGCCTATAAACCATTTAAAAAATTTATTGACTCGGTTTAGTTTGGATTTAGAGAATTGGTGGGAGATATATATATATATATATATATAAAAGAATCCATATATAGCCGATCTCAGGTGGGATAAAAGTTAGATTGTTATTGTTGTTGGTGATGGTGGTGGAATTAGGTTTTTATACTAGATCCATTGAAATTATTGGGAAATGAAATTCTTCGTGTAAAATTTTTAACAAGAACTAAATAAGAAATATATAGTGAGAAGAACTATGCAATATGCAATTGAATATAACTATAAACAATAACTATAATAGAATTATTAATTGTGAATTAATAAAAAAATATAAATAATAAATTTCTATTGCAAGCCCTTTCTATCAACTGAAAAGAAATTGTTGAGTAATTGCTTTTTCTAAATATCAAGTATCTCAAGTATGTAAATAAAGTGCTATAGAATGTACATTATTTACTATCTTACATAGATCCTAATAAATTTGAGGGACAATGTTTATTAAAGAGAAAGTGAGGAAAGAATGAAAGCAACGATATCATTAAAATATCATTGAAGAGGGGACGCTAGAGAGATGCTAAAAGGGGCAAACACCAAGCAATGTTCCCTTGATATTGTAGAAGACAATAGAGGTCTTGGAAGGGACATGTGTCATGGGTGGAATGATAAGTCGTTGACATGGAAGGAAAATAAGGAGATAGATGATGAAAACAAATTGATCAATCTCATGAATTTGTAAAATTGTGGAAGACACAGTAGGAACTCAGATTGATGAAGAGGAATTGACAAAGCTATGACTACATCACTCTAAATTAACTAGATTGTTAATTAATCAAATATTATATATTTGCTAATATAACATACAATTATATAAAATATATGACACGCATTATATAATATTGTTTCATTTCATTTTTTTGGGTTTTATTGAAAAAAACTTGAAAATCCGCCTTCAATCCTATAATATTGTATCCCAAAAGCTACCTATTTTTTTTTTTTTTTTAAAAAAAATTGACTTTCCGTTCCATTTTGATATATTGGTTTCTTCGTCTATCTCTATTATTAGTCGTTGCCATGTTAAAATTATTGAAAAGCAGTTTTACCCATCCATTCTATCCGTATTTAAATGATCCGTAAGAACCGACAGAGGGAGTCCAATTTTCATAACTATGCTCATGAGCCAATTATTACATTTGAGATAAGTTATGGTACGGCCAAGCCTTTTTTTTAAGCGGCAACTAAAGCTAAAGTCAATGAAGTTAAAGATGTTAGGAATAAAATGTCAATGAGAAACTAGTCAATATAATTAAAATTAATTTGTCATAATTATTGTAATTTAATGTTGTATATAGAGTTGATTTGAGAGAACTGTAATATTCCTCATCAAATTGTTGTGGCCAAGATGCTTGTTGATGTTGATGTTTGAACCATAAGCTTCTCTTTTACTTTAAGTTTGTTGTCTGTTATTGTTTAGGGTTGCAAATGAATCACATATTTAGAGCAAATTTCACCCTTTGAGTTATAGGCGCATTTATATTTGTTTTGGAAAGAAATAAACAAATTTGAATTTCTAACACATTTGCTACGCTCATTCTGTACAACTATCATGAATATTAAAGAAATGGTCACTATACATCACTCTTTTTAGATAATTTGAAGTGTGCTAAAGTTCGCTAAGAATTGACAAAATCAATTTATATTGTTGAAACTCAAATGCGTCAATAAATAAAATTTTTGATATATAATTATTTATTTAAGAACAATAAAATCATAATCTCACATGGGTTTTCGACCCTAGTCTGATGGTAGTAGTTGCTTGGTGCCAAATGCTGAGATGCTCTAGCATTTGTTCCGTGCACAAACAAGAGAACTTGAACTCATTCTTGCTTGCTGATGGGATGATTTGCACGAGTTTTTTTCACAAGCGGTAGGTATTTTCGAAGCAAAAGAAATATCATGGCTCTTTGCCCTTGCATTCCTACTTCCTTTACGCCTTTCTTTCCCAAAAGACAGGAGCTTTTAGTTTTAGTATCCATCCATTTCTATCAGGGGTGAGGGCTTAAGGAGACTTAGCGTCTCTTCCTCGTGTCTCCTCACCCTAACAAAAGTTTTGTATACCGATATCTATATACATGGAGCTAGATCACTTGAGAAGGGGCCAACTTTCATGGATCGAGGTGCCTTACAAAATAGTTCTGAATAAATTTTTGAGATGATTTGGGTCGAACTTGACTTGCGGGCATGCCATTATTGCAAGGAATGGATATTCAAACAAAGATACATAACTTTCTTCCAAATCTTCTAACCATTCTCAAGAAATCAGATTGCTATCAAAGTGTATCTTTTATCCATCTTGTTTGGTTAGCTGTAAAATTTATTCATAAACAGATAATTATTTCCGCATTTAGTAGCATATTGAATATTACTTAGTTTATCAAATCTTACATAATTGGTTTTTTTCCCTCCCTTTAGTATCAAATTCAAGAGTACTTATTTCGATACGTTAAAATTGTTGTTGTGCATCAAACTATAGAATTTATATATATTTTTATTGTATTCATATTTTGTTAATCCCATTTATGAAACAGAAGTGATCAAATGATTTGAAAGAACTAAAGGAAATTATTTCGCTGGCCTTCATTTTCTGTGTTTGTTATTGATGATCTGTTTACCTGCGTAGAAGTGAAAAAAATTCATGGAAAAGCATATGGTCCGAAACGTCAATCATTTTTGCCCCACGCAGAAAACACATCGGGTGGAATTTCTATAGCAATATATCGAAGGAATCTAGTATCTCGTCTGTGGAGCCAAAATGGTTCGCTTTGCTTACACCCAAAATTTAACGCCAACAAATGAATTTTCGTCGAGAAGTGAACGAGATTGTTGAACGTGGGCCAGCGCTACAACATTTGGGCTGAGGTTTGGCCACGGGCCAGTGAAGGTCCGCACGATGTCTGGGCTAGCTGGAAATCTATGAGAGTCGCGGCAGTTATTTGCAATCTAAGTCGTACAACAAAAAATTAAAGATAGAATAAGGAAATAATGTGATTTTGATTATTTTCAATGGACAATCATTGTTAATCTCTTTCTTAACTAGAAGAATATTCATTTCCTTACAAAGGTATGGCACACTAACACTTTACTGACCCCTAGATAAATAAGCACAAGAAGGAAACAAATCAAACAACTTGCAACTAAAATGTTAACAAAAGCTGGGCTTGTTTGCGTTCATAGCGGCGTCGCGTCATTGTTGTATCGTTGAAACTTGAGTGTAGCATAGTTTGAAGAATTGCAAGAATGATGTGTCGTTAGAACTTTGGCACGGAGTGGAAGCGTCGCTTGAAAGAGATGGTTTGAAACTGCTGTCCGAAGGTTTTTTTAAAGGTGATTTTAGGCGCTTGGACTAGCCCCAGGTGCCTCCAGTATAGATTATCCAATCCATCTCCGTCGATGAGTTATCCAACTTTAAGTGTCTGAATCCCTTCCGGACGTCTGAACTACTGACATTGTTGCATTTGGACAAAGCTCTATCTATGTTGACTTGATCCCTTTCTAGGCGTCTGGAAGTTGACATAGACCTCCCAATTATGGTGTGCCACCTCATCTGGATGTGATATGGACTTTTAGCAATTTGAGCACCTGGATCCACTCAGGTTGCCCGGAGTTCCTTTTTCTGGCCAACTCTCATTTTTAACTTCTTGCATCACAGAATTAGCACAAACATAATAATGATATGATTAACAACTTTCCAATTGTCCCTGTCTCAACTTCAGGTCTCCCATGAAATTTTATGTTGGACCAATGCCTACTGCTCTTTTTCTGAGAGCACGTTCTTACCACTCCACTTGAGAGAGTTTACATGGTGTCAAACCTTGATCTACTCGATTTGTTTGGACTTTTATTCAGCTTGATCTTGACCCTCAGGACTTTCTGTTAGACCTTCAGTTCTCGAACTTATCTAGAATTCCCGGTGTTCTTGACCCAGGGCTTCCAGTTTGGTGTCCTCGATCCCTAGGGCTTTTTGCTCGATATTCTCGATTTGTTAAGACTTCCTGTCCAATCCCACCAATTAGGACTTTTTTGTCAATCTAATCGACCATGACTTCTTTGCCTAGCCTCAATTAGAACTTTTCTGTAAACTTGTTAAACACACTAAACCTCAAATAGACTTTACTTTTTTAACCCTTTGTCAACATCAAAATTTAAATTTGATCATATGATACTTCTTGCACTAATATATATTATTACCCCAGAGTTACAATGCAATGGCTAATCAAATATTTAAGGGTCGAATTTCAATTGTAATGTATAGAGTTTTCTTACAATAGGACGACAACTTTAAGAAAGTTGACTGCGTAAACACATCGTCACGAGTACTTCCTGATTTACTTTAGTGGTTGATAGAAAACTTCGATCGATCATCTTTAAAATTAATCGATTCGAAAAATTAAATACCTAAATTATATATATATAATTTTAATATTCTCCGCGACTCGCTGTTTGTAATACATCCACCACTAAGTGATTGGGGCATCCCAAAGTGAATGCAGTTGTAATGTCCAAATCACTTCTGAGCGTCCCAATCACTCAATCACTGTGTAGTAAAAAGGTGAATACGCTCACCCCAACGCCCCCGTCAATCTGTCCCAGGATCAACACGGAGGAAGTAAATCACAAGGGACTACTAACCTTCGAAATAATGACTAGCACATAAAAGAAGTATTTATCTCGACTTTACCGAGATTCAAAACCCAGACTTCATTTTGACAATACCTCATATACTAATCACTAGACTCATCCGAAAGAACATCCCAATCACTCAAACACGAACGACCAGGTGGTATAATTTTATTATCCTACACCAACAATCGAACATCTAGTATTATTTATTTTTAATTTTCACTCCCTTTAATTTAAATACAAAATCTTAGATAAAAAGGAAATCACATGGGCACGCCTGAGCACTGGGGCGCTCATCGAGGGCGCACAATAGAACTACGTTATATATATATATATATATATATATATATATATATATATAATTCAAATTTCGGCTTAAAAACAATAAATTTAAATTAAACTTTGTGTGAACATAAATCTTTCTTTCTGGTCAAAAATCATTTAGTTCCTATCGGACAGTCTTGTCTAAAAGTATCTAAAGAAAGCTAAATTGAATAAATGTTTTTTTGATATCGCTGATCAATTTGTTGACATACAGACCTTTGAACATAGATGACAGATAAAGAGGAACTCGACCTCAAAAATTTTCTGGGCTGTCATCTAGTTGCTTCTCGTCTTCAATGTCAACCTCAAGGATTTCCTACTTAAACACAATGATGTAGTTTTGGAATTTAAGATCCTGGAAAAGAAGCCGATGTTATATGGAGATGAAGATGTATATTGTGAGGAACATACCGGGATTCGGTTTTTAAGATAGTTACTAATCCGATCTAACACTGTGCTTCTCTTGTGCCAAAATCTGCCCTTTAGTCTAATCTTCACAAAAGGCCCATCTAGTTCCGCAAGATCGACTTCACCTGAATGAGTTTCAAGAGTCACTCACACTGTAAGAAACACACTGCGCATATAATTTCGTTCGCTCACCTGTTATACCAACTGATGCATCGAAGAGCTGGCCAAACTGACAAATGTTGAAACAAAGAGAAGTGTTGTACATAGTTTTAATGCTTACTCAAAAAAAAGAAACATATTCTGCATAATGTAATTAAACAAACTTAGCAAAAAAATTATATAAAACCCAATTAACCATTACTCAAACAAGTACTACAAGAATATAAATAAAAGAAAAAAAAATCACTTTGCCCCCTTCCAAGTTTGCTAACTTTGCATTTCGCCTTGCAAAAGTTCAGAAATCAGAGTCGTACCATTAACCCCCCAAACATCACTGAAGATAATGGTCAATGACCATATGATATTCAACAAGGTAGAGATGGCATAGTTTTACAGTTGACCATCTAATTGACCTAATAATATCAAGACAATGGGCATATTGCTAGGTTTTGCAAAATTTATTTGAAGATTTAAACCTTTTTTTTTTAAATTTTGCCAATAGAATTTGATAAATTATGGTTTACCCCATAACCTTTGCAAAGTCATGATATTTTTACCTTTAAACCTTACAAAGTCAAGATAATTATCAAAGATGAATAGTTATTGAAAGCTATTACTGTGACATGATATTGCTCCAGGGGTTAGATGTTGTGGTTAGACCCTTCAATGACAGATCAAGTATCTAAAATTCAAGACTCAGTTGTGGTGCATTATGGAAGATTTTACCCTCAATGAGTAGCAGAGAACACTGACTGTTAGGATGAGCCTTCACGCTTCCCCGATTTACCTGGTGACTGATGGAAAACTTCTGCAGGGCCGGATGGATCACCTCAAAAATTAAGCGGGCTACAGGATACCTATGCCAACTAAAAAAAGGTAAACACGGTATAGTTTTACCATTAAGCATCATTCTGACCTAACGATGCCAAGGCAAAGGGCAAAATCATAGGGCTTCACAAAGCTTAAGGGTATTTGTAAATTATCAAATTCTAGGAGGCGAAATACAAAAATATGTAGACCCTGGAATGATAAAGTGAGATTTCCTCTAAATAATATTATTGTACCCATTCCCAAAGTTATATACACTACTTATTAATCAGATATAACTCAAATTCACTTTGAACTATCACTTCTGCCATTGCCTTATTCACTTCTGAACGCCCACTATGGTCCTCCTCTCTGTATCTGTGGTAAAAATCAACACTCAGGATATCTACACTCCAAATGGAAACACATACTCAATCGACAACTGATATCTGAATTGTCAAGGTGTAAAAACTTATAGAAATTAAGGGGTCGAACACCTGGATCAGAGCAACATAAATAGTTACTAAACTGTGTTATTAGCTGTCTCAGGTTCCTTTCAAAGAGAAAAGTTTTGAAATTGTGAAGTAAAGTTCATCCAGTGATCATAGTAAACTTCAAAGTTCTAACAAACTGTTCTTATAACTGAGACACCTCATATCACCACCAGCATACCCTAAAACGGGCAGCTTACAAAAATTTCCAAAACAGCCTACTTTTCGGAGAAGGGCTATAAGAATCCAGGCCTCGGAATCACAGTAAACTAACAAACAGACTGCTTATACAACTGAATCATCACATCCACCAAACCCTAAAATGGTTCGAATCACAAGATTTGCAGAAAGAGCGTGTACTTTTAGGGAACGAAGCTAATAGAACCTGCTTAATCGAACAGCATTTGGTGGATAGATACTTGCCTCAGATCTGGCATCGACTAGGACCTGCCTTATGTTCTCCTCCGTCAGATCGAGAGGGGAGAGCGCGGCTGAGATGGCCAAGGAACGCCATCTCGCGCAAAGCGCCGTCGATCTTGGTTGCCGGAAGCTTCGATTTCTCTTCGGAAATAACAGGATCGGTCGCTTGCAGGGTTTTGGGAGGGCGAAGAGAGAGGAAATAGGAGGAGCGAAAGCTTGGGAATGCATCGGCGCCGCCTTCGTCGAGGCCGTGACGGCAATGACGAACGGAAGAGAGCCAGGAACATTCAGCGTCGGTCATCGATTCATCACCTTATCCTTATGGACCTATACGGATGATCCGATAATGTAGACCGATAGCCCGATAAAGAAACACAAGATCCGAAATTCTAATTTATGTATTATTTATATTAGCACCCCTCTTTTTGCCAAATTACTCAAAGATCCCTTCCCGGATGACATACCCGAAATGTCCCAAACACCTACTTTTAAAGCTGAAGGGTGATTTTTAAAATGTCCCAAACACCTTACCTCCATCTAAACATCCTCCAAAATGTAATAATATATGTGAAAGTTGCCCTTGTGAATTTTATATTATCATTTAAGTATCTTTACTTTGATGCACATGTTAATTGAGAAAAATCCTGTATCCTTAAATAACATACATCGGCAATAAAATATGATATTAATCAAACTTAGAAGCACTTTAAAACAAATTATTAAACTTTAGAGGATAATTTTAAAATTAACCTAAATGAAAAAAAACACCATGTTTCTTTGAAGCGCTTTATAATTAATATTTGGCACACTAATCGTTAAATGTTGCTTTCATTTACCTTGTTCGTTCAGATTAATACTTTGAAGAAAAATTCTGTAATTTATTAATATTAAATGTCAAATACGCGCTAAATTCGGAATGTACTGAATTTAAAATAGGAAATATTATATTTTAAAATACGTTCAAAATTTTAAATTAACAAAAAAAATATTCTTTACAAAAATACAACTAAATTATTCCATTGAAATAAAGGGGCCAAATCAGGAAAATCATCAAACTACAGGGGCTATATTCGCAAGTAATTTTTAGGTTAACCTTTCTTAAATTAAACCAGCGGGACACCTGCCTCGAAATATTTGTCCGCCATTTCTCCAAATTTGAAATTTTTAACGGGCGGAAAATTGCCGACCCCCGTTTACGGGCGGTGATTGCAAACCACTACTACTTCTTCCTCGGCTCGATCCATGGTAGTTTCGAGAGTCCCGTCACCGCCTCCGTTTGTTTTAAGCCGAAACCCTTCCTTCATTTCTCGCTTGGGCGCCCGATCGCCTGGAGAACGAAGGATTCTTTGAGGGTGTAAAGGGTCAGAAACGTCGATCGCTGTGCAAATCCTTTCTGTTTTTTTTTTCTCTTTTGATCTGTTTGGTTTTGTTGTTCTTGAGATATGCAGATTTTCTTTTTTTGTTTTTCCTTCCTGAAGGACGAATCTGTTGATTCGACGAACCGTTTTGGTTTCGATGTTTTAAGCGTGGAGTTTGAAGCTATCATCAGGTGTAAAGGGGAAGAATCTGAAGCCATTTTCAGTAAGAAATCTCGTTACTCCTAATACATGTCTACTTCTTGATAATGTTCAGCTCGTCTTTGCCAATGGCGTAGGGTTTATCCTCATTTGGGAATCATTAGGAAAAGAAGGAAAAACAATGAAGCTGACGGCTGTATTGGCAAGAATACGACCGTAGGTTAGTAACGATGTATTTTTTCCGCCCAGTTTTTGTTTACGCATTTCCTTGTTTAATGAATTGCTGGTCGGTAATTGAAGAAGAAAATAATTCAAGTGTTTCCTAAAAACTAAAATGTTATGGATTCTTAGGGTATTCTGGATATTCTACAATGAAGGAAGAAGTGAATACATAGCCTGTCTTGGTAAGAATTAGATCACACAAAAAAATCCAAATGTTTCGTTTTGGTTCTTCCATTGGTTGGGCTTACCGTGGTTGCAGTCCATTAAATCATTTTTTTGATATTAGTTGCAAGGAGATAGATTAGGCTAAGATTGATGGTACCTTCATGGAAGATAGATGGATGATAGCTGGTGTTGACTGTTCAAGGATGGTAGGCGTAGTCTTAAAAGTTATTTAAAGCTATAAAAAGAGGTTTAGGATTTATATTGACTTGTAGAAGAATAGTGACTTGGGAAAATTTTTACATAGCTAATTTAGATGGATTCAGAACATCTTGTTTTTTTATGCAGCAATTCTGTTGAAATAGGCTCTCTTTTGTTGTCGTGTCATTAAAAAAGAATGCCAGAGGTGGTGAGTGAAGGGATGGCTCAAACTTCATCTGGGAATGCTGTTAGTGGGTTCTGGATTTGGAGACCTGCTTATCCGACAGGTTTAAGAAGATCCAGATTAAGCCATCTCCAGAATTTTGTGACCCCATCTGATAACAAGGAAAATATTCCTCCAACAAGTGCAAGGCGCTCAGTTAGGCAAAGGAAGAGTCCGCTGCCATATTGGTATCCTCGAACTCCTCTCCGGGATATCACAGTTGTTGTCAATGTAAGAAATCTGTCTCTATACTAAATTTGCCTTATAGAAGTATCCTTGAATTTATATATTTAAATTATGCATGTTCATTCTTACTATTTTTGTCTGATGGAAGGATCAGTTTATCCAATCCTGCTCTAATCTGGCTTCCAGATTCTTTCTGCACAGGGATTATTTACTGTAATTTACCTTATAGTATTTGTGTTTTTGTTCTTTCATCATTTATTGTTCTTAACCATCCCTTTTAGCTAGCATGGTTATTTTATTTATTATTTTCAGTTGTTGCTTCTGCAATTTAATTACAACTGACCTATGATTTTTCTGCTATTATCTTCGATAATTTGTACTTTCATTCTTTTATTTGAGGGAATAAAAAACAGAAAGCATATTGAATCCGTAGAGAAGTTAAATGCTTGATTTACATGGATGTATCATTGCAAGTGATAGATATGGGCCTGTCGTATAGAATATAAAATTTTAATCATTGTCTTTGTCAATGGACCTGCCGTAGTTGTTCTTGAAGGCAGGAGGTATGCCCCAGTGGATGCAGGTGAGATCTGTTTCGTTTCAAACCCTGTAAATCATCTGAGAAATGCAAGAAACCGCTAGTTTCATTTGTTGTTTCGTTTCAAAAGGTGTAGTTGTTTTCTTGGAGTATTCTATCTTTTTTGTTCGCATAAATTATTTAGTGTAACTGAAAGTGGGATTCAGAAGATTATGTTACTATTAGTTATGTCGCTTAGGTAGTGGTCGAGTTCATACAATTGTGCCACAATTAATTGAAGTTTATTTTTGTTGTAGTTGTAAGATGCCTCTTCTTTCTAAACGGGGGCTATATTTTGATAGTATTCTCTGAGATATGGTTTTAAATAGGGGTAGCAATGTTTCGGCTTTGTATTTTTTTAGTAGTATCCAAATCGATACCCATCTAAATATCCAGTATCTGAGCTCACTTAAATACCTGCTTTAAATGATAATTGGCTCCATGATCCCAACTTAAACGAGCTATGACTACCTATAGTGCTCAATATGTGTAGTTTATTGTGAATGCATCCAGTGATAAGCAGCATTCTCTCTTTTTTTTTCATCTTCCTGTTCATCTGAGCATTGCCAAGTATGTGATTTCTATTTGCTTATTTATTCATCTTGTAGGCTTTGGAGAGAAGACGGCTGCGTGCTAGAGCAACTAATGTTCAGCAGAGGAACTCCAATCTTGAGGAATTGTCTATGGGTAGCCCAGTAGTTGATGATGAGTTGAATGCTTATGAACATACCCCTATTAGTCAAATTCTCCCTTCGGGTGGTTCTAATACCTCTTCAAGTCCTGCAGATACTGATCTTAGTGATGTTGTCTCTTCTGAAGTTTCTGATACTTCTCCAAGTGTTGTAAATACTCCTATTGCTCAAGTTCTCCATTCTGATGTTTCTGATACCTCTCCAAGTCATGCAGATAGAGGCTATACCGTGGCTACTCCTATTGGGCAAGCTGTGATCACGCCATCTTCCAACACAGCCACTACTGAGCATGCTTTGTGCTCGGAATCTGCAGAAGACCCAAAAACAGTGGAGTATGAGAAGAAGCTGCAGACGATCATTGAGGAGTTGGAATTAGTTGTGAAAAAGAACTTGAAGAGGACACCCTCCCGACCTGTGCAGAAGTCCACACGCATTCTCATGTCTATGAGATGAGTATAGAACATTTTGTTCATGAAGGGTTATGCCAGCATCTCTGCTGCCTATACCCTTTGTGATTCTATCGTTGCTTGGGTTTACAGGTTTAGGGCCATGGTTAAGCCAGTATCTCTGCTGCCTATATCATATCTGATATTCCGTTGCTGTCGCCCACCCCCTCTTTTCTATACTTCTTTCGTCAATAGTATCACACACCTCGGTGAGATACTAGGGTATTGTATAAATCTGAATGGTTATGGCTTGGTGAGTGTTTTTCACCAATGTACATATTGCAACAGTGCTTTTTTTTTTTTCCCATTCTACAAATTTGAATCTCTTAAAGTGCACCAGTTGCATCTTTTCTGGTGCCTGATGAGATTTGATAAAGCTAGTTAATCTTTTAGTGACTGAGGGCTATTCCTCATTTAGCTACTTTGAAGGATTATGATCCTCTCGCAATAATGTAGACATGCATTTAATACTTTGATCTGCTTTTATCTGTGTATGCCGTTAGATTACTACTTTGATCTACTTTGTCTGGTTGATCAATGTTTGAATAGCAACTTTGGAAAGTAGCTGTTCATATCTAGTGAGTTTTAAATTTTTTGCATTTAGTTCCAAACTTAACTATGCAAAGATGTCGCTCCTTGAGCAGACTATTACTTCTATTATAGGAATCAGAATATGGTTAGATAAGTTAAATCAGCTTGTTGATGTTGAAATTGCGTTTCATACTAGTCCGCTTCTACTGTTATTAGACTTTCTGATTGAATGCAATTTTGATTCAGTCAGTTACAAAGGAACTATAATAACTTGATAACAAAGAATTCTGAGTGAAAGATCTTGATGAACTAGAATCATAATTCACGGTGGTAAAAGTTTGTTGACAATTTATGTAACTACAATTTATTACATTTTATTGTAGTCCTATGTTTTAAGTTAACATAGTTTAGTAGCCCTATTTTTTTTTATTGTAGTGTTTTATATGTTTGTTGAAGATTTTAAATTCAAGGATGATCTTCTAGAGGGTACTTTCTATCTAAGCTAACTAGGAATGACAATGGGATGAGTTTGGGTTGAGTTTAGCCAATCTCAGAACTCACTCTGTTAGAAAAAATGAACTTGAATCTAGATCCGTTGATATCGGGTAGAATTGTGATTATTTTGTGGGTTGACGCGAAAAGGAAAATTGAGTAGAAAATCAGAAAAGGAACTTCTAAGAAGGAAATTTTTTATTAAAACTTGAGAGGTTGATTTTTTAATATCAAAACATGACTTTTATATAGATTACAACTTAATATTCAAATAAGGAAAGAAATTATAATAATTATAATTAATAGATATTAATTTCAATCTTGTAAAAAAAAGAAAATAATTTTTTATTCGAAAGGAAAAGTAATTAACTTAATGATTCTAACTCAAATTTAGATGTGAATCATGACAAATAAAGCCCTAAAAGTTATGCTAACTCTCTAAAAAATATTAAAATTATGAAAATTATTCTAAATACTTAAAAAATAAAATTATCAAAAATAGTAAAAAAGCCCTAAAAGGGGTTTAAACTTCAGATTTGGGGCTGAAAATTGACGATTACGGTTACATTTGTAACAAATGTAGGTTTTCAAATTCTGCATGTGTGACGACAAACAGAGCCTGATTCCGAGTACTGAGTCAAAAGTTATGCCCGTTTGAAGTTTGAAAACTCATATTGGACTTCAATACGGGTTGGACCTGCATCAGTCTTCCTAGCTTAGAAAAAACTCGCTTTTGAGTTCAGATTAACTTCATTAGCAACCGTCTTCTTCTGAATTTGGTTCCAACTAACCTGCATTGATATGATTCATGCATGTAAACATCTTGATTTAGTTGTATTTTGTTAATCTCTAATGCACTTATTTTTGTTGGTTTTGACCTTTTGCCTACCATCTCTGTGAATGGTATGTTTTTGTGTCTATGACAATAATTTCTTTTGTTATGTTTCAGATATCTCTGTTACTCAATCGGAAGTCAAATTTATATTTTTTGTTTGAATCTGTTTGCTACATTTAGAACAGTAAAAATCTAGTTCATTGCATTTAGTCTACCTTCAACGTATTATCAATTTTAACTGTTGTCTTAACTATCATTGCCACGAGCAACATTTGCACTTTGACTTGAAATTTCACTTCTCATGTTGTAGTTTATGGAAGATCAGCTTGTAAGTGCTTTAATATCTAGTTTTTTCTCCTTTGTTATCTTAATACAGATCATTATTCTGTTCTCTTGTTCTTGGTTTATGAGGATTCTAGATATCAAGGACAAATTATATGCATCCTTTGATGAAATCATTGATTGATTTATTGCTAATCCTCTCTTATTTATCCCTCTCTTTCTAGCAATTAGGATAAGAATTCTTTGTTAGAGTTCTAGGTTTTACATATCTTTTTTTTTTTTTGTTTTGCTTATACCATTAACTAGCAAAATATTACTTTAACAATGTGCTTGAGTAATATCAGTGATAAAGTTGGCTTAATTACAATGTTTGAATTTTGATTCGTTTGGTTGTGATAATTATATTAGGAAATGTAATATATTTTCTAAAATTTATGATTCTTCAATTTTACTTCACCTTGAATTCTACCTATTGAGCATCATAGGATATACTATTTCCTAACAATATACCTTGCTTTATAAAATATTTCCAGAGCACATTTTAAAATAAAGATTATACTATCTAGACATGCATTTCACTTTCATTAACTCTATCATGATAAAAAATTTTCAATTTATATATAATGTTAAATTTATTTAAATAAGTTTTTTTTTAGAATCATTATGGATAAGAGTTGGATGACTTTACCAAGACAAACTGAGGAATATAGAAATGAAGTTGAGTGTTTCTTACAATTTGCATTTTTTTAATGCTAATATAAATGGAATGATTTTATGCTCTTGTGTGTGATGTAAGATTGGTATATTTGTTTCAAGAGAGGTTGCTTATGATCATTTGACGATTGATGAATTTATCAAAGGTTATACTCACTGGGTAGTTTATGGAGAGATAACATATAGTGCATCTATAAACTCTGATTTTGTTCCATCTCAAAAGGATGCAGATGATATGCAAGGATTAGTTTATGAGGCATTTGGGATTCCATAGCATAAATATAGTATTATCAACACATTAGTATTTGAAAATGATAAGGAGATTCCAACTAAAGAGGCAGAAAGATTTTATAAATTAATTGATTATTCACAAAAAGAATTATATCTAGGTTATAAGAAATTCTCAAAACTTGCATTTATTATTTGTTTGCTTCACTTGAAGTGGGAAAATGACCAACAAGATTTTTGATATGCTTTTAAATTTGTTGAGAGAAGCATCCAAATGCAATGGATGATTTGCCTAAGTCGTACTATGAAGTAGAAAAATTGATGAAGCAATTAGGACTTAGTTACGAAAAGATTGATGCTTGTCCTAATGATTGCACTTTGTTTTGGAGGTTGGATAAAGATAGAATTCAATGCAAAACATGCAATGAGCTTAGATGGGAAACATCTTAAAATGATCCTACTGGCGAGAAAAGAAAAATTGCACATAAGGTTTTATGGTATTTTTCAATAAAGCCTAGATTACAATGTTTGTTCATGTCATCCAAAACAGTTTCAAATCATTTTCATGTTGATGTACAAAATAATATCCCACATATTGAAAACAATTCTTAATTTCCAAACGAAAATGATGATATGAACGAAGAAGTTAATGAAGGTATAATATATATGAAAATTATAATAATTTATTGTATTATTTATATTTTGTCTTATATATCTTTTTTATATGTGCATAGATAGTGAGTACTTCTAAATACTAATAGGAAAAAAAAGGAAGTCCTATATTTATGAAAGAAATTTAGGGTCGACCTAGCACATTACCACGCATTGAGATTCCATGTGATGATATAGGGCATCTTATAGGAACAAAAAGAAATAAATTTACTAATATTTTGGATTATTTTACAAGAAATGGTAAGTATTGTCCTATTCATGTTGAAAATTGGCATAAAATGTCAGCGGATAAAAAGAAAGACATGTTAAATGTTATAAAGGTAAATAAATTACTTTTGCATAAATTTTAATTTATGTAATGATAATTTATCTAAATATTTTGGGTAGGAAAAGTATGATCTTCCTCCAAAGACAGAAAATTGGACGCTAAGCTCAATAGGAAAAAAAAATGGAGAAATTGGAAGTCAGAACTTAAAAAGAAGTACTGTAATCTTGAATTATCAATTCAAGTTCGTTTACAACAGAGAGATGAAAGAGCTCATGCAGAACAGTATATGAGACTAATTACTTTATGGAACAAGGAAAAAAATCAAAGGTAGATAATATTTTTTTATTTAGAATATAATTTGATTCGATTCATATATATATTTTTATTTTGTGTATCATGTGTATTTCAATATATTAGGAAAGGAGCAAAAAAAATAAAACTGCTAGAAAGCACAAGATAATGCATCAGACTACTGGAAGGACATCTTTTGCTCAAGTGAAACACAAATTGGTAATTCTTTTTATTCATCTTATAATTCTATACAAAGTTTAGTATCTCTATACTTTCTAAATGGTAGAGTTTGTCTTTTGCACATTAACCTCAAGCAAATTTTCAATTTTCTTTCTAAATTTATGTTGCAGGGTAGTTATGGAAATGCGATCATGCATTATGCATCATTGTGGCAAAAGGCGAATACTAGCCTTTGGGATAGTGACTAGCACATAAGGGAGGCATTTACCTCGGCTTTGCCGAGATTCGAACCCCAGACCTCATTGTGGCAACACCTCATGCGCTAGCCACTAGACTCATCCGAGGGGACATGCATCATGCATCATGCATCATGAATACCTCAATTATTCATTCTCACTTTTATAAACTAATTGATTAATCAAGTAATATGTTTGTAGATTTCTGTAATCTGGACATTGCACAATTCTGTTATGGAAATGTGATCATGCATCATGCATCATGAATACCTCAACTATTCGATATTCTTTTATAAGCTAATTGATTAATCAAGTAATATGTTTGCACATTTATGTGAAAAGCATGCTCATTAGATTTGGACGAACTTGAATATTTGTAGGAAAAAGAAAAGGGTCATCCTCCATCACGAGTTGAATTATTCAAGGCTTGTTTTACTCATGCCAATAGAAGCCCCTCAAGTAATGTTGTAGCAGAAAGATTGGTAAACTACTTTATACTTTTTAAATAAGTTGTAGCAAAAATGATTTATTTTAATTATCATTATATATTTAATAACTGTCAACATATCATGTTTTGATAAAGGCCGCAATGAATGAATTAACAAATCAACTTTCTGAAGATTCTAATGATACAGTGAATCAAAATGATATATTTGCTCAAATCATGGGACTAGATAGACTTGGTTAAGTACGTATGCATGGTGATGATGTTAGTCCATCTGATTTATGGGGAGAAGTTCCTAGTCGTACCACATGCAATCGACTAGTGATGGGACAATAGACAATTAAAAAAAATAGACGAGCAAATTAAAAAGCAAGGCCAACATATTACAATATTAGAAGCCAAGATTTTTGATCAATCAAACCAGAATCCTCTTTTAAATTGCAATAGTAATCAACACACATTACCAACTAGTAATCCACAAATTTTTGTTCCTCGTCATCCATTTTTACGGGTAAGGTTTGTTTAATTACATTTTTATTATCTATTTCACACATCTTCAAACTCTTCAAATGTTTAACTCTTTTACACTTTTATGTAGGTTGGATGCTCTGTTTTGATCAAAAGTTTATTTGATTCAACGAAAATTATAGCAAAAGGAGTGCTCCATCGCATGAATCCAAATACTATAGTAGGGAGACAAGCACTATGACCAAATTTGTGTGAAGTAAGAATACAAGTTGTCCTAGAACCAGAAGAGAGTTTAATTAGACCTTATGTTCTTTTATAGAAGTTTGAGGATACATTTGGAGGAATGATAGCCTGGTCTTATCATCTGGTATAATTTTAACTTTTCATTAAAATATTATATTTTTTTTATATTTATCATGTTATTATAATTTTTTAAAAAATATGAAATGTATTTACAATTAACAGTAAGCAAAGATTACTATTAAATGAATATGAAATGATACTTTATATTTTCTGTTTTGGTATGATATTCAATCTTTATCATTATTTATATTAACTTTTTATTTGTAATATTGTTTTATTTCACTAATACAAATATATTCATTGTATTTTGTAGGTGATGGGTACTTGGATTTTTGTGAATCAATATGACGGTTGAAGATGATTTATTTAGTTAAGTTTTTATTTTATAAGACTTTGTTAGTTCTAAAATTTAACATTTTGAGTGTAGTGTGTAATTAGTTTTGGATATAAAGAATTTGTCATTAGTTTGCATTTCAACATTTGTAACTTTGACTCAAATATTTGTTGGATGAATTTAGATTATTTATTTGCACTTTAAATTATATTTTATAATTTTTTTTCTATTCTAAATGGTGGATAGATTGTGATAATGTATAAAATTGAATTTATGTTATATATTCTAACTACATATTATTGATCAGTTTAAATGTATTTATAAATTATTATAATGACATTTATTAATGTCATTATAGATTAGCTAAGGCGACATATAAATGATCTTATAAATTATCTTTATTTACACTTTTTATTGTCCTTATAAAAAACATAAATATCATAATAAATGAGTTTTGGTGATATTTAACTTTGTCATTATTATGATGATAACAAGACATATATAAATGTCTTTAAAAAAATATTTCCTGACATTATAGAGTGTCATTATATCTTTAGATTGTTACACTTTTGATATTAGTATTGATATTGTATAACAACATTATAAAATGTCAAATTAAGGGGGTCTAAGATGACATCACTTTATAGGGTGTTTTTGGTAGATGCCACCAAAACGCTAGTGTCATCATAAATATACTATAAGGACAATTATGTGTGTCATGATAAACTAATTTTCTTGAGTTTGATTCATTTAAATGCTATTGAACGCTCAATTCAATCTTATTTGATTGTTTGAAACTTTTAATTGTTTGATTAGTTATTGATCTTGATAATTTAAATTTATTTATTTTTTATTTTATTTTATTATTTATTTATTTAATATGTTGATAAGAGTTTTATTAATGAATATATTTCATAAATATTATTCAAGTTGTTCACGGATAATCTGATGTATATTAAGTAAACATAAATAATTATCAAAATAAATATAAATTTTATTCATATGGTTTGATTCATTTACGTCTCTATTCGCATTTATACAAAATATTTATCCTTATTTACTCATTAATTATATTTCCTAATTTTATATAAAAATTGTCATGCATGCCGATTCCACTTTCCATTTACCCCTCACACTTTCCACATTAATTACATTTCCAAATTTAATATAAACTTCTATTCCACGGTACATACAATTCATTTCTTAATGCATTTATTTATTTATCTCTTCTCCTCCCTCAACGAAAATATTTGTTTTTACTCTTTGTTTTTTTTCTTCAATAAGAATATAAATTAAAGATTTATTTATTCATGTAACTCAAATTAGAATGTCAAAAAACAAGGAAAATTAAATTTTAAAAATTTTGAATATAAACATTTAATTTATAATTTAACATCTTAAAACACTAGAAAACTAAATTTTAAATAAAATCTATTTTTTAAAATTAATATTTTTTTTCAAAATTTTTTTAAAGAAGAAATTTTTCATAATATACTGGAACTTCTCATGCCTAATTGATGGTTGAAGAATTTAACCAAGAGACCATGTTCCGGACTATTTTAAAAAAAAAACATATGACAGTCAGGATATTTATGACCCAATATAGGTATATATTTTAAGGGCATCCTCGTCAGTTTTTCTATTACTATGTCTAAAATTTATAATAATTGATCCACTTTATTAAATTTAGATAATCATTTTTCACTATACATTACATCAAATACCTTAAACTTTTCATCATCCTTAATTTTTTATTATTTTTTTCTCTTTCTTCTATTTTGTATTATTATATTTATGGAATGAGTGGAAGGAGAGAGATTAAAAATATTAAATGGAATGATAGAGATTAAAAAATATATTATTATATTTTTAGGGTAGAGTTTTCATTCCTAATTTAGAATCACTATTCATCAAATCTAAATTTAGGGAATGAATAGAATAACTAATACAGAGGGTTTTTAGTTATTCTATTTAAAATTTAAAATAAAATCTTTGGATAAAATAGCTGATGTGAATATTCTAATACTATAGTTGTAATATTACAAAAAATGCCGCATAAATCACAACGATTATTTATCTCTACGCAATCCTTTGTTAGAGGTCGCACTCAATTACAATGTGAAGGAGCATTTAGAAGGCGGTGCTCTATATTTTTATTAAATCACACATGTAAAATTTTAAAATTATTAAATCATGTAGATAAATTTTAAAATTATTAAATTAGGTATCGATTTCTAATTTTATCCTTAGTAATCAATTGATATTTTAGAATAGTCAAATTGATTTGACTCAGTATTAAAACATCAAATTTTTAATCACATTAAAAATAATCGACTGATTTATTTTTTTATCCAAATTAATTTTAAATAAAATTAGTTGATAGACCAAACGATTTTGGATTGACTAAACTAGTTTTTATAGGTTTGTCTATCTCT
This sequence comes from Zingiber officinale, assembly GCF_018446385.1. Classification (NCBI taxonomy): domain Eukaryota; kingdom Viridiplantae; phylum Streptophyta; class Magnoliopsida; order Zingiberales; family Zingiberaceae; genus Zingiber; species Zingiber officinale. Next base: position 98,700,070 of record NC_055996.1, read on the forward strand.
CTTAATTATATACATGCCCTCAAACGTAAATTTAATGAGTGATACATCAACCAATTTTGCCTAAAATCGGCTGATTAACCAAATGATCTCAAATTGACATTAAACTATTTCCTACGTGTTCCTCTACCTCTTCTGATTATATTCATGCTCTCAAATGTCAATTTGAAATCAATATATTGAAAGTAATAATTTTTTGAACACGAATATGTTTGAAAATTTTAATTCATGTTTAAAAAATCTAGTTGATGGAGCAAATAACCTCCGATTGATATGAAACTAAATCCTATGTGTTCGACTAGTTCTCTTGATCATATTCATGCCCTCAAATTTTAATTTAACCTAATATATTGAGAGCAATGATTTTTTGAATACAAATTAAATTTTTTAAATATATTCGTGTTCAAAAAATTATTTCTCTCAATATGGGTCAAATTAAGTTTGAGAGCATGAATATAATAAGGAGAGGTAGATAAATATATAGGAACTTGTTTTATATCAATTCGAGATCGTTTGATCCATCAACAGATTTTAGATCAAACAATCTCGAATTGACATGAAATAAGTTTCTTATATATTCGTCTACCTTTTCTTATTATATCAATGCCTAAAACTTTATTTGACCCCGTATATTGAGAGAAATGATTTTTTTAGCATGAATATATTTGAAAACTTTAATTCATGTTTAAAAAATTATTGCTCTCAATAAATTAGGTCAAATTAAAGTTTGAGGGTATGTATATAATTAGGAGAACTAGCTGAACACATAAGATCTAGTTTCATATCAATTCGAGGTCATTTGGTCTATCAGTCAATTTTGGGCAAAATTGACTAAGAGATCAAACGATCTCAGATTGACATGAAACTAATTTCTTTGTATTCGTCAACTTCTCCTGATTATATTTATGCTCTCAAACGTCAATTTGACTCAATATATTGAGAGCAATAATTTTTTGAATACGAAAATATTTGAAAAACTCAATTCGTGTTTAAAAATCTAGCTGATGAACCAAATGATCTCAGTTTGACATGAAACTAGATCCTATGAGTTCAGTAAGTTCTCTTGATTATATTCATGCTCTCAAATATCAATTTGACTTATTATATTTAGAGCAATAATTTTTTGAATGTGAATTAAATTTTTCAAACATATTCGTGTTCAAAAAATCATTGCTCTCAATATATTAAGTCAAATTGATATTTGAGGGCATGAATATAATTAGAAGAACTAGCTGAACACATAAGATCTAGTTTTATATGAATCTGAAGTCATTTAGTCTATCAGTTGAAAATCAACTGATGGACCAAATGACCTCGGACTAACATAAACTAGATCCTATATATTCATCTATCTTTGCTGATTATATTCATGCTTTCAAACCTTAATTTGACTCAATATATTGAGAGCAATAATTTTTTAAATATGAATTAAATTTTTCAACATATTCATATTTAAAAAATCATTTCTCTCAATATATTATGTCAAATTGATGTCTGAGAGCGTAAATATAATCAAGAGAATTAGTTAAACACATAGAAACTAGTTTTATGTCAATCTGAAACTGTTTAATCCATCAACCGAATCTTTGCTCTCAATATATTGAGTCAAATTAGGTTTGAGAGCATGATTATAATTAGGAGATCTAGTCGAACATATAGGATCCAGTTTCACGACAATCCAAGGTCATTTGGTCTATTAGCCAGATTTTTTAAACATGAATTAAATTTTCAAACATATTCGTGTTTAAAAAAGTATCGCTCTCAATATATTGAGTTAAAATTGACGTTTAAGGATATGAGTATAATCAGGAGAGATAGAGGAACACATAGAAACTAGTTTCATATTAAATGTCAAATTAACGTTTGAGGGTATAAATATAATCAAGAGATAGACAAATATATATAAACTAATTTTATATCAATCCGAAGTCATTAATTAATTTTATCTAAAATTGATTTTGCTAAAAAAAACAAATCAATGGATGAATTGATTTGATTAAAATTCTGACATTTAGCAAAATCAATTGGATTGCTTTAAAATATAAATTGACTGATAAGAGTAAAATTAAAAATAAATTTAATAATTTTAAAATTTACATATACATATGATTTGATAATTTTAAAATTTTACCAACATGATTTGATAAAAATAGTTAATTTAAATTATCTTAATAAAATATACTTTTGGAATGTTTAAATCTATATAATAATATTATAGTTAAGAAAATAAATAACTTTATTATTTTTAATAAGAATTATTTACATTTATAAATATTTAATATGATATGAAAATATTTAGGGCAACTCAACACGAATCAAACTTTATGATACGCATGGAACCTTCATTTCTTAGTTTATCTGGTTTATTTTAACTGAATTAAACTAAACTTTGAGAATAAGCAAAAAACCATGATCTCAAAGTTTATCCTGCCATTTTATATGCGTCGGCAATTAACTTATTCAAGAATCTATTCACAGCAATTCAGAAACAAGGAACTACAAGCATATTAGAGAACATGTTTTCATATGACAAATACATACTTGAAGTTGACAATAACTGAAGGAATATTTTTGTCATATGACATTGCAGATTATTAAACGGGCAAGACAAGCAAAATTCAGGTAAAATAACAGGATATCTATCTAAGTACCAGTATATACTATTTCAGGAAGATAATGTAAATACATAGAATACAATATATGATGAAATTCTACAACAAAACAGTAGGATTAATGTGTTTATCACAAGCATACATTAGTCTACGAGAATGGAATCACTCATAGAATTTCAGTCTCCTGGTCCTTCAAAATCAGAATCTAGTGGTCATTCAACAGCAAGCAAAAAAAATTTGGTTAATCTACCAGCTAGAGAAGCACTTATCAGAAATTCATCCTAATAAGGTATCGACTTCTCAGAAACTTCTGGCACTTCGTTAATTGGTCTCTACGTCAGAGTAGAGTTGGCCCGACTCAGTTTGTTCACTGTATATTGCTTTGGGTCGTGCTCCTCTCCACCGTATGTATCAGGATTGAGATCAACTAAAGGAAGGGCATAATCAGATCGAGTGATTTAATGACACAGTAAACTAACTGCAATATTGAGTAGCTCTCGAAGGAAACTAAGTATGCAGGTTTCATATGGACACATGTGACCTTCCCAGCCTATTGTGATTGACCTGGTGGTATGTTGCTCAGATTCAATTTGTCCGTACCACATACTTGCATTGTGCTCATACGATCCAGAAAATTGCACAACCTTTTACCCTTTTCAAACCCAACAACTGGGGAAAGCTCTATTGTGGTTTTACTAATATTAAATGGAGTGGATCAGATGGCTCCGCACAATTTTGAGATGTGGTGATTTCATCCACACTGAATCCAAATGATGCCCTGTAAGCTTCAATTTCTTCCACATCTTGTTTGCAAGTTTTATGTTGTTGGCTTCCACAGCTCGAGTGGACATCTGCTTCCCTGGAAAAAGTAAGCTTCCCGGCGGAATTAGGAAATGGTTGCTGCACCTGATCCAAGTGAAACTGTGCTGATGTTGCCGGATAGAAGAAGCTGGAATCAGGATAAACTATGAAATTTCTGGTTGTAGATGAATCAAGTCCAGGCAACTTGGTCGATGCATTCCTGGAACCAGGAGAGCTATGAGTGGGTGTGGAAGCACCCCATTGTGCAGGGTTATCACGCTCCCAAAAAGGAGAATACAACCTAGTTCTAGGGGTTCCAGAGGCAGGTGATATTTGGCTGCTTGAAGGACTCGCAGGGTACAATGGACAATTCACTCGGAGATCAGTAGCAACCGAATAAGTTGATGGCAAATAAGACACTCCATTGGCTTTCCCTGAACCAATAATATCCATAGCTGATGACAGAAACCTCGCATAAGGTACATCGGGGGATGATGGTGTAGTAAAGTAAGCAAGCTCTGGTGGAGGGGTCAATGGAGCCGTGGATGGTTCTGTTGTAACGGTAGAAAACACAGGAGGTGACACCAACTGAGTTTCATGAGCATATGGTCCTATTGCAAACATGGTTGATGATATTCCTCCAGGAGAATTGGCTGAGACTGACAAGAAACAATTAGGTGATTGGGCTGTTGAAGGGAGTGCAGAGTTTGAAAATGATGCTGGAGATGAAGGTGGCGCGAGAATGGATAAGTTCAGTGCATTATTTTGAGTAGAAATTCCAGAAGATGTAGATCCATTTAAATGGCTAGTTGATGTGCTCCCATCTGGAGTACGTGATGCAGGAACAATCTGTTTCACTCGTTTTCGTGATCCGAAACAGAAACAGGACAGTCCACAAAAGCAAGCCACCCATCTACTCTGGTAGTGAAAAGGAACATGAATACCCAAAAAATGCACATGGATCAGCATATTACAATTTATCTATGAAACAAACTGAAAATGAACCAATAATGCAAACAGAATCCACACACAAATCCTTGCAACTGCCTAGAAGTACCAAAAAGGAACCATGAAATTATAATATATTCTGATCTACTTTAACCTATTTTGGCTCATTGTTTGTTCTCTACCTACTATGGACAAGGAAAGAGGGATGCAGGAGAAATTGGCACACGACTTTTCTTACGGTTGTTAGGAAAATAAATTGTTGGGGAAATATCCTAGAGGATGGGGATAAAAGGAAGGTGAAGACAAACAACAAAGCTTTGGACCTTCTTTATCCTCAATAGGGCTAAAGTTAGGCCCCACTAGAATCTCAGGCTGGCCAAACCAATTTATGACACACATATTTCAATATGTTTAAGAAGCAAAGAACAAACCAAACAATAAATTTTGAGGCCGTTAATGATCATCTAGAAATTTAAAAAAAAAAACCTGAAATCAATAAAGTCATCCTCACTGTTAAATACAGAAATAGTTACCAGTAGTCTTTCTATATTAAGTTTTGAGAAAATGATAATGAGCAATTTATATGAAAAGAAGTAAAATGACAAGTTTTAAATTTTAGAACAGGAAAATTATTTTCCATTTCTAGTGAACTACTAGAAGGGGATCCTTGGTGCACCAGTTAAGTTGTTACTTTGTGATGTAAAGGTCGTCGGTTCGAATTCTATAAAACAACTTTCCCAAAAAAACAAGGTAAGGTTGCATACAATGGATCCTTCCCCGGGACCCCGCATGGCAAGAGCTTCGTGCCTTGGGCTACCCTGTTATTTTCTAGTGAACTACTACTCAAACAAGAGCAAACATTGAATAAAGAATAGAAACAAAGGAAAACCTGTAATCTTCTTGCCCTACCCAGTAAAGCAATATTTTAACTGTTATATAAGGGCCATGGTAAGTTAGATGAACACAATCATAAATTGACATTTTCCCCTTCTTTGTTTTGTATCTTGTTCGTTTCTTGTATCAATGAGTTGGGACACGTGAAAATTGGAAATGTTGCTGATAATTGACAAGAGAAAATGTATGCTCCAGCAGCATAATTATAAAATTATTGGAATATATACATTCTACAAGATAGCAAATGGATATTGGAGCATGAAGCCAAAAAAGTCATTTGGATAGATATACTCCATTTCAAGAACAGTAGAAATTTGTCAGTCAATTAGTTAGAATTGTAAGGTCAGCCGTATCAGTCAGTTAGTGCAAGAAAGAGTTGTGCATTAGCAACCATTATAATTGGCATTAGTGGTACATAAACTCTCAGAATAATGAGAGAAACAAATAAAGGCCAGTAATTAGATAGTAACCAGAGCATCAAATAAAGGCCAGTAAGTTCTGATAAAAGAGCATTTTTATGGCTCACTATCAAGGTTCAAAAATTTTCAGCTCTATAAACTTACCTGAATAAGTGACAATTCAATCCAGAAACCAGTACTCCGCTTTAAATTATTCAATTTTCTTCTAGAAAAAAGTTACTTTTTCTGAGAAAAAAAAATACTGATGTGATACAAAATAGAGGAATGCAAAGTATGTCCTTCGACCAGAGGGAAAAAACTGCTCCATTATCTTCCCCGATTGCAGCAAATCAAAATCTAAAATGCACAAAATCGCTCGAACGAAGCAGATCAAGTAGCGAGTGTAGAGCGTGAGATAGAAAGAAGCAGCCGAACTTGGTGAAGCGCGGGAAAATTTACGTACCCTCTCACGCCAGTCCATTCTTGGCTCCAAAGAACGAATAGCGGTGGCCGGCCCGGAGCTGATGGTCGCCACCTCACCAGTGCTGTTTCCTCTGCCGCCGCGGTTCCCTGCCATCCTACTCCTGCTCCTCCCCTCACATTATCATCTATGCTCTGATCCACAGCAGATCGGATCGGATTAGAACAGCTTGTTTAAAAAACATGACGATATACATTGAAAAAGGAAGGAAAGTCTTGCCTTGGCCAGTTTTGCTTCAGAATTTGCTCTTGCCTGGATCGGTCCCTTCCGATTCCGCGGCTCATTTCTTTCATCTTCTCATGCGCTGCTTCCGCCGCATTCGCTCACATTTCACGCCCTCACTTCACCACGCAACCCTACCCTTCAACGCTTCCAGAAGCACTCTCGACTCTCGAGGCTCTACTCTCTCCCTCCTCTTCTTCTTCCTCTCCTCCAATGGACGTCCTATCCAATAGCATCTCTATATTCTCCTTTAATCCTTTTTGTCCCCTCTCTCTCTCTCTCTCTCTCTCTCTGCGCTCGGTTGGTTGCTTGCGTGCGTGAGCAAGAGATGCGTGAGCGAATCCGCGCCGCTACATGTATTAATAACTTCCGTTACGGCTGAGTTATAAAGGAGTCGGAGCAGTTGGGGGGACAATAAAAACAGCTAGAGCATCCCTAGACTCGGGATAAAACTTAAAAGGAGAGAATATTTATAACATTTTAATAACAAAAATTAAAAGACCAATCTTTTTTTTTTAAAATAATAATAGCAATAATAATTAAATTAAGGGTGTGTGAGCAAATGGGCAAAACGTATAAATCTAAAATGACTTAGATCACGTTTGGTTTGGGATGCAGAATTGGAATGGAATAAATTTGAGAGTAAATTGGAACAAGAATGAATTTAGTTATTTTAATATTGTTATTTAATTTATAAGTTGGGATTATATATGATTGTCAAACTGCCATCTAAATTGATATGATTTATGGAAAACTGTAATGATATTTTATCCTCTAAGAAGTTATAAGGACAGTTCATAATTCTACCATTATGTCTAATAAAAAAAATAGGAAAAAAAAAATGAGGTTTAGGGCAAAATAAGACCTGAGAAGAGGTGATACGATGGTGCAGCCAGAGGTGTCGATGTCGTCGATGACCTGCTCGGAGGTGGATTGGGAGCTGAAGTTGCTCGGCTAGCGAATTCCGATGATTTCCTTGAAGCATCCTATTTCTATGAATTGGTTCTTCTTCGACAAATTAGAGATTAAAGGGAAAGGATTTTATGTTTGCGCTTGCTGAGGTTGATCAATATCGATCGTCTTCCTTCCCTGTTGTCACCTTTGCCTCTGTGACGCGTGCAACAACGGTGCGACGGAGGTGTGCCCTGATTGTGTGGAGATGAGAAATGAGCAGTAAAAGAAAGACGGAAATGAATTCTAAATTCACCACTTTCATTGAATTTTGTCAATTTCTGATTATTTATAAATGATTCTAAAATTGTTATTTTTAAACTTATTAACTAAATATTTTATATTTCTATTATGTCATTCTTTCATTATCAAATCCTTAAATCAAACATCACCTCAGAATGATAATATTAAGCAATTTACTTACTAGGGCATCTTAATATTGAACTAGATAACAATTGATAGTTTAACCGGTCGAAAAATCTTAAACTTTTAACTTTCGAAGCTGGTTATGATTCGTGATTTAGAATTGTTGACTATGAGTCAAGTTATGGATCATCAACGATTTGATAGTTTGACCATTTTTAACTCTTGATCTTCTCTCAAAATTCTTCAATTTGGATTAAAATAATTAAGAGATGAGAGTAGAAAAATTAAGAGTAATGATTAATTAATCATATTTATTAATACCAATATTTTGAAAGGTATAATCCATTAGGGATATTCATTTTCATTCCAAATATTTTTAATTTATATATATATATATATATATATATATATATATCTCGAGCCATATTCGAGATATATCCATTAGAAATTTGATTTATTTCAACTAATTACATAAAGTTTGCCTAATTTTTTTATTCAATGTATAACATGTTGGTACATTTGACATCCATGATCAAATCTGAGTTTTGATGAATGATAAATGACTTAAAGTTAGATATATTATTATCTAATATTGTTACTAAGTGCGTAGGGTTGACTAATTTGATGGGTCAAAAGGATCAAACACCAGACAGGAAGTTCAGTTGGGATGTGCGATTCCTGATTATTGAAGTCCAGATGTGGTATTCTGACAGAAGATCCCAGGATATTTGATTCTCGATGGACTGAAAATCGAATGTGTGATTCCGATAAGAAATCAAAATGTTCAATTCCCAATTGACAAAGTCTGGATGTGCGATCCCGGCAGGAAGACCTGATGGCTCAGAATGAACGTCAAGGAGGTGACTCAACATATGGTAAGTCACTGGAGGAGAGTGACTAAGTGAGGACGTGTCCCGGTTGAGGGGACAGTAGACATTGATCCAATTTAGGTCTATTTCGAAAATCTAAATTGAGACCCTATAACTATATCCTGATCTGGAGGACAGGGTCTAAGTCATAAATTAATCATATTATTATTGTGCTAACTTTATTTTACAAGTTAAATATTTTGTGTTGGACTAACACATTTTATAGAACAAAAGGAGCACAGAAGACCTCGGGTGAACAATACCTGAGATGACTTCCAAGAGACAAAAGGCACCTTGAGCAGAGCTGTGGAAGACGCCTTCGAGTACTTGGAAGGCACCTTTGAATAAAAGTTGACATTAAAGGCACTTTCAATGTTATAGAAGGCGCCTTCCATCCATTATAAAAGAGACATTCAACTAAGACTTTTACTACAACTCTTTTACAAGTTTTACGTGTCCGTTTGATGTTCCGACTGCTCTAGCTTCCTGTTGCTATTCTCATATGATGTTGTTGCGCCCGACTACTATAGAGGAGTTATCCAACACCAAGCCTGATCTGAACATCTTCAAAGTTGTTGGGTAACAAACGATTATTATTGTACTTAATTTTTACAGAAAAGGAAAGGGTAGTGTGTTCCACTTGTCCTAATTTTTGTTTGTACTCAATCCCCTCTTCCAGCAGTTCTGAAAGATGTTATTAGTGGAACCTATCGATAGATTCGCGGGACCTGAGTCTTGGAATAGGAGTCGCCAAAGGTTCCAAACTAAGTAAAAATCGAATGTGTTTTTTTTCTTCCTTATTTTCTCGTTATTCCGCTGCATTTGTACTTAGTTTTTTTTTAAAAAAAAAAAATTTAAACCACATGATTCACCCCTCTCTCATGCGCGTCTCAATCCAATAAGTAGATCAGAGTGAGATCGCTTTGAATTGGTGAAACCACCAATTGAGAAGGGGCTCTTTCTTTTTTAAAAAATACAAGTGGTACTCCTTTTTTCCATTTTTATTTTTTCACCATTACTCAAAATTGGTGAAATATCTCATTTGACAAAATTTATCATAATACTTTTTGTTATTTTATTATTTTCCTTGAAATTGGAAAAATATCCTTATTTCCTTATCTCCCACACTACTTATCCCAAGACATAATCTTAGAATCTTCATGAGTTCTTTTTCAGTATTGAAAAATGGTGAATAAAGAAATGCTCGGACGCAATGTCAACGAACTACCATCATACGATCAAGACTTCAACTACTGGAGATAAGGAATGGAGTGCTTCTTAGGAAGTAAAAATATTGACTATTTGTTGGTATTAAAAAAGACTTCTCGGGACTCAAAGTTGAATAAAAAGATAACTGAGTCAATTTGTACTATTTTACCTAATATGTTTTATAAAAATTAGAAAAGTTTGAAAATGCATACGAGCTTTGGACCTAATTGATCAAGATTCACGAGGAGTCATTGAAGCTAAAAGAGTAAGTCAAAAGTGAATCCAGATCCAAGTCAAATTCAACGGAGAAGTCTACAGAATTAGGGGGTGCGCTTAAGGTTATTATAATTTATTAAAATACCTCTATCAATAGTAGTTTAAATAATCTGCATGATAATTTAGATAAATATGAAATTATTCCAAGTATGGTGCATGATAATTTAGATTTAAATGATTCAAATTTAATTAAAAATTCATAACTATAAAATAATCTAGATTTTTATCAAGTCAATCAAGACTTTGACCAAGTTGACATCAACCTTGACTGGGTCGAACATAATAATGACCAAATCAATTCAATAAATTAATTAATTCAAACATTAAGATAAATTTGAATTTAAAACTTAAAAATGATGAAATAGATTTTGATAAAATTAATAAATACCTCAATAAAATATTTGATAATCTAGATAATGTTAATCTAGAAATTTCTATCCAAAATAAAAATAATTTAATAAATAAAAAATAAAATTTTAAGAATAAATTTATAAATAAAATTAATATAATAAACTCAATTAATAATATAAACTTAAAAGATAAAGAAAATATAAGGATAAAATCAAACACTTTAAGAAAATCAAAATCAAATTTAACAAATGTGAAATTTAATATTAAAGATAAATATTTAAAGAAAGATAATTCAAGTAATTTAACCCTTTCAAAATTAAGAATTAAAAAAAAACTTAATTATCAAATATAAACTTTTAAACAAATATAACCTAAATAATTTAATAAAATTAAAATTAAAAGAAATTAATTTAAAATTTAAAACTTTAAATTTAAATCATAATTAAATATTAATTAAACCTTAACTAAAATTAACCTTAATTAAAGAAAAAGGAAAATATATGATTCAAGGGAGGCTCCAAATTAGTTGATACCTCAAAAACATAAATCTTACCCATTAAGGGTAATTATGACTAGAATAATTAGGGACAAAATTTAACTTTACAAATAAAACTGAAAAAGTTTTGGATGATAGTAGGTTAGGAAAGCTCTATCTATGCATGTCTAGGAAAATATGACTTCGACCTGATACATTTGACTTAGTGGAACTTAAGCTACTATTTACTAATCCTAACTAATTAGACCAAAATTTACACTAAGTTTAGTGGACAGAACTATTTAGAAAATTTTAAAGACATGATTTCTCTAATGATGTCCAGGTGACTTACCACAGATTAGACGTTTATCTAAAAAAATGATGAAATAGATTTAGATAAAATTAATAAATACTTTAATTAAATATTTGATAATCTAAATAATGTTAATCTACAAATTTATATCCAAAATTAAAATAATTTAATAAAAAAAATTTTAAATATTAAGAAATAAATTTATAAATAAAACTAATACAATAAACCCAACTAATAATATAAACTTAAAAGATATAGAAAATCAAACACTTTAATAAAATCAAAATCAAATTTAACAAATTCAAAATTAAATATTCAAGAAGAATAATTCAAGCAATTTAACCAATTCAAAATTAAGAATTAATAAAAACTTAAATATCAAATATAATATTTTAAACAAAGATAACTTAAATAATTTAATAAATTTGAAATCAAAAGAAAACTTAAATTTTAAGTACACCCCTTTAAAGAAGGATAATTTAACCAATTTAATTAATTCAAAATTTAAAATTTAAACTTAAATTATAATTAAATATTCATTAAACATTAACTGAAATTAACCTTAATTAAAGAAAAAATAAAATCTATGATTCAGGGGAAGTTCCAAATTAGTTGGTACCTCCAAAACATAAACCTTACCCATTAAGGGTAATTAGGACTAGAATAATTAGAGACAAAATTTAACTTTATAAATAGTATTAAAAAGTTTTGGATTATAGCAGGTGGAAATCTCTGTCTATACATATCTAGAAAGATATGACTTCGACCTGGTACATTTGACTTAGTGGAACTAACTGAAACTACTTTTTACTAATTCTATCTTGTTAGACCAAGGTTTGTAATAAGTTTAGTGGACAGGACTATTTAAAAAAATTTTAAGACATGATTACTCTAATGATGTCCAGGTGACTCACCACAACTTAGACGTTTATCCAAAAAAATGATGAAATAGATTTATATAAAATTAATAAATACTTTAATAAAATATTTGATAATCTAGATAATGTTAATCTAGAATTTTCTATCCAAAATAAAAATAATTTAATAAATAAAAATTTAAATCTTAAGAAATAAATTTATAAATAAAACTAATATAATAAACTTAACTTAATAATATAAGCAAAAGATAAATAAAATATAAGGATAAAATAAAACATTTTAATGAAATCAAAATCAAATATTTAAAGAAAGATAATTCAAGCAATTTAACCAATTCAAAATTAAGAATTAATAAAAACTTAAATATAAAATATAATTTTTAAACAAAGATAACTTAAATAATTTAATAAATTTAAAATTAAAAGAAAACTTACATTTAAGTACACCCCTTTGGATAATTTAACCAACTTAATTAATTTAAAATTTAAAACTTTAAACTTAAATCATAATTAAATATTAAGTAAATCTTAACTAAAATTAACCTTAATTAAAGAAAAAGGAAAATCTATGATTCAGGGGAGGCTCCAAATTAGTTGTTACTTCAAAAACATAAACCTTATCCATTACAGGTAATTATGACTAAAATAATTAGGGACAAAATTTAACTTTACAAATAGTATTGAAAAAGTTTTGGATGATATTAGGTTAGAAAAGCTCTGTCTATATATGCATGTCTAGGAAGATATGACTTCGACCTGGTACATTTAACTTAGTGGAATTAACTGGAGCTACTCTTTACTAGTTAGACCAAAGTTTGTACTAAGTTTAGTGGACAGGATTATTTAGAAATTTTTGAAGACGTGATTACTCTAATGATGTCTAGGTGACTTACCACAACTTAGACGTTTATACAAAGAATGTATGCTTGTTGAATACAAAGCTAAACTTGAATCTAACATAAGTAAAACCAAACCCTAAAACTTCAACTTAACTCATCTTAAAAAATTATAAAATTCCTCTGATCGAAAATATAGATAGAGTGAGATAAATAAGAAATAAATTAAATTAACATAAATTAAAATTAAATTTGAATTAGAATTAAAATAAATAAAAATTGAATTAAACTTAAAATTAAAACAGAATTAAACATAAAAACTCAATATAAATAATTATAAAAATTCCTTAAAACTATTTAATTTTTTAATATTATTTTAAATATATTTTAAAAATTCTATAAAAATACTTTTATTTTTTTAAAAATTACTTTAAATATATTTTAAAAATTCCTTATAAAATTATTTTAAAAAATATATTCAAAATCATTTTAAAAATATTTTAAAAATTAATTTAAAAATGCTTTAAAACTCAATTTAAAAATATTTTAAAAATTATTTTAACATCTTTTTAAAATATTTTAATAATTATTTTTAAAATATTTTAAAATTAATTTAAAAATTATTTTAAAATCATGTTAAAAATAATTTTAAATTTATTTTAAAAATGATTTCCAAAATCATTTGAAAATTCTTTTAAAATTATTAAAAAAATCTTTTTAAAAATCTTTTAAAAATTATTTTACAAATCATTTAAAAAATAATTTGAACAATATTTTAAATATTCTTTTAAAAATTATTTTAAAAATCCTTTAAAATTTCTTTTAAAAATTCTTTTAAAACTCATTTAAAACATCTTTAAAAAATCTTTTAAAAACTCTTTTAAAAATCCTTTAAAATTATTTTAAGAATTATTTTATTTTTTTAAAAAATCATTTAAAATATCTTTTAAGAATTATTTTAAAAATTCTTTTAAAAATATCTAAAAACTCTTTTAAAAACTTTCAAAAACTATTTTTTAAGACAAAATTATTTTTAAAACATATTTTAAAATTTATTTTAAAATATTTTTAAAGATTAGTTTTAAAAATATTTTTAAAAAATAAGTAAATAAAAATTATTATCTTAAAAACTTCGTTAAACTTTAAACACTTAGCCAAAATCCAAAAACTTAATTAAAATATTAATGAAATCAAATTTAAAATCAATTACTCATCCTAAAATAGAAACAAATAAACTTTAAACCCAAGCTTAAATATTTAACTAATCTTAAATTCATCAACTATAATTAATTTTTAATTAATTAAAACCTAAGTTTAAACCTTTTTTAAAATTATAAAATAAAAAATAATAAAAATAAAACTTTAACTAGAAACTGTAAACCATAAAAAGTTTACTTAAATTAATTAAGTTAAACTTAATTATTAATTAAATAAATCAATTAAAATTTAATTAAATAATTAATAAATAAACAATTAAAACTAAATTAAATTTTGAAATAAATTCAACTCAATTAAAGTAAAATTTAAGATAAATTAATAATCAAACCTTAATTGTTAATCTAAGATAACCTTAATTGAAAATTTAATTTAATTAATACCTCAATTTAAGCTAATTTAACTAAATAATAAACATTAACATACTTAATAGTCAAAGTAGAAGTGCCAACTTAGGGGAGTGTCAGTTTACATTATTTTGCAATCCGTTTTGAAAAATATTTTAAAATATTTTGAAACTTACTTAATTTTTTTTTGAAAAATACATTGAAAAGTAATAAATACTTCAAAATCACTTTAAATTTCTTTTAAAAACATTTTTAAGGTTTTCAAAATTATTTTTTCTTAAGAAAAATATTTTACAAAATTTTCAAAAAGTACTTGTCAAAATACTTGCAAAAATTTAGACTTAAAAAAGGTTTTTAAAAAATATTTGGAAAAAAATTTAAAGTTACTTTGAAAATATTTTACAATTACTTTAGTTACTCTTTGTGAACAATATTTTATAAAATACTTTCAAAACTTACTTTGGAAAAAAAATCTTATACTTTTTTTCAAATATCTGTTTTGAAAAAAAAATATATAAATGTTTTAAAATTTGTATTCAAAAACTACTTTGGAAAGATATTTTCAAAAATACTTTAAAAAGTTTTATAAAATTTATGCAAAGGTTATTTTTTTTTACTTTGAAAAATACTTTTGTCAAAAGTTGCCTTGAACAATTGAAACTTTAAATTACTTTGAAATAAATTATTTTTTTGAAAAGTGTTTAATGCGATGATGATGAAGGGCCCTACCCCTGCTGTCATGATGGAGGTCAAAATCAAGACGGTCAATGAGTGGACGGTATTGGCCGGTCGGGTGAAGCATACTCCAACCGAGGATTAAGCACCAGTCTACTGTCCTCGACACAGGGAGTAACCAAACCGACGCTCAAGGGGCACACATAAGTTGAGCCGAGCGACTCTTCCGCTCGGTCTAGCAGCAAACTTGACATCAGATGAGCACGCGGACAACGAACTGCCCGCCGAGCGGCTATCCCGCTCGGCCTAGCAATATAGTGTTGGTGCGGTTAGCACTAACGGTCTAACTCAGGTTTTGATGAATGACAAATCAGGTTAAGTTAGGTTTGTTGTTGTCTGACACTTTTATCAAGTGTGCAGGAAAAGTCCAGCTAGGTCGACGGGCTGACCGGATAGCTGGCGAGAAGTCCAAGCGGGTCGACGGGCTGACCGGACGCTTGGCGAGAAGTCCAGCTAGGTCGACGGGCTGACCGGATAGCTGGCGAGAAGTCCAAGCGGGTCGACGGGCTGACCGGACGCTTGGCGAGAAGTCCAGACGGGTCGACGGGCTGACCGGACGTCTGGCAGGTAAGTGAGGTAAGTCACTGGAGGGGAGTGACTGCGAGGACGCGTTCCCGGGTAGGGAACATTAGGCGTCGATCCGACTTAGATCCATTTCGGATATCTAAGTCGAGATCGTGACTAGATTCCGGAAAGACGGAATCTAAGTCATACTTTGCTCATCTATAAAACTGTGCTAACATTCTTTTGCTGCAGGGTACATTTGCCTCGGACTAACCTTTTCTTGCAGGAGAAGGACTTTCTGGAGAAGAGGGGTCCGGGCGCCCGGAAGGCAAATTTCATCCAGCCGAGTCGTCGCCACGTGGAGCATCATGGTTTGTGCAGCTACGTCACATTCCAGGCGCCCGGAAGGGATTCAGGCGCCCGGGACAGCATATAAAAGAAGCCCCAGCAGGAGCTTCAGAATCAATCATCAACTGAGAACTTTCGACTGCTGGTCCCACTGCTCTACGTTCCTGCGACGCTAACAAAGCTCCGACAAAGTGCTTCTTCGTTTTTGGTTAATTTTCTTGTCGGTATTACTTTGTTTCATTAAGCATTTCCTGTATTCATTCTGTAATTATATTCGAATTGCTAGTGATTGCCCAACGAAAGTGGTCAAGGACCACGGGCCTTCGAGTAGGAGTCGTCACAGGCTCCGAACGAAGTAAAAAACAACTGTGTCTACTTTACTTTTCCGCTGCGCTAATACTCTATATTTTCGAATCGATATTCACCCCCCCCCCTCTATCGAACCTATCGGTCTTACAAGTGGTATCAGAGCAGGTACCGCTCTGATTTGGTGCAACCACCAATCAGACAGGGGGTGAAATATTTTCTTAATTCCAAACTGATATTATTATCTTTTTGGAAGATTTTTTTCGTTACACTTAGAGTTTCTATTTTTTCCCGCACTGCTAATCCAAGACGAAGTCTTGGAATTTTTTTCTAGTTAATTTAGTGTGTGCAGGATAAGATGTCTCAACAAGAAGGCTTCAGCACAGTTCGTCCTCCCCTATTCAACGGGGATGATTTTTCGTACTGGAAGAGAAGAATGGAGGTCTACATGAAGACAGACTACGACCAATGGATGAGCGTCACAAAGGCTTATAAAATTCTAGTAGACAACTCCGGGAAAATAATAGACCCTGAAGAATGGACAAATGATTTAAAGAAAAGGCATCAATGGAGAACAAAGCCATCAACACTCTACTGCGGACTAACACGAGAAGAAGCGAACCGGTGGACCGCATGAAAACGCCTTCTGAGCTCTGGGATAAACCGATCGAGTGCCGAAGGAACAAGCGAAAGGTAACAAAAGAGATTTGCTGTTAAATAAAATTTTAATATAAAATGCAGGAAGGAGAAACGGCAAGTCAGCTCCACGCGAGGATCAAAGATATCCTCAACGGTCTCCACGCGATAGGACACCAAATGGAGAACCGAGACTTAATAAGGTACGCGTTAAATGCTTTTCCGCGAAATAATTTGTGGGCATCAATTGTAGATGCTTACAAAATTTCAAAAAATCTATCTAAATTAAAATTGGATGAACTCTTTTGTGAATTAGAACTTCATGAGCAAACTAACGCCGGGGTCGAGAAAGGTGTAGCTTTAATTGCAGGTTCCTCTAAAGAAAAGAAGAACAAGCCCGAATCTGAAGAAGATTCCGATCAAGACTCTGAGGACGAAGAACACCTGGTGAACCTGGTAAGGAAGATGTTCACCAGGAAAAAGAGAAGCTTCAACAAACAGGATCTTCAGAAGATCAGTTCGCCAGTCGACTCAAGAAATGTCACATGTTTCGGGTGTAACAAAAAGGGGCACTACAAGAACAAATGCCCAAGATTGAAACTTGACAAACCAAAGTCAACAAAGAAGAAAGCCCTCAAAGCAACATGGGACGATTCCTCCTCAGACGAATCGGAGGAGAAAGGCAAAACACCAAAGTCACCTCACGCGATGGCTCGCGGCTGAAACGGAAGACGAATCGGAGGAATCGGAAGACGGGTCCGAACCATCGAGCCACGAGTCCGCACTCGTTTCCGAAGGTTCCGAAGAGGTATACCGAAACTTAAATCATAAATTCTTTAGAATTATCTCGTGTTTAAATAAAAAATTAGTTAAATTGGAAAATGAAAATAAATCGCTTCTTGAGGAAAATCAAAACCTCAAGGAACAATTAAAAAATTCGAATTCAACTCAAGACCGAACACTTGAGGAGGAAAATTTATCATTAAAAAGTGAAATTAATAAGTTAAAAGAATTGTTGGAAAAATTCACAACAAGATCTAAAAATTTAGATTTAATTCTAAATAACCAAAAGGCATGCTATAATAAAACCGGACTTGGATATAAGTCAAAATCAAACAAAACCTTTAAATCATTATTAACCCAACACAAAGCAACTAAACAAGCTTGGGTCCCGAAAGCGTGCTTAACCACGCAAGTAGGACTTAATCAATTCTATATACCTAAAGATAAAATACATTATATAAACTTGAATAAATCAGATCAAAACCTAAAAAATAAATTTAACTTAAAATCAAAATTCAAAACTCAAAATTTAGACTATCACCAAGTTGACTATAACTATAAAAAGAATCGACACAAACCCAAAAATCTAAATTAATGGCCAATAATTCAGGAGGAGGCTCCAGAATAGCTGGCACCTCCAAAACTAACATAACCCGACAGGGTAATCAAGATTGGTTAAAAAGAGACCGAAGTTAACTTGACTCATGGTACTGGTGAAGTTTTTGGATGATAGTACGTTAGGGAAGCTTGGGCATCGCATGTCTAGAAAGATATGGCTTCGATCTGGTGCATTTGGCCAAGTGGAACTGACCGAAGCTACCCTTAAACGAATCCTAACCAGTTAGACCAAGATTTAGTACTAAGTTCCGTGGATAGGACTATTCGGAAAACTTCGAAAGGTTGGTTACTTCTAATGATGTCCCTGTGACTCACCAAGCTTAGAAGTTTATCCGAAGAATGCCTATTTGTGGAAACCAAAACTAAATCTGAATCTAACACAAGTTAAACCAAAAGTCTGTAATCAAACCAATTTCATCTCACAAAATCATAGGATTCCCTGATTGATAATATAGATCGGGTGAGATGAATAAGGCTTAACTTAATTTTAAATTTTCAAAATTTTAAACTTAAAAATTATTTTCAAAATTTTAAACTTAAAAATTATTTTCAAAATTTTAATTTTAAACTTAAAAATTATTTTCAAAATTTTAAACTTAAAAATTATTTTCAAAATTTTAAACTTAAAAATTATTTTCAAAATTTTAAACTTAAAAATTATTTTCAAAATTTTAAACTTAAAAATTATTTTCAACTTAAAAATTATTTTCAAAATTTTAAACTTAAAAATTATTTTCAAAATTTTAAACTTAAAAATTATTTTCAAAAATTTTAATTTTAAACTTAAAAAATTATTTTCAAAATTTTAAACTTAAAAATTATTTTCAAAATTTTAAACTTAAAAATTATTTTCAAAATTTTAAACTTAAAAATTATTTTCAAAATTTTAAACTTAAAATTATTTTCAAAATTTTCAACTTAAAAATTATTTTCAACTTAAAAATTATTTTCAAAATTTTAAACTTAAAAATTATTTTCAAAATTTTAAACTTAAAAATTATTTTCAAAATTTTAAACTTAAAAATTATTTTCAAAATTTTAAACTTAAAAATTATTTTCAAAATTTTAAACTTAAAAACTATTTTCAAAATTTTAAACTTAAAAATTATTTTCAAAATTTTAAACTTAAAAATTATTTTCAAAATTTTAAACTTAAAAATTATTTTCAAAATTTTAAACTTAAAAATTATTTTCAACTTAAAAATTATTTTCAAAATTTTAAACTTAAAAATTATTTTCAAAACTTTATACTTAAAAATTATTTTCAAAAATTTTAATTTTAAACTTAAAAAATTATTTTCAAAATTTTAAACTTAAAAAATTATTTTCAAAATTTTAAACTTAAAAATTATTTTCAAAATTTTAAACTTAAAAATTATTTTCAAAAATTTTAATTTTAAACTTAAAAATTATTTTCAAAAATTTTAATTTTAAACTTAAAAATTATTTTCAAAATTTTAATTTTAAACTTAAAAATTATTTTCAAAAATTTTAATTTTAAACTTAAAAATTATTTTCAAAATTCTAACTTAAAAATAAAAATAAAAAAAAAAAAAACTTAAAAAAAAATATTTTCAAAACTATAACTTAAATTTTTTAAACTTAAAAAGTATTTTCAAAATTTTAACTTAAAAAAAAAAAAAAAAAAAAAAGTCAAAAACCAGGGGCGGGCGCCCCTGGTATTCTCGTCGGGGGCGCCCGGAAGGGGTCCCGGCCGCCCCGCCCCAGCAACCCCGGGCGCCCGGAAAGAGTCTGGGCGCCCGGAGTGCCCTATAAAGTTCACTTTGAACCTCAGTGCGAAAGTACTCTAAATTAAAATTTTCGTGCGGTAAAGACGCTGTTGCGATTCAACCGAGGTCGTCAAATCTATATTTTTTCGATGGCTCCTCGGTAAAATATTCTTCCCCTCTCTAAAATATTTTTTGTTGTTGTCTTCTAAATTTTTTATATATTATTTATATACAGTAAGAAACGAACAAATACTGGTGCTGGACCCTCCAATGCTAGTGCAGACCCTAGGTTTCCCACAGACGAACTTAGGATTAAATTTGAGTCCACCATCTATAAGGCCATTAGGACTACCTGCATAGATAGAGCATTCTTCTTAAGGTCATGTCCTCCTGCCTTAGAGGTTATAGGCCACTACAATTTAAGCAACCTTGTAGAATGTACCAGTCCAATAAACATAAGTCTATGTGCCGAATTTTGCAATAACTTAGTAAAAATAGATGACTTCACCTATACCACTAGGGCAGCAGGCACTGATATCATATTTACCCCTACGACTATCCGAGAGTTTTTAGAGTTGCGTCCTTCTACTTGCCCCTTTTTGTGCTATCCTCCGAGGGATCTACCGTTCGACGATCCCTACTCACATATTACTCTCGATACGATGTATTCGTATTTTTTTTGGGGAGAGAGATCCCATGTGACACAGTTTAGGTCAGTAGAACTTAGAGTCCAGGACTACGCTCTTTATAGGGTTGTAGTTCTTTGCATTTTACCACTGACCACTCGGGACATCGCTGTGATGCGCCCATTCCATTCATTCCTACTTTATGCCCTGATTCATAGGTTGGAGATTGACATTAGCCTACATATCTTCTCCACCATCATTTACGCAGCCGGATACGTGACTGACAGTCGTGTCCATATGCCATTTGGTCACATTCTGACAGCCTATATGTCCTCACTGCACATTGATGTCACTAGAGGAGACGTGGCCCATATGACCGAGTTCGATGTTATATCCTCTCGGAACTTTTCCCTAGCCGGCATCCAGGTAGATAGAGATGACGGGACTATGACTTGGCGGAGGGGGGCACAGCACCAGCCCGATCCAGACGCACAGATGGACGAGTTCATGCTCGCACTATTTCCGGAGGAAGCCGAACCGGCTCCACCACCACCCCCAGCTCGAGCACCACGACACGCTTCCCGCACTCTAGCCGACCGTATGACCGGACTAGAGAGAGCCATGGCGAGTCTCCAGCAGGAGAACTCAGATTTTCATCGGGACATACGGCGAGAGGTTGCTGAGTTACGAGCTGCCGGGAACACCCGCCACACTGAGCTGATGACACTTCTTCGATCCTTGGGATCTGGACCACCCCCTTCATCATCTCAGTAGCTTTAGTGATGACCTACTTCTATAGCTACACTATTTGTAAAATATTTTGGATTTATCTAGTGACATTTCAAATTTACATTGAATATGTTCTTGCTCAATAGACTAGGATCCTTCAAAAATATTTTCAAAACTGATTTTATCAACTTATAGGCTAAACTTGTTTGTTTTCAAAATTTCTATTTTTAGACTTTCAAAAACAGTTTTGGCCTTAGACTAGTCTTACATCCTTAGAAAGCATGTACCCATAGGTTTAGTTCTTGAGCATCTCACCAACACCTTAGGTTTACCTTGCTTGTGTTTGACAAACATAGAAAGGGGTGAGATGCATAGGCCATCTGTCTGGACGTAAGATGCTTATTTCAGTGCATCAGTATAAGTCTGGACGTTAAATACAAATCAAATATTAATCAGATTAAAGTTCATCAGTCGAGTCAAACACTGACTGATTATAATTAACTTAATCTGACTAACCAAGTGAAAGCTACTATTTTCTAATAGTTAGTTAGTACCTAATTGGTTAGACAGCTGGTTGAAGTTAAATATCAAATTCAGGGGGAGAAATAAAACTACTTTAGTTTTCCAAATTGAATTTTAAACTTAATTTTGAAATTCAAAGTTTAAAAATAATTTGTTTAAAATTGTGAAATTTTTAAACTCACAAACTTATCCATAGTTTTGAATCTAATACTTTTAAACTTTGAAAAATTTGATTTTGAAAAGCAAACTTTACAAAAACATTCCAAAAATTTTTTTTCTTACGTTTATCAAACTCCTTTGAAAACTAAAAGTAAAGATTTAAACTTAATTTTACTTTGAAAATTGTCCTGAGTCTACTTCTTAAAGATTTGACTTTACTTAATTTTGACAATTTAATTTGAAGGATAAATTTTACAAAATTTAGTTTACAAACTAAGCTTCTCAAAGTTATTTTCCTTGTTTTGAAAATTGAATCTTGTACACTTAGTGTTGAAAAATAAATTTCAATTAGTTTTGAAAAATAGACTTTTCAAACTTAGCTTTGGGATTTTGGTTTTGAAAACTTATGTTTAAGTAGCATTTCAAAGTTGAAACTTGTTTTGAAAAATTTTTTTTTAGACCTTATACACTTATGTTTGAAAATTAACCTATCTAAACTTAGCATTTTTTTCTAAAAGCTAAAAGCTAATGCTTTAAACAAATTTTCAAAACTTTATACCCCCCAAGTCAATTTGATCTTCTCTTGGATTTAAAAACTCAGTTATTGTTCAAGGTATTATTGTTTTCAGTATTTCTCGCTATGATTGTTTACCCTTGTTGTTTGATGAATGCCAAAGGGGGAGAGTTAGGTTGGTTAAGTTAGGGCAACTAAATGCAAACTTAAAAAACTAACTTAAACCTTAAAAACCTCAAAAATCATGCCTGATTTTTGCATACTTTTTATCACTAACTTAACCAGGTTGTCATTCCATCAAAAAGGGGGAGATTGTTGGTGCGGTTAGCACTAACGGTCTAACTCAGGTTTTGATGAATGACAAATCAGGTTAAGTTAGGTTTGTTGTTGTCTGACACTTTTATCAAGTGTGCAGGAAAAGTCCAGCTAGGTCGACGGGCTGACCGGATAGCTGGCGAGAAGTCCAAGCGGGTCGACAGGCTGACCGGACGCTTGGCGAGAAGTCCAGCTAGGTCGACGGGCTGACCGGATAGCTGGCGAGAAGTCCAAGCGGGTCGACGGGCTGACCGGACGCTTGGCGAGAAGTCCAGACGGGTCGACGGGCTGACCGGACGTTTGGCAGGTAAGTGAGGTAAGTCACTGGAGGGGAGTGACTGCGAGGACGCGTTCCCGGGTAGGGAACATTAGGCGTCGATCCGACTTAGATCCATTTCGGATATCTAAGTCGAGATCGTGACTAGATTCCGGTCTCGGAAAGACGGAATCTAAGTCATACTTTGCTCATCTATAAAACGTGCTAACATTCTTTGCTGCAGGTACATTTGCCTCGGACTAACCTTTTCTTGCAGGAGAAGGACTTTACGGAGAAGAGGGTCCGGCGCTGAGGTCCGGCGCCGGAAGGATCCGGCGCCGGAAGGCAAATTTCATCCAGAGTCGTCGCCACGTGGAGCATCATGGTTTGTGCAACTCGTCACATTCCAGTGCGCGGAAGGATTGAGCCGGGACAAGATATAAAAAGCCCTGGCGAGCGAATCAATCATCAATCGAGAACTTTCATTGCTGGTCCCACGCTCTACGTTCTGCGACGCTAACAAAGCTCCGACAAAGTGCTTCTTCGTTTTTGGTTAATTTTCTTGTCGGTATTACTTTGTTTCATTAAGCATTTCCTGTATTCATTCTGTAATTATATTCGAATTGCTAGTGATTGCCCAACGAAAGTGGTCAAGGACCACGGGCCTTCGAGTAGGAGTCGTCACAGGCTCCGAACGAAGTAAAAAACAACTGTGTCTACTTTACTTTTCCGCTGCGCTAATACTCTATATTTTCGAATCGATATTCACCCCCCCCTCTATCGAACCTATCGGTCTTACATATAGCATGTGGACAGTGGCCTTCATGTCGAGCGGCTATCCCGCTCGACCTGGTAACGGGTGACACTTGGACAGTAGACTTTCAGCCGAGCGACTATCCCGCTTGGCTCGACAGTGAATTTTCGGTTGAGCGGCTGTCTCGCTCGGTGCGACAGCAGACATCGCAGGGATAACAAAACTCCGGCCGAACGGGACATTCTGCTCGGCCAAGCAACATACACAGCAGGATATCTTTTGACATCCTTTTGGGAGCTAGTATCGCTGACAGGCGGCATGGTCAGACAGAGGATCGTACGACGGAAGCTTCCATTGTCACTTCAGAGATATGCTCGACTCGTTAAGGTACTGTGTCAGGGACACTTTACTGACATATCTTTTCAGGGAAAGCTTTGAGAGGCGTGCTCTCCTTGGGAAGCGTGCACGCGCGCTTCCGGGGCTCTATATAAAGGGAGTCCAAGCATCGGCGGAGATATGCTTTACACGCGATTTCTACTGTTGCGCTACAGTTCTTGCTTCTTATTTCTTCTTGCATAGTCAGAGACTGACTTGAGCGTCGGAAGGCTATCGCCGGGGACCCCTTCCCTGGCTCTGCACTGACGCTACTTGTGTTGCAGGCGGAAGTGAAATTCATAGGAGATCAGCAAGAGCACCATGTCCCCACTAGGAGTCGAGATGGTTATCTATTTTCGGACTTGTGTTTCCTTGTTAGTGAACTACATACTTGTGATGTGTGTGTTTTGCACTCTTGGATTTTATATCGTGATTCGGGTATGCTGCCTATGTTTTTCGTTGCGAAGGTTTTTCGTTATAGTGGTGTAGGTTTTTATTAAACTGCGTGGTTGTGATTGTCAGTCGAAGGCTATACTATATAAACTGCGTGGATGTTTGTTTATTTTATTATATATGTTCCAACTGTGTTGGGCGAGGATTGAGGGGCCCTGAGGGCTTATAGATAAGTTTCAGATTGTCATCCGTACAGGGAAGATGCTGGCAGAATTTCCTCTGGCAGAGACTTCTTGGGGCGTGACACTTTCTCTCTCATCATACTTTCTCTCTTCTCAATCTCTCCCATCACATTCGGTTTCTCATTTTTTCTCATCACACTTTCTCTCTCATCATACTTTTTATCTCTTCGATCTCTCCCATCAAACTCTCTCTTCTTATTTTTTCTCATTACACTTTCTCTCTTTTCATCCTCTCTCATCATATTTTATTCTCATCATATTTTTTCTCTCATCTTTTATCATCATGCTCTCTCCCATCACACTCTCTTTCCTCATTTTCTCTCATCGCACTTTCTATTTCTTCATTCTTTCCCATCACACTTTTCCTCTCATCAAAATTTCTCTCTCGTCATTCTCTCTTATCAAATTTTTCTCTCACATTCAACTTTCTCTCGCATCTAATTTTTTCTCTTATTTTCTTTTAAGGGTAAAAAAGGAAATTTTAATTTATTCTGATAGAAAAATATTCAACTAACCAAATATTGCTTTTAAGAGTAATATCCATGCTCATACACATTTCCATTCCACAATATTATGATTCTCATTCCGATTCCTATTCTTAAGAAAGAACCAAACACCCCCTCAATACCCAATACAATAAGTAAAAAATTTAAACAATCAAATAATCTTGAATTAAGAGCTTGATAACATCTAAATGAATCAAGTTTAAACTAAGTTTGAATTTAAAGCTAGATAACAGTTAAATGAACTAAGTACAAGTCAAGTTTCAAGAAAGCTCAAACTCATAAAAAATAAACTAAATTAAGTTTGAATAATCATTTTAAAAGCTTGATTCATTTTAAACTCGGCTCGATTTAACTAGATTACCTTAAACAAGTTTAAATACTCTAAGGGTGCATTTGGTTGGAGTTGGAGGTTATCCTTAATAATTTTGGTTATCCATCCAAGGTTATCAACGAATACCCTGTTTGATTCAGATAATCGATGATTCCCAAGTAATATTCCATGCCCGACACGTTAGTAAAAGGGGCATGCAACTTGGAATCGGAAAACTGAGGTTTTTCTTGATTCCGAGGTTAACAAAAAAAATAGAAAAAACATAAAAAATAATAAGAAAAATGTAAAAAAAATAAAAAAACATAAAAGTAAAAAATAAAAAAGTAATTTTTTTTTAAAAAAAATAGAAAAAACATAAAAAATTAAAAAAACTTTTAATAAAACAAAATATAAAAAAATGTAAAAAAGTTTAAGAAAACAAAAAAAAAGAAGAAAAATGTGAAAAAGAAAAAGTAAAAAAACATATAAAAATAAAAAATATACAATTTAATAATAATAATAATAAAAAAGTAAAATATTAAATTAGGTTATTCATTAATTTTCATACAATTTCATTACATTATCTAAGTTAAACCAAATAATATTTAATTATATTTTATTTTCTATTATTTTGATTATATAATTTTAAAATAATTATATAATTAAGATTATACATGATAATTTATTTGCTGTCGTTAACACGGCAGGTCATTTTGGGCCGTGGCGGCCCAATTCCGGTCACGGTCGGCGATTTTGCCACCCCTTCGTTACCAATAGGGTTTAGTCGGGGGAGTCCTCTTTTATCCTCTCCCTCCTCAGCTACACTCTGGTGAATGGCGGACAAAGCTGGAAAGGGATCTGCCTTTCCTGGAGGAAATGATCTAGGTTAGGTTTTCTCTTCCATTTTGTGTTGTTCGCGTCTTTGTGTAAAAAAAAATCATTTTTTTTACTTGAGTCTACAAGCTAATCACGTGTTCTGCATAAAGGTTTAATTTTAGACTTCAGAAAACGAATTCGTTTAGTGCATGTTCGAAGATTTGATAGTTTCATTGAGCACCTAAGCGACTAGGGGGAAAACGCAATTACATTTGTTCTCTTGTAAAATCGTGGCCTGGGGTTGTTGGTAGTCTCATTCGAGAAAGAAATCTATCGTTTGCAGCCTGAGAAAAAGTATTTTCCATCGTTTTTGAAGTTATCTGTGTGAGAGAAGGTTTCTTATGCGGTTGCATTTCTTTGGGAGGCGAAATTTCCCTTATCAGAAGTGTGGTCTATAGATGCGCATCGACAACCCTCTTTGGTGCCGACTCAAATTTTAGCCAAAGTTAAGACGAGTTCTTCATATAATATAATAGTAGCATACCTTCCATGGTGCGCTGCATTGTGTAAAATTTTGATATGTTTCAGTGACTATTCTATACTTCTAGTTATAGTATGATCCTTTATTTTTAAGGTTATGCATTGGTTTTGAATGCGCATAGGTTTAAAACAGCTTTTTTTATTCTTGCAGAATTTTAATAGCAGTATTTTTGGTGCAGGATCACTCAAAGGTAAGAGTGCTGCTGCCCTCAAGGAGTCGCATGTTGAAATTGAATTATCAGATTCTGATGGTGAAGGTAGTAATTTTTTTCCTTTTCTAATTTAGGCGTTAGTTGATATAAAGAACTGTTCTCACTAGGATAGAACATAGCATGCAGCGGAAACCCTAACTTTTCACTGAAGAAAAATCTCACCTAGAAAAAAGCAGGAATGCTTTTATTCAATAGTGAATATTATATAAGACAATGACGTTTATATGGGCCCAATATAAAAAAAAACTTAACAAACAATTACCCCCGGTATTTTGTTACCAATTCAAAATACAAACTACTTGAAGAAAATAACAATCGAATTATTTCCTTTTCTGCATTGGATATTTGTACATGTTTAGTTAGTGACATAGCATACTTGACATCTAGTTTTCTGATTCTTCATTCTTGGTTTTGGTAGGTGTTTATTGTTAATTGATGATTTGTTCATAATGTAGCACAATTTGGTTTTGAACTTGAATGATGCATAAGAACACATGCCAATTATTCAAAGTTAAGGTCATGATTCCTGCCAAATGTCACCGTCCTGGTTAATTGTAATCAATACCATAATTTATGTTCATTTTTTGTTAGGTTTTATTGAAACACCTCTTCCAAGTTCCAAAGGAAAATCATCAGCTGAGGCTAAATCTGGCAAGAAAAGGGTCTCTTTTTCAAGCTTAAAAACAAGTGGTAACAATCTATTCAATAATTCAACTGCAGGTTCATCCTTCCTTTCTTCTTCAAATTCTTTTAGTTTAATATATCACTTATTAACATAGCTCTAGCAGGTGCTATTCATCTTCCCTCCAACCTTTACTATTAAAACATACTTTTTGAGAAAGGTACCATTAATGGAATTTCACCTTGTTTTATTGTATAGGAGATCTTGGTAAAAGTTCCAACGTTGGAAAGGCTGGGGGAAAAGGAAGCTTACCACAAGCAACACCACTCGAGCCTTTGATAGCAGAAACACAATTGAAACTCGAACTAGGTCATTGATGGACCAATATTTAATTATTTTTTCAGCTTTTATTTTTCTTTAACATTTTGCTTAGTATTTTCTTTTCATATTTTTTTTCCTACAGATTGGAGTCAATTTTCTTTTAGTCCATAAAATAAATAGTTGTAGGTTTCATATTTGGCTCCATGAAAATCTCCATTTCTTTTTCTGATCAAAGAATTCATGTTTGTATATTTTTTGGTATCACTCACTCACTGCAGGTTAGACCTGACTATTTTGAAATTCGCAAACAGTATCTCTGTGTAGTGTGGCACTTACAACTAGTTTAGATATGTACATCATTCATTATGTTGACCATGGGTTGAATTAATGCGCAATCTTATTCTTTATATCATTTTTGAGTATCTTAGTTTTTCTCATTCTGACTTGTATTTTTGACTGTTCCGAATTTAGCAGTTGCAGCAACTACTACAGTCTGCATCAAGACTGAAAGTGCTGAATACCCTACCCATGAAATTAACTCTCCTATTACTGATAGAGCTTTTGATAAACAATAGCACTGCTATCTAATTTTCCCTGTATATCCTCATCTGTGCTGCATATCTTTTTGGTGATGCAATCACAGAGGGCCAAATGGTTAAAATAGATTTAAAAAATCTGTAATTTCTTATAATTTGTTTTGCTTAGAACCACTTGTATTATTATCACCATATGTAGGAATTTTGTGCTATCTAACGAACTTAGTTAAGAACCTTGTGCTAATCTGTTGGGGACTCATTTTTTTTGTTGTTGAACTTCTTTCAGAACTTCCAAAAGGTGCTAGATTATTAATGGATTGTGAAGCTGCAGAAGTTTTACAAGATATCCATGAACACATGACTGTTCTATCACAAGATCCCAAGATAAAAATGCCTGAGTACTAGCTCGCAATTACATTGGGACTTTGTTCTTTTCTCTGTGCTTTGTTTGCAGATTATTCATATTTTCATAGTTGATAATTGTTTTTCTTAATGATATAATTTTCTTCTTAGGTCATTTAGCAAGGCATTTCAATATTCCAAAGTCAATGATCATTATAACAATGCCAAGGCTGTGCGACAGGTTTTGGAGTATCCTTCAGTTTTAACATACTATTTTTGGTTAACTTTTGCATTATGTCATTATTTGGAAAGCCTTTTTTAATTGGACCATTAACTCAAGTTTCTAGAACTTTGAAACTAAATGCAGTCACTGATGGCGAGGTTTGTACTTTAGCTTAACTATTCTTGATTTATGCATTTTGATCCCTCTCTATATGCTTGCTTTTGACCCCCCTCGCTCAGATATGCTTGATGGGGAATGTTTGTCCAGAGAATGTAGATGAAGTTTATGCTTTAATACCATCCTTGAAGGTGAGTGTTGTAATTCCTCTCTTTATAGGTGTTGTTTTCACTTGGTACTCTTATGAGATCTGTCCTGCTCGTACACAGTTTAAACTGAAATTTTGGTTAATAAAGCAGAAATTTCTTGCTTCTCTTCGGTGGATTGTATATAGTTTATTCCTTTGACATTTCTCTGATATGATTCTAAGTCATTTACTGCACTTGTATACTTAGGGAAATATAGAAAAGAATGAAGTGGCACTCAAAG
This sequence comes from Zingiber officinale, assembly GCF_018446385.1. NCBI lineage: Eukaryota > Viridiplantae > Streptophyta > Magnoliopsida > Zingiberales > Zingiberaceae > Zingiber > Zingiber officinale. Next base: position 98,730,028 of record NC_055996.1, read on the forward strand.
ATGCCATAGCTAGTCTGGCAAAGTTCCGAACACCAAAATAATTATTGTTGCAGGTAACTTTTGAGCATATTCCACTGCTGGATTCGTTTTTGTTCTCATGCTACTATAATCAATTCAATAAATTGTTATGCCCTTTTGCTTTAAATTCATCTGCAGTTCACTGTGACCAGGATCAGATTTCCTATTACCAGTATCAAAATAGTGGTTCTTCACCTGAGAGTGATTTAGATCACCGCTCTATAAATTTAAGAAGCCACCTCGTTTGATCTGTTCCGGATTTTCATGGCCCATATGAGAAACTGCAGTGGTTTAAGTGTCGGTAGGTTGTGCCTAACTAGGCACAAGAAGTTGGATCTCTAAGTCTAGAACATGATGAGTTCGCTTGTTGCTACCTCTTCCTGTTGGAGCAAACTTACCATTTTATATATATTACTTTTTTTACTAGCAGTGACACTACTGAATGGGCTTGACTGAGCTATGGCTACTTTATTGCTGAGTCGAGCTAGGCTACAGGCAGCACTGTCTATTTGACAAATTTTGAGTCATATTGAAGTTTCAGTTTATGACAGGAATTATACAGTTTCGGTACCGTATTGTGTTATGGCGATATGATTTCGGTATTTTTTAAAATATAAATATATTAACTAAAAATAAAATATTTTAAAAAATAACAAAAGACAATTCGGTGCATAAGCCTCCTGTTAGTGCGAGGTCCCGGAGAAGGATCAAATCACATTGGATCTAGAGCTGTAAATGAATCAAGCGCTCGTGAACAAGCTTGGTGTTCGGTTTGGTAAAAATTTGTTTATATTCGTTTAATATACATAAGATTAATTAAATAAATAAATTTGAACAGCTCGTTAGGCTAAACAAACAAGCTTGAACACATATGTGTTCAGCTTGTCAACGTTCGTGAACAATGTTCACGAACCATATCATTAATAAAATTCTTTTCAATATGCTAAATAAACAATAAAATAAAATAAATAAATTTAAATTATCAAGCTTAATAACCAATCAAATAACTAAGGGGGTGTTTGGTTGATGAGTTTGGGAATGAGGGAATGAAATGATAGTAAAAGATAGTGTTTGGATTGTAAGTTTTGGAATGATTACTAGATTTATGAGAATCAACCAAACCCATATAACTTGATGGGTTTCATTTCCATTCCTATTCCTATTCCTATTCCACCCTACTATCAAACCCATACCCATAGTGATTCCCATCATTTAACCGAACGCCCCCTAAAAGTTTCAAACAATCAAACAAGCTTGAATTGAGAGCTTGATAACATCTAAACAAACTAAGTTTGAACTAAGCTCAAGCCAAGCTTGAATTGAGAGCTTGATAACATCTAAACGAACCAAGCTCAAGCCAAGCTTCAAACAAGCTCAAGCGCATAAAAAATAAACCAAGCCAAGTTTGAACACTCATTTCAAAAGCTTGGTTCATTTTAAGCTCGGCTCGACTTGTTTACCGTCCTAATTGGATTTATTGTACATAGTCTTATCTTGTATTTTGCAAGAGATTGTTTCTGTGACTTAAACTCGTGATCTCAAGGTCACATGACATTCATTTTACCATTGTGTCAAGGCTCTCATTCATTTAAAAAATAAAAAATATTAAAAAAAATGAGATTATGATACTTTCATATGGTAAATAAATAAATAAATAATTTATAATATATTTTTAAAATTAAAATAAATAAAATATATAATTAATGAGATAATTTTATTATGGTTTAATTAAGTCTATTTAAATTATCTATTATAGCTAGGAATTGATTGCAATTATTAAGTTAAGTTTATAAACTTATTAATTTAAAACACCTCCCACTCCACTTCCTTCCTGTCTCTTGATTTCCTCTACATCCAACTTTCGCGATCAACTCACACCTAGCTGCTGCGGACACTCTCCCCCTTCCTTTCCCATCTCCCCCACGTCATGCAACACCCAGCTACAATCAGTGCAGCCCCTCCTGCGGTGCAGGCGGATCCCCCACGTCATGCAGCAGTGATCGGCGCAAGCCCTCCCCCACGTTGCATGTCGATGGTGGATCACTACGTCCCCACGATGTGCAATGCTTCCATGACAGCCGAGGAGCTTCTGTTGGGCGTGTCAGTCAGTGGATAGAATGAAATATTTCACCCGTTTCGCTTGGTATGTCATGAGAGTTTAATCCGCGAGTATCTCAACCATAGCAGTTATGCACTCCCTATCTGAAGTTCTGTTGTTCACGGTAAAATCTCAGTTGTCTTTGTTTCTTTTAGAAGAATATCAATCAGTTCATTTGGCTTATCCTTTCAGGTTGAAGTTGCAAAAATGCTAATCAATGCTGATCGTAGTGAATTCCAAGTCCATGGGCCTCTAACTGACTCATTGCTCGTGGTTTCTGAGCTTGGTGATAGATCATACTCGTATGTTCATTATGCGAATGAAACTTGACTGAAACTTTTGTTCTCGTCAAATTATTTCTTGATGAATCATATTTGCACTCTGTTTTTCTATAGTTTTCTGATTGTTTACCTGTGCTTTTGATTCCGTTTACTTCATTTAAGATTGTTACTAGTAATTCATCATCATTGTTCTTATCCCTATTTCACTGCATCCAAATCTAAAAGCTTCCATGAATGCGGGTTGAGTGGGTAATATGAATTGCTTTCTACGTAGGATTCTTTGAATTGAGCTGGTATATTATGTATGCTCCTTGTGAATGAAAATTTTGTAATATCATTAGTCTTGTTTGTGGTTTGTAATCTCAAGCTGTGTTAGGTGAAATGGTCGAAATATATCATTTCGGTATATTATTGAATTTTGATATCCTTGGGTATCAAAGTTTAAAATCTCTAGTCGTCTAGTTGTGTTGTAGTATCTACTTGTGTTGTAGTATCGATCTTTGACTAAAAAAGTATTACTATTCTAGTGTTAAAGATGTTGAAGGATGGAGGGAGGTGGATGGGAGCTCATGGATGAGACCCGAAAGCCGAGGACTGTAGGGTCGACAGGTCAAGGGTGAATTGGGTAAATTTCACCCTGCTTGTACAGGTACTGTCCCAACCTCTCACAATGAGGTGGTGGGACCCACTATTTAAGTGTGGGTCTTACCATCCAAATGTGAGAGGTTAGGACAGTGCCTGTACAGGTAGGATCGAATTAACCGGCGAATTGCTAAGGCGGCTTGCGATAAATGATTAGGAGTGTGTTTCGTACGAGGAAAAAGCAATATTTGGGTTGAACGGAGTCTTGATTTTATTCGAAAGGATGACGAGAATGGATTCATGAGTAAAACTCACTTGCTCGTTGTGGGTGAAAATAATTTAAGCAAAAATTAAAAGAATATTTTTTTTTATTTTTTAAAGACGATCTCTGAAAATGATTTCCACCACTATATATATATATATATATATATATATATTAATACACTAATAATTCAATCTAAAATTCACATTTGCAAAGATTTTTAATCAATATTAAAGATTATAGAACTCAACTGTGTTTCCAGACGAGCGAATTTGCTTCGGAGCTCTGTTTCTTCTTCCTCCATCCAAGCATTCTCGTGCCGGACCTCCTCCCTCGCTCTCACGACCTGGTTCAGTTCTCTTAGAAGACGGTGGTTTGCCGACCGGAGATGTGCCACCTGTGCCTGAAGCTCGGAGAGCTGCTGCTGCTGACGCACACGTGCACGGCGCGCGGACTCCCTGTTTGACACCATTCTCCTCTGTTTCCTCTGCTCTGCAGTGCTCTGTTGCTGGCGGTCGTTGAATATTTCCGTGGCTCCGACGGCGTTGGGGGAGCAAAAGCTGATGAGATTGTGGAGTAGCTGAGAGTAGTTCTGGAGAGGAGGAGGATTTGAGGGAGAGAATTGCATGGTCGAAAAGAAACAGAGGAGCAAGTTTGAGGGCGTGGTGTTGGAGCAAGGATCAAGTCAATATATAAAAATGACACTAAGTTTCCATCAATACGGCGGGAAAAGATCTATTTTATATATATATATCTCATCTTACTTTATAAAAATTTACTTTTGAGACTCGAACTGACCTTGAAATCATGTAATAATAATTTTACGTTAAGAATGTTGATGGAGTTAATATATAGCTGGCTAAATTTGTTCATCGTAAATAAGACTTTATTTTAGAGGACATGTGACGGACAAAACAGATGAAATACATGACATGCATAATAAGATAATTTAGATGTTGTTTCGATTAAATATCGTGGATGATTAAATTATTAGCCAACGAATCTGTTGACGTGCCCATATTTCGGAGATTGTCGATGAAGATGAAAAGACTTGAGATGTGTTGAATATGTGTGAATAAAGAAGAGGAGAAAGATGATAGAAGTTCTATTGTGAATGAGACTTTAGTTTTATATTGGAAGTTTAAGGTATGTTGGTTAATTTATATTAATTCACATGTATTGAGGATGTGAATAACTATATAAAGACTATATAGTTGAAGAGAAATCGGAGTCCCATTGTCGTTATCTTCGTTAGTGTAATAGACAAAGTAAGGAAGATTCTTAGAATGCATTGTGTATTGAAATATTCGTAGTCTTACAAAGTAAGGATATTAGATCAAAACTGAAAGGATGCCAAGATTCAGTGTCAAGAGAGAGTGTTAATGATTGAGTCCGAGCCTAAGAGATGATGTCAGGATGTTGGGATTTAAACCTAGACAAGGGCCATGATAATTAACTTACCCCTGGTTATTTTGCATCCATAGAAAAAGTGCATTGGATTTAAGTTCCTTTTGTGTGATGAATTTGACTCTCCATAAGTTAAATCCATCGTACCTTAATTTTGACTGATAACACAGCAGACTTTTTATTCGATGGCACACGCAGAACCACAAAACTCCACCGTATCAAATGTACAGCCCTCACCTTGAAAGTAGACTATTTTTCCTCTTACTTTACTTATCATAAATTTGAAGTTCGACTTATATAGACTGCCGACTTAACCGTCGTGAGGCGGTGAAGATAAAGTTAGTGCTTGAAGTACTAGTTGCGTTTACTTTTACTTTTCGTGCCTATCGCATTAAGAATTCAATAGCACTTTATGGTTCTAGACCATGCTATTATACTAATATAAAAGGAACTCGACAAGGAATTTGTGATGATTAATTTATTAATTTTTTCTACAACCATGCGTAATTTGTGATTAGTGAGACGATTGAGGTAATCACTTTTCGTAAAGCCAAAAGCAATGACTATCATGCCAATAATTATCTAGTGGCACAATTGGTTTCGATAGGTTGAATACTTATTAGGCACCCTCAAAAAATCCTCTAGATTATTTGCTAAATTCTTTTGATACAATTATATTATTTTAGAGAATCGATCTTCTAATTAATCATGATTATATTATATTTTTTATCTACTAAATTTTTATTTTGACTATAAGAATTAAAGGCATTAAATCCCTTTTAATAGTGCTGTTTTATAGATCAATTGTTACTGTAATAATTTGAAAATTAAAAAAAAAAGAGTTTTTAATTGAAAACAAAAACAAAAATGAAGGATACAACAAATAAAGCTAAATTTGGGCAAACCCCTCTTTAATCCATCACATCGCATGACTTATTAGTTTTTTATAAAAAGAAATGCATTGGAATGGAATCTTCTTTTTATATTATCTTCTTTGTTTATCTTTTAGCTTGCTTAAGTGGAAATGGCTTTTGTATGCTATCAAGGTTCTTAAAATAGTGCAAATGGGCAGAAGGTTGGTGCAACAAGCTCAATAACTTTGAAAGACAATAAATATTTTTTTTTTTAAAAAAAACACTAATTCAATGTGCTCACAACTAATTAATGGTTATTAGTGGTGTTGTTGCATTTTAGATGGCCGATTATATTTATAAGAAATTAGTTGAGATGGAGCTAATTATCTAGTTTAATTTGATATTTCAACTACCAAATAAATCTGAAAAATAAGGTGGCTCCTAACATGACACTCCGGTGTCACTAATTATTCAAGCGCTACATACATGGATTGTATTATGAGTTTTGTATATTGATTGTTTGGGAAAATGACTCTTCCACTTATTACCCCACCATGCCTTAGGGGCGAGCTAATGTTGTATTCCATGATTGATTAAGATGTGTATTTTTAGATTTGTAATTAAGCATTTGAATAAGCTGAGATTTATTCATAGTTCTCATATAATAAGAATGATAATTGTTTAACACTAAATATTCATAGATTACTAAAGTTTAATCTGACGTTCGTTTAAAATGATCAATAAAATATATAACACACTTCTATGGAGTCAAAATTATCTTAATGCTAATTTGAACTGACACCGTCTGTATCTAACTTATCTAAGTCAGCACACATCTACATCACTCAATCCATCTAGCAAGATTGTCAAATTGGTCGGTTACTCAAGGCCAAGTGGATCATGGGCTCCGAAGAGTTGCCCGAGCTCGAGCCTAAGTAGGAGCACGCAATGATGAGTGTCTGAGTGGTCGAACTCCTGAGCATTAAGTGATGATAGTCTAAGTGACTGAATGTTTGAGTGGCTGAGCAGCCGAGTGGTCAAACACTCAAATGGCAAGGACCCGAGAGATCAAGCTCGAATCTGAATGTTCAATTGCTAGAGCCTTATTTCTGCACGAAGGCTAGTTTGACTCGGCAGTTAAATGGTGACTTTGAATCCACAATAAAATATTTTTTAAAAAACAAAAATATATTTAATTTTGAATCTATGATAAAATAATTTTACAAGTTTGTATATCTAACAAAATAAAAAAAATACAATCATTCATGTCTACGAAAATATGTTAATTTTTATAGGAAAATAAAATGACTGCCATCATAAAATTTAAAAACTAGTTAAATTTTTATATATAGAAAACTACTTTTACAATCATTACTTACAGTTCAATAAATAAAATTTTAAATTTTTATAAAATAAAAATAATCATATTAATAATGCCAACATAAATTACACTTAAAATGTATCACTTTCAATTAGCCGTATATGCCAATTTTAAAGAGATAGTTGGTGTGGAATTGAGGGAGTTATTCGAAACCACTTGGGGTAAATGGTTGTAGCCTTTGGAAGGACAATACCAAAATCAGATCGATTCGACTATAAGGGAAATTAATAATCATTCGAGAGGCCTTCAGTTTGCTCAAGACAAAGGACTTCAACAGATCATCTAACTTACGTTGGTTTATGCGCCATAGAGATAAAGTTTTTAATAGCTCAGTTAGCTATTACTTCTCTACTTTATGTTAGGAGGACAACCAATGCCGTGACTCACTCCTTAGCTAAGTTTTCTTATTCTTCCCCGCTACATTTTATTGGGAGGCTGGGAATTTTCCAAGTTGATTGGTAAAACTTGTAATGTGTGACATTAACATTTCAGAATAAAGGTTACAAGGTTACTTGTAAAAAAAAATGTATAACATATTGATCTTGCACTAAGACCCCTCGAAGGACGAGCCCCCAGTGAACTGTCTGAAATGCTGACGAAGTCGTCATGACCAGAGCAAAGGTGGGACCATCGGATATGTCTACGGAGCTGTAGAAGGAAATCATCAAGCCCACAGGGAGGGATGAATCGCTTGGAGAGCTTGTAAGGAGTAATGGAGCGAATGAGGGATTAGAATGGAAGTCAGGGGTGCCCCGACCCGTCTACTCCGACGCTCAAGTCAGTCTCCAATAGAGTATATGAAGCAGATAAGTAATACTACAATGAAATATATAAAAACTGAATGTAAAACATACTAGGCCCATACAAAAAATGATTAACCAGGCTGGGTAACGTCGAACCTGGGGTAACTGGCCTGCCCCCACAGAAGTTTCCCACCGACCACTAGGGTAAATCGGGAAGCGCTCGCAGCGGGCAACCCAAGAGCTCAACATTCTTTAGTTGCATGCCCCATTTGGAGGAAAAATTCCTACAAATTCGCCATATCTGGGACTCGAATCACGGGTATCTGGGTGACAACCTGGATGCCCTACCACCGCACCATAGCCTTAGGGGCAACATACAAGGCCCACAAGAGCAAGCTGGAGGTGGTGCAGGGTCGGAGGCGACACAGAAACAGAAGGCCGGTGACGAGGCTAGAGGGCCAGAGAGATCGACCTATCGGAACATAACAGGGACTTATAGGTTGAAACATAACAACGGCGCATAAGTCGAAACATAACAATAACTCACAAGTCGGAACATAACAGTGACACATAAGATGAAACATAACAGTGACACACAAGCTGAAATATAACAGCGGCGCAAAGGCTGAAGACTAGTCAGATCGGGGTTTGCAGGCCCAAAAGGGTGTCCGATCAGTGGGGCCGAACGGAGATGCTGGATATGTGGCACAATAGCAGTGTGAATCTAAGGTTAGATCAGCATCAGAAACATATGACAGTGCAGATCTGCGCTGGATCAATGTCGTATCTGAAGGCAAGGGCGCCGACAAGTTAGATTCGACTGCTAGGGGCTATGACAGCTGCCAGAGGCTAGATCGATGTGGAGCACCACAAGGGGTGCACAACATCGACAATTTGGGGGTCGGACAAGCAGCGAAGACTATCGGATTAGTGTGGACGACGTGAGGCGTGAAGGAGCGAAGATGGCGAAGGGGTTGTGGACAACGTCAAACCAAAGGCGATAGAGCCTTGCGAGTAGAAGAGAAGGGGCGACATTGGCGTTTGAAAAAGGGAGAGGTGGTGCGTGCCCCTATGACAACAGTGTCTCCCGGGAGGGAGAAGAGGGAGAGGTGGTGCTAAGGGAGATGGAGGTGGTGCCGGAGGTGATACTTGAGCTATCAGTGTGCAAAGGGAGATGGAGGAGACACTTGGGCTGCTGGTGCTCCTGTGAGGAGGCGACAATGATGGAGGAGGTTGGAGGGTGGCCGTCAGAGTGCCAGAGGGTCGGAGGTGTTAACATCAACTTCCTTGGCGACGACTTGTGTGAGGAGGAAGAGAGAGAGAGAGAGAGGGGGGGGGGGGCAGTGATAGGGGTGGTGATGGAGCGGATCCGACGGTTACTAGTGGCTAGAGAGCAGATCTGGCGGTAGGCTTCTTGTAGGCGGTGTACGCCCAATAAAAGAAAAAAGGGCCTCCTCTGCTTCGTTGAAGTCGAGCCCTAAAAAAAGGGGCATCATCGTGAAATGACCAAAATACTCTCACCCATTATGTATCCACATCCTTACCCCACATCATAAGTTTTTCTGTTGGGACCTTGACATCCGCTAGGGGGGGGGGGGGGGGGGGGGAATAACGTCTTACTCAAATCGTTTGCTTCCTATAATGTTAGTGCACAATGGAATACAAAACAAACTAATAAATAGAAAGCTAAACTAAAATAAGAAGAATGAAGACAAACAAACCACAAAGACACACTCGTTTACGTGGTTCAGAGATAAAGCTCCTACTCCATGGTTGTTCGTAAGGTGGACGATCTTGATCCGTCGGTGGATGACTCCCAGGAAAACTTTGGCTAGCTCAAATCTCCTTCTCGGTGGAGAAACCTCACCATAATCTTGATCCAAACACCCTTAGATCACAAGAGAAGCTTGAAGCACTTAGGAGACTTCTAATAGACTTTAACCAAATATATTTCTTCAACCTTACCCAACACCCTGAGCTCTATTAAATAGAGTTCGGGAGGAAAATATCAAGCTATTTTTTCGCCACCAGTCAACTGGTCCTAAGTGGAATTTAACCGTTACAAGCCAACGGCTCGATACCAATCGAGTACTATAGTGCACCAATCGACTACTGCAATGCACCAGTTGACTGCTACAGTGCACCAGTCGACTGCTATAGTACCCGGTTGACTGCTACAGTGCAGTTTGACTGCTACAATACCACTCGACTGTTTTCACACCCGTCGGGCACAGAAACATTCTGTGCCCTGCCCCAGTCAACTAGTCAAATTCTAAACCTAGGATTTGACCCCAGAATATATTCACTTAGTACTCGTCCTTGCTCGCACAACCTAGACCTAGCATTCTAGCATCCTCTATCAGCCTTGTATTGGTGCAGTTCGCACTAACGGTCTAACTCAGGTTTTGATAACTGATAAGTAAGTTAAGTTAGGTATTGTTGTGATCTAACCATCTTACCAAGTATGTAGGATATTAACCAGATAGGTCAAAGGGTCGACCGGATATCTGGTATGAAGTCTAGATAGGTTAATGAGCTGACCGGATATCTAGCAAGAAGTTCAGCTAGGTCAACGGGCTAACCGGATAGTTGGTACGAAGTTCAGCTAGGTCGACGGACCGACCAGATAGCTGGTGCGAAGTTCAGTTAGTTTGACGAGCCGACCGAATAGCTGGTTCAAAATCCAGATAGGTCGATGGGTTGACCGGATATCTGGCAAGGAAATCTAGTTGGGTCTGCGAATCGGACAACTAGTAAGTTGGTAAGTTAAGGTAAGTCACTGGAGAAGAGTGACCTTGTGAGAACGCGTCCCGGTTGAGGGACAGTAGACGTCGTTCTAGGTTAGGTCCATTTCGGATCCCTAATCTAAGACCTTGACTAGTTCCTGATCTTAGGAGGATAGAAACTAATTCATACTGCTCATTATTATTGTGCTAACATTTGTCTTGCAGGTTATTATTTTGTTTATTGGACTAACATGATCTTGTAGGACAAAGGAGCAAAATTGCCTTCAAATGAACCGTATCCGAAAGCGCCTTCAAGCTTGATGGAAGGCGCCTTCGTACTTTAATAGAAGGCGCCTTCCGCAGGATGAAATTTGGACTTCGTCGTGGATAAGTGACGGGTTGTTCAGGATCGATTTTTTAGGTTAGAGGTGGCTTCAATGACTATGGAAGGCGCCTTCCATGCTCTTTATAAGCTTGCTCACTCAAAGCTTCGATATAGAACACATATACGTGCTACTACGCATTCGATTGAGCTTCCGACTGCTTCTTCTTCCTGCTGTTACTCTAGAAAGTCTGTCTGCCTTTGAGCTACACTTCTGGGACGTCTGAATCATCTTCGGCAGACCGATAGCGACATACCGAGCTCTCTATTTTTGTTGGTAACCTTTTTATTAGTGCTACATTCTTAATTCTGCTGCTTTAAAAGGGAAGTGTTGATTGTTACAATGTGCATATTCTTGTACTCGATTCCCTCTTTCGGAGGTACTAAAGAGGCATTTAGTGGATTACCCATCGATATATCCACGATGTAGGATTGATGACGTGCTAGAGGGGAGGGGGTGAATCATGGCTAATTTGTTTGTTTCGGAAAACTCAGAATAACACAACAGAATAAAGAAGACACAAAAGTAATCACTAACACGATTTCTTTTACTTGATTTGGAGTATGTGACGACTCCTACTCCAAGACCCACGATCGTTAATCACTTTCGGTGGACAATCACTAATAGCTCGAAAATTCTTTACAAGTAAGTAATTACAAGTACAAAACTAAACAAAGTATACCTACAATATAAGTATAAGTAAAAGAGTCATTGAATGTCGGAATAACAGTTGAGCATTGTTGAAGTGTTTGGGAGTAGCACACAGGAGCATAAATAGCCTGATTTTCGGTCTCTCTCAAGTGTTGGTCAAGACCCCTTTTTATAGCCTCTTCAAACCTATCCAGATCCTTTGATCTCGGGATTAAGTTTTGACTTGATCCGGATCGGTCTACCGATCCTCAGGTTCGGTCGACCGAACTTGCTAAATCCTCCCGGCCTTCCATCCAGATGTAGTCTCTCTAGATGAGCCTTTGTTCGGTGGATCAATCCCTTTGTTCAGTCGATCAATCAGTTGATGGTCTCTGCCTTATTTGATGCGATCAACCTGGCTCAATCCGGTCACCGCTTATTCTCGGTTCAGTCGACTGATTTCTAGAGATCAAACTCGGTTTGATCTCTAGAAATCTGATCCTGCTATACTGGGGTTCAGTCGACCAATCCAACCGTTCGGTCAATCAATCAAGGCTAAGTTTGACCCTGCAAAACTTGTTAGTTTCCTGCAAAATAGAGTTAGACAAATAGCAATTAATATGTAAATAAATAACTTGACAACCTTTGGACTGCCCAGTTTTGACTTCGGATTTCCTCCAGAAACCCTAGGTCAAACTAACGTCTATTGTTCCCTCAGCGGAGAATGCGTCCTCACCTACTCCTATCAGGAGAAGTTACCTGTTGCCAGACCGGTCCTCCAGACCGACTGGACTTTTGCTCAGCGCCCGAAGCTTCAGGACTTTCTGATGGACGTCCGCTCCACGACCCGTCCAGACTTCCACCTGGTCCGTGACCACCAGGGTTTTCACCTAGAGTCCCCGATTATAGGGTTTTGTCCAAAGCGATTGATCCGCCAAAACTTTCCGCCTAGGGTTACCGCCCCCTAGGACTTAGGGTTACCACCCTTTAGGGTTTTCCACCTGCCTAACCGCAGCTAGGACTTTCCATCACCTAGGGTTACCGCCCCTAGGACCTAGGGTTACCTCCCCCTAGGGTTTTCCATCTGCCTATAATCCACTAGGACTTTCCATCACCTAGGGTTACCGCCCCTATGACCTAGGGTTACCCCCCTAGGATTTTCCACCTGCCTAGAATCTACTAGGACTTTTGCCTAAGACAACTTAGGACTTTCCTACAAACTCAATCAACCTTGTTAGATCACAAGACAACTTAACTTTGAATCCTTTGCCATAATCAAAATTTAGGTTCGATCATCTGGTGCTCCTTGCACCAATAATCTCTCCCTTTTTGATTATGACAACTTGGTTCAAAGTTAAGTAAAATATAACAATAATTAAAGGAATTTTAGCATGAGCATAAATACAATAATTTGTAAAAACAAACTCCCTTATGCTCCCTCTTTCATAAAAATTATGTTTACCTCTTAACTTTAACTTATGCTCCCCCTTTCATAAAAATTATGTTTTAACTTATAACTTTAACTTTTCTCTCCCCCTTTGACATAAATCAAAAAATAATATAAGTGGAGAGAAGGTTGTTTGACAAAAAAGTTTTTACTCTGTTTAACTTTAAGCTCCTCCTGAAGGGTAGCACTTAAAAAAAATTAGCTAATTTTTAAGCGTTGAAAGTGAGTTAGCTTTTTCAAAAAACTTAGCTAAACATAGATTTGAAAATAATTACTTTAAAAAACACTTAGCTAAATTAGAAATACTTTATTAAATACTTTAGCTTTCTGTAAAGAAATTTTGATAACAACTTTTCTTTTAAAAAGACTTTGATAAAAACTTAGCTTTAAAAGGATTTTAATAAAAACTTAGTTAAGTACTTAGTTTAAAAAAGATTTTGATTAAAGTTTAGTTAAGTAATTAGCTTAAAAAACATTTGATAAAAGCTTAGCTTAAAAAAAAATACTTTTTCAAAAATATTTGAACTTGCTTTTTCAAATACGGTTTATTTTCAAAAATAGAAAAAAACTAAACTTTTTTAAACATTTACAAAATTAACGTTGAAATCTTGAAAAACAATACTTTAATTAAAAAAATTAATTCCTTAAACTTCTTTGCACTTCCCCTTAATTAATGTCAAAAACAAATGAATGCTTCTTAAGGGTATCCTAGAGTCCAAGTATGTAAAATAAATATAAAAGTTATTACTTATCTTCCTAATTTTCCATCTCATCCATTCTATGTTATCAAGCATATTCAACTTATAAGTTTGTGTGAGATGGAGTTAAATATTTATGATATTGAAGAATAATGAATTTGAAAAATAAGTTAAGTTAAATTTGAATTTCAATTGAATTTTGAATTTCATAATATTTAAGTTTGAATTTTAGAATTTGTATTAATTAATTAATTAAAATTTTAAAATTAATTATATTTTTAAAAAATTGATCATAATTTGAAAATTAATTATGATTTAAAAATTAATTATCCTTTAAAAATAATTAAGATTTAAAAAATCTAAAAATTAATTATCATTTAAAAATAATTAAGATTTTGAAAATTAATTATGATTTAAAAATTAATAATCAAATAATTAAAGCTTTTAAAAATTAATTAAGATTTTGAAATTAATTATACTTATGAAATTATTAATTAAAATGAGTTAGATTAATTGAATTAATTTTTAGTTAACTTAATTGTGTTAATTATTTTTTATTTAAACCTAGGTCCATCTCACCCTTTTCTAGATTTTCAATGAGAGAACTTTAATGGTTTTATGAGATGGTTAATTTTATCTTCAATTTAAATTTAAATCTAAAGATTGATCTACATTTGAGTTAGATTAAAGTTTAACAATTAGTCAATTAAATATGTATTTCAATAGTTAGCTTCTAGGTTGTGGCGAGGCACTAGACCTTCTTGGGTATTGGATCATCAACCACTTTTAGACAAAACCTTTTAAAAAAATTAAATATTTAATTTCCTTTTTGAAAATCCTAGGTCTAACTAGTCAAGTATGAATCAAGTCTAAGTCCTTATCTATCTTAATCTAAGCATGAATAATAGAAAGCAGTAGAACATACATCAAACAAGTCTATTTTATGATAAAAATGATCCTTTTATTCGCTCCTCCTAGATCATAGCCTTGATAAGGTCTATCAAGATAATAGATTTGATCCTTAGGGATCAAATATTAGCCAAGTCTAGCTTGATTAATTAAGTTAGACTTGGGGACCCATGCTTGGACTATGTTTCTATTTGATCGATTTACAAAAGACAAATAAGATCTGAATTTATGTTTAGCCTTACATCCAAGTTTGGATCGGTTGTATACGACCCTTTGTTTTCCAAGAATTAGGTCAAGATTCTTGAAACCCAAAGTGAACTATTACAATGAGTCCTTGAGTTCTTTAACCTGCGTTTTTAAATTGGAATTCTCTTCCTGAATTTGCTCAATCAAAGAGCTCGAGTTAGTCGCTTCCTTAAGGGTTGTTACCTCCTATTGGAGTGACTTGACCCGGACGTTGAATTTGGCCAACTTTCTTAATAAATGTGCAACTAAATTTTGTAAGTCATCTATCTGAGTACCAGAAATTAGGGAACTTATAATGTTGTTTGACCCTTCAAAAATGGATACGAATCTGTGGCTTCTCTCAGACTCAGTTTTCGATTCGCTCTCGGTTTTGGAGTCGGACTCGGTTTCGGCAACGTACACTTGTACCGGTAAGCGAGGAAGCTTGTTTGCTTGTGTTCTTCTTCGTCCGACTCTTCTGATGACTTGGACCACGTTTCCTTCAACGCCTTCCTTTTTCCTCACTTCTATTTGAATAGTCAGGCTTGTAGTGTCCCTTCTTGTTGCAGCCATAGTAGGTAACTCCATACTTGACTTTCGTGTTCGATTGAGTCAACTTCTTCTGCTTAAGTGCTTTTCAAACTAGTTTGACTAGTTCGGTGGTGATATTATCTTCGTTTGAGTCCAATTCATCTCCTGACTCGGGTTCAATCTGGTACTTCTTCCTGGTTTCCTTCGTCTTGCTTGTACTTGCAACCAACGCAATACTTATCTCGGCCGAGCATGCATTAATCTGTTCGTATAACTCAAAATCGGAAAATAATTCATCTAATCTAATAATTGAAACATCCTTGGATATTTTGTAAGCATCTATCATCGATGGCCACAAGGCATTCCTTGGAAAAACATTTAGCGCGTACCTAATGACATCGTGATTCTCTAATTTTTTTCCGATCACGTGGAGGTCGTTCAGCAGATCTTGGATCTAGGCGTGTAGTTAACTTGTTGATTCTCCATTCTACATTTTGATGTTATGTAATTTATTTAACAACAAATCTTTCTTACATACCTTAGCATCAGATGTTCCTTCATGAAGTTTGATCAACTTTTGGCAGAGATCCTTTGCACTTCTAAATGGTCCAACTTGATTCAGCTCATCGTTGGTTAGTCCTCATTGTAGGGCTCGAGTTGCCTTTGCATCAGCCTCTATCTTTTTCATCAGGTGTGTGTCCTAGTTTTCGCATGACACGGGTGCTTCGGTGCTGTCGACTGGTAGGAAGAAGCCAGTTTGAATGATGATCCACATCTCTACCTCTGTCTTCAGATAGTACTTCATTCGACCCTTCCAGTAGCCGAAGTCTTCACCGGAGAAAAGAGGCGGACGAGTTGTGCTGTAGCCTTCTTGGTGGGCTATTAAAAAAGAGAAATCTCACATGCAATAAGAAAAATAATGAATGTTCCAAGACTTGGTCTTGGATTAGTAGTGTGAGAGAAAATAAAATATTTCACTAATTTTGAAAATAATAATAAAATATTAATAAAAAAATTATTATTACAAATTTTGGTAAATGTGATATTTTGCTAATACTGACCAATGGTGAAAAGATGAAAAGGAATTTTTCAAAGATAATTTTGGAGGGAAAAACAAAAATGATGTATAATTTTTTTTAAAAAAAACTCTCTGCTCGATTGGTGGTTTCACCAATTTAGAGCGGCATATCTCTAATACCAATTGTAAGATCGATGACGTGCTAGAGGGGGGGGGGTGAATAACACACATGGCTAATTCGTTCATTTCGAAAAACTCAGAATAATGTAGCGGAATAAAGAAAGACACAAAAGCAATCGCTAACACGATTTCTTTTACTTGGTTCGGAACCTATGACGACCCCTACTCCAAGGCCCGCGATTGTTGATCGCTATCGGTGGGCAATCACTGATAGCTCAAAAATTCTTTACAAGTAAGCGATTACAAGTACAAAACTAAACAAAGTATACCGACAATATAAGTATAAGTAAAAGAGTCGTCGATTGTCGGAGCAGCAGTTGAGGGTTGTTGAAGCGTTTCAGAGCAACACATAGGAGCGCAAGTAGTCTGATTTTCGGTCTCTCTCAAGTGCTGGCCGAGACCCCTTTTTATAGCCTCTTCAAACCTGATCCAGATCCTCTGATCTCGGGATCAAGTTTTGACTCGACCCGGATCGGTCGACCGATCCCTAGGTTCGGTCGACTGAACCTGCTCAATCCACCCGACCTTCTGTCCATATGCAGTCTCACTAGATGAGCCTTCGTTCGGTTGACCGATCCCTCCGTTCGATCGACCGATTAGTTGATGGTCTTCGCCTTATCTGATTCGATCAACCTGGCTCGATCCGATCACCACTTATCCTCGGTTTGGTCGACCGATCCGGAGGTTCGATAAACTGATCCCTCGATCAAACCTGGTCTGATCTCTAGAAATTTGATCCTACTGTACTGGGGTTCGGTCAACCGATCCGGTCGTTCGGTTTACCGATCAAGGCTAAGTCCGACCCTGTAAAACTTATTAGTTTTATGCAAAATAGAGTTAGACAAATATCAATTAATATGTAAATAAATAACTTGACAGCTTTCGGACTACCCAGTTCTGACTTTGGATTTCCTCTGGAAACCTTAGGTCGAACACACGTCTACTGTTCCCTTAGCGGGGAATGTGTCCTCACCTACTCCACTCAGGAGAAGTTACCTATTGCCAGACCGGCCCTCCAGATCAACTAAACTTTTGCTCAGCGCCCGAGGCTTCAGGACTTTTTGCTGGACGCTCCACGATCCGTCCAGACTTCCACCTGGTCCGCGACCACCAAGGTTTTCACCTAGAGTCCCCGACTCTAGGGTTTTTCCCAAAGCGCTCGACCCGCTAAGACTTTTCGCCTAGGGTTGCCACCCCCTAGGGTTTTTCACTTGCCTAACCACAGCTATGACTTTCCATCACCTAGGGTTACCACCCCCTAGGACCTAGGGTTACCTCCCCCTAGGGTTTTCCACCTGCCTAGAATTCACTAGGCCTTTTCATCACCTAGGGTTACCGCCTCCTATGACCTAGGGTTACCACCCCTAGGGTTTTCTACCTGGCTAGAATTCACTAGGACTTTTGTCTAAGACAACTTAGGACTTTCTTGCAAGCTCAATCAACCTTATTAGATCACAAGACAACTTAATTTTGGACCCTTTTCCATAATCAAAACTTAGGTTCGATCGTCTGGTGCTCCCTACACCAACACGCGGGACTTGGGTCTTGGAGTAGGAGTCGTCGAAGGCTCCGAACCAAGTAAATTGCTTGTGTTCTCTCTGTTTCATTTTTGTTCATCTATTTTCTTTTTTCTCCGCGCGTACTCGTGATTTTAAAACCAAGAAAATCATTTTTTCAAAACCATGTGATTCACCCCCCTCTCATGTGTGTCTCGATCCAACAAGTGGTATCAGAGTAGGTTTTGCTCTGATTTGGTGCAACCACCAATCAAGCCGGGGGAGTTGTTTTCATATTCCTTTGTTTTTTTTGCATTCTATTTGAATTGGTAAAACTTTACCTATTCAGATAATTTTTTTTCATTCGGTTTTAACTTGAGATTGGTGCAACACTTATCAAATTCTTCTATATATTTTTTATATATATCTCAAACTCTACTAATCCAAGACCAAGTCTTGGTACCTTCTTTAGTTTATCTTTTCAACATTCAAATGGCACAACTTGAAGGGTACACCACCGTACGCCCTCCACTCTTCAACGGGGACGACTTCCCAAACTAGAAGAAGCGGATGAAGGTGTATCTTAAAACTGAATGCGACCAATGGTTTAGCGTCACCAAAGGATACAAGCGCCCGTCGACAACGCCGGAATTATAATGGATCCGGAAAATTGAAATCCAGAAATGAAGAAAAAAGCTCAAATTGATTTCAAAGCCCTCAACACAATCCAGTGCGGGTTAACCGAGGAGGAGTTGAATCGCGTCAACCCACACAAAAATGCCAAAGAACTATGAGACAAACTCATACAATTACACGAGGGAACCAACGACGCAAAGGTAATAAAGAGAGATTTATACTTGAATAAATTATTTAATATAAAAATACAGAAAGGTGAGATTGTCAGTGTTGGAAATGGGGATAGTGGGGAACGTGGCCCATGTTCCCCACTACACATAATGGAAAAGTCCATTATGTCCCTAGTGTATTTCCCTATATAAAGGGGGTCCGTCCAAGGCTCAGGGTGTGTGAAATTGCTATTGTGCAACGACGAGAGTAAGAGGAGAAGATTCAAGGCGGCGGGATTTGGTTTGTGGAATTGCGGAGGGCTTTCCGATCTTGTGATCGCTCTTCCGATAGCGAGTTTCGCCATTGCCGATTGCGGATCTGCGGGAGATCACTGTAAGTTTTTACCGCATTTATTTTTAATTCGTCTTTCATGCATTTAGAACATATATTCTACATTGGTATCAGAGCGCGCGTAGTTATTTCTAAATGCTTATAGACGAATTATAATATTGCCGTTCGAATGTTTCCTCGTTTTGTCATTTCCCGTCGCTGTTTTGCATGACTAATGTGTCGTAGCATACACGTTGTGCCAAATTTGTAAAATCAAGACTGCTGGATTTGCCGGCGACGGCAGTCCGTGGCCGTCGTTGGCGTCCTGGCTGGCCGGTTATGTGTTGGTGGCTAGGACAGGCAGAACCACTGTCGGCGATCTCGTCGGGCCTAAAGATGACTGGTTTATGGTACCGGAAAGGACCGGCTGCCACCGGTAGAAGGCTGGTATGGCCGGCGACTATGTTTGTCGCAGTTGCGGCGTGGGCTACGTGATCGAAGTGGGCGGCTTGGTGGCGTGCGTGAGCGACGTGGGTGCGGCGGAGAAAACGGCAGAAGACGTGTTCGTTTATTTTTCTTTAATCTCTTTGAATAGGATAAGTTCTATTTAAAAGAAAAAAAAAAGGGAAACTGTATGTTTTTTGGTTCGAACAGAACAGTGCAAGCTCACATGCTTTAAAAACTATTTATATATATTAATATATATAAATAATGCATGTTAGAATTAATTAAAATTAAGATTATTGTTTTAATTTTAATTAATTAGATGGGTTTAAATTGGTGGGTCCAATTAGACCCGGTTTAGATTAAATCATTGGGTTTAATCAAATTAATTTGATCCAACCCCAAATCAATTTGGGTTGATTAATTGGACTTGGACCAAATATGATCAGATTTGTTCTAATGGGTCAGATTTGATCAAAACAATTAGATTTGTTCTAATTGGTCAGACTTAAACCAATGGCATTGGTTTGATCAAACGGACCTGAGTTTGATCAATAAGTCTGAAATTGGTTGAAATGGACTTAGAGAAAAATTAACAGAACATAGGTACAAAAATCTCTGTCCAATTAGATTAGTTCTAATTAAGGACAATGGACTGATCTTAGGATCTGGATCCCTAATCAACCGATCCGATGGGTCTGGCCAATTAGATTAGTTCTAATTGTTGACTTAAACTCCTGAAAATCGAGAAGATTTGTTTTTCTTGATTTATTATGTTGGTACTATGCCTGTATAAATTGAAATAAGCCGGTTTTGTACTGGTTAGTCGGTTTTGTACTGACTTATTTATTTTCAATTTTTCAGATGGCACGGACGATTACCACATTGACTCGTCGCGAAGTGCGACGAAATCAGCTCAGGGAGGAGATTCAGGAGATAGAGTATAACTCTGCTTATGGAGTCGACGGACACATTGGACGGCTTGATGATCTGTTTTGGAAACTTGAGCGAGAAGAGTTTCCAGTCCTGGACAGTTATAGGATTTGGGCTTTGATGCAATCATTGCTAGAAAATCCTAGGATGATAGCAGACTATATTTGGGGGCGTCATCAAGGACGCGTCACATATTCTATATTATGTGAGGAGCTGCTTCATCATATGACTGAAGAGGATCCGGAAGAGTTCGAAGAGGACCCGGAAATGATCGAGGAGGAACCAGAAGAGGATCCAATTGTGGATCCAATAGAGAGCCTTGAAGCTATCTTGCCTGGGATTACCCCAAATGAGTCCAGGCTGAGAGGGATTATATTAGCCAATGCACTAGTGTCTATCCTAGTGGGAGTGGTAGTTGCCTATCTAGTTTATTAGAGTTCTGTTATTTTTATTGTCGTTTTGTATGAACAATAGTTAGTCCATTTCATTCATGTCAGTTGGTTATATGTTAACAATTTGCAGCATAATTTTATATTAATGATATGTTCATTTATTTATGCTGTTTGCTTGACATGATGCATGATTAGTTCATGGTATATTAAATGATTAGTTCATTTAATTAAAAAAAACATGATATATTAAATGATTAGTTCATTTAATTAATGAATTCATGATATTATAAATGATTAGTTCATTTGTTGGGATGTATGTAATAGAATTGATTAATATTAATTTGATTGGTCATACGGATGATGAGTGAAAACATAGTTGTCACTTGATTTTGTAAACCAATTCAAAGTAATATTAAGTCAATCATAAATTGCATACATATGATTTACACTGAATACTAAATAATTTGTTTATTTATGATAGATTATGGCAACCAAAAACATAATAGCTGAACTCAACAAAGGTGAAAAAAATTAATGGGGATAACTATAAGATCTGGCACCTCAGGATACAATATGTACTTGAGGAGCAAGAAGTTCTAGAGACTGTAAATCAAGGTTGTACCAACAGATGGTCCCACTGCACAACACAGACGAGATCTTGATGCCTATAAGGCATGGAAGAAAAAGGACTTCACTGCAAAGGGTATATTGATTAGTTCAATGGTAGACGACCTAGCTTTTGAATATGAGTCATATCTTACGGTTCATGAAATCTGGGTTGCCCTTAAAGAAAAATACAGTGGAGTAAGTCTGAGCAAGCTTCGACAGCTGACAATTAAATTTGACAGCTACAAAAAGCGTCCGAATATGTCAATGGTTCAACACCTCAGGGAGATGTCGAACATGATTCGGGAGCTTAAAACTGCTGGTCATGAGTTGACTGATGAACAACAGGTTCAAGCAGTTATTCGTTCACTTCCAGATTCTTGGGAGACCATGAAGCAGACCTTCACTCACAGTGAGAGTATCAAGACTTTCACTGATGTCTCACGCCATGTAGAATTGGAGGCGGAGAGAGTTGAATCCGCAAGGATTTCTGGACAAGCCTATGTGGCTGTAGGTTCTGCTGGATCATTTGGATCCAAGAAAAAAAAATGGTTCAAGAAAGGGAAGGGAAAGAAGCAGGAAACTGTTACTGTGGGACAGGCCCAATCAAGAAGATAGTAAAAAAGACTAGAAATAAACCTAAAAACAAGTTGACTTGTTTTAACTGTGGCAAGAAGGGTCACTTCGCTCGGGAGTGTATTGAGCCGAAAAAGGTAAATCCAAGCGTGTCTTCTTTTCTAGAGCATTTTGTTGCTAGTTCAGTGTTGTTAGCTGATTCTTATCCTTTGTGGATTATAGATTCGGGAGCAACCAACCATGTAGCTTGGGAACGAGTTACATTTATTGAGTACCGTCGGGTACCAGCTGGCAACAAGTGGATCTATGTGGGAAACAATGCAAGAGTTGAAGTCAAAGGAGTCGACACTTGCAAACTCAACCTCCGCGGTGGTAGAGTTTTGTTTCTACATGAACTCTTGTATGCTCCTAAAATGTGACGAAATCTTATTTTCATTACGTGTCTTCTTGATTTAGGGTATTATATTGATTTTTACAGTCGGTGTGTTGAACTTAAGATTGACTCAATGTCAATTAGACATGATTTTTTAACAAATGGCTTTATGCTTCTTAATGTAGAACCATATGTCAATTATGCTATTGATGGTTGTTTTTCAAACATTGCTTTAACTAGTGATGCAGATATAACTGATGAGGTTTGGCCTGCTAGATTAGGACACATAGGATAAGAACGTATGAATCGATTAGCTAAAGAGGGTCTATTGGGCACTCGAGCTAAGATTCAATTGTCTATATGTGAGCATTGTCTTGCTGGAAAAGCAACTAGGAAACCATTTGGTAAGGCTATTAGATCTGAATCAACGTTGCAGTTAATTCATTCGGACATTTGTGGTCCAATGAATGTGAAGGCTAGACATGGAGCTTCCTATTTCATTACATTTATTGATGATTTCTCTAGGTTCGGTCATGTGTATTTGATTTCTCACAAATCCGAAGCATTAGATTGCTTCATTCGTTATATGAACGAAGTTGAAAATCAAACGGAACGTAAAGTTAAGACTTTACGCACTGACCGTGGAGGGGAGTATTTGTCTGATATGTTCAAGACAATATGTAATGATAGAGGGATTATTAGATAATTAACAATCCCTGGAACTCCACAGCAAAATGGGGTAGCTGAAAGAAGAAATAGGACTCTTCTTGAAATGGTTAGGTCTATGATGACGCAAGCTAATTTGCCAATTTCCTATTGGGGAGATGCATTATTAACTGCAGCCTGTATACTTAACAAAGTGCCTTCAAAGTCAGTTCCATCTACCCCATATGAACGTTGGACAGGCAGAAAACCAGATTTGAGTAATCTGAGACCCTGGGGGTCAGCTGCTTATGTTCATGATATTTCTCACAAGTATGGAAAACTAGGGCCTAGAGGTAAGAAATGTATCTTTATAAGATATCATGAGACCTCCAAAGGTTATGTTTTCATAGGTGAGCAACTAGATGAAACCATCTCCGAAATAGACTCGAGAGATGCGACTTTTCTCGAAACAGAGTTCCCAATCAGAGGTGATGTTGATAAAAATGTTCCTCTATTTGAGGAGGATGAGATATTATCAACAAAAGAGGTGTCAAAAGGGATACCTGAGTCTAGTCAACCGAGTGGGAGTGATATGCCGAGTCATGAGTTGACTTCTCAACAGCCCAACTTACGGAGAAGTGTTCGTAAGATCAAACCTAAGAAGAGGTTTGATATTGAGAATGAGGCATTGGTTACACTTCCAATTGACGACGACGAGCCTCAATCCATTGAGGAAGCATTGGGATGTAGAGTTAGAGAAAAATGGAAAGCTGCAATGGTTGAAGAGATGGAGTCCATGATTCAAAGTCATGTTTGGGACTTAGTCGATCTTCCTCCGGGCCGAAGGGCTATTGGGAATAAATGGATTCTCAAAATAAAGAGGAAAGCAGATGGATCGATTAACAGATACAAAGCTCGTTTAGTTACAAAAGGATATACCCAAATGGAGGGTATTGACTTTGAAGAGACATTTTCTCCCGTAGTGAAATTTGTATCAATAAGAGTTATTTTGGCCTTTGTGGCACATTATGACTTAGAATTACATCATATGGATGTAAAAACTGCTTTCCTTAATGGTGATCTTGACGAAGAAATCTATATGGTTCAACCAGAAGGTTTCATTGCTGAAGGCCAAGAGAAAAAAATATGTAGACTTAGAAAGTCTATATATGGGCTAAAGCAAGCGTCAAGACAATGGAACATAAGATTTAAAGAAGTCGTTTTATCTTATGGTTTTGAAATGATCAATGAGGATCATTGTGTTTTCCTGAAACAGGAAAAAGGAAAGTATGTCATTTTATCATTATATGTTGATGATATGCTGATAGCTGGAAATGACATAGGATATGTGAATGAAGTCAAGAAGTGGCTGTCATTACAATTTGATACAACAGATATGGGAGAAGCTGAATACATCTTAGGGGTGAAGATCATAAGAGATCGTCCTAAAAGACTTTTGGGTCTGTCACAAGAGTCTTATATAAATAAGATGTTACATCATTTCAGCATGTCTAATTGCAACATAGAACATACACCTATTGTGAAAGGTACTGTGTTGAGCAAGAGTATGTGTCCTAAAACTCCAGAGGAAATAGCTGAGATGAATAAAAAACCATATGGCAGTGCTATTGGTAGTTTGATGTACACTATGTTGTGTACACGTCCCGATATCAGCTATGTTGTGGGCTTGGTCAGTCGCTTCCAGTCAAACCCAGGACCGAGACACTAGAAGGCAGTAAAAAGGTTATTCAGATATCTGAAGGCGACAACAGATTATTGTCTCTGTTTTCAAGGATCAGATATGAGTCTGAAAGGTTATTCAGATGCAGAGGCTGGGGACCGGATGATAGAAAATCCACATCGGGCTATGCATTCTTGTTGAATGGTGGCGCCATCTCATGGAACGAAGAAACAAGCTTGTGTAACTTTGTCGACTATGGAAGTGAATATGTGGCATGTTCGAATTGCAAGAAGCGATCGGTTGAGAAGGTTTCAAGCATCCGAAAATTCGAGGATAGTGGGAGTCGATCGCTCATCTTGTGATCAGTAATAGCTTTTTCCAAAGATCCCAAATATCATAGCAAAGGCAAGCATATAGAAATTAAATATAATTTTGTAAGGGATATTGTGGCTAAAAGAAAAGTCATTCTTGAGTATGTCCCTACACGTGTTATGCTTGCAGATCCTTTTACTAAGCCAATGACTAAAGAGTCATTTAAAGAACATGTAAAGTCTTTGGGACTTCGTAGAATGTAACAATATTGAAATAACAATCAGACTTTGTGTTATGATTGTGTCATTTGCCATAATTTATTCAGTGTATATGTTGTATTTGTTACATTCATGTAAGATCTCGGTGAGCATGTTGGCAGGTGGAGATTGGTCCACTCACATGGACAATCATCTCTGTTTGTTAAGTACAAATAGGGGTAAGACCGTTACTTATGAAACAACTTACGTAGCTGAAATTATGAAATTAGAGACAGATTCATAAGTTGAGGTCGCCTTGATAATTGTGTCAAGATGAGATCATTTATGTGTAAATAATGATCGAAGTAAATGAACCCACCATTTACTAAACCTGTTGAAAGCCAGATTAGAATTCATATGTTGAATTCAGGATTAGACGTTAGGTATGTCTAGATCGAAATCTGTACGATGTTAAATTTGAAGACAACATGCACTCTTTTTAGTAAAGAGAATAACATCGTAGCATGTGATTCATACCACATGTGCTATTGCGACAATAAAGGTAGTAGGAGAATGAATCCCTGTTTCTCTACTATGTGAGACCTTTGAGATTATATGTTAATCTCAATTTTTGCCTTAGTGACTATTTAGCTGTTTACTTGAAGTTTTAATCAGTGTCTGCTACTTTAGCGTGTATCCTATGGCTATGGATGATTCGGTCTATGGAGCATAACTTGGAAAGCGACTGATTAAAATGAATTGATTCTAGCTAAAAAGGAAGATTAAATATATTTACATCTTTTGTTGTTATTCACAGGTCGACCCATTTCTGTTATGTACGGAAATGAATGTGAATATTGGATATGGAACATGCTCATGACATAATGGTCATTATAAGGGATTAGAGATGTTCATATCGATGTAAATGAAAATTATTTAATCTGGGTAAATAGCAAGACATGGATATCTTCAAGATAATGGTTGTGTGTCATTTGAAGATTGGATGGATCCTGGATAAAGGCTATGTGCCACCAGGAAAGTGGCTAAGTGTCATAAAGAGTGTGTCTCTAATTTATTTGAGTAGCTAAATAAAGTGTAACAACTTTATTAGTATTGATTGCTCAAAGAGCGACTAAGTTAAGGTGTAATAATCTTCTTAGCAACTATCGCTCAGTGTGCTTGCTGTCGCACGAACCATTTTCTCTAAGTATGGATTGGATGTTCTCATTTGGTCTATGTGACCAAACTCTCTAATAGTCTATGTGACTTATTAAGTCTTTGTGACTTACCTGAAAGAACTAGTCTTAGTGACTTACCTTGGACGAGTGGGAGATGTTGGAAATGGGGATAGTGGGGAACGTGGCCCATGTTCCCCACTACACATAATGGAAAAGTCCATTATGTCCCTATTGTATTTCCCTATATAAAGGGGGTCCGTCCAAGGCTCAGGGTGTGTGAAATTGCTATTGTGCAACGACGAGAGTAAGAGGAGAAGATTCAAGGCGGCGGGATTTGGTTTGTGGAAATGCGGAGGGCTTTCCGATCTTGTGATCGCTCTTCCGATAGCGAGTTTCGCCATTGCCGATTGCGGATCTGCGGGAGATCACTGTAAGTTTTTACCGCATTTATTTTTAATTCGTCTTTCATGCATTTAGAACATATATTCTACAGTCAGTCAGTTGCACGCGAGGATAAAAGATATCCTTAACGGACTTCACACAATCGGCCACCAGATGGAGAACCGGGATCTAATCAGGTATGTTCTAAACGCATTTCCTCGGAATGCACTGTAGGCATCCATCGTGGATGCTTATAAGATTTCGAGGAATTTGTCCAAATTAAAATTAGACGAACTCTTTTGTGAATTAGAGCTACATGAATAGACTAACACCAAAATCGAGAAAGGTATTGCTCTTATTGCAGGAACGTCGAAAGAAAAATCCAAGACCAAACTGGAACCTAAAGTCAAGTCTAACCCAGACTCAAAGGATGAAAAATACCTGGTGAACTTGGTAAGGAAGATGTTCACCAGGAGAAAGAAGAACTTCACCAACAAGGACCTGCAGAAGATCAACTCCACCTCTAACTCGAACAGCAAGAACATGACATGCTTTGGATTCAACAAGAAGGGGGCGCTACAAGACCGACTACTCGAGTCTCAAGAAGAAGAAAGTCCTGAAGGCGACTTGGGACGAATTGTTAGGGGAAGACTCAGACAGCGAAGAACCGAAGCACTCCAACTACCTCGCACTGATGACGTAAGAACCAGAATCAGAGAGTGAATCGGAAGACGGGTCCGAACACAAGTCGAAGCACGAGTCCACACTCATTTCTGAAGGTTCCGATGAGGTATATTTTGATTTAAGTATTTTTTTTAAAAAAAATCAT
Organism: Zingiber officinale; assembly: GCF_018446385.1. Taxonomy (NCBI): domain Eukaryota; kingdom Viridiplantae; phylum Streptophyta; class Magnoliopsida; order Zingiberales; family Zingiberaceae; genus Zingiber; species Zingiber officinale. The sequence goes on from NC_055996.1 coordinate 98,757,560, forward strand.
TTTATGTTTAAATAAGAAATTAACTACTTCTGAAAATGAAATAATTGAACTAATCCAAGAAAATAAAATACTTAAAGAACAATTATCAGATCCAACAGTTAAATCAATTCAACCTAAAATCCCAACTCAAGTTGCAAAACTTGAAGAGGATAATCTTAGGTTGAAATGCGAAGTAGTCAAACTAAAAGAATTACTGGAAAAATTTACAACTAGATCCAAGTACCTTGACATGATACTTGGATCACAAAGAACTGTGTACAATAAGTTCAAACTCGGATATAACTCCAATCAACCAACAAAACCTTTATTTCTTTAGTTAACCAAAATAAAAATCAAATTAAGGTCTGAGTTCCAAAAGCGTGTCTAACCATGCAAGTAGAACTCAATCAATATTATATACCTAAAGATAAAATTTATTACATAAATAAAAATAAATCAAATGACTCTCCCTTAAATTCTAAAATTAAATCTTCAAAAATAAATATAAATTAAAAAAAAATCTTAAGTTAATTAAACCTAACTTAAATGATTACAACATAAACACAAGCTATAACCAAGTATAATATAACTATAAAACAAATCGAAATAAACCCAAATGTTCAATAATTCAGGGGAGACTCTAAATTAGTTGGCACCTCCAAAAATCAATAACTTATCTAGATGGGTAATAAGGACTAGTCTAAATAGGGACAAAAGTTTAACTTGACCAACGATACTGGTGAAGTTTTGAATGATAGTAGATTAGGGAAACTCTGTCTATACATGTCTAGGAAGATATAGCTTCGACCTGGTGCATTTGACTCAGTAGAACTAACTGAAGCTACCCCTTACAAATCCTAACTAGTTAGACTAAGGTTTTGTACTAAGTTCAGTGGATAGGACTATTTAGAAAACCTCGAAGACATGATTACTCTAATGATGTCCAGGTGACTCATCATGACCCAGAAGTTTATCCAAAGAATGTCTATTTGATGAGCCTAAAGCTAAACTTGAATCTAACACAAAGTTAAATCAAACCTTGAAATTGAATCTAACTCATCTCACAAAATTATAAGATTTTCTGATTGAAAACATAGATCGAGTGAGATGAATAAGGATTAAATTAAATTTTATTAAACCCTAAAATGAAAATTGAATTAAATTAAAAATAATTTAAAAATCCTTTTAAAAATAATTTAAAAATTACTTTAAAATAAAAATATATTTTAAAATTACTTTAAAAATATTTTAAAAATTTCATTAAAAATGTTTTTAAAAATTACTTTAAAATTAAAAAATATTTTAAAATTACTTTAAAATTAAAAAATATTTTAAAATTACTTTAAAATTATTATTTCAAAAATTATTTTAATAACTCCACAAGAACCTTCAAATTAAATTAACTTAAACTAAAATTAAAACTTAAATTAAAAATTTAAACTTAAACTTAAACTAAAATTGAAACTTAAAATTAAAAATTTAAACTTACATTTAAACTTAAACTAAAATTAAAACTTAAATTAAAAATTTAAACTTAAACTTAAACTAAAATTAAAACTTAAATTAAAAATTTAAACTTAAACTTAAACTAAAATTAAAACTTAATTAAAAATTTAAGCTTAAACTAAAATTAAAACTTAAATTAAAATTTTAAACTAAAATTAAACCTAAAACTTAAAAGTAAACCTTTTAAAAAAAAGTCTACCAAAGGCACCTCCAGATCAACTGGAGCACCCTCGGAAGAGCGGGAAAAATCTCGTCCTAATTGACCGAAGGTACTTTTTGAAGCACATGGAAGGCGTCTTCCATTAAGTTTGAAGGCGCCTTCGAGCAAGATTTTTCCAGCGAACAGAGCATTGCTTTGTTCGCGATTACAGAAGTGACAAGGTGCCTTCTAGCCACTCTCTCTCGCGATTTTTCATCCCAAAACCTCAAAATGCCTCCTAGGTATATCTTAACTTAGTTTATCTTATTAATACTTAGTTCATATGTGTTTTCTTTGTCAATTTGTGCTTATATGCTTGTATAAAATTAGGAAAAGACGACGAGTTGCTCCTAGGCCTAGTAATACTCCATCTACTGATGTCAGATTCCCCACTGAGCAACTTAGGTTATTTTTTTACAGCATATATATGTTGCCTTAAAATCTAGGTTTCTGAGTAGGACTTTTTTTACCCAGTACTGTGCACTGATCATAGAAATTATTAATTACTATAAGTTAGATAGACTAGTTTACTGCAACCATGCAGTAAATCTGGACTTATGCGCAAAGTTTTATAACAATCTAATTAAGATTGATGATCTGACCTTTTCCACCAGAGTTGGAGGAAAAGACTTTCACTTTTCCCCTACCTTATTATATGATAGCTTAGAACTTAGGAGATCTGCATGCATATTTTTGTGCTACCCTGGTAGGGATCTGTCATTTGACGAGCCCTACTCTCATATTACATTAGATATTATCTATATGTATTTTTTGGGGGAGGAGAGACTACCTATAGTGCATGACTTTAGGTCACTCTCTCTTAGGGTCCAGGACTATATCCTATATCGAGTCCTGGCTACCTGCATTATGCCAATTACATTTCACGATGTTGCGATGATGCGTCCATCTCATTCATTTTTTCTGTATGCACTATGCCAGCACCTTGACATTGATATTGCATTACACATATTTCACAATGTCATTCATGCATCTAGTCTCATCACTAGGCGTCAAGTTCATATGCCCTATTGTCATATCTTAACATACATATTTTCTACTATAGGAGCAGATATGACTCAGGGTACGTCTAGTTCCTTTAGTGCATATGACGAGATTGGTCAGTGTCAGCTAGCTTTATTACATATAGACATCACTGCTTAGGGGGTTCTAGCTTGGAGAGCTGGGTCGCAGCTAGATATACCAGGTGAGGACGAGGATGAGTTACCCAGCAAGGAGATGCCAGCATTCACGGTCGAGGAGCTCTTCGGATATCCTCTGGCTTCGACCAAGCCCTTGACCTCGACCTAGTCCTCGATGTCATTATCCGTCGAGGATCGACTCGCTCGACTTGAGGAGTCCTCCGCACAACTTCGGTAGTCAGTCTCGTATGGATTCAGCACACTCCGAGAGGAGATGACCACCGGATTTACTTCTCTCTGAGATGACATGACCACTAGATTGGAGCAAATTCTTCAGGTTCTGCGAGCACCTGAGCGACCCCTACCACCACCACCTGCTGACGATGATCAGACCTGATCATGTTACATACACTATTATGCATTATATATTTTACTTACTATCTACAGTTTGTTTTTCCCCTCAATCTATTTGTTAAATTAGGAATGTGTTTAATAGATTAGGACCACTATTTTTAAAATTATTTTTCAAATAATTTATAAATTTTAGGGTAAAATTTGTTCTTATATTGTTCTCAAAATTCCCTTATTTTTAGAATTTTAAAAATCAATTTTAGCCTTAGTCTAGATCAAATTCATAGAAAGTGTATTCCTATAAATTTAGGACTTGAGCATCTCACCAACACATTAGGGCTACCTTGTTTGTGTATAGCCAAACTTAGAAAGGGTGAGATGCATAGGCAGATTGTCTGGACTTAAGATGCTTATATCAGTGCATCAAAACAAGTCTAGGCGTAAAATACCAAATTCATAATAATCAGGTTAAGTAATCTGGTCTAAACAAACACTAATTGGATAAAATGACTTAACCTCACTAACTAAGTGAACACTGCTAGCTTATGTTAGTCTATTAGTAACTAACGGTTAGACAGTTAAGGATAATTTTTAGATGGTCAGATTTTTTTTTAATATCAGGTTCAGGGGGAGAATATTTAAAAATGACTTTCAAGATAATTTCTAAACATACTTTGAATAGATGTTTTCAAAAACATATTTTCAAAAACTCTTTTTCAAAATGCTTTCTTTGACAATCATTCTTGACACATTTTGAAAAATCACATGTTTTGAAAAATTCTAATCATATGTTTTAAAATTTATTTTGAAAACTGACCGCTTCAATTTTTGTAAACTGCTTTTAAAAGTTTCATTTTTTTAAAATCTAGTCATTTGAAAATTTCATTCCTTAAAAGTATTCCTTGAATTTTTTTGAAAAAGTTTCATTCTTACAAAACTTATTTTAAAATTTCCTTAAAACTTTCCATGTTTAAAGCATTTTTTTCTAAAACTTTCTTGTCCAAAGTATTTTGAAAAGTTAGTACCTGTTGAAAATTATTTTAAAAGTTTCTTAATAGCTAGTTTATGTAAAATATTTAAAATTCTTTAAACTCCCCCGATAACTCTAAAATTTTTATTATTAAAACTTCACTACTTTTTCAATCAGGTTGAACAAATTTTAACAAGTTTTTTTTACATTGTCTTTTTTACTCTTGTTTTTTGATGAATACCAAAGGAGGAGAGAGGGCTAGGGATTAAGTTAGTAAACAAAAGAAAAATCAGAATAACTTTACAAATGATCAAAACAATAAAACTAATTTACTCATGTTTTATTGTATACTTATTTTGCATATTTTTTCCTAACTTAACGCAGGTTGTCATTTTATCAAAAAAAAGGAGATTGTTGGTGCAGTTTACACTAACAGTCTAACTCAGATTTTGATAAATGACAAGTAAGTTAAGTTAGGTATTGTTGTGATCTAACCATCTTATCAAGTGTGCAGGATATTAATCAGATAGGTCAACGGACTGACCAGATATCTGGTATAAAGTTCAGATAGGTCAATGAGTCGATCGGATATCTGGCAAGAAGTTCAGCTAGGTCAATGGACCGATCGGATAGTTGGTACGAAGTTCAGCTAGGTAAACGGGCCGATCGGATAGCTGGTGTGAAGTTCAGCTAGGTTGATGGGCTTATCGGATAGCTGGTGTGAAATCCAGATAGGTCGACAGACTGAGCAGATATCTTGAAAGGAAGTCTAGTTAGGTTTGCGGACCAGACAACTAGCAAGTTGGTAAGTTAAGGTAAGTCACTAGAGGAGAGTGACCTTGTGAGGATGCGTCTCAGTTGAGGGACAGTAGACATCGATCCAAGTTAGGTCCATTTCGGATCCCTAATCTAAGACTTTGACTAGTTCCTGGTCTTGGGAGGATAGGAACTAATTCATATTTCTCATTATTATTATGCTAACATTTGTCTTGTAGGTTATTATTTTGTTTATTGGACTAACGTGGTCTTGTAGGACAAAGGAGCAAAATTACCTTCGGATAAATAGTATCCAAAGGCGCCTTCAAGCTTGATAGAAAACGCCTTCATACTGTTCACAGAAGGATCCTTCCACAAGATGAAATTTTAATTTCATCATGGATAATGTCGGGTTGTTCGTGATCGAGTTTTTCAGGTTGGAGGCGCCTTCCATGCTCTTTATAAGCCTGCTCACTCAAAGCTTCGATATAAAACACATATACGAGCTACTACGCATTCGATTGAGCTTCTAATTGCTTCTTCTTCTTGCTGTTACTCTAGAAAGTCTGTCTGCCTTTGAGCTACGCTTCCAAGACATCTGAATTATCTCCGGTAGACCGACAACAACACACCTAGTTCTCCATTTTTGTTGGTAACCTTTTTATTAGTGTTGCATTCTAAATTCTACTGCATTAAAAGGGAAATGTAGGTTGTTACACTACCCCTATTCTTGTACTCAATTCCCTCTTCCGAAGGTACCAGAAGAGGCATTTAGTGAATTACCTATTGATAGATCCGCGAGACCTGGGTCTTGGAGTAGGGGTCGTCGAAGGCTCCGAACCAAGTAAATCGTTTGTGTTCTCTCTGTTTTGTTTTTGTTCATCTATTTTCTTTTTCCGTTGTACGTACTCATGATTTTAAAACCAAGAAAATTAGTTTTTCAAAACCACGTGATTCACCTCCTCTCACGTTCATCTTGATCCAACACCTTGCGTCCCTCGGATGCCTCCCCATCCTTCACGTCTTGCCTTCTGGAGTTTCCATCGGCCTTGTAATCGTTGTCAGGTCTTCATCGCCAAGAGGCCACACCTCTAGGACTTCATCCATTGCTAAATCACACTTGGACTTACGTTGTCAAGACTACATGCTTGGACTTACACCGCCAAGAGTCACACTTGGACTTTCCTCCTTTGCCAAGATCACACTTGGACTTTCTTTGTCGTACCTGTATCCTGCACACTCACAATGTATATCAAATATAACAATAAACCTAACTTAAATCTTTGACCAAATATCAAAACCTAGGGTACCTAGATTGCTCCAATATTCCCTTCAAGTCTAGTTGAAGGAGACGCGAGCCCAACTGATAGAACTTTTATGTTGCGGCAAATTACTATCACAGGAGTATCCACAATTAATGAAGCAAATGAAACCCTAAAAATTGTAGTGAGCAAAGCCCTTAGAGTCGTAGGGGGCGAGACCCTTACGTAATGCTGAATCTTAACCACAAAGCTAGGAAAAGATTGTCAAGCCCTTCGTATGATGTCGAGAAAATAGCTATGGCAATGCCGAGCAAGCAACAATGGTGGTCATGCCATGCGGGCGACTTCGGTGGTCGACCCGAGCAGGCGACTGCATCAATGACATTGTGCTCAATCTGTGACTCCCAAAGGTCCGCGGCATCGAGAGAGAAGAATGATAAGGCTTAGTCGTGCGACTCCCAAGTGACCGTGAAGTTGGGGAGGAATAGTATTGATCGCTCGACTCCCAAATATCTACAAAGTTGGAGACAAAATAGTATCAATCCCTAGACTCCCTAGTATCCACAGAGTCGGGGAGAAAATTACCAACATCATGCTCCAAGGGAGCCTCACCAGCATAAGAGAATTGCAGGTTCGAGACCAGTGGATAATCGTTGGTCCAAGACCAATGGAGAATATGCTTGACCCCAAACAGGGGAGGTTGAGCTCTAAAAGAGACAATATGCTAATCCGCGACTAGTGAAGATATGCTGGTCCGAAACTAGTGGAGATAGCTCAACCCAGAATGAGGGAGGTTGATCTCTAAACAGGACAATGATGTGCGTAGATTTTATACATTTGTTTGGCATGTTTTGACGCACATTTTATATTTTATACATGCTTTGTCTATGCACTTTCATGCTTCTTGCTTAACTTTTAACATAATTACTCTTCTTTGTTCGGAGATTTGCTCTTGTGCATTTTCTATTTTCAGGAGTCGAATTTGGAGAAGAATTGATGCTCGTAATCAATTCAGCAATCAAAATGAAGGAAGTAGACACTAGCTATGAGGGATACACGACCATGCCAAGGGAAATGACCCTGGCCGTGTGGTGATGACAGGGTCGTGCAGCATCAACAGCAAAGGGGAATGCCCTGGCCGTGTGGAGATGACACAGTCGTGCCACCTTTTCAAATCAACCAGTACACGGCCGTGTATGGTTACACGGCCGTGTAGCCTTTCCAGAGCCAAAGAGTGACATGGCCATGTGTGCGACATGGTCGTGTGACACTTCCAGAGACGAAGACCGACTAGGTTGTGTGGATTTGCACGCTCGTGCAAGCTAGCCAGGGATAAAGCTTGGCACGGCCGTGTGAGGGTCACACAACCGTGTAACCTTGGCCGAGAGGGGGAATGCTAAGGCCGTGTGAATATCACACGGCCGTGTCTTGGGCCGTATGGCTCCCAAATTCCCTCTTCTATATATAGGGCTTCTTCCTCTTTGAAAGGGGGAGGCTCTCCCTTTTGGAAAGATCAATTCTTGAGCTCGGCTTCTAGCATTCAAGAGGAGTTTTCCGTCCAAGATTCGACTCCAAGAGCGGTGGATTGGTTCCAAAGATCACTCGTCGGATTGAGATAAGCATTCCTATTCTATCTTCTTGATTGAGATCGGAATGTTGACGATCTTCTTATCTTCGATTCTTTTCTTGTATTCTATGGAGTAGATCCTTTTGTTCTAGAATAGAGGGAGTATTTGCGATGTAAATTGATGTAAGATTCAAGGATTTGTCATCTTCTTGATTCAATGATGTTGTTTTGTTTCGTATCAATCAATCTTGTATGAATTATTTTATTTTGTACCTAATTACCATTCTTGATTGGTTGTTTGTATTTCTTGTGAAATTTTGTAGAGGAATTCTCTAAATTGTATGACCGAGGGGCGTCGTGACAGGAATGCCCTGCTAACGGACGTTTAGGGGATCACCTTGAGGGGTGAAACAAGAACCTACAAAGAAGTTGGATGGATTGACGAGCTGAATTCTATATCTTAATGTGAATTAATTAGTGATGTGTTTCTATGTTGTATGACCGAGGGGCATCGTGATAGGGTTTCCCTGCTAACGAACTCCATAGGAATCATAACTCTTTGATTGCTTAAGGTTTAGATGACAGTCCTTGACCGGTGTTTTCTGCAGGAGATAACCGGGGACTTCTTACAAATATATTGCAATTGAGGATAGGGAATTGGTAGGTTGTATTACATTAGTGAATATCGCAAAGAAACCAAAACTCCTAGAACCTTCACAAAATTGAATTTCTGCATTTAACCTTTACCTTTAATTCTTAGTCATTTTTTAGGTCATATAATTTCTTGTTCAATTGTTCAGCTAATTCGCTTTTGAGACATCCTTAGTGATTATAACCAGACCCTGTGAATTCGATATTTTTTTATTACTGACGATGTAACCATACACTTACGGTGCGTAACAAGTTTTTGGCGCCGTTGTCGGGGACTGCGTCTATAACATTAGGGATAATCATTTGAGTTAGACTAAACTTTTCTTTTCTATTCTTTTCTTACATCTAACTTGTAACTAGTTTTCTAATTCTTTTCTGAATTTTCTTCTTTGTATTCTTTCTTCACATTCGTTATTCTTTAATTCTTTTGTTAATCAAATTCTTTCCATTCTTTATTCTTTGTGAATCAAATTCTTTAATCTTGTTCTTGTATGCGAAGATCTAACTTTGCAGGAGAATTACTTCCTTTTGATCACGAAATTGATAGAACATTTCATAGAAGAAAAATCTGGCAAAGACATCAAGAAGAACAAGAATATTCAAATATGGCGAATAGACCACTTAAGGATTATGCAACACCTTATGCCAGAGGGTTCCGTTCAAGTATTACAAGACTCTCTGTTGAAGCAAATAATTTTGAGATTAAGCCTGCAATAATCAATATGGTTCAGTAAAATCAGTTTGGAGGTGGACCGCATGAAGATCCTAATCAGCATTTGGAAGTCTTTTATGAAATTTATGGTACCATGAAAATGAATGGTGTTCCTTCAGAAGCAGTGAGACTACTATTATTTGGGTTTTCTTTACGAGATAGAGTTAAACAATGGCTGAATTCTTTACTTCCTAATAGCATTACTACTTGTGAACAATGTGAGCAACAATTCTTAGACAAATTCTATCCTCCAAGTAAGATTGCTCATATGAGAAATCTTATTGCAAGCTTTAGACAATCAGATTCGAAATCTTTATTTGAAGCATGTGATAGATACAATAGTATGCTCAGACAATGGTCACATCATGGATTGGAGAAATGGTTGGTGTTACACATATTTTATAATGACATCAATTACCATACTAAGGTGTCCCTTGATTTCGCAGCTGGAGGGACACTTATGAACAAGAGTTTAGATGATGCCGAAGAAATCATTGAAAGTGTAGCGCAGAATCATCATCAATGGGCAACTGAAAGAAGTGGAGGCTATTCTTATACAAACTCAACAAAAGCATCAGGAAAATTTAATGTAGATGCAGTTACCTTAATGACTGCAAAGCTGGATGCCCTTACTAAAAAGCTAGAGAATATGGGAACAAATTCTAACACAGTAAATGTCCTAGTATGTGCTTGTGAAACATGTGGAAGTTCTGAACATTCTCCAGACTCATGTCCTTTAGGAGCAATATCTGCACAAATAAATCAATTAGAGCAATGTGATGCTATCATGGGTTTTAATCAGAGACAGAACAATCCCTATTCTAACACATATAACCCTGGGTGGAAGAATCATCCAAATTTTTTCTACAGAAATAATCAAGAACAAGGATCATCCATGGGAGACAAACCAAATTTCCAATCCGGGCAACAAAGTTTTCAGCAGCATTAACAATCTTCTCAGGGCTTTCAATTTTCTAAAATTGAGAAGATGCTTGAGGAAATTATCTCCAATCAAAACAAAATGAAGCAAGATATTTTGAAACTAACTTAGAGGATGGATAATTTCGACAAGCATCAAAAGATTCAAGATAGCCAATTAATTGCCCAATTAGCTTCATCATCTTCAAGAGCACCACGACAATTTCTTGGAAAACTTGATGTTAACCCAATAGAGCACTGCAATAGAATTGAACTTAGCAGTGGATGAACCTTGGGTGATCCTCAAGTGACTGCTCCACAAGGGATGAAAACTGAAGAAGAACTCTCTCCTCCAGCACGTGAACCAAATCAGATTCAAGATAAAGAGGAGAGTACCATTAAGGTTGAAGAGACTTTTCCACTTAACCCTCAAATTCAAGTAGTCCCTTTCCCTCAAAGATTAGATATGTTAAAGAAGGATGAAGAGTTTGACAGATTTTTGGAAAAAGTTAAAGAAATTTGTGTCGGAGTTCCTCTAATTGATGCAATCATACAAAAGCCAAAGTTTGCCAAATTTCTGAAGGACATCATGTCAAACAAAAAAAGAAGAGGAGAAATATAGCGCTTTATTTGAAAAGAACATTTCCCCAAAGCTTAAAGATCCAGGAAACTTTTATATTCCTTGCAATATAGGATCTGAATTTATAGAAAAAACTTTTTGTGATTTGGGGGCAAGTGTTAGCCTCATTTCATATTCAATCTGTAATAAATTAGGTCTAAAAAACTTTAAACTTACTACAATGACACTACAATTAGGTAACCATTCTTGCAGATATCCTATGGGCATTATTGAAGATGTACTGGTAGAGGTTGGTGGGAATATAATTCCCACAGATTTTGTGGTCCTTGACATGGTTGAAGATCCAAAAATTCCTATCATATTAGGAAAACTCTTCCTTGCTACAGCTGGAACAATCATTGATGTTAAAAACCATAAGCTTTCATCGGTAATCGGTAAGGAAAGGTTGAAATATGATTTATCAAATTCTTTTAACCATGTCTCTTCTCTCTTGGTAAGTGTTTGCAGTGATGTGGACGTTTACAAACTAGAGGATTGGAACTTCTATCCTCATGGGAGGCCACCGGATGAGGAACATGATCTAGCAAGTGATATTGGGAGGAGGCCTCCCGATAAGAATGAAAAATATATCTGCCCTCCTAGGGCAAGAAAAAGAGAAAAGGACTAAGGAGGTTGACCAAGCTAATGACCTTAAACAAGCGCTTCTTGGGAGGCAACTCAAGGGTTCTTTAGTATTTTTCAGTTCAAGTTTTCTTTCATTAGTTAGCACTTTTAAATTTTTGTTACTTTTGTTTTCAGGTTGTAATTTTGCTTCCATGAGCTGACCATGACAACTTCATCGGCATGGAAGCATTGGAGAAGTCGGGAAGGAGTAAAATCATCCAATATTGAGCAAAACAGAGCTCGCCCGTGTGTCAGACACGACCGTGTAAAGTTTACAGAGAAGAAAAGGTATAAGGCCGTGTGACTTGCACGGGCCGTGCAATCCTACTCGAGAAGAAGAACTGTTCGGTCGTGTTCCACACACGACCGTGTGATGATTCCAGAGGAGGGGATGCGCTTGGCCGTGTACTACACACGATTGTGTAAAAATCCAGAGAAGGAATCTGCTCTGCCCGTGCCATTCAGCACGGCCATGCAGAATTACCCGAGAAGAAGAAGGACGAGGCCGTGTCCCCGGCACGGTCGTGCGAACAAGACCGAGAGGAAGATTGCTGTGGCCGTGCAAATCAGCACTACCGTGCAGATTAAACCGAGAAGGAGGAGGTTAGGGCCGTGTAGATCTACACGGCCTGTGTGGAGTGATTTGCCTTGGTCGTGTCTAGAAGACACGGCCATACCCAGACCGTGTCGGCCATACACCCCCAAACCCTCAAGTCACCTCTCTATCCCAAACTCTTCTCTTCTTCAACCTTTCCTCTAATCTTCTCAGATCTGGATCTTAAACTCATTTCTCTCCATAAACTTATCAAGATTTAGATCTTAACAACTCTTTTCTCCTCACTTATCTCCAAAATCTACAACTCCTTGTTCCAAGAATCTTGTTTTTTTTAAAGATCTATTCTTACAAGATCTTACTTCTCCAATAAAACAACACCTTTCCCCACCTAAGATTGACAATATGTCTAATATTTTGAAGAAACTTCGTAAGGGAAGCGGTGGATCAAGCGGAGGAAAAGAGCCAACAAAGGAAAAAGGAAAGCCAACAAAGGGCAAAGGAAAGAGGATAGCACGCGACGAAGGTAACGATAATGAATTCAATATTATTTTTAGAAATGAAGATCATAAATCTAGATTTGAAATTCTTGTCAATAGAAAGATTGTGTGCACGCGTTACATGGACCCAACTGTTTTAGATATGTTAGGAATCAAGGATCATATAGATTGGATGATTGAGTCTCTTGATTGAAATGATATCATGTACACACATCTACCTACATATCCTCGTATTATACTAGAGTTTTTGAGTTCACTAGATGTTCACTTTGCCAATGAAGATGATTATATTGGCAAAATAACTTTTAGATTAATGAATTAGGAATTTCAGTGGCCATTTAGTGATTTCAATAATTGTTTTGGATTGTCTACCAGTAGCTCTCGCAGGTTCTATTCGAGATTCAACTGGAATTAATTTTGGAATTTGATCACTGGATTAGATCAACCTTATGTAGAGCCGTCAATTTGGGTTGGGCCCGTCGGGTTGGCCCGCCCCGCCAAATAATTTAAGCGGGTTGGGTTGAAATTTTATCAACCCAAGTCCGCCGTGGGTCGACCCGCCTAGGCCTGCGACCCGCGCGGGTCAGCCCGCTTGGGCTTGCCCGCGCGGTTGAAAAACACATGTAAACTAAGTTTTAGGCCAATTTATTATCTTTCTTTGTTATAATTTTGAAATAAAAATAGTACTTTTCATCAAACATAAGTACTCGTTTGAGTTCATTTATATTTAAAATACATGTTTATGTATACATTTAATTGTAGAATTTTTTTTTAAAGTAAAATGTTGAAGATATGAAATATTTTTTATTTTTTTTTAAATTTTTGATGGGTCCGCGGGTTGGCCCGCCAAACTCGCAACCCACCTTAGAATGGGTTGGGTTGGAAATTTCCCAACCCGCCAAGTTGACGGGTTGGCCCGCCCCGCCCCGCCCCGCCAAATGGTTAGCCCGCTACGGGCCAACCCGCCCCGCCACGGGTTGGCTCGTCTGATAGTTCTAACCTTATGAGCCCTCTAGAGCTAAAGCTTTCCATATGCAAAACCTCATTTTTAAGTATTTACATCGCGTAATGAGTAAAACTATTTTTGGTAAAGGGGAACGCGATGGAGTCATTAAGAGAGTGGAGCTTTATGTTTTATGGGCTATGTTACATAAGGTTGACTTTGATTCCGATTTCCATTTTTTACAAACTTTGGTAAGAGCTGGGAAGACATCCTCGGGATCGATTGTTTTTGGTGGTCTGATTACTAAAATTGCTATAAGTTTGAATCTTGATCTAGATGGGTTGGAGGTCATTCATGGCAATGACATGATCGATATTGATACATGTCTTGCTATGAAAATGATTTGTCGGGATGAGAATGATTTTACTTTTCCCAGGAAGAATGATTTTCCATTACCCCTTCCCTATCCCGAGAGGACCTCTATTCGCAACCCTGCTAATGGGTAATCACTGATATGGATCCTGAGAATGTTCCTTCCATATCCGGAGACACTGAGCCTCACCTTGAGCCCTCGTCATCTGGACACCCGCAGCCTTCCGGATATCCGGAACCGGCTAGACACTCTTTTACATATGGTACGGGTCATTCTAGATTTGACTTTTTTGATTTTCATGCATCTCTAGACTCGCTCCATAAGAAGCAGGAGGGCCAACGAGTAATGTTGGAGGGTCGCTTTTCCTTATCAGATGATCAGTTTAGAGAAGTACAAGATCATTTTCAGTTTATGAGGAATTTTCAAGGACAGGTGGCCGAATTTGCTCAGGACTATGATATTGATCAAGCTAGAATGAGAGAATTCATGCAGGGCATGAACATTACTAGTCAACAAGTGGATGTCCTCTATGAATATCATAAGATCCTGAGTAAGACTCCAGGTTTTCCTAGTTTTCCTATTGGTCGTCCACGTAGACCTCCTTTCCCTCGTCCACCTCCACCATCATATTAATTTCATCGGGATGATGAAAAGTTTAAGTCTTGGGGGGGGGGGGGGGTTGTAACCTAAATTTTTTTTGCATTTTTGTTCGTGTCTTGCATTTGTTATGTTTGTTTGGATTGTTTTTGACAGTCATTTGATTGTCTTTTAAAGTGTTTTATGGCATCCCTATTGAAGAAACATCAATCCTCACTTTTATGCTTACTTGTCCAAAAGCAAATTGTTAGCACGTCTGTATCTTAATTCATGATATTGTAAATGATGCTAGTATGTTTAGTGTACCTCTTTTCTCTATCTTGAGTAGTTGTGAGCTAAGTATCATATGGAAATAAGTTTGAGTTTTGGCTTAACCTTAAGGATCTTACCTTCACTTCACATAACTTGAGCTTGAATAGTTAATATCATTGAAATAGTCATGATTCATCCTATTTATTTAGTACTTGGTATCCATGATGACTTCTCAAACTTCATTTTGGTTACTGGATGAGACTCGAATTTTGTAAGCTCATTTGGAAAAATCAAAATATCCCAATTTATGTGCTTATGAACTTATGTGTTTAAGTGTTGCATAATGCAATCACTTAATGAATGAAAAAAAGTGGAATGAAAAAAAATGTTGAAAAAAGGGATATAAAAAATAGTTATCGTGAGTGGAAACTAGCAAGTCACCCCTTTGAGACCGAGTTAGGTTACTGGGGAAATGACTGCTATGGTTCTCTTGATATCGAGCACGCCTTTGAGACCTTGGGTTGATTGAGAAGTAAGAACCAAGTGTATGGCAGGTAAGTGTCTATCACTGGAAACATTAGGAACTCAATTGGATGACGACTTGACTAGGACAAAAATTGAAACTTGAAGGGTTTGGGTCATATATTTGCATTGTGCACAAGAGACTTATGCTTAAGCCATACTTGGGTTATTTCTTTGATCATGCTTATTAATGAAACTTGTAAATAGAGTTAAGAAAAGTGCATTAAGGATTATGATGCATTATTGAATACATGAATCTTGATTGAGATATTTTGCTTGAGGACAAGCAAAAGTTTAAGTCTGGGGGTGTGATGTGCGTAGATTTTATACGTTTGTTTGGCACATTTTTGACACACATTTTATATTTTATACATGCTTTGTCTATGCATTTTCATGCTTCTTGCTTAACTTTTAGCATAATTACTCTTCTTTGTTCGGAGATCTGCTCTTGTGCATTTTTTATTTTCAGGAGTTAAATTTGGAGAAGAATTGATACTCATAATCAATTCAGCAATCAAAACGAAGGAAGTAGACACTAACTATGAGGGCTACACGACCATACCAAGGGAAATGACCCTGGCCGTGTGGTGATGACAGGGCCGTGCAGTATCAACAGCAAAGGGGAATGCCCTGGCCGTGTGGAGATGACACAGCCATGCCACCTTTTCAAGTCAACCAGTACACGACCATGTATGGTTACATGTCCGTGTAGCCTTTCCAGAGATAAAGAGTGACATGGCCATGTGTGCCACACAGCCGTGTGCCACTTCCAGAGATGAAGACTGACTAGGTCGTGTGGATCTGCACGGCCGTGCAAGCCAGCCAAGGATAAAGCTTGGCACGACCATGTGAGGGTCACACAGCCGTGTGACCTTGGCCGAGAGGGGGAATGTTAAGGCCGTGTGAATCTCACACAACCGTGTCCTGGGCCGTGTAGCGCTCAAATTCACTCTTCTATATATAAGGCTTCTTCCTTTTTGAAAGGGGGAGGGTCTCCCTTTTGGGGAGATCAATTCTTGGGCGTAGTTTCCAGCATTCAAGAGGAGGTTTTCGTCCAAGATTCGATTCCAAGAGCGGTGGATTAGTTCCGAAGATCACTCGTCGAATTGAGATAAGCATTCCTATTCTATCTTCTTGATTGAGATCAGAATGTTGACGATCTTCTTGTCTTCAGTTCTTTTCTTGTATTCTATGGAGTAGATCCTTTTGTTCTAGGACGGAGGAAATATTTGCGATGTAAATTGATGTAAGATTCAAAGATTTGTCATCTTCTTGATTCAATGATGTTATTTTGTTTCGTATCAATCAATCTTGTATGGATTGTTGTGTTTTGTACCTAATTACCATTCTTAATTGGTTGTTTGCATTTCTTGTGGAATCTTGTAAAGGAATTCTCTAAATTGTATGACCGAGGGGCGTAGTGACAGGGTTGCCCTACTAATGATGTTTAGGGGATCACCTTGAGGAGTGAAATAAGAACCTACAAAGAAGTAGGATGGATTGACGAGCTAAATTCTATATCTTAATGTGAATTAATTAGTGATGTGTTTCTATGTTGTATGACCGAGGGTCGTCGTGACAGGGTTGCCCCGCTAATGGACTTCATAGGAATCATAACTCTTTGATTGCTTAAGGTTTAGATGAGAGTCCTTGACCGGTGTTTTCTGTAGGAGATAATCGGGGACTTCTTACGAATATATTGCAATTGAGGATACTGAATTGGTAGGTTGTATTACATTAGTGAATATCGCAAAGAAATCAAAACTCCTAGAATCTTCACAAAACTGAATTTTTGCATTTAACCTTTACCTCTAATTCTTAGTCATTTCTTAGGTCATATAATCTCTTGTTCGATTGTTTAGCTAATTCACTTTTGAGACATCCTTAGTGATTATAACCAGTCTCTGTGGATTCGATATTCTTTTATTATCGACGACGTAACCGTACACTTGCGGTGCGTAACAGATAATATGATAGTCCGAGACCAATAAAGAATATGTTGATCTAAGACTAGTGGAACTAGCTCGACCCTGAACAGGAGAGGTTGAATCCTGAATATGCTGGTCTGAGACTAGTGGAGAATATGCTGGTCCGAGACCAGTGGAGCTAGCTTGACCATGAATGGGGAAGATTGAGCCCTAAATAGGATAATATATAGGTGGATGCCACTGGTCCAAGATCAGGGGATAATGTAATAGAAAACCAAAATAATATAATGGTTGAGCTCTTAAGAGGACGATAACACTTTATTAGCTTAAGGAGGTTGAGCCACGATGACACTTTGTTAGCTCCCGCTCAGGGAGGTTGAGCCTTGAAAAGGATAATATGTTGGTATAAGACCAGTGGAGCCAGCTCAATTACCCTGAATAGGGGAGGTTGAGCCCCAAGAAGGACAATATGTTGGTCTGAGATTGGTGGTGAATCACTGGTTCGAGAATAGTGGAGACAGTTCGATCCTGAATGGGAGAGATTGAACCCCTGAAAAGGATAATATGTTGGTCCTAGACTAGTGGAGTATGTTGGTCCGAGACTAGTGGAGCTTACTCGACTATGAACGGGGGAGGTTGAGCCTTGAATAGGTCAATATACTGGTCCGAGACCAGTAGAGAATATAAAAACTCAATCTCGACTATGTCCGAGTCAAGGGAGGCAAAAGATCCCCAAGTAAAGCTACGAAGAAGAACTACAATACATATAAAAAAAATAGAACTATATACAATCTAACTTGATGCGTAGTTTGAAGGTGACCCTATAATTATCTTGGAAATAATAGTTTTATACTATGACTCCGCGAAGTCGAGGAGAAAATAGTAATATTATCAATCCTCGTTGGAGATAATATCTCTATCGCTTGACTTCCAAGTGTCCGCAAAGTCGAGTTGATAGTAGAGTACTAATTCACACTGAATATAATAACTCGATTCTCTGACTCCCGAAGATCCATGGAGTCGAGGCGACACTCAATCCTACTGAGAGAGAGAACATAATAAACTCGATCCCGTTAAGGTAAAAAATAACTCTCTCTTATCGAGAGAATAGCCCGATTCGTCTGAAGGAATGACTCGATCCCGTTAGGGGAAAAAACTCTCTCTTATCGAGAGAATAGCCTGATTCATCTTAAGGAATGACTTGATCCCGCTAACATAGAGAATTCGATGAAATTTGGATCTCCTATGCTTACTGAAGATCCTTGCGTTGTAGCGGCGATGAGTTTGTCAGAATTTTTCGGAGATATGGTGATGTTGAATAGTTTTCCATGTCATCCTTCTAAGTGTCTTAGCTTAGGTGTACGCTCCCACAGATGGTGTTAATTTGATCATGCACCGAGACCCCTCGAAGGACGAGCCATTGATGAGCTATTTGAAACGCTAACGATGTTGCCATGACTAGGGGAAAGGTGGGACCATCGGATATCTCTGCGAAGTTGTAGAAGGAAGTCATCAAGCCCACAGGGAGAGAAAAATCACTTAGAGACCCTGTAAGGGGTAATGGAGTGAAGGAGGGATTAGAATAGAGGTCAAGGGTGCCCCGACTCATCCACTCTGATGCTCAAGTCAGTTTTCGACGAAATATATGAAGCATATAATCAATACTGTAATAAAATATATAAAACTAAATGTAAAAGCATACTATATCCGTAGGCCAAAAGGGGTGTCCCATCGACGGGTCGAGCAAAGATGCTAGATCTACAGGTCAACTAAGGGCATCCAGAGTGAGAGGTCCTTCGAAGCTCCCATTGTTTATGTGGCAAATGGGAAGGAGCTCCCTCCCATAGTGGGAGGGAGATTCTTGGATTTAATGAAGAAGCAGCTTTATGGTTATGAAGCCTCTTCTTCAATTATTTTATTATTTTATTTTTTATATTAAAATAATTATTTTAAATATTTGTAAAAAAAAATCAGCCTCAAGAACAACGGCTAATTTTTAGCCATTGAAAAATTTTAGCTGTTCAAAAACCATTAATTTTTAGTTGTTGTTCAATGATTAATTTTTATTTTTTTTATTTATAAAGTTATCTGTAAATATATTCTCAATCTTTCATTATTTTTTATCATTTTCTCAATTCTTTACTTTTTTCAACCATGAAAATATCTTGATTTATTTTAAATGGTTGAAAATCCAGATCGATCTATGCTTCGTGAATTCTAAAGAAATGAATTGATAGAAGATGCGGAGGATATATATGAATAAAGAATGCTTCGGTTATATGAGCAGTGACAAATGGTATGTCAAAGAGCTCAAAGTTCTTCTGGTAGAACACAGAGGAGAATGTATTTAAATCAAGATCGTGAAGTCGGACATGCTCGTCTTTTGAATGATTACTTCTTTGATGAGCCAGTATATCATAATGATATATTTCGACGTCGATTCTGAATGCAAAGAAGGTTATTCCTTTGTATAGTCGATGTCTTGAAAAATTATTCAGAATATTTTCAATGGAAGATCGATGCGACAGGAAAAAATATTCGTCGCCACTTTAGAAATGTACAACGATTATCAGTAAATTGGCGTATGGAGTCCCTGCTAATCATTATGATGAGTACCTATGAATTGCTAAAATAACTACCATCCAATGCTTTTTAACTTTTGTCAATGTGTAATTGAAGTGTTCGTGGCCCAATATTTGAGAAGACTTGATGCTATCCAACACTTACTTGAAATGCATGAGTAGAGATACAACTTCCTTAGTATGTTGAGTAGTCTTGATTGTATGCATTAACAATGGAAAATTTTTTCCATCGCTTGGAAAGGCTGGTTTACTCAGGGAGATCACGACGTCCCAATAATTATGCTTGAAGTAGTTGCATATGCAGACTAATGGATATGACATGCCTTTTTTTAGGATTAAGACGAATCACCTTTATTCAACAACGTCTTACAAGGAAATGCATCCGAGGTTAATTTTACGGTTAACAATACATAATATACAAAAGGATACTATATGACTAATGGGATCTATCTAGAATGAGCTACTTTCGTCAAGAGCTTTCCATGCCTCCAGGATCTCAAGAGAAAAATGTTTAAGGAACGACAAGAGGTTGTGAGAAAGGATGTCGAGTGGACATTTGAAATGCTCTAATCTTGATGGGCAATAATTAGAGGTCCAGGACGATTTTGGTACAAGGATAATTTGAAGAATATCATGTATATATGTATTATTTTACACAACATGATTATTGAGAATGAGGGAGATGCAATAGTCAATTGGTCAGATAATGAAAGAGATCCTCCATAAATATTTCATGGTTCTATCCAAGAATTTCAAGAATACGTTGAAAGAAATTATAAGCTATGTGATAATCAACTGTATTATTAATTCGAGTCGACTTGGTTGAGCATATATGGGCAGGCTATGGTTGTCATTCATGAAAAAATAATTTATTAATTATAATATATTTAATTATCTTATGTTATGTTACATTTAATTATCTTATATTATGTTTAAATAATTTATAAGAAAGGGTGGCATTCATACCAGAGTTGTTGAGAGTTTTTTTTTATAGCGGAGAGATGTGTGAGGTTTTTACTTTTGACGTGAGTTAAACTGTTGGTGTAATTTATATTAATGGTCTAACTCAAGTTTTGATAAATGACAAGTGAGTTGTATTATGTGTTATCATGATCTAATGCATTTATCGAGTGTACAGGGTTGACTAATCTGACGGGTTAAGAGGATCTGACATCAGACAGGAAGTCCAGTCAGGATGTCCAATTCTCAATTGACGAAGTCCAGATGCAGAATTCTGGCAGGAAGTCGGGATGTTCAATTCCCGATGGGAGGAAGTTAGGATGTGCGATTCTGGTTGAAAGACCTGGTGGGTCAGATTGGACGTCGAGAAGGTAACTCAACACTTGGTAAGTGAAGGTAAGTCACTAGAGAAGAGTGACGGGCGCGTCTTGGTTGAGGAGACAACAGGCGTCAGTCTAATTTAGGTCTATTTCGAAAACTTAAATTGAGACCCTGACTAGATCCTGGTCTGGACGACAGGGTCTAAGTTATAAATTAATTATATTAATATTGTGTTAACTTTATTTTGCAAGTTAAATATTTTTTTGTTGAACTAACACATTTTGCAGAGCAAAGGAAGCATAAAATACCTCAAATAAATAGTACCCGATGCACCTTCCAAGAGACAGAAGGTGTCATACTGTTCATGGAAGGCGCTTTTGAAGGCTTGGAAGACGCCTTCTATCGAATAAAATCTGACTTCGTCGGCGATAATGATCAACACTTTTAGGGATAAACTTTTATCTATGGAAGACACCTTCCACACTCTATAAAAGAGTTGCTTGACCAAGGCTTTTATAACATCAACTCTACGAGCTTTTACGCGTCCGATTGGGCTTCCTACTACTGCTATGCTACGACGCTGCTACGCTCGACCACTACTGGGGAGCCATCCAATACCGAGCAATCAGATCATCGTCAAAAGTATTGGGTAACAAATTTAAATTATGTATTTACTTTATGCAAAAGAAAAAGTGTAGTGTGTTACACTTGTTCTACTCTTCTTGTACTTGATTCCCTCTTCTGATAGTTCCAGTAGAGGTACTTAGTGAATTATCAGTTGATAGGTCCGTAGAATCTGGGTCTTGGAGCAGGAGTCACCGAAGGCTCCGAATCAAGTAAAACCGCTTGCGTTCTTGTCCTTTTCTGTTTCTATTTTTATTTCCGCTGCACTTACTTTGATTTTAAAATCAAAAAGAAAAGTTTTTGAAAACCACATGATTTACCTCTTCTCTCACGTGCGTCTTGATCCAACATAAACCACTGTGGATGTTCTAAGCACAACGACAACGTAGATCAAAGGTTAGATTGGAGTTGGAATCTTTTGACAGCGTAGATCGGTGTTGGATCATCAATGTCGAATCTGAAGGCAGGGGCACCGGCAAGTTAGATCCGACAGCTGAGGGCTACTGGCCGAGGCTGTGAAAGCGGCCTGAGGCCAGATTAATGTGAATCACCACAGGGGGTGCACGACAGTGGCTATCCGGGGGCCAGATAGGCGGCGATGGCAGTCGGATCGACATGAGTCATGAAGGAGAGGAGATGGCGAAGGGCTACGGATTGTTGGTTAGTCCTAGGAAAATATACCGGTTCCACTGTACAAAATTTTTTGTACAAGTGTCGAATCTTTCCTTAAATAATCTATTATGTTCTTTAGAAATTAAATTAGGAATCGCAGACGGAACTTAACATCATTGTTTCCAAATTTAACTTATCTGTTCTTAATGGTTTAGATTTGAATCGCAAACGGAACTTAACACTATTGATTTAAATCCACCTATGTTATTAATTCCATTAAATATTAATTCCCAAAATTGACTTCCAGGACTGCATGGCGAGACACATGACCTTCTTGGATATGGGAGCAACCACCACCGCCTAGACAAAGCCTTTTAAGGAAAGCTAATATTTAATTTCCTTAAATAACTCTAGGTTAACCAAAAAGAACCATCGAATCACAAATTTGAAAAATAAAACAAAAGAAACACATCTTCGAAATAAATCCGAAAATCTAGAATCTAATGCCTCTTGTGTTTGGAATTCATACAAAAGAAATACAACTAGTATGATGTGGAAATTAATTACTAATTATACCTTCCTTTTGTATGCAACGACCTCTTGATCTTCTACCATATTCCTCTTCTTATCCCGGACGTTGTGTGGGCAACGATCTACCGAGATGAGAATCCACCTAAGCCACCTTCTTCTCCAAGCATGATTCGGCCACCACAAATATTCCATAAATAGATGTGATTCGGCCACCACCACCAAGCTCCAAGGGATGCTTCCTTTCTCTCCTTCTTCTCCATGCTAAAATCCGGCCATCTTCAAGCTCCATGAGATTACAAGGTCCGGCCAATGAAGAAGAAAGAAAAGGAAGAAGGAAAAATAATAGGGTCGGCCACCATCAAGGAAGAAAAATAATAGAGTCGTTTAAGCCATGAAGGCACCTCTACCCCTTCTTTTATAATCCTTGGTCTTGGCAAATAAGGAAATTTAAATAAAAAATTTCCTTAATTCTTTTGCCATGAAAAGGAAAATTTATTTAATTAAAAATAATTTTCTCTTCTCAATATACATGGCCGGCCACTTATTTCCCCAAAACAAGGAGAGTTTTAATTAAAACTTCCTAATTTATTTCCAGAAATTTATAAAAAATTTCTCCAATAATTTTTCTTTTCATGGTGGGTTATAAAAAGGAAATTTTATACAAATAAGGAAAGATATCAAATCTTTTCTTAATCTTTTGTAGAAACTAATAAAAGAGAATATTTAATTTTTAAAACTCTCTTTTAAATTATGATCATGGTTAAAAAGGAAAGTTTTCTCAAAATTAAAATCTCCTTTCAATCTACAAATAAGGAAAGATTTCAAATCTTTTCTTAATCTTTTGTAGAAAGCTATAAAAGGAAAGATTTAAATTTTAAACTCTCTATTAAAACCATGATATCCACATAAGAAATAATTTTAATAAAAATCCTTTTTAATATTATAGTGGTCGGCCACCTAAGTTTAGGACCCAAGCTTTGGCCGACCACCAACTTGGCTCATCCACTTGGTCTTGGCCGACCCTAGCTTGGGTTCCAAGCTAGTTTGGCCGACCCCATTAGGATGGGTAAGAAGGTGGGTATGTGGTGGGTATAAATCTCTATATACAAGAGGCTACGATAGGGACCGAGAAGAGGAATTGGTTTTGGTCTCCCGATGAAATTAAGCTTCCCGTGTTCGCCCCGAACACACAACTTAACTTCATCAATAATAATTCATACCACTAAAGAATTATTATTGAACTACCGCACCAATCCCAAATTACATTTTTGGGCTCCTTCTTATTATGAGTGTGTTAGTCTCCCTGTGTTTAAGATGTCGAATGTCCACTAATTAAGTGAGTTACTGACAACTCATTTAATTAATATCTTAGTCCAAGAGTAGTACCACTCAACCTTATCTTCATGTCGGACTAAGTCCACCTGCAGGGTTTAACATGACAATCCTTATAAGCTCCTCTTGGGGGCATTATCAACCTAGATCACTAGGACACAGTTTCCTTCTATAATCAACAACACACACTATAAGTGATATAATTTTCCAACTTATCGGGCTTATTGATTTATCGAACTAAATCTCACCCATTGATAAATTAAAGAAATAAATATCAAATATATGTGCTTGTTATTATATTAGGATTAAGAGCACACACTTCCATAATAACTAAGGTCTAGTTCTTTTATCAAGTCAGTATAAAAATAACTTACCTAAAATGGTCCTACTCAATACACTTAGAGTGTACTAGTATAATTTATTAGTCAAGATAAACTAATACCTAATTACACTACGACTATTCCAATGGTTTGTTCCTTTCCATCTTAGTCGTGAGCAATTGTTTATAATTTATAAAGAACCGATAACATGATCTTCTGTGTGTGACACCACACACCATGTTATCTACAATATAAATTAATTGAACAACTACATTTATCATAAATGTAAACATTTAACCAATGTGATTCTTATTTCTAGATAAATGTTTATACCAAAAGCTAGGCTTTTAGTATACATCCGAACACGGACGACGTCAAACCAAAGGCGGTAGAGCCTTGTGCGTCGAAGAGAAGGGGTGGCATCGGCGTCTGAAAATGGGGGAGATGATGAGTGGCCCTGCGATGACAGGGCCTCCCGGGAGAGAGAAAAGGGAGAGGTGGCGCTGAGGGAGATGGAGGTAGAGCCGAAGGCGACGCTTGGGCTACCAGCGTGTAGAGGAAGATGGAGGTGACGCTTGGGTTGCTGGCGCGCCTGTGAGGAGGCGATTGGAGGGTGGTCATCGGAGTACCAAAGGGCCGGAGGCGTTGGCGTCAAGTTCCCTAGCAGCGATGGAAGCGAGAGAGGGGTGGTGATGGAGCGGATCTGGCGGTCATCGGAGGCTAGAGAGAAGATCCAGTGGTCGCCGGTGGCTAGAGAGCAAATCCGGTGGTAGTCATCCAATAGGCAGCTACGCCCAAGAAAAGGAAAAAGGGCCTCAGCTTCGTCAAAGCCAAGCCCTAAAAAAGGGGCATCACTGTGAAATATTCCCTCTCCCATTTTGTATCCACATCCTTACCCCCATCACATATAATTTTTATAAGGTTAAAATACCTTTAACCCCCTATGTTTTTTTTGCCATAGCATTTTGCCCCCTTGCTATGTTTAAAAAATAATATTTAAACCCCTTTGACCAAAAGTCAAATGTGAGAAATCTTATAAAAGATAATTGTGTTTTTATCTTTTTTTAATTAATTTTAATAATAACCTCAAGAGGGAAAAATCACATTGAATTGACTATTATGTCATTGATAAAAATCCTCATGAAATTCATACATGCACCAGTATTAACAATAGAAAATAATAACTCTGAAAAGGATAATCAGCCAAAAACTCATTACACAATCCTCACTAAATGAAAAAAAAAAGAGAGAATTCTAAATTGATGAACTAAAATCAAATGCAAAGGGAACAAAGTTCATCATTAAAAATCTCCTCCTCATCATCAAATGTGGAATACAATGAATAAAAGATAATTGTGTCATTATTTTGTTTATTATTTTTGATAATAATCACATTAAATTGACTATTATATTCTTTGATAAAAATTCTCATAAAATTCATACATGTACCTGCATAAATAACAGAAAAACATCAACTCTGAAAAGGATAACCAACCAAAAACTCATTTCACCACTCTCATCAAATCAAAAAAGAGTCAGATTCTAAATTGATGAATCAAAATCACTACTACTTCAGTGTACGCCATATTTGATGATGAAAAGGGCGCTGGGGGCGAACGTATTCGCCTTTTGCCACAATATTTGATGATGAAAAGGAGATTTTTAATAATGAACTTTGTTCCATCTTCATTTGATTTTGATTTATCAATTTAGAATTCTGACTTTTTTTATTTAGTCAGAGCGATGAAATGAGTATTTGGTTGATTATCCCTTTTAGAGTTGTTACTTTTCTATTGTTATGCCAGTGTATGTATGAATTTTATAAATATTTATATCAAAGAATATAATTTTTAATTTAATATATTTTCCCCTCTTCATGTTATTATTAAAAAATAAAAAAATAAGTGTATAATTATCTTTTAAAAAAATTCTCACATTTGATGTGGCCAAAGGAAAGTTAAATATTATTTTTTTAAACACATGTGGCAAAATGTATTGGATAGAAAACACAATGGTTCAAGCCTTCAAAGTATTTTAGCATTTTTATAATTTTGTAAATTATCTAAAATACTGAAAAAAGATAATCTCTTTGAGGAATAATTCTAAAAAATTCATTTAAGGTCTTTTATTTAATAAATAAATAAAAACATCCATGATTGCAAGAATTAGAGGCTCTTTTGATTTCTTTTATTACAATTTTAAATTGAAATTGGACGACAAATTAATTATTAATTTCTTTCTGTTAATTAGTATTATAATATATATATCTAAAAACCCAAAAACTAATGCATAATAAGTAAAAATTAGTAATTTTGTTATTTTATAGTTGAAATATGTGGTGGTAGCCTGGTAGGGAAGCCAGAGTCACTTGTCATTCACGTGACTAGTACGTGAGA
Source organism: Zingiber officinale (assembly GCF_018446385.1). Classification (NCBI taxonomy): domain Eukaryota; kingdom Viridiplantae; phylum Streptophyta; class Magnoliopsida; order Zingiberales; family Zingiberaceae; genus Zingiber; species Zingiber officinale. Next base: position 98,784,159 of record NC_055996.1, read on the forward strand.
TCACGCGGCCCACGATAAGCCGGACCCGTCGACAGCGCGACCATCCAACCGCAACCGATGCAAAACACTTGGTACCTATCTCGATGTACCCGAAAGAACACCAATGTTTCCCTGCTGGCCACGTGTCATGCTGTCCCAAATTCAGTGACACGAACGCGTTACAACCAGGCGTCCGAACGATTTCGGATCTCACTCCCGCTGTCGAACTATACTTTGTGTTTTTAAGGTCGCTAAAAAATCCGCACCAGAGGATGGTGACTGTGCAATACTTTGTGTTTGAGAGATTTAATAACATATTTTAATATATATATATATATATATATAATTGTCCTTGTACAAATACGGTATGTATGTGATTTAGTATTGTCGGTTCCATTACCATTATAAATCATAGGGTAATTTGTTATAATACAGTGATTCTGGAAAGTCGGATAGTATTTTATATCTGTTAAAAATTAATTTCAAAATATCTTTTTGCTTATCAGCACCCTAAAATAATAATAATTAAGAACGAGGTTTCCTTATCACGAGTCAATTGGCGGCTTAAATAGTGAATTAAAAAAAATACTAAATTTTTCAAAAAATTAAATGGAATTTTATTATTGTAATAATTAATTCAACAAAAAGGATCAAATCGGATTTAGAGCATTTAATATGATTAAATAATTTTCAATTGGCGGGTCCTGCCGAATAATAACCCAACAATTATGAATACTTTGAAAGTGAAATGATGAAAATAGTTTGAAAGTGAAATGATGAACTATTTTTTAAAAAATATAAATTATCCTTTAAAATTCATTTATTTTTAAAAATAGTTTTTTATACAATTTTAAAGAGATGTGCTTTTCCCAACCTTATGACACTCTCCCCTCCTGGCCCCACTTATTGTTTTTTTTTTTTTACCCTTAAGAGTATTCATAATAACACTAAATATTTCTCTCAAATATTTATGATTCCTATGTCCACATCATCAATCAAATATCTCATTTCTTAAATATCTCAAATCTCATAATCAAATATCCTCTCAACCAAATATTTATGAGTCTCACCTACCAAATATCTTACTCTCAAATATCTCAAATTATATAATAAAATATCTTTAAAAATTAATCATTACCCCTTGTGGGGCTCACTTACATACCACCTAAAATGAAATCATCGGGCATAAAGTTGATTTCTATTCACCTTTCAAATTTCCTCCACAATAAAGATATTTGAGAGGAGAGATAGTTAGAGAAATATCTCCTCCAATATCCCAATTAGAGATGCCCTTGTACCTCTTCTTATTCTCCTCCACATTTTATTTTATTTTATTTTGTTTTGTTTTGTTTTATTGATTTTTGTTTTTTAATCAGATTTTTTTATCAATTTTATTTTTTTCAATGAATTTTTTTTATTATATATTTATACTCTTTTATTTATTTTTAGTGGTAAATTTTCGCATCACACTCCCTTCCCAACCCCTTTATTATTTACCTTTTTATTTTTTTTTAATTTTTTTTATTTTTTATTAAGTATTTTCTTATCAAGAATGTTATGCTGCTTTTTATATTTGTAATATGAGATCGGATCCTCTGCCCCTAATTTTCTATCCCTATGTCTCAATCGTCATCTTCAGCTCACTATCGGTGCCCTTCGACCGTCGCCTCGACCATAACTATACCCTAAGGGAAAGGTGAACCCAGGGGGGTCACCATCGGCGTCGAAATTTGGCCGAAAAGGGACTCAGATCGACGATGAAGGAAAATCTGCTTAGATCCGGCTGAATTTCGACGCCGAACGTGCCAATGATGACCTCACTGCGTTCACCTTCCCCTATGATATATTTTTAATCGGGATGACGATCGGAGGCCACTAGCGGTGGGCTGGAGTGATGAATAGGATACGGGGACATGTGATATTGGGACAGAGGATTTGATCTCTTATAATTTTTTGATTTTTTTAATAGTAGATTTTAGAGGTTATTATTTGTAAAAAAATTAAAAGTAAAATATGGATAAAAAATAAAAAAAATGATGAAAAAATAATAAATAAAAAAATAAAACTAAAGAAGTAAATAATTTTTTTAAAAAAATAAAACTAAAGAAGTAAATAAAATTGAAAAAATAAAAAAGACTTGTTATTTTTTAAAAAGGGGTAAAAATGTCATTTAACGACGCGGGGCCGGGGAAGCAATTATCAATTTTAAAATTATCAAAAAATTTCATAGGGTTTTCCCTTAGTCTTGTCTAGTGCGTTCGTATTTTTTAAATAATTTTTTTCCAATCAATTTATAGTGTCTTTTATTTTAATTATTTCTGGGTAATTTTTACTGTAATTATAATATATATAAAGTGTATTTTTTTAATATCGATAAACAAAAATTAATCTGAATATTTTTTTTTATTTTCAATCAGATCAACTTTATACTATTCTAAAAAAAAATATTAGCATGGTTAGTCATCTGATAAGATGAAAATATAGTGAATACGCTAGTCTTATCAATGTTTTGTTCATTTCATTTTAAATGTATAATATTTAAAATTGTTCATTTTTTAAATAAGTATTATATTTTCAGAAATAATACATTATGTTAAATATAACTGGGGGCATTTTAAAAAATAGGTAAACTCTGAGAGGTGAAAGTAAATATTGCTAAATTTCTCTTAGATAAGAAATTAATAAATATTAAGGTTTGGTCGTCTTCTCGATTTCCTTCGCGGTGCTCCTCTTTCACAGGGCAGCGGCCGGTTCCCCCTTCCTTCGCCGTCCTAAGAATTTGCTGCAGCTCCGACTGGGTTCTTCCTCTTCCTTCCGTCCCCCCTCCTTTTTGTTCTCCTCTTCGTGCTGCAGTTCGTCTTCTCCGGGTTTCCAAGTGATTAGCTGTTTTGCGCGGGAGCCGCTCGACGCCGGTGGAGAAGAGAGACATGGAGGCTTCTGCTTCTAGATCCAGCAAAGGATTCGATGATGAGGACGAGGAGTCGTCGGAATTTGGCAGGAGGGAAGGCTCCTCGCATAGAGGTGAAACTCCTTTGCCCGGTTAACCCTTGCTTTCTGATCGCGATGCTATGCTTGTTTTGCCTCTTCTATATGTGATCACTACTAGCCTAAGAGTATTGGCTGGTAAATAATGTGGAAATTTATGCTCCGGTTTTCCTGAATGCAAATACATTTTAAGTTGTTGCGAACGGGGAAGGCATTGTTTTGGGGATTTTCTTAGCATTAAATTTGTTGATGGGTGCACTTCAAATGTTTCTCTGGGACGTTGCTTTCTTTTGGTTGTCAAGAGATCTCCTGAATTCTTAATCTTATCTTATCGATGGTAGTAGATTTGACCATCAAAGTAGATGGGAAGGGAAGTGGCACCGATGACCTTCCCACTTCGCCAAGGTCAAAGCATTCTGCGATGGAACAGCGGAGAAGAAACAAAATTAATGACAGGCAAGTAACCGTTCAGTAACGTATGCCTAATTCCAAATTTCATATTGAGCTGTCTTGTCTATTCTCATCCTTCTGACAGTTGATGTAACTGTATGTGATATGCTTTGCTAACTGTTTGTCTTATGTGGAGTGGCATTATATGCAACTTTGCGTACTGCACGAGAGGAATAGTTTACTGACCAATTGATGATTTGCACTTTGGCTTTTTTAATTCTCAATCGGTAAAAGTACTAGACAAAATACAGTTAGATGTGATTTTGGATCCTAATTGTTACTACAGTGTTTTTTTTTTGGTCTTCCGGCAAACTAATCAAGTTGATTTAAGTAAGAAAAGCCAGGAGTGTGGTTATAGTTTGACTTAATGATAAAAAATGGCATTAGTTTTGATACTTTTGGAAATGATTGACTTGCTCAGAGAAAGCCCTGTTTTTCCCTTTCTCTTTGGACGGGAGTCAGCTGGACTATTGATATTGACAGATAAATAACTGTTCCTATGCTCTTTTAGCATAGGAACATATATTGCTAGAATTTTAGTCTTAGTTCACTGAAATGATTGAAGGAAAGGAGTTGAAGAAGCAGATGCCATTTGGCTGTATTCATTTCTTGACCTGAGGTGTGGTACTTTTGCTACTTGTATTGCTATGGTTATTTCAACATACAATAAACTTTCTTAGCTTAGGTGAGAAGATGCCAATATGTATTCTTGGCTGCTATTCTGAGGCATCACGGATTACAAGGGTTGAAATTGATATGTTAAAATGAGCAAACAGTGAGATTTATAGGCATGGGGCATGGTGGTTCAAATTCCCCTCATTCCTCAGTCTAGGTTCACCAAGTTGTGGAGTGTTTGCTCATTTTGCATCTTGTATAGTGGGTCGCTGTTTCTGTCACATTTTTAGAACAAGTAATTGGATTCCATGTGCTGACAATATTCCATGTACAGATGTGATGCGATTGTTTGCCACATAACGCCCAGTCATATTTGGAGTTTCTTTTATTATCTTGGATTCTAAACTTCTTAATGAAAAGATGACCATTTTGCAACTTCTTTTTGACTATAATGTACCATTAATGTATCTTAATTCTTAAATGATGCTCAATGAAGTGCCTTGAACTAATTGGCAGAAGTGTACATGATTAATGATGCAAGGAAAACTAAAAAGTCAGGAAGGGAAGAAAATCAAATCATACTATTAGTTGGATTTAAAGTAAATATTTAAGAAAGAAGAATAAAGAACGAGTCTGGATTTTCCACAAATATGCAATTTCCTTAACCAATATGCAATTTTCCACAAAATTTAAGAAAATCAAATCACACTATTAGTTGCAATTTTCCACAAATATCAGACAAGGTTATGAATCAACATGACTATTTTTTTTTAAAAAAAAAAGTACACAGGAAATTGTTGATGCCCAACTCAAAGTGTTAGTATCAAATGCCACATGTCCAACACAACTATAAAAATGTAAATGAAAAGTTTTAAGTATGAGAGAATGGTACCTTTTAGAGCTTTGAATGATCTAGATAAAGAACTAGGTTAGGCAATTTCTCCTATTCTATTTGTCGTGCTAACAAATCTACTTTGAAGTCTTACAAGGCAACTTGGATAAAGTAGAAGTAATTGGAGAGTTCGTTGTCTATACTTCAAAAAAATCCTTATCACATCTAAATCTCTTTGAGAAGGGAGTGATTCTAGAGCAATCCTATTAGGCCAAGTAGGTGGAAGAATAAATCAATGTTTCAAGGCTAAGTGTTGATTGTCATATTACAACAACAACAACCAAGCCTTATCCACTAAGTGGGGTCGGGTGTATAGATCCTTTTACGTCATTGGGATTCTTCTCCTTGTCATCATCTATACTTAAATAAATTTTATCTAATTTTATTATTACTAACCAAGTCTTTTTTGGTATTCTCTTCTTCGTTTGATGTGCGTATTTGTCATAGTTTCACATCGCCTAACTGGAGCATTTATTAATCATTACATGTACGTACCATCTTAAACGTATCTCTCGAAGTTTTTCTTCAATAGATGTAACTCCGACTTTCTCTCTAATGCTATCATATCTTATTTATCCATCCTCTTATGCCCACACATCTACCTTGACATTCTCATCTCTGCAACTCTTATCTTCTACTCATGTGCTCAAGTCATTGCCTAACATTCAGCGTCATATAACATAACAGGTCTAACGTCATAAAACACTCGACGCTCTTCTCCATTTCAACTATCGTACTTGTATTCTATGTAAGACACGTCTCTCAATCCCTCATCATTTTGCAAAAATGATTCTAAATACTTAAAGCTTTAAGTTTCAGACAACTCGTTGTCTCCTATCTTAACAATTGTCTCATTACGTCTAATATTGTTAAACTTAAATTCTATATATTTTATCTTTACTCTACTAAGCCTAAAACTTTTCACTTCTAATGTTTCCTACCAAGATTCTAGTTTAACATTTACTCTTTCACGTGTCTCATCTACCAAAATAATATCATCTCTAAACAACATACACCACGATACTGTATTTTGAATGTGTCCAGTTTGCTCATAATTAGTATAAAAAGATAGACTTAGAGTTGATCATTGATGTAATCCTATCTTTATTGGAAATGTTTCAGTTAATCCACCTGAATTCTTCACTCTAGTCGTTACATCCTCGTACAGATCCTTAATTAGTTCAATATATGTTACGTTAATACCTCTCTTTTCTAGAATTCTCCATATAATTTCTAAGTCAATGAATTCCATGTGTAGATCTTGTTTTTTTTCAATTAGTTGTTTGAGAAGATGTATAGCTTCTATTGTCAACCTTCTAGGCATGAATCCAAATATTTATTTTTTGGTCACTCTGGTCGTTGCATCCTCATACATATCCTTAATTAGTTCAATATATATTACGTTAATACCTCTCTTTTCTATAATTCTTCATATAATTTCTAAGTCAATGAATTCCATGTGTAGATTTTGTTTTTGCTCATGATACTTTTCTATTAGTTGTTTGAAAAGATGTATAGTTTCTATTGTCAACCTTCTAAGCATGAATCTAAATATTTATTTTCGGTGACTGTGGTCTCCTTAATCTTTTTTCGTTTACTCTTTTCCAAAGTTTGTGTGACTCATTGATTGTCATAGGCTCATAGCTGAAAGATATTGTTTCCTTTGCCAACCAATACAGATACCAATACTATGTCGGCATGAGTAAATGTGATTGTGTTGGCCAATATTGTTTTGGTGATACTGATCGAGGATTATCTTGTCTAGTATAGTATCAATCAAGGTGAAACTTATCTAGGATAGGACAATACTGACAAAAATAGAAAGGTTCTCTTCCTTATTACTCATCCTTCATTTCAGTCTGTCTGTTATAGGGAGAAGATGAAACATTGTAAAACAAGAGGGGAAGGGAGGCACAAAAAAAGAAGCACCACCAGCAACATGTAGAAGTGATATTAGAAGTAGAGGATCGAGATGTTTCTATTTCGTCTACTTGTACTTGCGTTTATTTTATTTCATGTGTTAGTTCAAGTTCAACTCCTTGTAGATAACTGAAATATACTATGGAAATATGGAGAAATCACTTCCAATGTTAAATGTTTTAGAAGTATTATTTAATATGTATCTTAAATTATGAGGTTGATCTAGTCAGGATGTAACAAGAATGAATGTTCTCATGTGATGTACAACTCTCATTTTGGTATTAATCAAATATAATTTGTTATGTTTTTGTAACTTGTTGCTACAAAATTTTAATTCAATTCATTTTCTAACTGCTATAAACATATATTTGAAGATAAACAAATTAGTGAAAGGGGCTTGGAAGGATAGTTTGAAACTTGGAAGGAATGTTATAGGGGATCTCTGACATAACTGCAATACATATTTTCATTAGATATTTCCATTGAACATTTATTTCTAAATTTTACATCGTCTCATGCAGTTTAGCATTTTGAGTGTTTGTTTGCTATTATGATTCATAATTTAGAGTTTTAGAATCCCCACGAGAACTTTCATTTGATTGATGGATCCAACAACTAATTTGATGGGTAATTGAAATTAGACCTTTAGACATTATCTTTGAACTGCTTCTTATTCTTTGATTTGTGAAATGGCATTAACTCATTCTATGATCCACGTAGATATGAATATAAGGTCATGTTTGGTTTTGCACCAATGCTATTTTCTAGTCTTTTCTTATTTGGAATACAAGTGTCAACTGACAGCTTAGTTCTCTATTTGATATGTTTAAGGCCATTTGTTCTTAAATCAGAAATTGGAGAATTCATTTTACAAATTAAAACTTTATCAAACTTGGAACTGAAGAAGATTGATATTAGTGAGTGTTTGACTGAATTTATCTTTATTTCTCTATCAATCCTCTTGTGCTATACCAATGATTTTGATTGTAATTGTATAGTATCTCTGCATAATTTATTCCTCTGTTTATAGTGTTATAGGTATTTCTTTGTTCAGATAAACATGATTCAATACTTGCTATTTTTTTACTTATTTGTATGTGAACTTTTTGTGCTAGTAGATTTCAGATACTTTGTGAACTCATACCACATAGCGATCAAAAGAGAGATAAAGCATCATTCCTTTTGGAGGTATATATGAGGCTGACAATTTCCAGCAAACTTCTCCTTTCATTCTGTTATCCAGTTCTTATATTGCTACACTTCTAATTATATCATGAGCCAGGTCATTGAATACATACAGTTTTTACAAGAGAAGGTACAAAAGTATGAATCATCTTTCCCAGGATGGAATCAGGAGAATCCCAAATTAATGCCTTGGGTAATAGTTCGTTAAGCTCTGTTATGCTTGTACATGACAATGCATAGTATTCCTTGAAATACTCAACTCCTAGTGTCCAGTAGTTTTATTTATTTATTTTCTTTTGAATTTTAATTGTATCAGCTTTGTGTGCTATGGCATTTATGATTTATAGCTGTGATAAAACGTCTGTTAATACATCTTTTTTCCTGAAAAGATCTTTACTTTGAAGGTCAACCTAGTACTAAAATGCAGATTTTGGATTATACTACTAATCCGAAGTAGTTAATATTTTTAAAATAATAGAAAAGAGGAAACACCATATCACCTCGACTGGTGGATCATCTCAGGTCAGCCAGCACAAGAACTATCATGTTTGCTAATTATTACACTAATGGATCACCTTTTGCTAGCATAAAAATACTCTCAAAAGGTTCAGTGACCTTGGCGAACATTACTTCATACATATATATACTATAAACATATATATTGTGCTAGGAACAAGGGAAATACATTTTATATGCTTTATATTGTAAAAGTAAAGTTTGGCATAGCTGTTCTTTCCCTCTACTTCATACTTTTTTACTTTGGGACTCATTTGTTTCGAAGCTAATTATCTTTTGGATCGATCATTCACTTTATGGTTCATCAAAGTCAACAGAATATATTGTCACAACTATTTTGTTGTTTCCGTCTTTGCCTTATGACATCCAGGAGCACATATTTAGTTGGTTGAAGTTTCAAATTTGTTCTTTCTAGATGAGTCCAAATTAGGTTCGAAGTCCTAATTAGTTATGGACATCAAGGGAACCAGACTAATTTTTTTTCTTTGGCTTTTAAATTTCTTTGGCAGGTAAAAGTTTATTTCAGATCATTCTGGAAAAATGCAGAGGTGCCTGTTATTAAAGAACTGGAATATTAGAGATATACATTTTAGTGCATCTCTCTTTATGACTTATCATGAAACCAGTATTTGCAGCGTGCATTGAAATACTCCTACTCACAGGTTAACCAAATCCCTATAGATGGTTTACCTGATCCGTCGCAAGTTATTAGGAGTGGTTCTACTCATGCATTCTCAGGACATTTCGATGAAGGAGATATCCCTGTTACACCAACTTTGATCCCAAATGCACAGAACCAAATAGAATCAGACGCAACTGGTGGTGTACAGTACATGATTGATAGTGCTACAGGTTGTGTTCGTAAGTAGGATGTAATCTCTGTTTTTGCTCCTAAGTTAAATTTCTTTTAATGCAATTGGTCTTTCTACGACACACTGAATATTTACTTTGTATTGCAGCTAACATGCCAGCTCAGGCTCAGTCACTTTGGTTAGGGTCATCCAGCCCTGCTGATTGTGCTGCCAGTAATGAGATGTTGAATGACCAAGACGACATGATAATTGATGAAGGCACAATTAATGCGTCTTCTAACTACTCTCAAAGGTGCGTTCTAAATTAGTCAATAGATTAATCTTCATGCAATAGCACCATTTGCCTTATCTTCATTTCCTTTTTTTTGCTAATTATGAGAGTTATCCTTGAAATATTATAACATTTACTATGATGATGTATTTAACATATTTAGGTACATTTGGTACGGTTTCGTGTGCATAAACTGAATCAAAACTTGTTACACAATTTTCCCTATGTGGCTTGTTCCTTTATGCACTTTATCAGAATTCTATCTAGCCTGAGTTCATGAACTATAACTAAAAATGCATGCTGCCAAACAGCCTTCTGACGACTCTCTCTCAAGCATTACAAAGCTCCGGTATGGATCTATCACAAGTCAGTATCTCCGTTCAGATTAATCTTGGAAAGCGTTCATCCAACAAGCGATCTGATACGGCTGCTACATTGTCCAATTCCAAGGTATAAATTGCATGTACTCTTCTCCATGTTTCCTTTGTTGAAAATTTGAAACAGCAAACAAATATATCTCTTGCATAAGGCATGTAATCTGCGTTTCAATATCTTACATGTATCACAAACCTGTAATATGAGTGATTCACATGATCACTTCACCTTTTCCTTCCCCTTAATGTTCATAGGGTCCTGATGAGACTGCGCTAACTAAACAAGCAGTCGCTGCTGCACCCTCCGTTGCCAGAAACATCAGTGAGGAATCTTCACGAGCATCCAAGAGACTCAAAGCAGCACGCAACAGTTAGTGCTTTCTTCCTTCGTCTTTGTCCAGTCAGTATGTTAATGAATTGTAGAAGAATGTGTACATTCTGATGATCTTGCGACAAGAACTGTTGTCGCCAATGCATTCTGCAAAAAGGCTTTCTTTGCTGTCTGCGAAGCTGCTTCCCTGTTTCCAGTTCTCAGCCTCCTTTCCATTTAAGAAAGTAATTGTTGTTGTAAGATATCAGATAATTGTCCCATTGTCATTGAATTCATGTGAACTTGCACACATGCCTGCTAATCTCGATATGTACTAACCTGCTTGTCGTTAAGATTGAGTTATGATGTTGGATAACAAATGCTGGATGGTTTGATGAAGTTAAATATCTATGTTGTGACAACAAATTCTTTCTTAAAGCTCTTTTTTTAAAATCTTCTTTGATAAGCTAGATCCAAAACTCGTGCAGGGAAAACTGGACAATCACAATTCAGATGCATCTCCAAAGATGTCATGATTTCAATCACAATTGATGGAGACGCTCCGATGTCATGATTTCACCATTAGTTCAATCGCTGTACTCCTTCACACATATTACAAATATGCATCTCCAATTGCATTTGCAAACCCTAAAAAAAACAAAAATCAGTTTGACTTTATGCTATACACAACCAGAAGAAAACTCGAATCTAAAATTCTATTTTTCTTGTGTGTTCCGTTGACTTTATGTCGACCTCTTTGCCGGGAATGAACCCGTGGACGACCACGGTGTAGTCGACGACCACCGTCGCCTTCACCAAATCCAAGCGGCCCAGGCCGAACTGGACCGGGGCCCGCACGTGGATCCTTAGAGCGACGTCACCCTTCCCCTTCTTCCCGCTCACGACCGCCGCCGCGGCTGCTCTGGCGCCCCGCCCGCGCACCGCCACTGCGATCTTCGTCGCGTTGCGCGGCCGCTGGAGGAAGGCCGGCAGGTCGCCGGAGCCAAGCCTGCCCCCCCGGAAGCTCACCGCCACGGAGCCGCCGTGGCTGTACCTGAGGAGCACCCTGCTGCTGGGGTTTACGAGGAGCAGGGCGAGGCCGAGGTCGGCGGAGTTGGCGGCGACGCGGCGGAGCTCGAGGTGCTCGACGAAGATGGCCGGTGCCCGAGGATCGAAGCAGATACCCAGGAGGAGGAGGAAGACGACGACGAAGAGGAGGACGGCAAGGAGGGCGGAGCAGAGGCACCGGCCGCGGCCGCACTTCGAGGAGGAGTGGCGGCCAGAGAGGTAGGAGGGGAGGGCACGGCGGTAGGGAGGTGGGCGCAGGGGAGGGATGGAGACGGGGAGGGCGGAGGCCTTGTCACCGGCGGTAGCTGCGGCGGCGGCGGGCAGAGGAATGTCCAAGGTGTGGGTCATGGCGGGGGTTGGTGGATGGAGGTGGGGTCCATGGGAGGAGAAGAGGAGTAGAGGGAGGTGACGTGGAGAGATACTCCTGCCATTAAGATCGTCTCTACACTTGTTGGGCGAGGAAGAGGGAGGTTTAGAAATTGGAGCAACTTTGGAGGTAGAGGACCTCTTTGCACAACTATTAAGGAAACAATTTAAGAGAGATTTATTTTTAATATAATATTTTTTAATTTTAAGGGCAATTGACCTCAGATATGCCTCGTAAATTATTATCTGAGATAACAGTAGCACCACGGGGCACAGATCAGGGTCCTGATCAGCTTTAAATTCGTCCGATTCAACTCTACCTTTCAAAGCCTGGCGTAGTAGAGCCGCTAGTAGCTCCATGAGATGTGGTCGTTATGTAGGCGGCCAACAACTCCAAAAAATGGAGTTGCTACGCAGGTCGTCATCAGCTCAAGGGACGTGACAGTTATAACAAGTCGCCACAGTTATAATAAGTTGTCAACAGGATTGCGACAATTATAACAAGTATGAATTATGAAAGATAACTTAAGAATCGAGATCACCACTTCATCCCCTAAAAAAGATAACAATGATTACGACACAAGAGAGGGAATAAGCAAGATATTTATTGCTTTTCGCTTTTCACTTTGTCGTTGTTTTTCCTATTCGACTCTTTTTTCGTCGGAGGGGTTACATCAAAGCACCCCATGCTCTCCTAATTTCTTTTCAATCATTCTAATGGTTGGTGATCTTCGCCTGTAGTTCGATCCCCTAATTCTCTCAGACGAGATCCTTTAGTCTCGTCTGAGAGGATCCCGTCTGTCCTGATTCGTCTTTGGATCAGGGGCAGTGATTCGAGGGATTCAATGGTCCCCACCTGTTTAGTAGACGGGGGGCCATTGAATCCCTCCAATCACTGCAATGGACCAGGCGAACCAGAGGATTCTTGCTCTGGTCCTCTACCTTTGCTCTTCTCTTAGTCCCGTACAAAATCGATTCATTTATTTATTTGCGGTACCCATTTTAAAACGCAAAAAATGCAACATCGGTTCATTTAGGCATGTGCAATACCCATTTCAAAAGGCAAAAAAAAATACAAAAATAGTTCATTTACGCATGTGCAGTACCCATTTCAAAACACAAAACGCAAAACTCGTGACTTCCTGTGACCTCCGATGACAATTGAACACAACGGTCCTTCGAAGCTCTGAGAAGCACGTCGTCGACGACCCAAGGCTCTAACTCCTACGACAGCGGCCAGCTCTGAGGCCCCGTCCTTCCCTCGACCCTTGACAACCTAAGCTCCGAGTTCCACCCTCGACGACTGATTTGTAAGTACTTTTTTGCCCTAATTTTGGCCATTACTATTTTTGGATTTTTTTCACTATTTTTATAGCCCTAAATTTATTATTTTTTTCTGCAGGATCAGAGTAATTATCATAGATAGTGAATCTACGAGTTATTGTCATTTGAATTTTGAAGGAAATGAAGATAGTCAGGAAGGTGACTTTGATATTATTGATGAAAGTAATAAGATTCAAGTTGATGAAGGAGACTTTGATATTTTGCATTGTTTGATTGAATATCTGTATTGATTGTTTGAATTTTTTTTACATTGTTTGTTTGATTTTAAAGGCTTGAATAATAAAAAAATTTGGATATTTCACAAATGGGACTGGAATTTGAGACAGAAGAGGATGCATATCAATTTTATTTGACATATACTAAAAAGGTTAGATTTGGCGTAAGAAGAGGTAAAACCACAATGATAAATCGGATAAATTACGTAATAGGATTTTTTTTATTGTTGTGCACAAGGTAAAAGAAGAAAAAACAAATGAGATCTTTATGTCAAAGCAAGTCGTGGTGAAACAAGATTTGGTTGTGATGCTAAAATGAAGATTAGTAATCGAAAAAATGACAAACTTACTGTGATGTAATTTGTTAAAGAGCATAATCATTATCTCTCAGGTCTAAACAAAATGCACCTTTATAAAAGTCATAAGAATATATATTCTTCTGCAACAATACAGATTGAGATGACAAGTGATGTGGGAATCCTCCCAAAAGCATTTCATGATTTTATGATGAGTCAAGTAGGTAGGAGGGAGATTTTAGGTTGTATTTATGAGGATTACAAAAATTACTTGTGATACAAAAGAACAATAAATATGAAACTTGGGGATATAGGGGGTGTATTGGAATATTTACAAAAAATGCAATTCAATTATCCTAATTTTTTTTTATGCTATTCAAGTTGATGAAGATGATTTGATTACTAATATATTTTGGTCTGATGCTAAGATGAGAGCTGATTATGCTAATTTTGAAGATGTTATCTGCTTTGACACAACATACAGAAAGAACAATGAAAGTCGTCTAATTGCGTTGTTTGTAGGTGTTAAGCATCATAAACAATCCATACTTTTTGGTATAGCTTTATTATATGATGAAATCAGTTTGACGTTTGAGTGATTGTTTGATACATTTACTAAAGCTATTCTTACAGATCAAGATATAGCAATGACAAAGACATTAGCTTTCAGATGGCCTGAAACACATCATCGTTTGTGCATTTGACACATTTACCACAATGTCGTCATACATTTGAGTAGAGTTTTTTCTCAATTTAGGGAGTTTGCTAAAGATTTTACTTCATGTGTATATGATTTTGATGAAGAGGAAGATTTTATTTCAGTATGGAACATGATGTTAACCAAGTATGCACTTGAAGACAATGATGGGTTGAGACACATGTACAACATCAAGGAAAAATGTGCTTTAGTATATGGGCAGCAAATATTTTGTGTGGATATGACTACAACCTAAAGAAGTGAGAGCATGAATAGTATTGTGAAAAGGTATGTCACTTATAAACACAAGTTTTTAGACTTCTTCAATCACTTCCAAAGATTCCTTGATGATCATCAATATGAAAAATTAAAAGTTGATTTTAGATCAAGTATAATTGTTCCATGCATGTTTAATGTTTCCAATTGATATTTTAAGGCATGCTAGTGAAATTTATACTCCTAAAGCATACAAATATTTTCAATAGGACTGGTGCTTATCTCATGATTGACTAGAAATTTATGAGGATGTTGATACATTTACAAAATATAAAAGTATTTTTTACAAGAAGAGAAACTATCATATAGTTACACTAATAAGAGTGTGAAAAAATTGTGTAGCAGTAGAAAAATATGAATTTGCTGGGATTTTGTGGATCGAAAAGAATTTAGATATCTCCACAATAGTATGATATTGTCCACTTTGGGCCTAAGCCTCATGATTTTGCTATTGGGCTCTACCCAAGAAGCTTCATGCCAATGAAAATATCTTTTCTCTTACAAACCCATGATCTTTCCCATGTGTTTTCAATGTGGGACTATGTTTGCAACTTTGCAATCCCAACAATCTCCTCAAACAAAGGATCGACCCACCAGGTTTTCCTGCCGTTGCCCCTCCGTCCACCTGACCTACTAGAACTTCCTGCCTGGTGTCTGGTCCTCTTGATTCGACCATAGGAGCCCCCACTTTCTTTATTTGAGGTCAATATTGTACCCACATGGCTCAATCAGACCATAGCTCTTATACACAATCGACGGTTAAACCTTCTGGCAGTTCTGGCTCTGATACCAATTGAAGATTAAAAAAAATTTAGCTATCTCCACAATGATATGATATTATCCACTTTGGGCCTAAGTCCTTATGATTTTGCTCTTCGGCTTTACCCAAAAGGCCTCATGCCAATGTATTATTACTCGACCATTTTGATTATGTATTAATCTCGAATTTACACCCCCTACGTACCCATGCATGAGAGAGAGTATCTCTCCATGTATTTGTTTACATTCTCAATGCATGTGAATCAATATAAACCAACTAATATATCAAGAAATTTTCAATGTAGGACCAATATAAAATCACATTCATAATGGAGCTTTTAACTTCTTCCACTTCATCTTCATTCACACATATTCAATTTAAATAATTTGGAATAATGCTACAAAGGTAGTTATTGGGAACCAAAAGAGAAAATTTGTAAAGCTACTGAGGAGACTATGCTTCGGATGGCAGATGAGATATCCAATAGAAGTAAGACAAGAAAACATATATAGATGTTATTTAATTTGTAATCAATTTTCATACTTGTTTGTTGTCTTAACATGGATCGATGCTTCTTCTTAGGTTTGTATGGTGAAATGGTGTTAGTGGCTTAGGACGTGGGCTTGTGTTTTGTCCATGGAGTTGATAGGAGAAGTTATTTTGACGTTCTCTCTTATAGACTGCAGCTTCAATTGCAATCTGTAGACGCTCCCTCCAGTCTAGTGTGTTTTGGCAGTTGTAGTATTCTCTAAAGCAAATTAAACCAATGCAGCAATTTAAAAAAAAACGTCAAGTGAGGAGATTATGTTTTGACAGTTGATCTTATATATGCTTTCTTTTAATTCAAACTGATGTCTTCCTCTTTTAATTAACACGCATGGTGTGTGAAGTGGGCAGAAATTTGGCATGATAAATATAGATTTTGTGGAGCTTGTGATTTGAGAAAATTGAGTGCCGACGATGACTTGACATGACAAGGGCAACACACTCAATTGCTTGAAAATCCGATGTAGTTCAGAGAAAGATGCATGAGACATTCGAGAAACTGCAATATAAAAAATTTTGAGGTGGTGTTAACTCAGCTTGATCGTAGAACATGCATGACTTTGCTATTTGCCAAGCGGGTTGGCTTGATGGCTCCAGATCAGTTGGAGAATGGAGAATGGAGAACAGAGAACACTTCATATTACCTGCATATTCTTCAATTCAAACACGATTTGTGAGGAAGCAGCACTTTGATTAAACTGCTAAACACCAACTAAATTATCATCTTCGGTAAAGAAAGGCATATAAACCTATAAAACATGCAAAACGATGTTACAAACCTGATCTATTCTAGACTTTGATGCAAAGAAATTGGTTTAATTTTGTTACTTAGCTTGCTTCTCTTTCTGGTTATGATATGTAAGTTGTAAGCAATCTTAAACAGAACATGATGAGCGGATCAAGGAACTTAAAACTTTGCATTTGTTTCCTAGTTGTAAAAATATAAGTTACAACACAATACAAGTTACATCAACCACAATCTTAAACAAAGCATGATGAGCGAAAAGGAACTTAAAGCTTCACATTTGTTTCCTAGTTGTAAAAATACAAGTTACTTCACAATACAAGTTACATCAACCACATTCTCATCATCACAATCCAAGCAAATACAATTACAACGATAACAATTCTAAATTTTTTATTCAATGAACATATTTCATCACTCAAGTGCATAGTTACATCATTATTATTCTCATTATCCAGAATATCATTGTATTCAACTGCACTCTCGTAACTTAGTATATTTCTTCAATTCACTAATATTCAACTTTAATTTTTTGTTATTACTCTTCAACTCGTTAATAATTATCTTATTTTTCTCTGACGGCTCTAGGTCATGCTATAAGAAGAAGTCATATATCATTTCCTGAATTTTAAATCAACTTAATAAAAACTCAATATAGTTAAAAAACTCACAACAATACAGAGTTGGTATAACGAAAACTTACTCTAAATTTTGGACATGAAAAAAAAATCATCTTTCTTGATTGGATTCCGTCCATGATGTTCAGAGATTAGCTCTTAACTCATAATAACATAATATGTGGGGAGTTTCACATTGCTCATCGTTCATGTTTCGTCGAGTGAAAGATGATGCTGATGAAGAGCCGACTGCCATGATTTTTCTTTGCTTTTACCTTAATAGCACTAATTTACGAAAAAGACATAAATTTTATTAAAGCATATAAATTTTGACAAAAAAATTAACAACCCCCAACGTGTATAAAATACCTCAATTATATCAAAGAATATCACACTTAACATATCTAAGCTT
Source organism: Zingiber officinale (assembly GCF_018446385.1). Classification (NCBI taxonomy): domain Eukaryota; kingdom Viridiplantae; phylum Streptophyta; class Magnoliopsida; order Zingiberales; family Zingiberaceae; genus Zingiber; species Zingiber officinale. The sequence goes on from NC_055996.1 coordinate 98,801,810, forward strand.
AAAATAAAAACAATTTGTGAAAAGGCACAAAAGCAGAAGTAAGTACATTTACTAAATATAGATCCAAGTCATAATCTATTATTCATCATAATATAATGTATGTTGAATGGCTGAGACTATGAATCTATTTGTCCAATCTCTAAGCCAGTTTGTATTCAAACATCTTGGCTAGAAGTCTTATTCCATTTAGACTATATGGTTTGCTCGAATAAATCGAACTCGCCAAATTCTTCTGTTGGTCATCCATATTATGTAGTTATGCCAACTATTATGGTTATTGATTATAAAGTTTCAGAGTTTGTTGATAATTACATGTAATAACTTGGTCAATTTTTTGACAAATTGGTATCACAGTTCGATCTTTTCTAATTTTATGTCAATTTTCTGCATGTCAATGTTATCTTTAGTTATCAAATGCTTCGGATCCTCTCTCAAGAACAGCAATGGCCAAAATTAGGACAAAACAGAAATGGCCAAAATTATTATAAATAGTACTTACAAATCAGGAGTAGAGGGCGGAGCTTGGAGCTTGGGTCGTTGAGGGTCGAGGATAGGACAAGGCCTCAGAGCTGGCCATCATCGTAGGAGTCAGAGCCTTGGGCCGTCGACGGCATGCTGCTTGAAGCTTCAGAGCTTCAGAGGACGATTGTGTTCAAATGTCGTCGGAGGTCGCGGAGATAGTGGTCGGTCGAAGGTCGCAATAGGTTGCAGGAGGTTTAGGGTTTTGCATTTTGAAATGAATACTGCACATGCGTAAATGAACTGATTTTGCGTTTTGAAATGGGTATTGCACATGAATAAATGAACCAGTTTTGTATGGGACCAACAGAGAGCCAACGATAAGCAACTCAGAGCCTCTGGTCCGCAAAACGCGGACTAGAGGATGGGCATTGGTGGAGAGTGATGGTCCCACATGTCAAATAAGTGGGGGCCATCACTCTCCAGCGATGGTGGAGAGTGGCCCAACCTCTGATTTGTGTTTTGGGGACCAGAGGATCTGAGTTGTTCAGAATGAGTTTACTCTTGAATGTACTTGCAGTCGAGCTCTTTCGATAGGTTAGATGCATATCATGTTGATTTTTATTGGATCAATTGTGTCGATTATCATAAAGACTGGGTGAAACAGTTCAGATTCCCTGATCTCTTACCCCTGGTCCCTTATCCTTGAGCGCGGATCCTTTGGTCCGTAAAACGTGGATTAGAAGATGGACTACTCTACATCATTGGTGGAGAGTGATGATCTCATGTGTAAAATAAGTAGAGCCATCACTCTCCACCAATGATAGAGAATGACCCATTCTTTAATCCACATTTTACGGATCAAAAGATCCACGCTCCATTCTGAACTCAGACGGGATCATCATATTTTTTATTTACCAAGAAAAGGTATTTTTAATCATACTTATAGTACTGATGATAAAACGATAATGATGAAATGACAGGGGTAGTTACAAAAAGCGAAAAATGTTGGGGGTAAGGTAAAATTTTCCAACAAATAAGTGAAATGTCAGTTCCAAAATGTTCTTTCTCCTTAAAAATTGAAGCCATGAAGAAGCGGCAGCAGCTCTGGTCGTTTCCACTCTCTCCATTCGCTTCCTCTCCCTCCTTATTCTCCTTCCTCTCCCCCTACTACTCTTCCTCCCCCGCAGCCTCCGCCGCCATTCCGGACGCCTTCGACTCTTCCTCCACCTCCTCCGAAACCGACGCCGGCCACCTCCTTCCCCTCTCCTCGATCTTACTCAAGGACCTCCTCCTCAAGAGTCCGCGTGGGCTCCTCGTCCTCGACCTCCTCGATTCGGGCTCCCTCCGTCCCACCGCCGACCTCTACTCCCTCCTCTTTAAGCGATGCGGCGACTCGAAGCGGATCGAAGAGGGAAGGCTCGCCCATTCCCACCTTCTTCGGTCCCGATTCCACTCCGATATCTTCCTCCACAACTCGATCGTCAATATGTACTGCAAATGCGGAAGCTTGGACGAGGCGCGTAAAGCGTTCGATGATATGCCCCTGAGGGACATGGTCACCTGGACCGCCCTCATCACGGGCTACGCCCAGAACAACAGGCCGAATGAAGCGCTGGCGTTGCTTCCGGAGATGCTTCGGCTTCGGATGGCTCCGAATGGGTTCACCTTCGCCAGCCTCTTCAAAGCCTGTGGAGCTGCTTCAGTTGATAAGCATGGGGAAGAGATCCATGCTCTGAGCGTGAAGTCTGGCTGCACCTCGGATGTGTACGTGGGCAGCGCAATACTAGACATGTACGCTCGTCGTGGAAGGATGAAAGATGCCTGCTTGGTGTTCGACCGGTTGCAATCAAAGAACGAGGTATCATGGAATGCGTTGATTGCAGGCTACGCGAGGAGAGAAGAAGGCGAAATGACCATGAGAAAGTTCTCAGAGATGCAAAGGAGCTGTTTTAAGGCCACACATTTCACCTACTCGAGCATCTTTAGCGCTTGCGCTGGTCTTGGTGCACTAGAGCAAGGAAAGTGGGTGCATGCTCATATGATAAAATCTGGACAGAAGCTTACAGCTTTCGTCGGCAATACACTTTTAGACATGTATGCAAAGTCGGGAAGCATTCAAGATGCGAAGAAAATCTTCGATCGACTGTCTAAGCGAGATGTTGTTTCTTGGAATTCAATGCTTACTGGGTATGCTCAGCATGGGCTTGTCAAGGAAGCAATCCACTGGTTTGAGGAGATGCGTAGGCTTGGAGTCCAGCCAAATCAAATTACCTTCCTCTGCATCCTTACTGCTTGCAGCCATGGTGGAATGGTGAGGGAAGGACAGTACTACTTCAACTTGATGGTAAGATGCAGCGTGGAACCGGAGATTGAGCATTATGTAACAATTGTTGATCTTCTTGGCCGAGCTGGTCTTCTTGCTCGTGCACGGACATTCATTGATGAAATGCCCATTCCATCTACTGCTGCTGTTTGGGGAGCTTTGCTTGGTGCTTGTAGGATGCACAAGAATGCAGAGTTAGGGAAATTTGCCGCTGAGAAGCTATTTGAACTCGACCCGCATGATGCCGGTCCTCATGTGTTGCTTTACAACCTCTATGCGTGTACTGGTAGATGGACTGATGCAGCTGAAGTGAGGAAAATGATGAAAGTTGGTGGAGTTAAGAAGGAGCCTGCTTGTAGTTGGGTGGTGATCGAAAACTCTACCCACATGTTTGTAGCAAATGATGATTCCCATCCAAGAATGAAGGAGATAAATGACATGTGGGAGAAAATTGATGCAAAAATCAAGGAAGTGGGATATGTTCCGGACACAAATTATGTGCTATTACATGTGGATGAACATGAACGGGAAGCAAAATTGCAATACCACAGTGAGAAACTGGCTCTTGCATTTGCTCTACTCAACAAGCCCCCTGGGGCACCTATTCTAATTATGAAAAACATCAGGATGTGCGGCGATTGTCATTCCGCAATTAAGCATGTCTCCAAGGTAATGGAGAGGGAGATCACTGTGAGGGACACCAATCGGTTTCATCATTTCAGCAGAGGTTCTTGTTCATGTAATGACTACTGGTAAGAAGAAACTACTTAAGAATGGCTTGAGAGGATATCATATTGTTCAATGGAACAGGCATGCAATATCATCTAGCTTATGAATTATTTGAAGCTGTGCATGATTAGCCAAGAAAGATGATTGCCCAGATTATTTGAGCTAGCTTTCTGCTGCCTTTGTCAGGATACCTCACAGTTTACCTTCCATATCCTAACGTTATCTAGCAACTCTGAAGAAGGAATACCAGTGATTCCCTTGTCAAGAAGAGAATGGAGCTCTTCAACCCATATGCCAAACTAGTCGGAAGTTTTACAAGGTAAGCTGTTGTCTTTTGTTCGAACTTGTTATACATGCATATGAATCTACAATTTGAACTCTCCTACTGTTTAGATTTGTCGAGCCTGTTACCTAACGCGGTAAATTTTTCAATGAATATGAATGCTAAGACTTGCTTGATATTGGAAAGTCCTCCGCAACAGAAATTGTCTGAATGCATACTGAATCTGTCAATGTCCACCTCCTATGAACAAGTACCCTAGATACAATCGTTAAGCTGGTGTTGAATATTAGATCAAAGCATTTTTGAGATTTTGGATTAAATGAAAAGAATACTTAAGGCTATTGGGTCAATTAAATTTATTAGTTTACTGAATTTAACAAAAAAAAACTTGGTAAGTTGTTCAATGAACTATAGAGACAGTGTACATTGTCGTCTTCATCTCCCATTTCATTGCTTTACTCTTTGTTTTACAAAATGCTCTATGGTTATGCTTCCCAATATCCACTATGAACTTACTGGAGTTGATATCCACTATCAACTGATACAAAATATAACTCCACCCAAGTTCGCATTTCTTGAGTATCAGAAGCTTGAGGGCATTCACGACATGCATCTAACTTCATTTTGGTTAGGACCACCTATATTAATTTACTCCATTCCTAATGGATAACCTTCTTTAGTTTTCATTATCGCAAACTGTGAACATTCGAATTACTTGTCCGGTCATTTAAGGGTTATTTATTTTTGATAATCTAGGTATCCAACCGATTAATCTTAGAGGCGATTAATTTAGTTCCATGAAAGTTTTTCAAGCCACCAAGATAAATCCAGAAAACACCAAGTGGTCTGACAATCCAGCCGAACTTTCTGAAATTAATCACACTGTGCGAATACCTTGCTAGGAATTGATCCTAGATGTTCTGTGCCACTATTACCTTGCCACTTGAGCGGTGCCCGGGGGCCATTTAAGGGTTTACTTGGAACTAGCATCAGTTGCCAAGTGATAATATGTGAGTAAAGAAGTAATGAGATTGCTAAGATCAAATAGAGTTTCACGTTGTCTATATTTTCTTTAAGTGAGTTATTCTTCTTCTTTATGTTTTGTAGGTGATGTTTGAAGAGAGAGGCCTATGCAATGCACAATGCTCTTTTGTGCTTCATTTTTTGTGGATGCTGCCTCAGGCTGTTCTCAGTTTAGCTGATTGCTCCGGATCATCATCTTTGTTGGTTTCATAATGAGGTCAGATTTTGATATGTTGTTCTTAGCAATTACTTATTTCAATTCTAAGGCTAGAAAGTATAAATATTTTGAAGATACATGGCAAATCATACAAGTCATAAAAAATGAAGATACTATCATACTAGATACAAAGAACAAGATTAAATTGCAGGATAAGTTAAATATCAGCTAATCCAACAAGAACACACTTTACAAACCGCCAAAAAAAGCTAAAACCAAAATCCATGATGACTTCTGGTGGATTTGAGGTTTGGCTAATTAAAATATCGGAGTTTCCTTGGAGCTAAAACAGCCTTGCTTGCTGTCTTGAGCATAAATAGTATTGACAATAACAGCAAGGTATTTGAACATAAGCTGATGCAGAAATAAAATCTGAAAATTGATGAGGCTAACGACCACGGCCTCGTCCACGACCGCGCCCCCGGCCACGACCACGGCCCAGTGATCTCCCTGGGTTTCGGACGAAACATAACATAGATGTGAATACTGATAGATTGAAATAATATTGAAGTGGGAAAACATCGAGAGAGAAGCATACCAGCAGTAGGCTTTTTCGGCTTCACCCGAGGTGTTTCCTCGACAAGTAAAGTCTCAAGGTTCAGGCTGTCAGGTAGGATATAGTACCGAATGTTATTGCCTCTCACACTGAGGTGATCAAGGGAAACAGGATTTTTCCCCTTGAATGTTAGTTTCACAGTCTTCAAGTGTGTGTTCATGCTGATATCCACACCTGTAATAAGCAGAAAAGATTAAGCGTGATTAAACAATGAGGGTTGTTAAACTTGATTGTGAAGAATTGTATGTGTTAGCTTCTTAAAGCATAACATCGTGAGTTTGACAATTTGAATCTAATGAAACTCCTGAAAGTTCAAAAATTGTCAAATTTCCCAAAATTCGGAAAATCAAAGAACCTAAAATATATTGAAAGAACTCAAGCTCTAAAAGAAAAGATATGACACGCTACTTTCACTACCACAATAGAAACCCGATCCGAAAAGGCAAGGATCTAAAGGTTGAACGGGGAAACATGTAATATTTGCTCAAAAAGTCAAAATTAGTTTGCTTGAACATTTATCTGATAGTTTATAGCTCAATCAATCTAAAGAAATCAATAACTATCTCTAGTGACTTTGAATGATAAAAAGATTGAATTCCAACTTAGTGAAGGAGTGACTAATCCAACTTTATGGGTGAACAAAATATTAATAACAATAGAAACCCGATCCCAAAAAAATCAATAACTATCTCTTTGTTATTTTTTTAAAAATTAATTTTTATTTTTTTGAAAAAAAATTAAAATAGAAAAAGAGAGTTGAACAATGGCAAAAATTAGCCATTGTTTAACGACTAATTTTTAGCCATTGTTTTTCATTATTTCAGCAGTTAATTATTTTTTTTAAAAAAAAACCTTATAAATACATCTTCAAATCTTTATTTTTTCATTCATTGTATCACTTTCTACATCTTTTTTCTTCCTTCCATTCTATATTTATATTTTTATTCGAAATGGATGAAAATTTTAGTGCTTCTTTTACAAATCTTTTAAATTCTCCCAATAGGGAAGAAAACACCTCTTGCCAAAATTTTTCACATTCATCCAAATGTCCAATATTCTCAATTTTCCTCTCGCACATAATACCCTCTAAATTTTCAAAATATTTCATATGTTCCACAATATCCTCTAAATTTCTAAAGTTTTTTTAAAAAAATTTGACAAATCTGAGTAATGTCGTTCCGGCTCCATTTGGTATGTATCCACCCCAAGATTGGTCAACCATAGGTAGCCAATTTAGGATGGCATCTCTGTTGTACGTATTTCTTCTCCTTAACCATCAATCATGCCTTCAAATGAATCAAGAAGGGCTAGTGTTAATGCATCTGTCAACGACAAAGAACCCGTAACACCATATTCTATTCCAAGAACTCAGTGGCCACCATACTCATCACATATAGAGCACAAATACAAATCGAAAATAGAGCACTCAAAACGAACAATTTGCGCTCTCGATGAAGACGTGATCCTTGCGAAGTTATGGGTCACTATCAGCACCGACACAGGCAAGGACATCCGAATCAAGGGCCAGACTTCCACATCAAATCCAAATACAAGTGTTAATGTGGATAACTGTGAAGTCCACATTCGTCCAATAGGACAAAAGGCAACGAAAAGGACAAGTAATTTGAAAGTCAGATAGAGCGACAAAATGGAACAAAGCAACAACATGGATTGACGATATATTAAAGAATTTCAAATATAAAAAAATAGCTTTGCAGCTGAGGTTTTTCATAAGATTATAAAATTCTTATGAAAGATAAAAATGAGAAGGCACTGAGACAACTTTGTATACATGAAAAAATAGATAAAAAAAAATACACAGTAGGTGTGTTTAACTTATCTTTATATACTGTTATAATTTGTCTTTTATTTGATTGACTACAGTATTTATGTACTCCACTTTTTAATTATTAATGTCATTCAATGCTAGCAATTATATGAATTTAAATTTTATAAAATTGTAATTATATTTTGTAATTGTATAGCTATCCGTGAATACTTAAGTGTTATTTTTATAAAAAAAAATCAGGATTTAGGATATAATATTTAGGCTAAATGTAGTGAAATTAAAAAAAATAATATTAGGTGTTCCCTGGGTGCTACATGTCATCCCTAAATGAACTGAAAATTAAAATTCAGAGGTGTTCTCTGGGTGAGATTGTTGTTTTGACGTGACATTGATGAGGATCCAAGAGCTCAGATGCTCTAAGGGCATCCACAATGCTATAATATTATAATACCCATCACCTCATCAAAAAGCATGGGGTCCACTGTCACATATTCATTATAACATCCTTCTTTTATCCACATCCTTTTTAATATTAACACTCATTATTTATGGATCCCACAATCCACTCAATCATCTTAAAATTATATCATATTAAATAAATATATTTTAAATATATTTTAAAATATTTAAATTATTATTATTATTTTTAATAATAATATTACTTTTCAAAATATAATTTTATTATTTTTCAAAAATAATATTAATTTTTTAAAATATATTTATTAAATAAAATATATGGCTGTGAGAAAACGAAATTACAATGTTAGGAAAACGAAATTATAAAATTGGGAAAAAGAAATTATAATTGAACGGCTAAAATTACAAAGCTGGGAAAATAAAATTTCTTTTAAATTACCATGTAATTATGAAATTGAAATGTAATAATCACTTAAATAAATCATACAATTATGAAATTAAAAATAATATATGAAATACTAATTCACGGATTGTTGTTGTATTGCCCCCAGATATGCTCAACTAAGTCGGCGCGAAGTTGGTGGTGAACTTGAGTGTCACGTAGCTCAGAATTTGTTCGAAAATAATCTTAAAATCCTCGGTTTGAGCCATGGATAGGTTGTGCGAGTTCGTCACTTTCATCGTTGTACCAATTTATCACGTGACCTCCCTCATCTTCAACAATCATATTATGCAAAATAATGCATGCTAACATGATTTGTTTTAACTTTTTCCTATACTAATAACGAACTGGACCTCTGACAATTGCCCATCGAGATTGGAACACCCCAAATGCCCGTTCAACATCTTTTTGCAGACTCCTGTCTTTCCTTAAACAACTTCCTCTTGGGATCCTTCGGGCAAGGAAAAGTCTTAACAAAAGTAACCCACTCGGGATATATTCCATCTGTTAGATGATAGCCCTTCGTATATGCAGTGTCGTTCACTGTGAAACTAATCTCCGACATATTTCTTTGCAAGACGTTGAATATGGGAGATTCATATAACACGTTAATATCGTTACGTGAACCGACGACCCCAAAAAATGCATGTCATATCCACAAGTCATGAGACGCAACCGCTTCAAGTACGATTGTTGGTGACCCATGTCCCCTTGTAAATTGACCTTTCCAAACAACTGGACAATTTTTTCATTTCCAGTGCATACAATCAAGGCTACCTAACATGCCAGGGAAGCCATGTCTCTCATCATACATTTGAAGAAGACGTTGAACATCATCAGCATTTGAGCAGTTGATTCACCCATACGTAATATGTAGGTATTCGTCAAGATGATCGGCAGGGACTCCGTAAGCTAGTTGACGAATCACGGTGGTGCGTTTTTGTAGTGGTGACAACCCTTTTCTTCTGACAGAGCATCCTATGTTGAAAATCTTGTTGATTCTCTATCATTCACCATGCGAAGTAATAACTCTCTTCGCATTGAAATATCTTTATAATACAGGGTTATATAATCATTGTTCTCGGGTTCCTCACGATTTCTTTGGGCTTACCATCTGTCCCTCCTCGATATGCTTCCATAAGTTGTTGGTGTTATTGAAAAACCAATAACATATTCTTCACCGAATCATAAGCTCTCGACGAAAGCCACTATGAACCTGGCAAATTGAAGAAAAAAAATGATTTGGAAACGTTTAGTATATGTGTTTGAGAAATGATATTATAGTTGAATGAAAATCTTGTAGCACAATGTGTTTATATATATTATTTTTCTCATGCAACGGCTAGTTTCCAACGGTAAGTTTGCAACGACTAATTTGCAACGCCTAGTTTCCAACAGCTAGTTGTAACAGCTAATTTCCCAGGCTTGTTTATAATGATTATTTTGTAAAATTATAATAATTAAAAATCACATTAATCGAAATGAGAAATACAATAATTAAAAATTACAATCACTCAAAAATATAATAATATTAGAAAATGAACGTTGAGTAAACAATTTAAATATTCCATCTCGACCTAATATCCTGGCATAGGCATGTATGATAAGCTGCTCCTTTGTCATCTGCGAGGTGTCTTTGTTTAATATTTCATACTCTTTCAACTTCAAGCGACGATTCTTAGCTTCAGATTTAGACAATGCAACTTTTGCCTTAATCTCCTCTACTTCAAGTTATTTTTGTTTCAAATCGACTTCGGACTTCTTCACGCTTGTGTACTCAGTGATGATATTATTGTAGTTTACTGTCAGATCCTCCATGATCGATTTTACTTTATCTTTTCCCTTTCTTTTTGCTACCTTTTGTCCCATTAGACAAGCATCTTCATAATCCAGGTCTATACTCACATCTTGGTTGGAGGAGGTGTTGCTTGCTCCCGGCTCTGAGGTCCTCGTCTTCTTTGTGGTCACAAAGTGATCAACGAACTGTGGAGTAAACATTGGGCGATTTTTGACAATTCTCCACACATGTTTGAGATTGAATGCAACGCCATTGTTTTCGGATCGATATTTTTCGTACGCAAATCTCAATATATCTTCATCACTGTGACCACTTCGATATGAACTATTGTAATTTGCGTTGAATCGATATACCTTATTTTGGATTGTATTGTGTCAATGTGACCGTATAACATTTGTAATTCTGATGTTTGAACATAGGGAAATATTTTCATTTTTCTAAATTGACCACCTCAATTGGGGATTCACGGTCGGAAAGTTGAGTTTCCGGGATAAAAGTCGAAGTTGCAGGTTCATTCGACATCAAAGGAGTGAAAGACATACCAATTGTGAGTGGGGTACCATATCCATGAACAACCGACGACGTGAAATACGGATGACTCATGTTTTGCCAATATTCGGCTGGAAGCGGTTGATATGGACCTCGAGAGGCATAATTCAGATGATTCATAAAATTTCCAAAACCTTGAAAATTTAGAAGATTTTGGGGAGGAAACGACATTATTCGGAAATGGATGTGAGTATTGATAATTTGATGGAATTTGGGAAGATGAATATTCTTGCGAATTGTTTGTAGAATTCAAGAAATTTATAAAAAATGCCCTATTATTTTCATCCATTTCGGATAGAAAATAAGATGGTAGGAACTTGAAAAAATAGATGGGGAGAGAATTTAGATAGTAGAATTGAAAGAGTAGTGAGTTGGAATGAAAATATGTGTACATATTGATGGATATTTATAGATGAAATTTCGAATTAACCGTTAAAAAATAACCGTTAAAAAACTAACCATTTTATTACCTTTTTAATTTTAAAATTTATAAATTTTTTAATAAATAAAATTAAAAAATTATATATATAACATGGGGTGGCCCACCCATGCATCTTGAACGCGTTCAAGCGATGAATATTAGATCGCTGTAGTTTTAACGCGGCGTTGCAGATCGCCGCGTTAATATTCATCGCTTGAAGGCGTTCAGAAGCTTGAACGTGTTCACCCCATGTATATATATAATTTTTTAATTTTATTTATTTAAAAATTTATAAATTTTAAAATTAAAAAGGTAATAAAACGGTTAATTTTTTAACGGTTATTTTTTAACGGCTAATTCGAAATTTCATCTATAAATATCCATCAATATGTATACATATTTTCAATCCAACTCACTACTTTTTCAATTCTACTCTCTAAATTCTCTCCCCATCTATTTTTTCAAGTTCCTATCATCTTATTTTCTATCCGAAATGGATGAAAATAATAGGGTATTTTTTACAAATTTCTTGAACTTTACAAACAACTCGCAAGAATATTTATCTTCCCAAAATCCATAAATTCCACCAAATTATCAATACTCACATCCATTTCCGAATATGTCGTTTCCTCCACAAAATCTTCAAATTGGAAATTTTATGAATCATCTGAATTATGCCCCTCGAGGTCCATATCAACCGCTTCCAGCCGAATATTGGCAAAACATAAGTCATCTGTATTTCACGTCGTCGATTGTTCATGGATATAGTACCCCACTCACAATTGGTATGTCTTTCACTCCTTCGATGTCGAATGAACCTGCAACTCCGACTTTTATCCCGGAAACTCAACTTTCCGACCATGAATCCTCAATTGAGGTGGTCAATATAGAAAAGGCGGTTTCAAATGCTGAGGGTATAAGAAAGCGTTCAAGTTGGACAAAAGTTGAAGACGAGGTCTTAGCGAGAAGTTTTGTCACTATCAATGATGATCCAATAATCTGCAATGATCAAAAGGCGGATGTTTTTTGGGGACGGGTTGCAAGCTACTACAATGAGAATCTTCCCCTAGGTTCAAACACCATAAGTACCAATGTTATACGGTCACATTGACACAATACAATCCAAAAGAAGGTATATCGATTCAACGTAAATTACAATAGTGTTTATAGTTCATATCGAAGTGGTCACAGTGATGAAGATATATTGAAATTTGCGTACGAAAAATATCGATCCAAAAACAATGGTGTTGCATTCAATCTCGAACATGTGTGGAGAATTATCAAAGATCGCCCAATGTTTACTCCACAGTTCGCTGATCACTTTGTGACCACAAAGAAGACAAGGACCTCAGAGTCGGGAACAAGCAACACCTCCTCCAACCAAGATGTCAGTATAGACCTGGATTATGAAGATACTCATCCAATGGGACAAAAGGCAGCAAAAAGAAAGGGAAAATATAAAGTAAAATCGACCATGGAGGATCTGACAGTAAACTATAACAATATTATCACAGAGTTCACTGAGTACACAAGCGTGAAGAAGTCCGAAGTCGATTTGAAACAAAGACAACTCGAAGTAGAGGAGATTAAGGCAAAAACTGCCTTGTCCAAATCTGAAGCTAAGAATCGTCGCTTGAAGTTGGAGTACGAAATATTGAACAAAGACACCTCACAGATGACAAAGAAACAACTTATCATACATAAATGCCTATGCCATGATATTAGGTAGAGATGAAATATCTAAATTATTTACTCAACGTTCATTTTCTAGTATTATTATATTTTCAACGTTCATTTTCTAGTATTATTATATTTTCAAGTAATTGTAATTTTTAATTATTATATTTCTCATTTCGATTAATGTGATTTTTAATTATTATAATTTTGCAAAAATATTCGTTATAAACTAGGCGTTACAAACTAACCGTTGCAAATTAGCCGTTGCAAACTTACAGTTGGAAACTTACCGTTGCAAACTAGCTGTTGCATGAGAAAAACAATATATATAGACACATTGTGCTACAAGATTTTCATTCGACTATCATACCATTTCTCAAATACATATACTAAAACGTGTTTCCTCCAAAAATATCTCATTCTACAGGCAGCTCTAACTCAAGTTCCAGCTCGACAAGCGAAGACGAAGGCCATGTTGAAATCGATGAGCAAGCTTATGATCCGGGTGAAGAATTGATGTTATTGGTTCTTCAACAACGCCAACAACTTATGGAAGCATATCAGAGGAGGGACACGCGCAGAAGAAGGTTCATCCAAAGAAATCGTGAAGCTGGACATGAGAGACTCGTCAATGATTATTTCTCTATAACTCCGATGTATCATGATGAAATATTTCGAAGATGATTTCAAATGCGAAGAGAGTTATTCCTCCGCATAGTGAATGTATTAGAGAATCATTCAGCATTTTTTCAACATAGGGACGATGTTGTACGAAGAAAAGGGTTGTCACTACTATAAAAATGCACAGCCGCGATTCGTCAACTAACTTACGAAGTCCCTGCCGATCATCATGATGAGTACCTATGTATGGGTGAATCAACTGCCATCAAGTGTCTTTTCAAGTTCTGCGAATACGTGGTTAAAATATTTGGTGATAGGTACTTGAGAAGGCCAAATGTTGATGATGTTCAACGTCTTCTTCAAACGTATGATGAGAGATATGGCTTCCCTGGCATGTTAGGTAGCCTTGATTGTATGCACTGGAAATGAAAAAATTGTCCAGTTGTTTGGAAAAGTCAATTTACAAAGGGACATGGGTCACCAACAATCGTACTTGAAGCAGTTGCGTCTCATGACTTGTGGATATGTCATGCATTTTTTGGGGTCGCCGGTTCACGTAACGATATTAACATGTTATATGAATCTTCCATATTCAACAACGTCTTACAAAGAAATATGTCGGAGATTAATTTCGCAGTGAACGACACTGCATATACGAAGGACTATTATCTAACAGATGAAATATCTACCAAGTGGGCTACTTTTGTTAAGACTTTTCCTTGCCCGGAGGATCCCAAGAGGAAGTTGTTTAAGGAAAGACAGGAGTCTGCAAGAAAAGATGTTGAACGGGCATTTGAGGTGCTCCAGTCTCGATGGGCAATTGTCAGAGGTCCAACTCGTTATTGGTATAGGAAAAAGTTAAAACAAATTATGTTAGCATGCATTATTTTGCATAATATGATTGTTGAGGATGAGGGAGGTCACATGACAAATTGATACAACGATGAAGGTGACAAACCTGCACAACTTATCCATGGCTCAAACCGAGGATTTCAAGATTATCTTCGAACAAATTCTGAGCTACGTGACACTCAAGTTCATCACCAACTTCGCGCCGACTTAGTTGAGCATATCGAGGGTAATACAACAATAATCCGTGAATTAGTATTTCATATATTAGTTTTAATTTCATAATTGTATGATTTATTTAAGTGATTGTTACATTTCAATTTCATAATTACATGGTAATTTAAAAGAAATTTTGTTTTCCTAGCTTTGTAATTTTAACCGCTCAGTTATAATTTTGTTTTCCCAACTCAGTTGTAATTTCGTTTTCTCAATTTTATAATTTCGTTTCCTAACAACCATATATTTTATTTAATAAATATATTTTAAAAAATTAATATTATTTTTGAAAAAATAATAAAATTATATTTTAAAAAGTAATATTATTATTAAAAATAATAATAATAATTTAAATATTTTAAAATATATTTAAAATATATTTATTTAATATGATATAATTTTAAGTTGGTTGAGTAGATTGTGGGACCCATAAATAATGTGTGTTAATGTTAAAAGGGATGTGGGTGAAAGAAGAAGGTTGTTATAATGAGTATGTGACAGTGGACTCCATGCTTTTTGATGAGGTGGTGAGTATTATAACATTATAGCATTATGGATGCCCTTAACGTGGCGATCTGCAACGCCACGTTAAAGCTACAGTGTAATTATAACGCGGCTTTAACGCGGCGTTGCAGATGTTCTAAAAACCAACACCTCTGAAGCAGAAACCAAGCTTATGCACCTCAGATCCCAATCCATACCAGAACCAAACCTCTAAAACAATCGCTTCTAAATTGTTGTACGACGTTGAAACCATATAGAATTAGCACGAATAAAAAACCCTAAACCCTGGCGAAGGGTCTCGCTAAAAACTCAGCTTTTGACCAACAAGAGGGAGCGAAGAGACATACCGGTGACGGTGCCATGGACAATGGTCCCGTTCTTGAGCTCAATCGAGACAGTTTCGTTGCTCAGCTTCATCAGAAACCTAGCGCCATTTCGAGCGGGAGATCCATCAGAGGCCAGAAAATGAATAAAAATGCAGGAAAATCACGATAAACAAAGCAACGAAGAGGTTGAGGGCGGCTCACCTGACGAGCTTCATCTTGGACCAATCACAGAAGAGCCGAAAAGGAGAGCAGTCGTGAGCTAGGGTTCCAAAAAATAGCTCTTGGGCCTGGCCGCCTGGGAGTCAGGAACGGAAGCTTAAAAAGAGTGGAATAGATCCTACCGTGCTCGAAAACGAAGCTACCGTCCGATCGTTCTGCAGATCATCTGGAGCGTTAATTACATTTACTCGGAATTTCCTCTGTCTGCATTGTTTTTCAATATTATCAACAAAACCTTCACTTTCAAAATTATTAAGAAAACTCATCACATCTAAATAGATAATGTTTTTTTAAAGAAATATATATTTTAAAAGTATAATTGTTGTGTCTTTTATATTTTATCTTAATATATAGATATTTATTAGAGAAAACAACTTTTATTTGTGATTGGGTTACTTTGAGTTGTAGTTTAAGATAGGTGTTTTTTTCACTCTAAATCTTTAGGGTACGTTTGATTTAAATTATCATGTATAATTTTGATTATGTGATTATGATAATCAAATAATCAAAGTTATAGAGAATAAAACATAATCAAATATTGTTTTGTTCAACATAGTAATGCAACAAAAATTTATTTATTTAAAAGTTTTAATGAATAACCTACTTTAATATTTTACTATATTACCTTCATTTACAAAATTAACCTTACATTATTATTATTATTATTATTATTATTATTATTACTATTATTATTTAAATTCTACGTTTTTTACTTTTTCTTTTTCCTCTTTTTCTTCATTTTTATGTATTTTTTTTTTATTTTTTTTCCTTTTTTACGTTTTTTTTATTTTTTATATTTTTTGTACATTTTTTATTCATTTTCCATTTTTTTATTTTTACGTTTTTTTAATTTTTTTCTATTTGTTAATATTTTTTTATTTTTTTCTATTATTTTATTTTTCTATTTATTATTTTTTAAAAAAAATTAAAAACCTTTTTTATTATTTTTAAAATTTTTTTACAATTATTCTATTTTTATTTATTTTATTTATTTTTATGTTTTTTTTATTTTTTATTTTTGATTTTTTTCATTTTTATTATTTTTTATGTTTATTCTATATTTTTTATTTTTTATGTTTTTTTTATGTCTTTTTCTTTTTTTTTTAAGTTATTTTATTTTATTTTTTATATTTTTCATTCTTTTCTTTGCAATTTTATGTTTTTTCACATTTTTCTCTTATCCTAGGGTATTTTAGGTAAAAAAAATTCGTTAATCCCGGAATCAAGAAAAACCTCAGTTTTTCGATTCCGGATTGCATGCCCCTTTTATTGACGTGTCGGACATGGAACATTACTCGGGAATTATCGATTACCTAAATCAAACATGATTTTCGTTGATAACCTTGGATGAATAACCAAGGTTATTAAGGATAACCCTCAATCAAACGCATCCTTAGGTTTAAGAAAACAAAGGTGCTCACATATAGGTATGTAACATAAAATTTTCTTGTGTCTATATATACAAAATCTAAAAAATATTACTGATATTCCTATATTAATTCATGATTATGGAGTCAGAAAGTCCAAGAAAAATAGGATATGTGATGGGGGTTGAAAGATGGATTTGATTGGATTGAACCAAGAGATAGAGGGAGGATACGATGCTTGACACTCGGGCATTGGGTAAGTGCGTACTTGGGGTTGTTTGAGCTTGGTGCTCGAAAATCATGTATATACTCCAAGAATGTTGGGTACTAAACATCTTAAACTTAGTCACTTAGAGCATCTTCAATGTAAGTTTTGTTAAAGGTTTGTAAAATTGAAAAACTTCATAAAAAAACTTTTATGACTATGTAAGTGAGATTTGGGGTTTTTAATTCAAGAGCATGTTTAAATTTTCAAATCTATTTTTTCTTTCAAAGGTGAAGCCATTAATTAATGTACATGATTGACTGTTTTCAAATAATTAAAAATATATATATTTGATGAAACATTTAATTATAATGTTTCATTTCATAAATACTTAGTAATATTATAGTGGTATTTTTTTCTTTTGAAAATAAATATATTTGAGATAAATTTAAAAATATATTATTGATTATAATTAAATAAATTTATAAGTTAATTAAATATTAAATGAAAATTATAAATTAAATTAAATTTAAAATCATAAATTAATTAATTTATTAATTATAAATAAATTAAATTAAAGATCATAATTAATTAAAATATCAAATGAAAATTATATAGAGATATTAAATGAAAAAAATAATAAATAAAAATATGTGATTTATAATGTGAACATTATAAAAAAAAAATTATTGAGGGATTTAATCATTGAAGATGCCCTAAAAGATTTTTATACTTGTGATATGTTATTCATATGACATATTGGGAATTGTAAAAAAGCTTATTAAGAGATTTGACCATTAAAGATGCTCTTAAATTTGAAGGAGTTCATGAACGAAAATCTAATCTTAAGATGACAAATGTTACGAAAGGGACGATCGGTAATAAAGATAGTTAGTAATGGAGAACATTTGTCATTATGTAGAGGAGTGAATGTTGGAGCCGTTGTGAGGAGGAAGCCATTAATGGAGGTTGACGGTGGTTGAAGAAGAAATATCATAATGAGAGTCATTTCTGGGTAAAAGCTATAAAAGAAGAATGATGATCGAAAAATGAGATATATATACATGTGTTGAGTATCTATGTTTTTTTTACTCTTTCACCATCTCATTTAAAGGCATCTCCAATGAAAAGTTTACGAGAGATTTATAAAATTTAAAAAGTTGAATAAAAAGTTTTAAATTATTTTAGAGGTAAAGTTTAGGGTTTGTAGTTTAAGAACGGTAGTGAAAAATATAAATCTATTTTTTTATTTCGAATTTGATGCAATATGTATGAAGTCATGTAACTCATGCTATGAATGAGATCATAAAAAAAACTCATTTAGAGCTTTGATCATTGGAAATATTTTAATAAGTTTTCATATTATTGATGTGGCATGTTTAAATCATGAAAAAAGTTCATTTAGGACTTTAACTATTGAAAATGTCCTAAGCATGAGAGGACCTACAGCGGGACAATATGTGTTGACCTTGGCACGAACTTGTCTTTTGGATTTAGAGATCATGAGAAGCACTTGACAACGAGCATCCAGATTTCATCGTAATAATTATAATCAATTATTGAAAATTTATAAAATTCTGAAATATGATCCTCCTCTACCTCTTTTTGAAGATGTCATGAGCCAAAAAATTGACAAGTAGATAAGATAAGCATCAAGATGAATTTTGCAAAGTCTAACTCGAAGA
Organism: Zingiber officinale; assembly: GCF_018446385.1. Classification (NCBI taxonomy): domain Eukaryota; kingdom Viridiplantae; phylum Streptophyta; class Magnoliopsida; order Zingiberales; family Zingiberaceae; genus Zingiber; species Zingiber officinale. The sequence continues at coordinate 98,820,488 of NC_055996.1, forward strand.
CCCTTATCTTTTCAAGAAACACCAAATGCATCACAACTTTGAGCATTTAGCGAAATTCTATCTTGGAATCTTTCATGTAGAATCTTGTAAAGCAGGTAACAAACTCAAAATGTAAATAGTTACATCGATGGATGGCGACCGATAGATCTGGTTCTTCGTACAGCAATCACAAACGAACCGAAGAACCCTTCAAGCTTCACAAACCAAATGCCGAACTGAACCTTATCGTCTTTGTGTTCTTCTTCTTCTCTTTTATAACTTGGACGTTGTATACGTTACGTGCGTGTAGTAAGAGGTTGTAATTGCCTTATATTACTGCCGCAGCAGTAAATGCCATGGAGGAGAGCTTGGCAAGATGTGTTTTAAGCACATAGTAATGGCAACATCTTCCACTCGTCCAAGTTAAACTACAAAGGTGAATGATCACAAAGATCATGAAGAATAAAGACCGATGGTCACAAAGGTCATATAAGAACACTCAATTCATACTTCTAGGAAAATAGTTCGTACGACAGCAAGCACACTGAACAATTAATGCTAAGAAAATTGTTACACTTAGCTTAGCTGCTTTATAGAACGAATATGAGACATTAAAAACTTGTCTTTACTCCAGATTAATCATTTACATATGAACACCTCTAATCCCTCATAATAACTATTGTGTCGAGAGCATGTTCCACATCTTCAATCAATACAATTATTCATAATCTCATTTTAAGTACTCAATAAAAAATGTAACTGGTCGACCATTGAATAAATGCCAAAGATATAAATCAATATTAATTTTCCTTTTTAGCTAGAATTTATCTATTTTAATCATTCGCTTTCCTAGTTATGCTCCATAGACTGAATCATCCATATCCAATAGGAAACATGCTAAAATAGCGGACGTTAATCAGAATTTTAAGTAGACAGCTAAAAAGTCACTTAGGGTAAGATTGAGATTAACGTATAATCTCAAGGGTCTCACATAGTAGAGAAGTAGAGATTTATTTATAGGGATCTTATGTATAAAATAATACATAGCACAGCGAAAAAAGAATCCCTCCATAGATCCTTGTGAATACTGTATATTACGTTTTCCTACTTTATCACATAGAATCGTTACCTTTGGTGTGTGAACCAGTACTCCCGATAGCAACTTTGACTCGGATGCATATCTCACCGCGATCAGTACGCTCGCGCCTCTACGGTATCCACATGAGCACGTTTTCTGTCCGTCTCATGAACTCACGACTTGGAGAAGAAAACAACCTTGTTGTACTAGCAACAAGTGAAGTTCGACCAAGAGAGGAAGGAGAGGAAGAAGAATCAAATTCATTTACATGAAAATGAATTCCAAAAAGTCTTTTGTACTCATCCAAGGAATACCAAAAGTTTTTGCCTCTTGGTCTTCTTTTGATTAATGCTCCATTAAGTTATTTAATAGACATCAATCCTTAGTGGTTAAGTCAAATCTATTGAATCTAATTCGGATTAGACTCAATCCAATGATCCAATGGTTGGATTCATTTAAGTCTAACTCAACTCAATCCAATAATCTTAGGGTTTACCACATTTTAGTCAAATTAAAATAAATGATCTATCTTTAAATCAACATGTTCTTTGTGTGTGACCCAATAGATTGTCATAACGTTAGAAATATATTTAAAACCATTTTAGATACATAAGCAATGAGTGACATCTAGCAATGCATCATTGCTACCCATGTGACAAGAATGTTGAGATCCAACCTAACCTTTCTGTGTCTATTATCTTATATAACTCTGTCCTCCTATCCTCAATATCTAAATTGATCAATGAGGCATAGACCGTGTCATTCTCTTATCAATCTTTATATTTTTTTGATCTCTAAGTAGACTCATTTTACCAAATAAGCTCAATATCTCATATTGACTTATTTAAGCATGACTATGCATTTTAGTAATCCTACTTAATCAAGGGGTCCATAGATATCACTTCTGTCATATAGAAGGGATACATCCCATCTACATCACTCATATATCTTCACATAACTTATTACATATCCAGTGATCGACTTTATAGTCCATCTTATTATATGTGACGTTTATTGATACCAAAGTATACAACTCATTATGTAGGAAACCATTGTGACTTCAGGTCTAAGAACTATTCATACCAATATCACATGAGAATGTTTATGACACTCATATAATGATCTATGAAATATTCTCATGGTGGATCAATTCAGTACATATTCTCTAATATATACCCATGTATCAACTTGATATCTTATATCCATGACTTGTGAGATTAAGTTATCAATTGACCTACATGCTAGTCTCAACACATTAATATTATCCTTGTATATTAATGTTATCAAGGCGACCTTAACTTATGGGTATGTCTCTATTCACAGCCACATAAGTTGTCCCATAAGTAACAGTCTTACATCTATTTATACTTAACAAATAGAGATGATTGTCCATGTGAGTGGACCAATCTCAATTTACTAACATGCTTATCGAGACTTTATTCAAATGTATCAGAGACATATACACTGAATAGATCATGATATTTATATATATATAATTATCTTTACAATATGTTACATTCTTTGAAGTCCGAAAGACTTTATATATTCTTGAAATGAATCTTTAGTTAATGATTTAGTAAAAGAATCTATAAACATATTACGAGTAAGGATGTACTCAAAAATTATATTTTTCTTGTCAATAATATATCTTACAAAATTATACTTAATTTCTATATGTTTACCTTTTCTCTAATATTTGAGATCATTGAAAAAAAGCTATAGTAGTTTGACTGTTACAGTACACTGTAACAGGGCTCCCATTGTCCTCAGCAATCTTCAGATGCTTCAGAAACCTTCTTAACCAGACAATCTCTTGTACAACCGCTACACAAGCCACATACTCAACTTCCATTGCTGACAACACTACACAAGCATGTTTCTTGCTATTTCATGAGATGACTCCACCATTTAGTAAGGTATAGCTAAATGTTGATTTTCTATCATTAAGGTCTTCCATCCAATCTGCATTTGTGTAGCCACTTAGGCTCAAATTTAATCCTTAGAAATAGAGATAATAATATGTTGTCCCTTTGAAATATCTGAATATCCTCTTCACCGCTGAAAGAGGTAGCTAGCGGTCGACACAACTGACCTGTGCCAGCTGCCAGCACCTGCTATACCGACGACAGTAGCAGTTTTGTTGGTACCCCGTGGTAGTTTTGATCTGATCAACCAAGTCATGTTAGGTCATGTTAGTATTTAAGCCTTGTGTCTAAGTGTATAGGAGCTTAGGAACACAAGAAGTCAAGCGGAAGACGCAGCTAGCGAGAGGGATGCCACGGGAAGGGAGCCGACGGGCTTGGTGCATCCGATGGACAAGGTGCTGTGGAAGAGTACACCGGTGAACAAGAAGGGCCTGTGCGACGTTTGAGGGACGAGAAGTCGGAGTGGAAGCCTGCTCGAGGAGAAGGCAAGAAATTGAGTTCGAGTGAACCCTATTTCGGTTGGCCAAAATCACCCAGGCGATCAGAGCAGCGGAAGAGCTAAAATTGAGCTATGAAGCTGCTGGAGGCACCTTCAACAGGAGTTGAAGGCGCCTCGACGACCTTTAGGCAGAAGGCACCTTCAGTTGGGTTGAAGGCGCCTTCAACTAGCCATAGAAGGCGCCTTCCAGCCCATGGAAGGCGCCTTCGACCAAGAAGATTTTACCGTTGACAGTGGATAAATTTTTATCCACCGCGCCTCACTGGAGACGCCTTCCAACCACGGATAAGATTTTACAGGGACTATAAAAATACCCCTGGACTTAAGAAATAGGTAACAATTGCTATATTCATTTCCTAGCTACTTTCTGAGCTTCCAACGAGTGTAAGAGGCTTCTCTGCCTTTAAAGAAGGAGATGCATTTACTTGCCTTGGATTAATTGTTAGAGTGTATACTAAAAGCCTAGCTTTTTGTAAATATTTATTTTTGAAATAAAGAATCACATTGGTCAAATGTCTACATTTATGTGCCAAGTGTAGTTGTTCAATTAATTTATATTGTAGATAACATGGTGTGTAGTGTCACACACAGAAAATCATGTTATCAATTCTTTATAAATTATAAACAATAGCTCACGACTAAGATAGAAAGGAATAAACTATTGGAATAGTTGTAGTGTAATTTGGTATTAGTTTATCTTAACTATAAAATTACACTAGTACACTCAGAGTGTATTAAGCTAAGACCATTTAAGATAAGTTCTTTTTATACTGAATATATAAAAGAACAAGACCTTTGTTATTATGGAAGTATGTGCTCTTAATCCTGATATAATAACAAGCATATATATCTAATATTTATTTTTTTGACTTATCAAAGGGTGCGATTTAGTTCGATAAATCAATAGGCCCGATAAGTTAGGAAATGATATTATTTATAGTGTGTATTGTTGATTATAGAAGGAAATTGTGTCATAGTAATCTAAGTTGATGATGTTCCCAAGAGGAGCTCATAGGGATTGTCATGTAAACTCTGCAGGTGGACTTAGTCCGACATGACGATAAGGTTGAGTGGTACTACTCTTGGAGCTAGATATTAATTAAGTGAGTTGTCAGTAACTCATTTAATTAGTGGGCATTCTATATCTTAAACGCAGGGAGAAACTCCTCCAATTTACAATTCAGTCAAAAACCAGGGGCTGGCGGCATTCTACATGTCCTCCGATTATGACCCAGTTGTTTGCACCTGCTACATTTGATTTTTACCTTCCCATTATGTTTCTACTCGATCCTTGTCTTCTTTCGCCTACTATGCTGCACAAGGCTACGGGGACATAGCGCTATAATGTTGTTGACTCCCCTAGGCCAAAATTCCTTGCTTCGACAGGGGTAAATACGATCCATGTATGTCGTTTTCCAATTCTGTGAATGAAAATAATGCTCACAATATGGGAGTGTATCCATGTTCCGGTGAATTATGACGACAATTGCATGTGAGCAAGGCAATTCTGAAATTTGAAACTCCCCACAGTTACAATATTTTATCTCCAAATCAACGATGTATGAAGCACCCCATGTCTCTACTTCCATTTCGGATTGAGAGTAGGGGTGGACTTTATATCGTCTAGCTTTCTTCCTCCTTGATTCCATTTCTTTGGTAGCATGAGGTGTCAACGCAACATACCATTTCGACGCTTCCTCCTTACGGTTAAAGAACCATTGAGCTACATTTCTTCTGGTATTATCAATTAACCTGTTTATCGGAAGTTCACGTGTCTCCTTGAACAAAGCATTTAAACTCTCTACACAATTGGTGGTTAGCATTGTGTACCTTCTGCCACTAAAGTGTGCATTAACTCGTCTTTTAGGGTCAATGTTCTGAAGTCACTTATGAGCATCTGGATGTTTTTCAAGCATGGACTGCATTATGAGATCATATTGTAGTGTTGTGTTTGCTCGAGCTGCTGCCCAAAACAACCCTAAACCTGACCTACTGCTAGTATCTGTTACCATATTGCAAGACATGTGGTGACAACAAAAAGCATGATGGGCAGTAGGGTAGACTATCCTAACTGCTGCTATAATGCCACGATGTCTATCTGATACTATACTCATTGACTTTGGATCAACATTAAAGAATCTCTTCGTATGATCCAGAAATCACTCCCATGCGAACCCACATTCAACTTCAGCGATTTCAAAGGCTACTGGGAGGACATTGTCATTAGCATCTATTGATGTAGCCATCAACAACACACCCGGATATTTGCCTCTTAGGTGTGTGGCATCAATTCCAATTAATTTACGAAAATAAGACCTGAATACTCTTCTACAAGCTCCAAAACCCCAAAAACAGCGTTGGAACTGATTAACCCCATTCCTGTGTAGTGCCACATAGGTTTCAGGATCCCTGACTCTTAACTCACGCAGATATAGTGGAAGATCTCTATATGCTTGGTCATAATCTCCAACAACCTTCTTCATCGCTTTCTCTCGAGCTATGTATGCTTTTCTGTAGGATATGGTCACTCCAAACCTGGCTTTTATATCTGCTATAATCATACTTGGCTTGTATTGTTCATTAGCAAGAAATTGCTCTTCAACAAAAGAAGCTATAAAGGATGAAGAGCTTGCTTGATGATCAACACTTTCCCTAATGGTGCCACATTGGTGTTCCTTTATATATTTCGTAACAATGAACTCTACATCCCCCCGGACAACTACTCTCCACTTATACGGTTGATTGAAGAAGACAACTTTTACTTTATTTTTCCGAGTGTCAACTGGGTTATATCTCATATGTTTAACAATGGCATGCTTCACAAGTTCATTCTTGAACTCTTGTCGAGACGGAAATATCTGTCCTACAAAAAATTCATGCTGATCTGTTGCCTCTTCAATTGGCCTTTGGAGCAATCGAGAATTTAGAATATATGGATCATCAGCTATTGAGAACTCCTCCTCTAAGTCACTGTACTGTTCTTGAGATATTTCATATTGTTCAATCTGCATATCATCAGCAAAGAATTCTTGTACATCTGTATTGCATTGCATTTCATCTCCATTTCGGTTATAATACCCTTCCTCCTCACTCCAAGTAGGCTCATAGTAATCAACAAGTGTTGCACACGGGTTCAGAACCTCATCTTCTTGAATACTAGCTTCTTCATTTAGATCAAATGTGAAATTATTGTTTGTATTTCTATTTGTGTTAGACACACAACTATACTGCGAAGATGATGGAATATTTGTTCTGGATACTTCTCTTACATTAGCTGCATGTCCAATGCTAGAATTTGCATCAAGAGTATTCCATATCTCAGAGAGAATTTCTTCAGTTATATGATCATCCCTGATAAATAAATTACAAACTATTTTAGTAAATTTGCAACTACATAATCTACTGATGTAGTTAAATTGTAATTTTGCTCAAAGTAAGAAGGGTCTGATGTAAAAGTAAAGTTTTAACCACATAACACTTCATAGATATCAGACCCCTTTTGAAGCATATACTTCTTGTAAACTAGGACCACCACTGACTAAACCCTAAACCAAAAATAAATAATTTTTAGCCTAACTTAACTATCAACGTCAGAAACTAACATGACTTAAATCGATTAAGTCTTCTATTACATCATAATTCAGGTGTTGTTGAATATTATTGCCCACACAACCAAAATAAACCATAACAACACTTTTTGCCGCTACCCTTCCCACCAATACTGTCATTTTTATTTACCATAAATACCTTAATTTACAGTAAAAAAATCAATACATACATATCTAAATCTTTAAATGTGTGCTTCTACTAATTTCCCTCTTGCAAGAAGTTTGTCCTTCTCGGCTGACGTTCTTAACTTAATTTGTCCTTGGTCTCCTCTAGCAACTCTTACGCCATTATGCCATAAACCTAACTGGTCTATTGTAATCCCGCTAACCAGCACGAGCAGTAATGGCAAGCGCAGGGTTCATATTTCTTTCAAGTTTATAACACCACGTAGAGGGATGGAGGGAGAGAGACGGTGACAAGACGTGTATCCGAACCACAAATTATTTTTCAATTCTATTTTCGACTTGGATGCTTGGAAAAATGTGTTTGAAAAAGGCGGTTGCCAGGTTAGCCAGAGGGGTAATCTGGGAATATATTTTGGTAAACTGCGCCTTTTGGTAAATACCAAACGATGATACGTCTTTTGATAAATACATTAAACCTAATACGTCTTTTGGTAAATTGCCGTTTAAAATTCGAATACGTGATTTAGATATTTTAAACTTTTACATACGTCGTTAGGTAATTTGTCAAATGTAAGTTACTAAATTAAAGAGCCAAAGTGAAAACTTCTCTATTATTTTTTTTAATTTAGCAAAATAAAATCAGTGTTTATGTCAATATTAATATTATATTTATTATTTCCCTAATTTCTTGTCCAGTAAGAACATGGGGGAAAAAAATTAAAAATAATTAAAAAAAAAGACTGAAAAGGTACAGCTACCTTCTTCGTTGTTTCCCTCCTGGCACCATCTTCGTTGCTTCCTCCTGCGTTTTTGTTTCGCCTCCTTTCCCAATCCATCTTCCCCCTCCGATTAGGGTTCTGATCACTGGTCGTCTAGCGCGATCCATGGAGCCATCAAAGGGGAAGGGCGGCCTCAAGAGTAAGCGTGGCCGGATGCTGAAGCCCGCGGCCGCCGGCACGATGGACCTCGCGTCTCCGTCGCCGTCGCCATCGCCTTCAGAGTCTTCCCCGTCTCCAGCGCCGCTGCCTCCTTCCACCAGAGGCAGCAGGAAGAACCCCATCCACCTTCAGGATCCTTCCGGCGCCGAGGCCTCCCCACCCAGTGCTTCTCCCAAGGTAGATAGCGAGTCCGGTCTCGACCTCGTTGTGGCGGTTGACCCGCAAATTCCACCCCCCAGGTGGGGTCAAGTGGTGCGCGTGGTGCCGTCCATGGACGCCGTGGTCAAGGTGTTCTGCGTGCACACGGAGCCCAACTTTTCGTTGCCCTGGCAACGGAAGCGGCAATACAGCTCGAGCAGCAGCGGGTTTGTCATCTCCGGAAGGAGGGTGCTTACTAACGCCCACTCGGTGGAGCACTACACCCAGGTCAAACTTAAGAAGCGTGGTTCGGATACCAAGTATGTCGCCACGGTCCTAGCCATTGGAACCGAGTGCGATATAGGTATGGACCACTGTTCTGTCGCTTTAGTCATTAACTGCTTTTATCGATGCAGTGGATATTAGTCTGATTGTTCTTATGGCATCATTCTTATTCTTGCTTAGGGATTAAGACGCTACTGTTGTTGAACTAAATCTATTCCTCCGTTTAACACTTTCAAGTTTGCATTCTATACCGAAAAATATATTCAATTCTTCATATTAGCTGAGATTTGTATCTTATACTTTTGAGTATGATGATATTCACGATGTTTATACGTTATATTTAGTTTTCTGGCTAGTGCTGTAAATTTGATTGGCAGAATAGAACTAATGGTTAGAATTTTTTGGTCTATGTAGTGCTTTGTTTTAGCTTCACGAACCACTATTTAGATTGCTGATTTTGAACCATGTCAGGTACATCCTAACATCCATAAAGAGCAATTGTTTTTGATATATTCATTGAGTATTTCATAAATAAATAAAAATATAAGGACCGAATGGAGAGTATATGAGTTTGTTCCCTTCCTCAATCCAACATCAAAAGTATTGAACCAAAAAAATATATCCATTGAAACCTTAAACGTATTCGATGTGAGTTGAAGAGTTGAGCGGTCTTAGAACAGTCCACTTCTATTCTTCTTTTTCTTTACCTTCTTCATTTTGTTTGTTTGTTTGTTTGTTTGTTTGTGTGTGTGTGATCTAACAAATTTCCCTTTAATGGATAATCAATTTGGATAATGATAATAAACTGCTTGAGATACGTCGTGTGTTTTCTCCCCATATGAGAAGAGAGATACAATCTATGCAGTTGACTGGAAGAATTGGTTGACCCGTTATAAGCTAAGGCATTAATGCAATTGTTTTAATTGGGGATTGATAGAAAAACTGTGGGTTGATATATACACTTTGGTTCAAATAACAGAAAGAAATTGGACTTTAGTTTTAGTATATTCTTATTTTGTTGCTCTTTGAATTTGTATGAACATAGTCAACTTACATGGCACACATTTTGATAACCAAACTGCTTGTATGCTTATTTTCCTTATTATGTACCCAACTGCTGATTGTTACCTGATTAGACATCTAAGTGATTTCTTCCAAATTGACTGGATGTGCATGTCATTGATGGTTAATATTGAGTCCATGTGACTTTTTGAATTAGTACATTTAAAATCTTAAATTTCTGGTCGCAGCCATGCTAACGGTTGAAAATGATGAGTTCTGGGAGGGTGTTTCTCCTGTTGAATTTGGTTCATTGCCTGCGCTTCAAGATGCTGTAACTGTAGTTGGATATCCAATTGGAGGGGATACAATCTCTGTTACAAGTGGTGTTGTCTCTCGTATTGAGATACTTCCCTATGTCCATGGCTCCACAGAACTCTTGGGCCTACAGGTTTAAATTGAAAGTATCCCATCTTGCAGATTTTTGTTTGTGCAGTCAGTTCCAGTTGTGCCATATCAGTTCAGAAACATGCCCATTTATTGGGAATAAAAATGCGCTTCTTTACTTCAATTGCTTCATGTTGTCATTGCCAGATAGATGCTGCTATAAACTCAGGCAATTCTGGAGGCCCTGCTTTTAGCGACGAAGGAAAATGTGTTGGTATCGCATTTCAATCTCTTAAACATGAAGATGCTGAGAATATTGGCTATGTCATTCCAACTCCTGTCATCATGCATTTCATTCAGGATTTTGAGAAGTCAGGGGAATATACAGGTATTTGAGAGATATACATAACTATTTCTTCTCTTGCTTTTTTGGTGATTTTAATCAGCCTTTCCTCTTAATTAGTTGCACACTGTTCCTACTCTGAGGCCTTTTGTTGTCTATGTATAGTTTATCATTGAAAATTAAGTTAGATCGTTTTAGTAAAGAAGTTTCTTCTAGAATCTCACTGCCCGAGAATTGATGATGATTTCCATTATCATGTGCCACAAAATTCCAACCGTCACTGGTCATCTTTATCTGCTTAAGGTTTCTGAAATGGTAGAATCTAATGAATCAATTATGTCCCAATTTGCGACTTGTTCATACAAAAACCAAGGTATTCTAAAGAAATTTGGAATTTTTATAAAGGAATCTTTCAATCAAGTGAAGACAGTTGACACATTACTTATTTATGATACTTTCTTCGAAAATCTAACCATACTACAAAACTCTGGTTTGCATATTTTTTCCTGTTCTGGATTTTGACATTGCAAGATCCAACCTGTCAAATTGGTTCTGCATGACATTTTTGTGGCTCAAATTTCAACTATTTGTACCTCTTAACTTCACAAGTCGTTTGTTCATGAAAATATCTGTAATCCACCATGATTTGCTTTCAGCTCCTCCTTCAAGTGTCATCTATTATATTGTCACATATGATGCTACAAAATTGATATGAATGGTAATGCTGACTGGATTAAATCTTTCTTATTCTATATGTTTATTTATCACTCAATAATAGTAAATTTCAGTGTAACAAAACCTACTTGTGTTTTTTTTTTGCTTGGAATATCTCATCATAAATGTTCTTTTTTGTTTTATTATTTATTTTGAATTCACTCTTACAGGATTTCCTATATTTGGGGTTGAGTGGCAGAAAATGGAAAATCCGGATCTACGGAAGGCAATGGGAATGACCTCTGATCAAAAAGGTGTGCGTGTTAGAAGAATAGAACCGACTGCACCTGAAGTTCAGTTCCTGAAGTCATCTGACATTATCTTGAGCTTTGATGGAGTCAACATTGCTAATGATGGAACTAGTAAGACAACTGATGGCTATGATAATTTCTTGTGCATTTGTTGCTTTTTTAATTGTTAATTATCAGTTTATAAGATTTTACACATAACAATCTATGCAATATTCATATAGATGACCCTTGGTTGATTCTCAGTTTGAACCAATCATGTGTAGCTTAAGGCTGAAGAATCAATTCTAACTCTTTAGTTTGGTTTATTTAATCCACATTTCTAAAGGGAAAAATATCTGAATAAGCATGAGCGTTTTATCACATCTTTGCATGGTTTGGTACCATGTAGCTAACATAGCATCACTAATGGGATTTTATAGAGGGGTCTAGGCTATCAAGCTTTGCTTTTTTACTAGTAAAAGTTAAACAACTGATGGTGAAGCTTTGGCTATTCCTTTGTCAGCTGTTAATTTATAGTAAAACTGTGAGATTGGAGTTGAGCATCATAGGTTCCTTCTATTGATCATATTTCTAATTAAATAGACATTAAACTGAATGAGTAGTCTTTAGTTCTAGTTGACACCGTCCAAACCCTGAAAAATATTGAACTTAGTTGGCAGGGATGACATCAATGTGGTGCAAGTTGCTGCAATGCGCACCAACCAAGTTAATCGTTTACATCCTTTATAAGTATCTGTTTAATTCCAATGACTACCACTTCAGTAATTATGCAAAGTGTAGCTTATTCTCTATTGAAAATTTATATTGTCAAATAATTTATTTCTAAAGTCAATGAAGAGAAGTAGGGTAGTTAAAGGAACTTAGCTTGTCATAGTTCTATTCTTTTTTTCAAGGACCTACAGAAATCTGGATTTGATTATTTTTCTGTCTGGAAATATTTGAGTGATCATGGAAAGATACTATCCTTTAAAATTTTTTTCTTAGAGGAACAATGAATAGAAGTTTAAACATATTCTATGATACCAAGAAGAACCTCTGCGTGGAGCAGGCAAAAATTCTGAGGTTGCATGTTTGTTTCAAGGTACCTTGGTTTTGGGTTTTGCTTTGCACAACCCTTACTTCATTGTATGAACATAATGTGATTCTTTGAAATTTTGATGATTGTTAAAAGTTTGGATGATAAATACATCAAGGATGCTAACAATTTCCCCCCTTTTTTTGGGAAAAAAAACTGTTAAATTCGTATTGCATGGTTACTTATTGTCTTCACGGTGATTGTAGTTCCTTTTAGGCATGGTGAACGAATTGGATTCAGTTATCTGGTTTCTCAGAAGTTCACTGGGGAGAATGCTGTGATAAAAGTTCTACGAGAATCTAAAGTTTTTGAGTTCAACATAAAACTTGCAGCACACAAGAGACTTGTTCCAGCTCACATCAATGGGAAGCCTCCATCTTATTATATAATTGCTGGTTTCGTGTTTACAGCCATATCTGTTCCATATCTTCGCTCTGAGGTGCACTGAAAATAGACTCTTATATACGAACAACTTTCTTTATGTAGCATTCTTTGACTAAATACGATTTGTTCTTTTTTACATCTCATTTCTTTTATATAGCCCTGTCATCTTCAATCACATAGTTACAAATTGCATGGACAAGAATTATGTAACGGTAAATATTTTAGGCATCAACAAGACTGCTTTTATTCTGAGCAGTAAGTTCTTTACCAGTTCCTTTTGTATTGTCTGCACTGTTCTGAGTGGACTGTAGGTTATCATATATGACAGCTATTCCTGAACCCTGAAGTAATTAGCCTGGATTTTTTTCTTGGATATGGAATCTCTAAACTTTTGTCGTCTTGATATTTTCTTTGATCAGTAGGTTAGAGTCTGCTATTATTTACTTGCAAGTTAGTATTGCATTTACATTTTGCACTTCACTTTTTGCTCCTTAGCAACTGTCTTCTAATTGGCTTCTGATTCCTTGCCACGTTTTAATACTCATACTAAAATTAGGTAACTATGGAATATGCTTGAAAGATCTGTCCATACTCTTTAACCAAACACCTCAGGACCTCCCACTTTGGGGGCCATGATAGGTTTATGGACTCATCAGTAAGGCATGGTTCACATGCAAGTGTTGGACTAATAGAGAAGGATTTTGTAAACCATTAATTAAATAATATGGGGAATGAAAGGTATATGCTTGCATGAAAATCTATACTTCTGTCCCTTGAGTGTTTTAGATTTTTCAGTATCAAACATAGGGAGAAGAATGATCTGAGCAAATATCATGCTTTCGTTGATATATCATCCAGGATGTAATAATTGTTGAACTTTTCTATGATATTACCTAACAGATTATGCCACCCACTATGGAAAAAGTTTCATTTGTGTCTGTTGGCTGGTATGTTTCATATAAGATAGTTGGCTCTGTCTATGTTTTCTAAATTTATTCTTATTCTTCAGTATGGGAAGGACTACGAGTATGATGCACCAGTGAAGTTGTTGGAGAAACATTTACATGCAATGGCACAATCCCATGACGAAGAGCTGGTGGTTATCTCCCAGGTTTTTGTTTATTCCATGAAATTGTTTTATTATCTTTTTGGTTTTGGGGAATGTTATATTGCACTATATATGTTACTTATTTTGCAAAATGTCAGGAGTTTAATAATCTGAAAACAACCTCAGGTTTTTTTTTAAAAAAAAATTAAACTCACTTTACTCTGCTAGTAGTTCAATATCAACAAAATACCCATAGAGTTCATGAACCCTATAGTCTTGCAAAGCTACAGGTTATTATGTGCACACACACATACATTATATTTGGTTTTTGGCTCTACATAGGAAGCGCATAATTTCTATAATTTTGTTTTACAACTCAATGCAAGAAAGCTTCTGATTAATTAGCCTTTTATTTCAGGTGCTTGTGGCTGATATTAATATTGGTTACGAAGGCATTGCCAACACTCAGGTGAAATGAAGTTCCTGTATATTTTATTCTGTCATTGCATTTAATTGACTATGATGGCAGTCTATGGTGCACTTTTGACAAAATTACCATTTTTTTAAAAGATAAGACTGATTTCATAGTGACTGTGCTATTTTCAATGTCTTTTAGGTAATGGCTTTCAATGGTAAACCTGTCAAAAATCTTAAAAGCTTGGCAAACATGGTAGAGACCTGTAATGAGGAGTTTTTGAAATTTGAGTTGGAATATCAGCAGGTATGTCACTCGTAAGCACCAATTGGATTCTAAACTTCTTAATTCTTATTGCTACTATGGTGTCAGCTTGGATTAATATATTAGTTTATGTGTGCTTTCACTTCTTAATCTTGATTCCCTACATTTCTTTTCCGTGGTCCATAACCTACCCTGGAAACCTTGAAATTAATTTTGATTGGTTAATGTTAGCAGCTAAAGAAGTTCTGTTATATATGTTGACAGATTGCAGTCCTCCAGACTAGTAATGCAAAGGCAGCCACACTGGATATCCTTACAATGCACTGTATATCTTCTGCAATGTCTGATGATTTGAAGTCATGAATGTGGTGTCAGAAACCCTTTCCCAGCATTTTTTTGTCCAAGTTAACTAGTCAATTGGTTGGATGCCAAAGAACAGGCAACTTATTTCTTGAGTCAGAACAGCAGTCCTCTCCTATATAGTTATACTTAGGAATCCATTGTCTAGCTTGTTTCCCAATCGTATTTTTATCCTTCATCAAGGAGTTCTAGCTTCTTTTGTGCAGAGAGAAACCACCTCATTTGTTAAGATCCACAGCACTAATGATGGCTACGGAGGAACTTAAATTTGTTATTTGGTTTGCATAATCAATTCGAAGAAATAGGATTTTAGGCCTGGGGAAGTCTCAATCCTGGTGTTTTTATATCTTTTACCATTGTTAAGCTATTCTCAGAGTGTCTGAGTCTTGACAACTAAATGTAAATTGCAAACAACCTACCACTATGTATATTGGTGATTCTCTAAATCAAATATGAGGCTCATTCTGGGTGTATTATACCAATTGTCCAAACTATACTTTTGACTGCTATTTGCCAATAGATTCATGTAAAGCCTTTGCCAATTCCAAGATAATCCTGCATTGTGTCTATCAAAGGAAGGAACAAATGCGAAGACGTTTGGTTTACATATGAGCAAACTAATAGCTCCATGGAATATTTTCTCTGTATTCTATAATTTTGTCATTTTGTTTCAAAAAAATCTGATTCAATCTTGAGGCTGTCCAGATGCATCATATTCTTGCACTATTTGTCACTTTCGTCGCCTTTTGGTCTTTTGCATTGATTCGGAGACATATATGCAGTAGTTCAGCTGCGCATCTTGCTGCTTCAGCCATTTGCTTAGAATTTTAAACTGCTTTGGAATGCAAAATTTTTGCCATTTTACCATTTAGTTGCTTCTAACATTTGCACACTTCATTGTGGAAACAATCCGGTGGGTTTTTTGAAGTTGTAAAGTTTAAGAGAAATCTCAAGACTGACAAATTGTGGGGTCGGATGAGTTCTTTGTTCAGTTAGTATTATCGATATCTTTGTTCTTCATCCTGATCAAATAAATAGTTCTGGAAAAACTTTTGGGAAACCTCCTGACTGTTAAATGTTGTTTGTTATCTCTGATCCTTGCTTGAGTTCTGGTAAATCAAATAATATTTTTTAAAATAATTTTAAAAAATTAATTGTTTTGAAGAAAAATTAATTAAATAATCTTCTTTCTCTCAATAGTCTTTGGGTATTTTATTATTTTGAAGGATTATTGTGTTATATTATATTCTATTAATGTAGTACATGGTTAAACCTAAATAATCAACTATATTATTTTAACCATACGAGACTGTTTTTTTTTAAGTGTAGTAAATTTTTAAAATGCAAATATATTTTGTTGAGATTTTTTAAATAAGGGTACATTTATTTTACTAAAATTTATCAGATGAGTTATCTATTAATGTATATACACAACTTCTTGATAACTATTTATGAAATACATTAACAATAAGTCTATTGTATTATTTTAAAATAATTATTACATCAAAATTGAAGCTGTCGTCTTAGCATTCTCTCCCAGAAGGCCCAACATGTATGATCGAAAGTGCCCAACATGTGAATAGCGTTTGTAATTTTTTTATTTTTTTCATTAAAAGTTAGCAGAGTAAACACACTGGAAATAAAGATGAAAATAATATAAATCAAGTTAACACTTTTGATTTTACTTAGTTCGGAGCTTATGACAATTCTTATTTTAAGGTTCGCGATCGACGATCACTTTTATTGAGCAATCCACTAATAGTTTTGAATAAGTATAAGTACAATAATTTATATGCTATCAATGAAATTATACTGACAACTAAGGATTAGAAGTTCTGGGGTTTTGATTGTCAGAGTTGTGTTATAGCGTCGTAAAGTCGTCTTTGAAGCAACGAGCAAAAAACAAGTCATAGAAAACTTGAATTGAAGTTGTGTCTTGTTAGCTGCTCGAACAGGAGTTTTATAAACTATAGAAGGCACCTCTAGCCTTGTCTAAGGTGCCTCTAGCAGTAAATATTATCCCCTAAGCTTCGGTCACGATAATTACTGCAATCTATGATTTTTATCCTCTGGAGGGCACCTTCTATGCTCTTCGATGCGCCTCCGCGCCCAGCTCCAAGGTGCCTCTAGCTGTATGGGAAGAGCCTCCGCGCCCTTCCACATGGTGTCTTCGACCAGGGTGTCTGAGGCGCCTCAAGCAGCACAGGAGGCGCCTCGAGCACTGTTCACCTGAAGTTTCCCTTTATTTTTGCTCTTGCAAAAACATGTTAGGTGGCGTTTGGTTAAATGATGGGAATGACTACGGGTATGACTTTGATAGTAAAGTATAATGGGAATGTAAATGAAACCCACCTAGTTATATGAGTTTGGTTGATTCCCATAAATCTAGTAATCATTCCCAAATTATTATTTCCAAACCCATAATCCAAACACTATCTTTTACTATCATTCCATTCTTTCATTCCCAAACCCATCAACCAAACACTTCCTTAGTCTAGCAGAAACATATTTAACCCGCAAAACAGAGTTAGCACAATAAAATTATAGTGTGTTGATAGTCTTAGACTATCCGGTTCTGACTTTCGTATTTCCTAGAAATTCTAGGTCGAACCGATATCTACTGTTCCCTCTATGAGAAATACGTCCTTGTCTACTCCTCTCAGGAGAATGTACTTGATGCCAACCGATCCTCCAGACTATTTGGACTTTTGCTCAACATATGAGACTCAGGATTTTCTGTTAGACGTCCGAACCCTGACTCGTTCAGTCTTTCGCCAGGTGTGACTTTCACCTAGTGTCCTCAATCCTAGGATTTTTGTCTAACGTCCTCGATCTACCAAGACTTCCTCATGGTTTTCTCTTGGGCTCTATCCATGTCCGATCATCGATCCACCAAGTCTTCCTGTCCCTCGGTCCACCCGACTTACTAGGACTTCCTTGCCTAGTCACAACTAGGACTTCCTGCCTGGTGTCTGGTCCTCTTGATCCAAACATAGGAGCCCCCACTTCCTTTGTTCGAGGTCAATATTATACCCACATGACTCAATCTGACCATAGCTCTTGTGCACTGGCAGTCCGGGCTCTGATACCAATTGTAGGATCGAAAAGAATTTAGATATCTCCACAATTGCATGATATTGCCCACTTTGGGCCTAAGCCCTCATGGTTTTGCTCTTGGGCTCTCCCCAAAAGGTCTTATGCCAATGAAGATATCTTTTCTCTTATAAACCCATGATCTTTCCCATGTGTTTCCAATATGAGACTATGTTTGCAACCTTACAACCCCAACAGTTACAACTAAGACTTTTCACATGCCTAGTGTCCACTAGGGCTTCTTTGCCTAGCCTCAACTAAGATTTTTCACCTTGCCTAAGATCACTTAGGACTTTCCTGCATAGTTGGCGAGGATGCTAGGGGCGAATGAATCACCTTTTATCACACTTAGGAATTTCCTACCCACTTAGTAAAACTTATTAGGACAACAACAAATCTTAATTTTAAATCTTTTACCATTATCAAAACTTAAGTTCAATTATCTGGTGCTTCATGCACTAACATCACATACTCTGAAAGGGGAAGGGGATAAATCACGAGAAGTATTTGTCCTGTGTAACATCCCTTTGTATGAGGGAGATCAGCCACCTAACGAGATATTTTTATATCCATTGAAAATTAATTTCAAATTCTATTGTATTAAATGTTCATGCATGTATCAAATGTGTCAATTATAAGAGTTATTTTAAAATAATTATGTGGTAAAAGATGATTCGCTCGTCTAACGCTCCCGCTAATTCATTTATGTGCCAATATGAAAAAAATAAATTATGAATGCCTATTAATCATTGATACTCCAGACATATGAAAAAATATATTTGAACAACTCAAATTTTAATTCTATAACTTAATATGATAACTTTGTATGTCTTAACGACTGCAAACATCTGAGGGGACATTATTTTAAAATAATTATGCACATGGTCTAAATGAATTTTTATTATGGATATTGATCCGGTAGTAAGAGCAGGGGGCCCCGCCCTGTGAAGTCAACGCCACGTGGAAGCCACAGTGGTAGTCGTCCATCCGGAGAGGGCCAGGTCCGACCGGACGGCCGGAGAGGGCAGGGTCCAACCGGACGTCCGGCCGGCCGATGGAATCGAATGCCCGGAGAGGGATGGGTCCGATCGGCTTGCCGACCGGACGATATACGGCTGAGGGATGGGTCCGATCGGCTTGCCGACCGGACGATATACGACTGATGGTTAAAGGCGCCCTGTCGAAATCAGGGTTCCGGCGCTCAGTGGAAAAGGTCGTGGGCCGAGCGGACCTCACGCTCGGCCAAACCCATAAGGTAACACTGCTAATAGTCCCCATAAAGCACGTGATGGAGGATCTCCCCAAGTAAACCATCGCATATGTCCGGTCGGATGTTGAGGGAGCTGTCCGCCCGGAAGCCAGATTTGGAGTAAAGGGGAAAAGGACAAGGAACGTCTTTTTCTGACAGCAGGTATGTTTCACGTGGGGGCCATACTCCAAATCTTGTGACAGGGGATTCCGCTGTCCCATCGAGGACATGCTAAGATTGTAGCAGTATGAGTTAGGGAAGCTCACTGACAAGTCCTTACTGGAGTATGGGCTATGGACACGTGTGCACCTCGGAAGGTGTACACTCACTTCTTCGCTGCCCTATATAAAGGCCCTTATTCTTCGCCGGAGGTACGTTTTCTACGAGTTCTGGAGCCACTTTTTCTCTCTTGAGCTTCGCCTAACTTGAGCGTCGGAGGGTCACCGCCGGGAACCCCTTCCCGGCCCGGCTTCTGTGCAGGTTCGCCGGAGCTGTGTTACCAGTCGAAGGTCCACGTCGACAGCCGGAGAGCGCCCCGTGCCCAGCGTCCGTTGGTTCAGCATTCAGACAGGATCAATTTGGCGCCGTCTGTGGGAACGCTCCTGCGTCCGAACGGGAACAATGGACGAGGCTGGACGACAACACACGGTGACGCTCTCGACGGAGGAACTAGACGCTCTGATCGAGATAAGGGCCGCTAAGCTTGTGGAGCAAAAACAGAAAGCCACAGCCGAGCGGCCGGAGCAGCAAGCAACGTCTGCTTCTGGTGGCCGAGCGGAAGCACCTCAAGCCACCGTTGCATTTCATCGAGCCCTATTCCGCACTCCAGAAGCCGCAGCAGCTCATAGAGATCGGGGATCTTATTCGGACGAAATGCCTAGACGAGATGCCAGGAAAGGGAAAGCCCCTCGAGCGGACGCATCGCCTGAGAGGATCAATCGCCAATTTTCGGAGGCTATTCTACGAGATCCTCTGCCGAAGCACTACGTGGCTCCGACGATCGGCGAGTATAATGGGACAACTGACCCAGATGATCATCTGGGTAAGTTTGATAACACAGCTACGCTCCATCAATACACAGATGGAGTAAAATGCCGAGTTTTTCTTACCACTCTCTCGGGATCGGCTCAACGGTGGTTTCGGAAGTTGCCGGACGGATCCATCACGAGCTTCAAGGAGTTCCGAACGGCCTTCCTCCACCATTTTGCAAGCAGTCGACGCTACCAGAAAACAAGCGTGAGCCTGTTCGCCATCAAGCAAGAAGCCCGTGAATCACTCCGAGCTTACATTCAGCGGTTCAACAAAGTGGCGATGGACATTCCAACGGCCACCTCGGAAACCATGATGAATGCCTTTACACAAGGCCTAGTGGATGGGGATTTCTTCCGATCACTCATCCGAAAGCCGCCCCGAGACTATGATCACATGCTACACCGGGCGAACGAATACATCAACGTGGAAGAAGCGCAAGCGGCCAGGAAAAAAGAAACTCCAACCGAGCGGGCTCCCCGGAAACAGCACGCCGCTCATCAGCCGCCTAGAGGACCAAGGGCCGAAGCAATCCGATCCCCCCACGCCAGGTCCCATGTGCAAGAGGTAGCTGCCGCCCGGCCCAAGCCAAAGAAGAGATGGACCCCGATGTTCTGCTCCTTCCACCGGACGGATACGCACAACACAAGGGATTGTCGAAGTCTTCCCTTCGTGACTCATCCTGTGCCCCGGAATGCCGGACGACGGTCTCCCTCAGTCGACAGGCGACAGAGAACTCATGAAGCCGATCGGACGCGAGCTGATAGGCCACAGCAGCAACAGACTCCCGATCGGCATCGTTCTCCAAGGCAGGAGAATCGCCGAGCGTCCAGAGAACGGTCCCGACCGTCCGCTCGGGAAGAGGAAAATAGAAGCAATACTTCCCGAGGCGAGATTAACGTTATTGCTGGCGGGCCGACCGGAGGAGACTCCAACCGAGCTAGAAAGGCGAGCGTCCGGCAGCTCCAGATTCATGCAGTCGGCTGTAGCCGAGAACGAGCGGAAGGACTCGAAATTAGTTTCGGGCCCGGGGACTTTGAAGGAGTTGAAGTACCCCACGACGACGCTCTACTCATCAAAGCGGTAATAGCTAACTACACTATTCACCGCGTATTCATTGACACAGGAAGCTCGGTCAACATCATATTTAAGAAGGTGTTCGATCAACTACAAATTGACCGAGCCGAGCTGTTACCCATGACAACTCCGCTCTACGGGTTTACGGGTAACGAAGTTCAGCCGGTCGGACAGATCCGGCTGGCTACCTCGCTGGGAGAAGAGCCGCTCAGGAGGACAAGGACGATAAACTTCGTGGTGGTCGACTCTCCCTCGTCCTACAATGTCATTTTGGGACGACCGGCGCTCAGCGAATTCCGAGCGGTCGTCTCAACCTTCCACCAGAAGATCAAGTTCCCCGTGGAGGACAAAGTGGGAGAAGTACGGGGAGACCAACTAGCAGCTCGGCGATGCTACATCGAGATGGTCCGAGTAGAGGCCAATTCCGCTCGGAAGGCGTCCCGGATCGAGGTAAACGCCATCACCGAAAAGCCACCCTCTTTAATTTATGAAGAAAAAGAGGAAGTGCATATTCACCCAACCCGATCGGAGGCCACAACCTTTATAGCGTCCGATCTGGAGGAGAAACAGAAAGAAGAACTGATCCAATGCCTCCGAAGAAATCATGATGTCTTCGTTTGGTCGACACATGAGCTGCCCGGAATTTTGCCGAGCATAGCGCAACACGAGCTACATGTCCGACCGGACGCACGGCCAGTAAAGCAAAGAAAAAGGGACTTCAGCGCCGAGCAGAATTCCATCATCCGAGCGGAGGTGGAAAAACTTCTGGAGGCCGGCCATATACGCGAGGTGCAGTTCCCAAGATGGTTGGCTAACGTAGTATTAGTCTCCAAGCCAGGCAACAAGTGGAGAGTGTGCATAGATTTTCGGGATCTCAACAAAGCTTGCCCGAAAGATTTTTATCCTCTGCCCCGGATAGATCAGCTGGTGGACTCTACAGCCGGCTGCGAATTAATCTGTATGCTCGACGCCTACCAGGGCTATCACCAAGTGCCGCTCGCCCGTGAAGATCAAGAAAAGGTCAGCTTCGTGATGGTCGACGGCACTTATTGCTATAATATAATGTCGTTCGGATTAAAGAATGCGGGGGCCACATATCAGCGCTTGATGAATAAAGTGTTCAGAGAGCAGATCGGAAGGAATCTAGAAGTTTATGTGGACGACATTCTCATTAAGTCCGTCCGAGCGGCCGATCTCTTCAAAGACATGGAGGAAACATTCCGAACGCTGCGCAAATATGGAGTCAAGCTAAATCCCCAGAAGTGCCTGTTCGGAGCAAAAGGAGGGCGCTTTCTGGGGTACATAGTGACAGAGCGGGGAATCGAAGCAAATCCCAGCAAGGTGAAAGCTCTACAAGATATGCCGCCTCCAAGAAATACAAGGGAAGTGCAGCGTTTGACCGGTCGGATAACCGCTCTGTCCAGGTTCATCTCCAAAACCGCCGACCGGAGCCTTCCTTTTTTCAAGATCTTACGCAAAGCTACAAAATTTCACTGGGACGAAGAATGCGACCGGGCGTTCGAAGATTTGAAGGCATATTTGAACTCTCTCCCGGTATTAGCCAAGCCGACTGCGGGTGAGCCGCTTCATATGTACTTGTCTTCAACCGAGCATGCAATCGGCTCAGCTTTAGTGAGGTCGAGCGGAGAAGAGCCTGTGTATTTCCTTAGTCACATTTTAAAAGATGCTGAATCTCGCTACACTGGGCTCGAGAAGCTGGCTTTCGCTCTGGTCCTTGCCGCTCGGCGCCTTCGTCCATACTTCCTGGCGCATACGATCATTGTCAAAACCAATAGCCCGCTCGGACGTGTTCTACTAAATCCAGAGGCATCCGGACGGCTCATCAAATGGACGACGGAGTTAAGTGAATTTGATATCCAATACCAGCCCCGCTCGGCGATCAAAGCGCAATCCTTGGCCGATTTTGTGACTGAGGTGCAAAGGTCGGAGCCGGAAGCTATGTGGAGAATATATGTGGATGGGTCGTCCACTCGGCTCGGAAGCGGGATTGGAATATTGTTACTCTCCCCTCAAGAAGAGAAGATGCACTTATCCGTCCGGCTGGATTATAAAGCTACCAACAATGAAGCAGAGTATGAGGCCCTCATAGCCGGCTTGCAGGCAGCTCGGCATGTGGGAGCCGGTCGGGTAACACTTCACTCGGATTCGCAGTTGGCCGCTCAGCAGCTCTCTGGTACCTTCGAAATCAATAGTGCTCGGCTCAAGCTCTACGCTGAAGCCTTCGAGAAGCTCAAAGCTGACTTTAGAGAAGTTATTGTCCAGAAGATACCCAGAGCATAAAATCAAGCAGCCGATGAGTTAGCCAAACTCGTGAGCTCAATAACGTCGGTCACCATTCAGCAATCAATTGAAAAAGTACTGTTGGTGGCGCACGTCGACCGGATGGAAGGCCTCACATTTCCATACGACTGGCGGACACCCATCATAGAGTTCCTCCGCTCGGGAGCCACACCGTCCGACCGGAATGAAGCCCAGCTGCTAAGGAGAAGAGCCGGTCGGTTCACACTCATCGGCGATCAGCTTTACAAAAAGGCTTTCTCACGCCCGCTGTTGAAATGCGTGAGCTCGGAAGACTCGGCTTACATCCTCCAAGAAGTACATCAAGGATCATGCGGAGGACATTCGGGCGGACGGTCACTAGCTAAGAAGATCCTGCTAGCCGGATACTTTTGGCCGACCTTACAAGCAGACGCCGCTCGGACAGTATCTACGTGCCTTTCGTGCCAGAAGTACCATAACTTCTCCCACCGACCGACCAAGGAAATGAAGGAATCAACCGTGTCATGTCCGTTCGATCAATGGGGAATGGATATTGTCGGTCCATTTTCGATGGCGACCGGGCAGAGGAAATTTTTGCTAGTGGCGGTCGATTATTTTTCCAAGTGGGTGGAGGCCGAGCCGCTGGCAAAGATCACCGAACAGATGGTCAAAAAATTCATCTGGCAACACATCATCTGTCGATTCGGCATCCCTCGCCGATTGGTTTCCGACAATGGGAGGCAATTCACAGGGAAGGTGTTAGAGGATTGGTGCAAAAGCTACGGCATCGAGCAACACTTCACGTCCGTGGCTTATCCCCAAAGCAACGGTCAAGCCGAATTAGCCAATCGGGAAATTCTTCGTATTCTGCGCGCTCGGCTCGACCATTTGGGAGGAAATTGGCCGGATGAAGTGTCGGGCGTCTTATGGGCCATCCGAACGACTCCGAAGGAAGGGACGGGCGTCACACCGTTCTATTTGGTGTATGGCGGCGAGGCGGTTATTCCGGTTGAAGTCGGCGTCGAGTCCGTCCGAATCCAGAGCTATGATGATGACAACGCCGAACGGAGAAACATGGAGTTGGATTTGGTCGACGAGGAGCGAGCCAAGGCGTCCGTTCGGTTGATGGCGTACCGACAGCGGATGAAGCAAAATTACAACCGTCGTGTAATCCCCAAATCATTCCAGGTTGGTGATCTTGTCTGGAAGAAGGTCAAGCCGGTCGGCGACGTCGGCAAACTGGAGACACCGTGGGCAGGCCCCTTCAAGGTTATTGAAAAACTCCGATCGGGCGCATATTATTTGGAGGATGAAGACGGGCGGTAGCTGGATCGACCGTGGAGTGCGAATCATCTCCAGCCTTATCGAGCGGGGTGAAAGATGCACGAATATAAATCATTTTTGTATATGTTAGTCGGCCATGTCCTTGTAATGCAGGAAGCAAAATTAATGCAAAGGATGGCCAATGGATTCTCCTATCGGCAGCGTAAAAATTAACCTGCAAGACCGTCGAGCTCCGACGTTAAATATCGAGAGACGAGCCGGCGTCTATAAACGTCCGAGCGCAAGACCGTCGAGCTCCGACGTTAAATATCGAGAGACGAGCCGGCGTCTATAAACGTCCGAGCACAAGACCGTCGAGCTCCGACGTTAAATATCGAGAGACGAGCCGACGTCTATAAACGTCCGAGCACAAGACCATCGAGCTCCGACGTTAAATATCGAGAAACGAGCCGGCGTCTATAAACGTCCGAGCGCAAGACCGTCGAGCTCCGACGTTAAATATCGAGAGACGAGCCGGCGTCTATAAACGGCCGAGCGCAAGACCGTCGAGCTCCGACGTTAAATATCGAGAGACGGCTTGAGCTCCGACGTTAAATATCGAGAGACGAGCCGACGTCTATAAACGTCCGAGCGCAAGACCGTCGAGCTCCGACGTTAAATATCGAGAGACGAGCCGGCGTCTATAAACGTCCGAGAGACGAGCCGAGCTCGACGTTAAATATCGAGAGACGAGCCGACGCCTATAAACGTCCGAGCGCAAGACCGCCGAGCCCGACGCTAAATATCGAGACGAGCCGCGCTATAAACGCCCGAAAGGTAAGACCGCCGAGCCCGACGTTAAATATTGAGAGACGAGCCGCTATAAACGCCCGAGCGCAAGACCGCCGAGCTCCGACGTAATATCGAGAGACGAGCCGTTTATAAACGTCCGAGCGAAGACCTCGAGCCCGACGCGTTAAATATCGAGACGAAGCCGCGTCTATAAACGCCCGAAGCGCAAGACCGTCGAGCTCCGACGTTAAATATCGAGAGACGAGCCGACGTCTATAAACGTCCGAGCGCAAGACCGTCGAGCTCCGACGTTAAATATCGAGAGACGAGCCGGCGTCTATAAACGGCCGAGCGCAAGACCGTCGAGCTCCGACGTTAAATATCGAGAGACGAGCCGGCGTCTATAAACGTCCGAGCGCAAGACCGTCGAGCTCCGACGTTAAATATCGAGAGACGAGCCGGCGTCTATAAACGGCCGAGCGCAAGACCGTCGAGCTCCGACGTTAAATATCGAGACGAGCCGGCGTCTATAAACGTCCGAGCGCAAGACCGTCGAGCTCCGACGTTAAATATCGAGAGACGAGCCGGCGTCTATAAACGTCCGAGCGCAAGACCGTCGAGCTCCGACGTTAAATATCGAGAGACGAGCCGGCGTCTATAAACGTCCGAGCGGAAGACCGTTGAGCTCCGACTGCAAGTGTCCGAGAAGTTCGCCGCCAATATTGTTCGACCGACTCTACGCTCCGCTCGGCTCAATGCCCAAAGGTACTGGTCGACTTATAGCGAGCGATCCTTGCTAGCAAAGCAGAATGTTACGCGTCCGGAATATTTGCCCGAGCGGAAGGGCATGGCCTAGTACTTCGCAAGAATGCCTTTCGAATGCCAGGGGTGTGATAATAGGGGAGCGGGCAACACACATATTAATTAGCAAAAGGACAAAGTGCAAAAAGATAGAGTGCGTGAAAGGAAAGCATTGCATTAAAAATAATATCTCAGGCCGGGCGGCCTAAGTACAAAAGGGATCATATTTAGCCGAGTGGCCAAATTACAAGAATTACTCGATATAATCGTAGAGGGTCTTGGGGATGTTATCTAGGAGCGCCACCTGATCGCCGGCCGGAATATTGGTGGACTCCGGAAGAAGGCCCTTCGACTTCAGATAGGTCATAGTGGCAGTCATGGCCAAGTCGAAGGCTGAGTACATCCGCTCGCAAATTTTCTCCGAGAATTCGGGCGATCGGATGTAGCTCTGTCGTAGAGCGGCGACTCGGCTCGGCTCGGCATCCTGATATTCTTTGAAAGCCGCCTGGGAGCCTGTGAGGGCCTCGTTCAGATTCTTAAGCTTTTCCGCGTCGGCCGAGCGGCCCGCCTTCTCCCTGTCGAGCTGCTCCGTCAACTCTTTTATCTTCAGCTCCAGGCCCCGAGCCTCAACGTTCTTCTTCTCCAGATCGGAGATAGCTGTATTCTTCCGAGTGGTGGCCAGGGTTATCTTTGTGTCAAGCGACTTGACTTGTCGCTCGGACTCGGCCAAGGCGTGGGCAGCTCGGAATAGGAAGGGCCCTGAAGGCCGGACGGACCAACTGCGGCCTTCAGTTGCCGTAGCTCTTCATCCACCAAGGCCAAGCGGTTGGAAACCGCAATTTCCTCCACCCATCTCTGGCAAAAGAAAATTATAGCTATTAGAGGCCGATCGGAAAAAATGAACACCAAAGTTTGTAGATTACAAACTTACCCCTGTGGCCTGCTGCATATGGTTGTTAGCCAAATTTCCGAGGGGTATCAGCGCAGTGCGGGCCCGAGCATCGGCCCACATCTCAGCTAGGGGCCCTTTCAAGGTGATGGTGTGCTCGGGCGCAGATGGACGGTCGGCCTCTGGAATCAGCTCTTCAGTCGAAAGATCCGACCGGCAGTCGGAAGGGGATCAGAAGCCGGCGCAGAAAATTGCGAATGAATGGTCGAGCGTTGGACTGAGTGACGAGCGGGCGGAAGGGTGCTGATTGGAATAGCCTCCACTGGAGCAGCGGGCTCGTCCCAATCCGAAGGCGTCCGGTCGGACGAGATGGTTTCGGTCTCGGGCACCTTGCCCCAAGCAGTTACAGTGACCCGCTCGGAGGGTTGGACAGCTGAGGTAGCCGAGCGCAGGGGAGTCTCCACTCGACGCCTCTTTTGTAAGGGCTGCTCCTCCTCCCGAGCGGAACCTTCCTCGGGGCAGTTTGTTCTCTTGAGGAGTGGCTCCGCTGGCGGAGCGGTCGACTCAGCCTGAGTCCCGCTCTCTCCTTCGTGGGATCCGACCGGCTGGATACCCAAAGCTTCCATTTCTCTGGCCGCCGCGGCTTCCAGAGCGGCCGCCTTCCTCTTCAAAACACCGGCCATGACCGAATCCATAACGATGTCCGCTGCAAAGAAAGGAAAAGAAATCAGTTAGCAATCAAAGCAAATGCCCAACCAAAGTTCTTACCGAAGCCGGCCGGAAGAGGAGTCCGTATAGGACTCAGCCCGAAGATGTACATCACTCCCTCGTGGAGAAGTTTGTTGATGTCAAGTCGCAGACCGGCCAGTATATTTGCAGCGTGGAGGTAGTCCGGTCGGGTCTTGAACTTCTTCAACTCGGGAGTGGGGGGCAGACTGACTTGCCACTGGGTCGGGAAGCTTGCCTGATTGGGCATACGGATGTAGAAAAAATAATCCTTCCAATGTTTATTGGAAGTAGGGAGTTTGTTGAAAAAGACCAAGCCGGGCCGAGCTTGGAACATGAAGGTGCCCGGCTCGGCTTGCTTGGGGTAATAAAAATAAAAAAAGACCTCCGGTCGGAGGGGGATGTTGTGAATCTTAAACAAAATGACAACACCGCAGAGGAGACGGAAGGTATTGGGTACTAAAGTGCCGAGCGGCACCCCGAAAAAATTACAGACATCTATAATGAAGGGGTGCACAGGAAAACGAAGACCAACGGTAAACTGGTCTCGGAAGACACAGAAAGCTCCGCGCGGCGGCCTGTGAGGCCGAGCGGAAGGACCAACTAAACGAATTTCGAAATCCTCTGGGATTTCAAAATTGTCTGTCAAATTATCGAAGTCCCGCTGTTCGAATCGGGACTGCATGGTGGTGTACCATGGGCCGAGCGACTGATCTGCGGGATTGGAAGAACTAGCCATGGGCCGATCGGAAGGAATCAAAAGGCAAAAAGGCAGGAAAAGAACAACAGCAAATGAAAGGAGGTTTCAAGGATCGAAACTGAGGAAGAAATGCGGAGGAAACACCGGAAAGGAGGAAGGAAAGCTATAAAACCTTACTGCGGGGAAAGGGATCGCGAAAGAGGCGCCGGAGAGCGTCGGGGAGTAGAAACAGGATCGCCGGAGCTCCAAAGCGCAGGGGGCAATGGTTGGAATCGCGGAGGCAAATGAGGAAGAGAAGGAAAAACGAAGAATTTATAGGGTGAGGGTCGGGCGGCCTCCACCGTTGGATCCAGGTCACGGGAATCAAAGCATGCATCGAGCCGTCCATTTCGAATCGCTTCGATCACATCAAAACACCATGCCACCGCCGCCGTACACCGATGGCAGTGCTCCACGTGGCATTCAATCATTCGGAGCATTTAATGAAAGCATGCTCAACCTTATTGTCGAAGATTGACGCAGAATACGAGGAGATCCGGTGAAGACCATTGTTGATTCGCTTAAGGCTGCCTCTATGGTCGGCCGAGCGGATGATACAAGCACGGAGGAACCGCTCGGCCGGATTCTTAGTCCAGTCAGTCGGACTATCCGCCTCCTTCGACTAGACTTGAAGGGGAGGCAAGTGATCCGGTAGTAAGAGCAGGGGGCCCCGCCCTGTGAAGTCAACGCCACGTGGAAGCCACAGTGGCAGTCGTCCATCCGGAGAGGGCCGGGTCCGACCGGACGGCCGGAGAGGGCAGGGTCCGACCGGACGTCCGGCCGGCCGATGGAATCGAACGCCCGGAGAGGGATGGGTCCGATCGGCTTGCCGACCGGACGATATACGGCTGAGGGATGGGTCCGATCGGCTTGCCGACCGGACGATATACGGCTGATGGTTAAAGGCGCTCTGTCGAAATCAGGGTTCCGGCGCTCAGTGGAAAAGGTCGTGGGCCGAGCGGACCTCACGCTCGGCCAAACCCATAAGGTAACACTGCTAATAGTCCCCATAAAGCACGTGATGGAGGATCTCCCCAAGTAAACCATCGCATATGTCCGGCCGGATGTTGAGGGAGCTGTCCGCCCGGAAGCCAGATTTGGAGTAAAGGGGAAAAGGACAAGGAACGTCTTTTTCTGACAGCAGGTATGTTTCACGTGGGGTCATACTCCAAATCTTGTGACAGGGGATTCCGCTGTCCCATCGAGGACATGCTAAGATTGTAGCAGTATGGGTTAGGGAAGCTCACTGATAAGTCCTTACTGGAGTATGGGCAATGGACACGTGTGCACCTCGGAAGATGTACACTCACTTCTTCGCTGCCCTATATAAAAGCCCTTATTCTTCGCCGGAGGTACGTTTTCTACGAGTTCTGGAGCCACTTTTTCTCTCTTGAGCTTCGCCTGACTTGAGCGTCGGAGGGTCGCCGCCGGGTACCCCTTCCCGGCCCGACTTCTGTGCAGGTTCACCGGAGCTGTGTTACCAGTCGAAGGTCCACGTCGACAGCCGGAGAGCGCCCCGTGCATAGCGTCCGTTGGTTCAGCATTCGGACAGGATCATATATGATGAAATTGACTTTAAGCTGTGATATGCTTGGTTTTGAGAGAAAAGGATTAGAAAATAACTTAGCTATGTGAAAACTGACTAGCACAGCGAGATAAAAGGAGTAATTTATAATGACCGAACGGTCTCGGGTGGGATTTTATTCTCCAATCTCTCAAGAATTTAATCTACCTTCCAAATACGATTATGACCTGCCAGGCAAATAATAATAATAATAATAATAATAATAAAAAATAAAATAATAAATAATTAAAGTCCGTTGGTCCTTCAGCCAGTTTCATTGCTTGCATTTGAGATGATAACAAATGGAATCGAGTGATAAAAAATAAATTCTTTCTATTTTTGCTCAAAGGTATAGCAAAAGGAAGTGAACGTCGTGACTTTCCTACCTGAATAAGTTTCATAGTTAGCTTCGCTCGTGACTTTTCTTAGATTCTCATCCTGTTCGAGCGATCCACAAGAAGATAGAAATATCTAAAGAGAAAGAATCTGGAGTTGGAAATCACGAACCTGGGCATACCATAAAGACAACAAACAAGAATGTCAGATCGAGAATTAAAGAGGGGTCCTTAGCGTAGGTACTCATGCTGAAGTCAGAATTATAGCCCCAACGAAAAATAAAGATGAGCAGTAGAACAGTAGTATCGATGTATGTACGTGCACGTATGTATACCTGGCCAACCGAGAGAATCTCTTTCTATACCTCTTCTCATAACTTCGACAATAATGAGACATTAGAGAATGTCTGACGTAAGAGAATGTCTGACGTCAGAATAGGTCGGGTAGTGGAGGACGTACAACAACCTTCCCCTAGGCAAAGGAAGGTTCTGTTACGTATATATGTTAGAATAGTGAAATATTCTTTGGTTAGTAGCTATTATTCTCTGTCAGATGATTGTAATTTTCTGATAATGCTGTCTTCTAGAGGGAGTCTGACCGGTTCTGGGGTCGATCGAGTTATGTTGGGAGTCATGCCCATGAGAAGTTAGGAGCTGAGTCTCGGAGGTCCGACTGACTCTAGGGTCAATCGAGTTTACGCTGGGAGCCATGCTCATGAGAAGTGGGAAGTTGAACCCTGGAGGTCCGACCGACTCTGGGGCTGATCGGTTTTACATTGAAAGTTATGCCCATTAGAAGTGGGGAGTTGAGCCCTGGAGGTCCAACCGGCTCTGGGACCAATCGAGTTTACGCTGGGAGCCATGTCCATGAGAAGTGGGAAGCTGAACCCCGGTGAGTTGATGCTAGGAGTCATACCCAAGTGAATTGTGTTGGTGCAGTTTGCACTAACAATCTAACTCAGGTTTTGATGAATGATAAGTAAGTTAAGTTAGGTATTTTGTGATCTAATTGCTTTATCAAGTGTGCAGGAATTGATAAGTCCGAAGGACTGGACACCAGGTTGAAATCCATCTAGGTCCGCAGGACTGGATAGCTAGTGCGAAGACCAGATAGGTCAACGGGCTGACCAGATATTTGGAAAAAAAGTCCGGTTGGGTCTAAGGGACAGGACAACTGGCAGAAGTCTAGTTGGGTCTGTGGATCGGATAGCTAGCATAAAGACCTGGTGGGTTAGAAGACTAGTTAACCGACTGCAAGATGGTAAGTAAAGGTAAGTCATTGGAGGAGAGTGACTTTGTGAGGACGCATCCCGGTTGAAGAACAGTAGGGGTCGGCCCAGGTTCTATTTTGGATCTCTAATATGAGACCTTGACTAGTTCCTGGTCAGAGCCGTAACTTTCATAAGGCCAGAGAGGCAACCGCCTCAGGGCCCAGCCTAATGAAGGGCTCATTTTTTTTTAATTATACTAAAAAAATGAGAGACATGGACCTTAAATGGCCGTTAAACTTATTCTCATGGCTCTGAGGCACACACCAATGCATGACTCTTCTTTGCACGCAATTTCTTCTCCGGTGTTGCTCTTCTTTGCACGCAATTTCTTCTCTGGCGTTCTTTCTACCAAGGCATGGATCCACGGAACAAGAGGTAATCATAATCTTCTTATTCAACCATCTTCTTCGTCATGCAACACGTGACACTAATTGTAACCTAATCGTTCAACAAGGATTGTTTGTGCGACCTAATTGCGTTGATTCTCGCAGTGGCTATCTCACTCGGCGTAGGCTGGCAGTTGGCCTTTTCTCGCGTGACCTAATTGAGTAGCACAGGGCTGTTACACGCTACCTCAGTCACTTGTGAGAACTATGACTTAATTTCATGGTGGTTACTACTTGTCACCTTGTTACTGCCTGCGGCCACCGCATTGGTCTCAGTGTTACAGGATACACTAAATGAGTTATCAATGTTATCGATTGAGAAAGAAAGAGTTCGACGAGTAGTGTTTATATAATTATTTTAAATATTTATTAACTTTTTATTTATGTAATATATTTATTTTTAGTTTATTTATATATTTAGTATATATATTATTTGTAAATTGAACTTTATTATTATTTACCTTAGCAAAAAGTCATTTTTTTAGTATGCGCTTCAGGCCCCGTCGAACGTAAGTATGGCTCTATTCCTAGTCCTAGGAGGACAAAAGCTAATTACTACTTTTTATGTTCACTGTGCTAACTTTGTTTTGCAGGTTAGATGTTTTAGTTTTGGACTAACACAACTTGCAGGGCAAAAGGAGTAAAAAGCCTTCGGATGAAATAGTACCCGAAGGCACCTTCACACTGTTCATGGAAGGCGCCTTCCAAGGGATAAAATTTGGATCTCGACGCAGATAAGGCACAACAAAGTCAGGATAAAATTTCTCTCATTGGAGGTGCCTTCAACACCTATGGAAGGCGTCTTCCATGCCCTATTTAAGGCAGTCTCGACCAAGCTTCATTCAACAACTATTATATGGGCTACTATGCGTCTATTTGAGGTTCCGACTGCTTCGACATCCTGCTGTGACTCTGCTGCGAAGGTGTTGCGCCTGACTATTGCTCCGAGGACTTCTGATCACGTCCGGCACATCGACACCGATACTCGAGCACTCTCACTTCGATTCATACGTGTCAGTAACGAAAGTTTTTTTGTAATTAATTATTGCAAAAGAACAAGCGCAGAGTGTTGCACTTGTTCTAACTTTCTTTGTACTCAATTCCCTCTTCTGGAGGTACCGGAAGAGGCATTTTAGTGGATTACCCGTCGATAGGTCCATGGGACCTGGGTCTTGGAGTAAGAGTCACCGAAGACTCCGAACCAAGTAAAATCGACCGTGTTTTCTTGTGTTCTTTTTCTTCTTAATTTTTCATTGTGTGCTTATCTTTTAAATTTCAAAAAGACACAAGTCTTCAAAACCATGTGATTCACCCTCCCCCCCTCTCACGTGTGACTCAATCCAACAAGTGGTATCAGAGCAGGTTCTGCTCTGAATTGGTGCAACCACCAATCTAGCTAGGGGAATTGTTTTATTTTCTTTTCAAATTTTAGTTTTTCGTACTCAATTTGAATCGGTAGAATTTACCCTTTCAAATAATGATTTTTCATTCGATTTTTAACTCGAAGTTGGTGCAACACCACTCGAGTTCCTCGAAGTTTTTTTATTCTTCTTCTCAAACTCTGCTAATCCAAGACCAAGTCTTGGTACCTTTCTTCAGTTTTCTATCTACAGTTCTAAATGGCTTAAAACAAAGGGTACAAGACCATTTGTCCCCCACTCTTTAATGGGGGTGATTTCCTATACTAGAAGAAGCGGATGGAGGTGTACCTAAAAACTAACTTCGACCAATGGTTCAATGTCACCAAAGGGTATAAGGTGCCAATTGACAATGTCGGGATTCTAATGGACCCTTAACACAATCTAGTGCGGGTTAAAAAAAGAGGAGCTGAACCGCGTCGGTCCACACGAAAATGTCAAGGAGCTATGGGACAAACTCATAGAACTACACAAGGGAACTAATGACGCAAAGGTAACTAAAAGAGATCTCTATTTAAATAAATTATTTAATATAAAAATACAGGAATGTGAGACTGTAAATTAGCTACATGCGAGGATAAAGGACGTCCTTAACGGACTTCACATGATCGACCACCAGATGAAGAATCGTGATCTTATAAAGTACACTCTAAATGCATTTCCTCGAAATGCACTGTAGGCATCCATTGTGGATGCCTATAAGATTTCGAGGAACTTATCCAAGTTAAAGTTAGATGAACTTTTTTGTAAATTAGAGCTACACGGACAGACTAACGCTAAACCCGAGAAAGGTGTTGCCTTTATTGCAGGAACATCAAAAGAAAAGTCCAGAACCAAACCAGAACCTAAAGTTGAGTTTGATCAAGACCCAGACGATGAAGAATACCCAGTGAACCTGGTAAGGAAAATGTTCACCAGGAGACAGAAGAATTTCACCAAAAAGGACTTGCAGAAGATCAACTCCACCTCTAACCCCAGCAACAAGTCAAACATCACATACTTTGGATGCAACAAGAAGGGGCACTACAAGGTTGACTGACCAAATCTCAAGAAGAAGAAAGCCCTCAAGGCGACTTGGGACGAATCATCTGTAGAGGAATCAGATGGCGACGAATCGAAGCACACCAACTACCTCGCGCTGATGGCTTACGAACCAAAATCGAAAAGCGACCTAGAAGATAAATCCAAACTCGAATCGAGCCACAAGTCCGCACTCGTTTCTGAAGGTTCCGATGAGGTATAATTTACTTTAAACAAAAAGTTATTTAAAATAATAACATGTTTAAATAAAAAAATTAATTAATTCTAAAAAAAATAAATGAACTAATCAAAGAAAATAAAATACTTAATAATCAACTAAATTCGGATTCAACAACTGAGCCAAGTCAAGCTGAAATATCAATTCAAGTTGCAAAACTTAAAAAGGATAATTCTAGATTGAAAGGCAAAATAGCTAAACTAAAAGAACTACTAGAGAAATTCATAACTAGATCCAAGTACCTCGACATGATACTTGGATCATAAAGAGATGTATACAATAAATCTGGACTCAGATACAAGTCTAGCTCGACTAACAAAATGTTTATATCACTAATAACTCAAAATAAGAAACTAACTAAAGCATGGGTTCCGAAAGCGTGCTTAGCCACGCAAATAGGACTCAATCATTTTTATATACCTAAAAATGAAATTCATTATTTAAAATCAAATCCAACTAAACCTATTAATTCAAAACCAAATCAAAATAAACCTTCAAAACTTTATTCTAAACTAAAAAATAAGATAAAATCAAACAATGCAAATTCAAATAAACTTAAATCAAATAACTACAAAACTAACTCAAATTACCACCGAGTCTACTATTATTATAATAGTAATCGACACAAACCCAAAACTTAAAGCTAGCCAAATAATTCAGGGGGAGACTCCAAATTAGTTGTTATATCCAAAATAATAGTTTACCCGGTTGGGTAATTAGGATTAGTCAACAAGGGATAAAAGTTTAACTTGATCAACGGTATTGGTGAAGTTTTAGATGATAGTAGGTTAGGGAAACTCTGTCTATGCATGTCTAGGAAGATATGACTTCGACCTGGTACATTTGGCTTAGTGGAACTAACTGAAGCTACCCTTTACGAATCCTAACTAGTTAGACCAAAGTTTTGTACTAAATTCAGTGGATAGGATTATTTCAAAAACCTCGAAGGCATGGTTACTCTAATGATGTCCTCATGACTCATCATAACCCAGAAGTTTATCCGAATAATGTATATTTGTTAAACCTAAAACTAAGCTTGAATCTAAC
This sequence comes from Zingiber officinale, assembly GCF_018446385.1. Classification (NCBI taxonomy): domain Eukaryota; kingdom Viridiplantae; phylum Streptophyta; class Magnoliopsida; order Zingiberales; family Zingiberaceae; genus Zingiber; species Zingiber officinale. Next base: position 98,856,521 of record NC_055996.1, read on the forward strand.
ACAAAGTTAAATTCAACCCTAAAAATTCCATCTAAACTCATCTCAAAAAATTATAAAATACCCTGATTGAAAACATAGATCAAGTGACATGACTAAGGATCAAAAATTAAATTAAATAAATTAAAATAAATTAATTTAAATTTAAATTAAACTAAACTAAACTAAATTAAGTTAAATTAAAATAAAATAAAATAAAATAAAAATAAAAATAAATTAAATAAATGAAATTAAAATAAATCAAAATAAAATAAAATAAATAAAAATTTAAATTAAATTAAATTAAATTACAATTAAAAATAAAAATTAAATTTAAAACTTAACCTAAAACTAATTTAAAACTCAATGTAAAATTAACTTTAAACTTAACCTAAAACTAATTAAAAAAATTAACTTAAAACTAAAATTAAATTAAAACTAAACTCAAATTAAAATCAAATCAAAATTAAAATTAAAATTTATTTAAAAATAAATTATTTTAAAAATTGTTTAAAAATTCATTTAAAAACTATTTTAAAAATTATTTTAAAAATTATTTTAATTTTTAAAAAAACTTTAATGAAATCCTAAAGTTAAAGTTTAATTAATTTAATTAACTTAAACCTAAATATTAATTCAACAAATAATTAAATCAACTAAAATTTAATCAACTTAACCAAAAATCCAGTGCATCATTCAAGAACCAAACATATTAAAATTAAACATTACTTTATTAGAGATGACGTCACCAGAGAAGACATTGAACTCAACTATATTGAGTCCAAGTTAAATTTGGCTGATATTTTCATCAAACCACTATCACAATTTGAATTCAATAATTTACAAAGATGACTAGGAATGTGTACGATAGACTAGGACTTTTATTATCAAATAACTTTTCAAATGATTTACAAATTCTAGAAAAATTATTCATTTATGTTTTCAAAAATTTTCCCATTTCTCTAGTGTTGCAAAAATTAATTTGGCCTTTGATCCTGTCCGGAATTTGAGTTAGACGGAGGCCGGCGGAGATGACGTTGGTGTTGACGAAGAGGTGATTTTGACGCACCATGTGTATCTGTGTCGGAAAAGTAAATCCCCATGTGGAACCCCAAGGTCTGTAGTATGGGAACTAGTGGTACTTAGACTCTGCACACACTCAGACAAGCACATGGAGCGGTAGAGATCAGAAACTAGGGAAAAAATCCTCGGTGCAGGCCCTCCGATTCTCAAGTCAGGTCCTTTTTCCCGGGAAAAGTAGTGTATGATGGAAGAAAAAAGAATTGTTGAAGACGAATGTGGATGCGTGCGTACCTAGCCAAGGAAGAGGACCTCCCTTTTTATATGACGCTACATACCTTTAGAGCCTCACCGTTGTCAGAGAATGTTGAGTGTCATGGCTTGTTGGGTGAGAGAGGATGTACGACGACCTCCTATTGGTAGAAGGAAGGTTTCACTCTCAGGGAGTGACAGATCATTGGAATATTCCCTAGCGTCTAGCAGTTATTCTCTGATAGGAGGTTACGATTCTCTGATATTATTGTTGCTCAGTGCTTTTCATCCCGCCCAGGTTCAACTACTGCCAACTCGGGATGACCCCTTTGATATGCTACTAGGACTGAGCTTTGATGATAAGCTGTGGTAGATCGACCAGGTTTAAAACTGTGGCAACGGACCCATCTTTCATGATTTGACCACTGAAGAGCCGGTCGAGAGTTTTCTTAGTAAAAGTACCAGGATCATCTACAAAGCCTAAGCTAGGGAAATCCGATCAGTCGAGGGCAGGTCAGGAACTAGTCCAAGCTTCATCTTATGTCTCAGATATGGGGGCCTGCCCTGACTGTGACTGACTAGGAATTATGCGGCTGGTGATGGGAGGCAGTACGAATTCTCATTTTCCCTTAACTGTTGACTGTCATATCCTCTTGACTATTGACTAACACATCCTCTTGAATTTTGACTTTTCGACCTTATCAAGCCCCTCCTTTACGCACCGTATCATAAGCCTCCCCTCCAAGTCTAGTCGAAGGAGGCTCAAGTCTGACTGCTAGCATGCTTGTGACTCAACCTGCATACAAGGGACTGCCATGTGGCTGGTTATCTTTGTAAAGACTGAAACTTGTATCACTATCCCAGTGTTGTTATTAGCCGGGTGACGGTGGCGATGTTTGAACAGATGAGGGCAAAACAAACGCTCATGTTATTAACAAGTGATCATGAGAGCCATGTTTGCTTATACCTCGTACTGGGGTGAGAGTCTGAGATGTCAACCGAGAGGTCATTGGTTGCGAGAGCATGCCCACTTATAACTCACACTGAGGCGAGAGTCTGTAATGCCAACTGAGAGGTCGTTGGTCGCGAGAGCATGTTCGCTTATAACTTGCACTGAGGTGAGAGTCTGGAATGCCGACCGAGAGGTCGTTGGTCATGAGAGCATGCTCGCTTTTATCTCGCACTGAGACGAGAGTATGGAATGCCGACTGAGAGGTCATTAATTGCGAGAGCATGCTTGCTTATAACCCTCGCTGGGACGAGAGTATACAACACCGACCGAGAGGTCGTTGGTCGCGAGAGCATGTTCGCTTATAACTCGCATTGGGACGAGAGTCTGGAATGTCGGCTGAGAGATCGTTGGTCGCAAGAGCATGATCGCTTATAACTCGCGCTGGGGTGAGAGTTTGGAACACCGATCGAGAGATCATTGGTCATAAGAGCATGCTCACTTATACTCGCACTGAGGCGAGAGTTAGGAATGCCGACCTAGAGGTCATTGGTCGTGAGAGTATGCTCGCTTAAAACTTGCGCTGGGGCGAGAGTCTAGAACACCGACAGAGAGGTCATTGGTTGTGAGAGCATACTTGCTTATAACCCGCGTTGGGGCGAGAGTCTGGAACGCCGACTAAGAGGTTGTTGGTTACTAGAGCATGCTCGCTTATAACTCACACTGGGGTGAGATTTGGAATGCCGACCAAGAGGTCGTTGGTCGCGAGAGTACGCTCACTTATAACTCGCGCTGAGGTGAGAGTCTGGAACGTAGACCGAGAGGTCGTTGGTCGCGAGAGCATGCTCGCTTATAAGTTGCACTGGGGTGAGAGTCTAGAATGCTGACCGAGAGGTCATTGGTCACGAGAGCATGCTTGCTTATAACTCATACTAAGGTAAGAGTCTGGAATGCTGACCGAGAGGTCGTTGGTCGCGAGAGTATTCTCGCTTATAACTTGCTTTGGGGCGAGAGTCTGAAACGCTGACCGAGAGGTCATTGGTCATGAGAGCATGCTCTCTTATAACCCGCACTGGGACAAGAGTCTGGAATGCTGATCAAGAGGTCATTGGTCGCGAGAGCATGCTCACTTATAACTTGCGCTGGGACGGGAATCTAGAACGCCGACGGAGAGGTCGTTGGTCGCGAGAGTATGCTCGCTTATAACTCGCGTTGAGGCGAGAGTCTGGAACACCGATTGAGAAGTTGTTGGTCGCGAGAGCATGCTCTCTTATAACTTGTCCTGGGGCGAGAGTCTATAACGCCGACTGAGAGGTCATTAGTCGTGAGAGCATGCTCGAAGGAAACACGCCCGTGGACTTTTCTTCTGTGGCATTTGGAGCAACTTGTGGTCATGACTCCTACTCGGTAATTAGCCCTTGGCCAAATTTAAATCTTACTCTGGTTCCGAGGCTGGGACGAGGCATCGAATTTTGAGCAATGCTTCCCACCTCTTTCTACTCCTGTTCCCAAGGTAACTGCATGAAATTGTTGGCCCTCGAGGCATGGTGCTAGTGTCCCCATATCAGCCTCATGATTTCCCTATCTTTTTCATCATAAATGTTATTTCATAGGAAGATGACATGTGTCTGACTATCTTCCTTTGATATGACACCTGATGCACTCTTTCTACAAGGGACTCGATAGTGCTTCCCTTCTGGTGATCCTATGGCTATCCTTCGCAACATCGATTTGATTATCCGGCTCACATCCCTATATCCCTTAATGGTTTTAGTTAAAACCCTAAAGGCATCGAGCGGTTGTTCATCAATGCTTCTTCTTCCCCATTCTTCCTCTCTGCTTGCTTCCCTTAGCTTCCATGCATTTCCTTTGTAAGTGTTCATTTACCTTTTCCCATGCTTCTACGTTTTTTGATTATGGCCGGAAAGACTTTAGTCCCCTGGTATGTCTTCTTTCACTCTGATTTTGATAGGAGTGATCTTAGATCAGTGTAATATAGTCTAAAGCTTTCTGAAGCCTACAACCTTCGCATCTTTGGGGTTGATGATCATCCCTATTATCCTCCTCCTGATTTTGTAACTTTCTTCAAGGACCAATTTCTTGGTGGTCTGTGGCTCCCTATCCTTTTTTTATTTTTGGAATTGAGTCAGTATTTTTGCATCCATTTGTCTCAGTTTGCTCCCAATGCCTTCTGCGCTATGTGTGGGATGGTAATCCTATGCTGTATATATGACATACCTTTAACTCCTCAACTTTTCTATCATTTTTATTCCCTCAAATGATTGGAGCCCGACGTCTTCATGGTGCAGTCTCTGCCCGTGTGTAAGTTCTTCACGGGCATGCATTTTTCTAATAAAGGCTGGAAGTCCCATTTTTTCTATGTGCAACTACCCGAACCTGTGGCTTGGACCACTGAGTGGCACTCAAGTCTTCCCCTTTCCTCTGAGCTAAGCGATCATCAGCACAAGACATATTGCTTTACTACTTTTGGAAATTGGACAGGGTGCAACTCCAACTCCTTTCCTTACTACAGGAGAGCGTGTTGTATATCTTCGGGCTAAGTCCCATCCGGACGCCCTTGACTACACCTTTTGGTAAGATCAAACAACTCCTCCCTCATATCTTCACTAATGAAAGTATCTTCTTTTACCTGAAGAAATCATCATGTTCAGAGCTTTTGCCCTCGACTCCTCTACGATGCCCAGTGACATTCTGTAGAAACGTGGAAAAGAGATTATGTCCGATTAGGAGGTTCCCCGGGCCAGCACCTCAGCAGGAGCCTCCTCTCAGCAATCGGGAGAACATGAGGTCCTTGAAGATGAATCTCGCCTTTTGGTGGAACCTCCCGCCATCGCTGTTGCTAGTGAGAAGACCTCTTTTCCAACCTCTGAGCGCCCCTTGTGCCTTTAATGCAAGAGACAATGTGTTACTCCCTCCGTCTAGTCTTCCCTTAAGAGGTCGCCCCTGTTGCGGGTGTCGACCCAGGAAAAGACTCCTTCCCGGCCAAGCACTCCAGCCTCCTTGAAGGTCGCAGCCTTTTCTCCTGTCCCCGCTTAGCTTAAAGAACAGACACCCTCCCGGCCAGGGAGCCAACCCGCGACTTCCACGCCTTCTCTACCTCCAGCGTCCTCGGCTCAGCCATCTTCTGTGGCTCCTGCGCCTTCCTCCCGCTCTAAAGACCGCTCCAAGGGGTGGTTTGTATTTGCTTCCTCTTTTCACTACCGTCCTTCCAAGTGTTGGGCCCTGCCCTTCTTCCAGCACTTCCCCCAACTGTGGCCAGGTGCAGCTACATGGTGCCCTGACCGACTCATGGAAGAATACAGCCAATCAGATTTTGGAATGACCTCAGTTGGACTTGTCTGACACGTTTTTCCAACAGATGGTATCGGTAAGTTTTAGCTACTCTCTCTCTCTATATCCTCAAAACGTTGCTGATCATGTGCTCTTTACAGACCTGTGTTATAGGGCTGAGCATCTCTCAGTTTGTGGCTGGTCTTCGTCGAGAAAATGAGTCTTTATGGGCTCATATTCAAGAATTGGCGTCTCCTACGACAGCGGGTCGAATTTTTGACTTGACAACCCTGAAGACTTTACTACAGTCCCACTTGCAAATAGTGAAGTACTAAACTCGAACTGCCCGGGATCTGGATGGTGTCGAGTCTGACAAGGTAAAGTCACTAGAGGCCGCCTTAAAGACCAATGCGGCTAAACTTAAGTCCAAGGGTCTGAAGCACGACCAAATCCTGGCTGAGTTGGAGGCGAAGGACACAGAGGTTGTCAACCTATCCTCCCAACTACAAGACCTCCAAGAGGCCCACGCCTCCCTACGGATGGACTTGGCCACTAAAACGGCTAAACTATCTGCCAGTGCTAATCGGAAAGTCGTCCTTTAGAAACAAGTGGATGCGGCCCAGACTACCATCAAGTCTATGCGGGCAGAGCTTTCGGTGGCCCAGACTGAGGAAACAACTACACACAGGAGCTAACCGGGGCACGAATTAACCTGAACAAGGTCCAGGAAGAGCTAAAGGAGTACCAGGCAGGGGAGGACTCTCATCTTGCAGCTCACAAGACGTCCTTCTTAGCTTCCAAGGATTTTGGGGCTAAGGTAGGCTGCCTCATCGACTAGATGCTTTGCTATGGCAGTGAAGGGGCTCTGGTGCAGCTACAAGAGAAGGGTCTGCTATGATCAGCCCCTCCCGAAGACTTCTTAGACCACACCCGCCCACTCAACGAGCTCCTCGAAGAAGCTTTCCTTGTTTTTGAATAGCTTGGAGCGTCTTGTAACTATCTTCCTTTGTTTAACATCGATGTTGTTGGTTAGTCCTAGGAAGATCGTACCGGTTCCACTGTACAAAAATTTTGTACAAATGTCGAACTTTTCCTAATAACCTATTGTGTTCTTTAGAAGTTAAATTAGGAATCGCAAATGGAACTTAACATTATTGATTCCAAATTTAACTTATCTGTTCTTAATGGTTTAGACTTAGATCGCAAGCGGAACTTAACACTGATTGATCCGGTGGTAAGAACGGGGGACCTCCTTTTTTGGGGAAGTCAACGCCACGGGGAGGTCAAAGTATCTAATGTCCGACCGGAGAAGTGGAGACCGGTCGGCCGAACGGGGTCACAACTGAACCAAAGATGACCCGATGGGACTAGGGGTTCCGACGCTCGTTGAACAGAGGCATATGGCCGAGCGGACCCTCATGGGCGGAGGGTCAAAGACACGTGGAGGTCAACCCCAAGTTCGCGCCGAACGGAAGCATGCCGGGCCGAACGGAAGGATGCCGGGCCGAACGGAAGGATGCCGAGCCGACCTGACATTCGGCCAGGAGCTTCCCGGGCCGGACAGAAGACAACCCGACTATGGGCGGGTTTCCGACGCTCATAGTGAAAAGGGTCACCTGGCCGAGCGGGCTACCCGCTCGGCCGAAGCATAGAGCATCGTTGCTGTAGAACACTCTCAGCCGAGCACCCGGTCGGACCGATACCTACGCCCGGTCAGATCTATGCCTACCGAGCGGCTGGCCGCTCGGCGCGGGAACAGAAGAGACAAGGACAAAGGAAACATCGGGGGAACTTCTCCTGACAGCGGGTATGTTCAACGACCAGGCCATACGCAAGATCTTACAACAGAGGATCCCGCTGTCCCATCATAGATGTGCTCGGACTGTAGCAGTATGGTGTCAGGTAAGCTCTTCTGATAAGCCCATACCGAGGTATGGACAGAGGACACGTATGCATCTCGGTATGTGTGCCCTAGCCTCTTCACAACTCTATATAAAGGGTCCTCACCCTTCGCCGGAGGTACGCATTCTCGAAGATTTGGAGCCACTTCTTTGTTGTCCACTTGCTTGACTTGAGCGTCGGAGGGTCATCGCCGGGAACCCCTTCCCGGCCCGACTTCTTTGTAGGTTCACCGGAGCGCCGTCCGACCGGCCGAAGATCTACGTCAACGACAAGGAGAGCACCACGTTCCCAGCGTCCGTTGACTCAGCGATTCGAACAGGATCAATTTGGCGTCGTCTGTGGGAACGCACTTGCATCCGAGCGGAAGCAATGGATGAGGCTGGACGACCGCCCACGGTGATGCTCTCCATGAAGGAACTCGACGCTCTAATCAAGGCAAGAGCAGCTAAGCTCGTGGAGCAACAGAGAGAGAATGCGCAAGCCGAGCGGCTGAAGCAACAAACAACGTCAGCATCAGGTGGCCGAGCGGAGGTAATGATCCCCGAGCGGAGGCAATGATCCCCGAGCAGACGCCTCCCCCGAGACAATGATCCAACCGACATTCAAGGGGGAGCACCGCCGAGCGGATGAAGATGGATTGGGACTTGGATCAACCATGAAGCGTAAATCATCTCCAGCCGTACCGAGCTAGGTGAGAGGTGCGCTGATGTAATTTTATATACGTTTTGATCGCCTATGTCCTTGTAATGCAGGAAGCAGAAATAATTAAAGGATGACAAATAGCTTCGCCGAACGGCAGTGTCAAAATTAGCCTTAATGGTCGTCGAGCTCCGACGTTAAATATCGAGAGACGAGCCGGCAGATATAAATCATCCGAGCGGAAGACCGTCGAGCTCCGACGTTAAATATCGAGAGATGAGCCGGCGTCTATAAACCCTCCGAGCGGAAGACCATCGAGCTCCGACGTTAAATATCGAGAGACGAGCCGGCGTCTATAAACCCTCCGAGCGGAAGACCATCGAGCTCCGACGTTAAATATCGAGAGACGAGCCGGCGTCTATCAATCCTCCGAGCGGAAGACCGTCGAGCTCCGACGTTAAATATCGAGAGACGAGCCGGCGTCTATAAATCATCCGAGTGGAAGACCGTCGAGCTCCGACGTTAAATATCGAGAGACGAGCCGACGTCTATAAATCATCCGAGTGGAAGACCGTCGAGCTCCGACGTTAAATATCGAGAGACGAGCCGGCGTCTATAAACCCTCCGAGCAGAAGACCGTCGAGCTCCGACGTTAAATAACGAGAGACGAGTGGCCTATAAATCCTCCGAGCGGAAGACCGTCGAGCTCCGACGTTAAATATCGAGAGACAAGCCGGCGTCTATAAATCATCCGAGCGGAAGACCGCCGAGCTCCGACGTTAAATATCGAGACGAGCCGGCGTCTAAACCCCGAGCGGAAGACCATCGAGCTCCGACGTTAAAAATCGAGACGCCGCCTATAAACCCTCCGAGCGGAAGACCGCCGAGCTCCGACGTTAAAAATCGAGAGACGAGCCGCCTATAAACCCCGAGCGGAAGACCGCCGAGCTCCGACGTTAAATATCGAGAGACGAGCCGGCTTATAAACCCTCCGAGCGGAAGGCCGCCGAGCTCGACGTTAAAATCGAGAGACGAGCCGGCCTATAAACCATCCGAGCGGAAGACCGCCGAGCTCCGACGTTAAAATCGAGAGACGAGCCGGCCTATAAAACCCCGAGTGGAAGACCGAGAGTCACGTTAAATATCGAGAGACGAGCCGACGTCTATAAACCCTCCGAGCGGAAGGTCGTCGAGCTCCGACGTTAAAAATCGAGAGACGAGCCGGCGTCTATAAACCCTCCGAGTGGAAAAAGGCGATCAAGGGGACTCGTACTCGCCGTCAATATCGTTCGACCACCTACGTGTTCCGCTCGGTTCAGTACCCAAAGAGACTTCACCAACATCCAGTGAATAACCTCTTCTGTCGAAGCAGAATATATTCGTCCGAGCGGATGGTATTTTCATGGCGCCGCTCGGCCGAACTGATGGTCCAGCCAGTCGGACTAATCGCCTCCTTCGACTAGACTTGAAGGGGAGGCAAGTGATCCGGTGGTAAGAACGGGGGACCCCCTTTTTTGGGGAAGTCAACGCCATGGGGAGGTCAAAGTATCTGATGTCCGACCGGAGAAGCGGAGACCTGTCGGCCGAACGGGGTCACAGCTGAACCAAAGATGACCCGACGGGACTAGGGGTTCCGACGCTCGTTGAACAGAGGCATATGGCCGAGCGGACCCTCATGGGCGGAGGGTCAAAGACACGTGGAGGTCAACCCCAAGTTCGCACCGAACGGAAGCATGCCGGGCCGAACGGAAGCATGCCGGGCCGAACGGAAGGATGCAGGGCCGAACGGAAGCATGCCGGGCCGAACGGAAGGATGCCGGGCCGAACGGAAGGATGCCGAGCCAACCTGACATTCGGCCAGGAGCTTCCCGGGCCGGACAGAAGACAACCCGACTATGGGCGGGTTTCCGACGCTCATAGTGAAAAGGGTCACCTGGCCGAGCGGGCTACCCGCTCGGCCGAAGCATAGAGCATCGTTGCTGTGGAACACTCTCAGCCGAGCACCCGGTCAGACCTATGCCTGCCGAGCGGCTGGCCGCTCGGCGCGGGAACAGAAGAGACAAGGACAAAGGAAACATCGGGGGAACTTCTCCTGACAGCGGGTATGTTCAACGACCAGGCCATACGCAAGATCTTACAACAGAGGATCCCGCTGTCCCATCATAGATGTGCTCGGACTGTAGCAGTATGGTGTCAGGTAAGCTCTTCTGATAAGCCCATACCGAGGTATGGACAGAGGACACGTATGCACCTCGGTATGTGTGCCCGAGCCTCTTCACAGCTCTATATAAAGGGTCCTCACCCTTCACCGGAGGTACGCATTCTCGGAGATTTGGAGCCACTTCTTTGTTGTCCACTTGCCTGACTTGAGCGTCGGAGGGTCGTCGCTGGGAACCCCTTCTCGGCCCGACTTCTTTGCAGGTTCGCCGGAGCGCCGTCCGACCGGCCGAAGAACTACGTCAGCGACAAGGAGAGCACCACATGCCCAGCGTCCGTTGACTCAGCGATTCGGACAGGATCACTGATCCTGTCCGAAAGCTGAATCAACGGACGCTGGGCACGTGGCGCTCTCCGGGTTGCTGATGTAGGTCTATGTCTGGTCGCACGCACCTCCAGCGAACCTGCACAGAAGTCAGGCTGGGAAGGGGTTCCCGGCGATGACCCTCCGACGCTCAAGTCAGGCAAAGCTCAACAAGAAAGTGGCTTCAAGAATCATAGAATGCGTACCTCCGTCGAGGGATGAGAGCCTTTATATAGGGTTGTGGAGAAGCGGGTGTGCGCATGCCGAGGTGTACACATGTCTTTAGCCCATACCCAAGTAAAGGCCTGTCAGTGAGCTTACCTGACCCCATACTGCTACAGTCCAAGCACGTCTTCGATGGGACAGCGGAACCCCCTGTCATAAGGTTTGGAGTACGGCCTAGTCCTAGAGCATGACAGCTGTCAGAAGATGTCCCTTGTCCTTTTCTCCTTACTCCCTGTCGGGCGTCCGACCGGCCAACATTCTCCTTACGCCCGGCCGGCCCTATATAGAGGTCTACTTGGGAGATTCTTGATAACGTGTTCTGTGGAGACTGTCAGCAGTATGCTACCTTATGTCTTTGGCTGAGCGTGACATCCGCTCGGCCCTTCGATCCTGTTCAATGAGCGCCGGAACCCTGACTTTCGCCAGGGTGCCTTTAACCATCAACTAGACCCCGGCCGGCCGGCCGGTCGACCCCCCCTCTCCGGCCGGCCACCTGCCCTTTGACTCCCACGTGGCGTTGACCCCACAGAACAGGGGTCCCCTGTTCTTACCGCCGGGTCACTTGCCTCCCCTTCAAGTCTAGTCGAAGGAGGCAATTAGTTCGACTGACTGGACTACGGGTCCAGCCGGGCGGCACCTTAGTGCCCTTATCCTCCGCTCGGCCTGCCGCCTGGATGGCCTTTAAGATTATTCCACAGCAACATCTCTTTAACCTCCTCGTTCTCTGCGCCAATCTTCGACATTAAGGTTGAGCATGCGCTCATTAAATGCTTCGAATGGAGGAATGCCACGTGGCACACTGTCGTCATCGTACGACAGCGGCAATGTGGTGCTTTGACGGGATCGAGGCGGTTCGAAATGGACGGCGCGATGCGCGCTTTGATTCCCGTGACCTGGATCCAACGGTGGAGGCCGTCCGGCCTTCACCCTATAAAGCCTTCATTTTCTCCTCCGTCACTTCACTTCTCCTTTCGCGTGCTCCTGGTTGTCCCTTGCATTTTATAACTCCGGCGATCGTGTCTCCTGTTTCCGGCGATCCCCGGTGTTCTTCCTTCGATCCTCCTTTTTCTTGTAAGGCTCTCCTCCTTTCTTTCTCGTTTCCGGTGCTTTCTTTACATTTCTCTCCCCAGTTTTCGCCCCCGGGGTACTGTTCCGGTGCCCTCTTCTTGTTTTTGCCCTGTCATCTTCTCTGGTTTCATCCGCTCGGACCATGGCTAGTTCTTCCCATCCCGAAGACCAGTCCCTTGGCCCTTGGTACACTACCATGCAGTCACGGTTTGATCAGCGTGACTTTGATATTCTGACCGATAATTTTGAAATCCCCGAAGATTTTGAACTTCTTTTAGCCGGTCCCTCCGCTCGGCCACACCGGCCGCCGCGCGAAGCTTTCTGTGTCTTCCGCGACCAGTTTACTGCTGGTCTGCGTTTCCCTGTACATCCCTTCATTATAGATGTTTGTAATTTTTTTGGTGTTCCGCTCGGCAGTCTGGTACCCAACACCTTTCGTCTTCTCTGTGGTGTTGTTGTTTTGTTCAAGATTCACAACATCCCCCTCCGACTGGAGGTCTTTTATTATTTCTATTACCCCAAGCAGTCCGAGCTGGGCACCTTCATGTTCTAAGCTCAGCCCGGCTTAGTCTTCTTTAACAAACTACCTTCTTCCAATAAACATTGGAAGGAGTATTTTTTCTATATCCGTATGCCCGATCAGGCCAACTTCCCGACCAAGTGGCAGGTCAACCTACCCCCTACTCCCGAGTTGAAGAAATTCAAGACCCGACCGGACTACCTACACGCGGCAAATATGCTAGCCGGTCTGTGGCTTAACATCAATAAGCTTCTTCACGAAGGGGTGATGTACATCTTCGGCCTGAGTCCAATCCGGACTCCTCTTCCGAGCGGCTTTGGTAAGAATTTTACTTGGACCTTTGTTTTGATTGCTAACTGATTTATTTCCCTTCCTTTGCAGTGGACATCGTCATGGAATCGGTAATGGCCGGTATTTTGAAGAGAAAGGCGGCGGCGCTCGAAGCCGCGGAGGCCAAAGAAATGGAAACGCTTGGTATCCAGCCGGTTGGATCCCATGAAGGAGAAAGCGGAACTCAGGATGAGTCGGCCGCTCAAGCTTCTCAACAGAACGTGGCCAGCGGAGCCACCCCCAGCGGAGGAGCAACTGTCCCTGAGGAAGGTTCCGCTCGGGAGGAGGAGCAACCTCTACAAAAGAGACGCCGAGTGGAGACTCCCCTGCGGTCGGCTACCTCTACGGTCCAATCATCCGAGCGGGTCACTGCGACTGCTAGGGGCAAGGCGCCAGAGGTCGAAGCCATTTCGTCCGACCGGGCGCCTTCTGAATGGGACGAGCCGACTGTTCCAATTGAGGCTACTCCGGTCAGCACCCTTCCGCCCGCTCGTCACTCAGTCCAGCGCTCAACCATTCATTCTCAATTTTCTGCGCCGGCTTCTAATCCCCTTCCGTCCGCAGGTCGAACGACCCCCGGTCATGGCCGCACCGTACGGGTTACTCTTCATCTCCCGACTGAAGAGCTACTGCCAGAGGTCGACCGACCCACCGCGCCCGAGCACACCATTACTTTGAAAGGGCCTCTAGCCGAGATGTGGGCCGACACTCGGGCGCGCATCGCGATGATCCCCCTCCGTAATTTGGCCAATAGCCACATGCAGGAGGCCACGGGGGTAAGTTTGTTTTTTCCGAAGTTTTGTATGCATTTTTTCCGATCGACCCTTAACAATTTCCCCTTCTGCATCAGAGATGGGTGGAGGAGATAGCCGTCTCCAATCGTCTGGCGATGGTGGATGAAGAACTAAGACAACTAAAGGCGGCAGTTGGTCCGTCTGGCTCTCAAGGCCCGTCGTATTCCGAGCTGCAGAAGGAGCTTAAAAAAGCTCAGGATTTACTGGCGGCCGAACAGAAAAAGACGGCCGATCAGGCCCATGCCTTGGCCGAGTCCGAGCGACAAGTCAAGTCGCTTGACACAAAAATAACCTTGTCCACCACTCGAAAAAACACGGCCATTTCCGACTTGGAGAAGAAGAACGTGGAAGCTCGAGGCCTTGAACAGAAGGTAAAGGAGCTGACGGAGCAACTTGATAGAGAGAAGGCGGGCCGCTCGGCCGACGCGGACAAGCTCTAAAATCTGAAGGAATCCCTTACTGCCTCCCAAGCGGCTTTCAAAGAATACCAAGAGGCCGAGCCGAGTCGGGTCGCTGCCTTAAGACAAAGCTACATCCGCTCGCCCGAATTCTCAGAGAAAGTCTGCGAGCGGATGTACACGGCCTTCGACCTGGCTATGACCGCCACCACCACGTATCTGAAGTCAAAGGGGCATCTTCCCGAGTCCGCTGTCATCCCGACCGCAGATCAAGAGGCTCTCCTCAACAACATCCCCTCGACGCTTTATGAATATTTAGAGTAGGAGTCTCCATGTAACTGGGCCGCTCGGCCAAAAAATGATCCTTTTTTGTACTTAGGCCGCTCGGCCTAAAGTTTTAATTTTAATGCAATGTTTTTCTTTCACGTACTCTGTCCTTTTGCTAGTGAATATGTGTGTTGCCCGCTCGCCTATTATCACCCCTCTGGTATTCGGAAGGGATTTTTTACTAAGTATTTGGCATTGCCCTTCCGCTCGGCTAAATATGTAATATTTCGACTACTTAATATTCCGCTTTGATAGCAGAGATCGCTCGCTAGATACCGATGAAGTACCTTTGGGTGCTGGGCCGAGCGGAACGTAGATACGATCTAACGATATTGAAGGCGAGTTTCTGGGGCAATTGCATCCTTTTTATTGGCATATTCCGCTCGGAAGATTTATAGACGCCGGCTCGTCTCTAGATGTTTAACGTCGGAGCTCGACGGTCTTCCGCTTGGAGGGTTTATAGACGTCGGCTCGTCTCTCGATATTTAACATCGGAGCTCGACGGTCTTCCGCTCGGAGGGTTTATAGACGCCGGCTCGTCTCTCGATATTTAACGTCGGAGCTCGACGGTCTTCCGCTCGGAGGGTTTATAGACGCCGGCTCGTCTCTCGATATTTAACGTCGGAGCTCGACGGTCTTCCGCTCGGAGGGTTTATAGACGCCGGCTCGCCACCGATATTTCCTGAGCTTGACGGTCTTCCGCCGGAGGATTTATAGACGCCGGCTCGTCTCTCGATATTTAACGTCGGAGCTCGACGGTCTTCCGCTCGGAGGATTTATAGACACCGGCTCGTCTCTCGATATTTAACGTCGGAGCTCGACGGTCTTCCGCTCGGAGGGTTTATAGACGCCGGCCCGTCTCTCGATATTTAACGTCGGAGCTCGACGACCTTCCGCTCGGAGGGTTTATAGACGCCGGCTCGTCTCTCGATATTTAATGTCGGAGCTCGACGGTCTTCCGCTCGGATGATTTATAGACGCCGGCTCGTCTCTCGATATTTAACGTCGGAGCTCGACGGTCTTCCGCTCGGAGGGTTTATAGACGCCGACTCGTCTCTTGATATTTAACGTCGGAGCTCGACGGTCTTTTAAGCCTAATTTGGACGATGTCTACATGGCTGAACGGCGCAGGGGTTTCGGCATCGAGCCTTTGGCTTGTATAATGTACCTCCGGTCCGAGCGGTCCGGGGCCTTCGTTTATGAGCGCTTGGCTCTGATAATTTACCTCCGGCCGAACGGCACGGGGCCTTCGTTTTTGCTGACGATGCCTTATACTTGCTTTAGTCTTCCGATTTTTCATTTATGCATTTCAAGTATACAGCTGAAAAAAGTATACAGGATGATTTACATTGGCGCACCTTTCACCCCGCCCGGTAAGGCTGGAGGTGGTTCGCGCTCCACGGCCTCTCTAGTTGCCGCCCGTCTTCATCTTCCAGATAGTAGGCACCCGAGCGGAGCTTTTCGATGACCTTGAAGGGGCCCGCCCAGGGAGACTCCAATTTGCCGACGTCGCTGACCGGCTTTACTTTCTTCCAGACAAGGTCTCCAACCTAGAAGGCTCTAGGGATCACGCGACGGTTGTAGTTCTGCTTCATTCTTTGCCGGTACGCCATCAGCCGGACGGACGCCTTGGCTCGCTCTTCGTCGACCAAATCTAGCTCCATGTTCCTCCGCTCGGCGTTATCAGAATCATAATTCTGAATCCGGACGGACTCGACGCCGACTTCGACAGGAATCACCGCTTCGCCGCCGTATACCAGATGGAAAGGCGTGACGCCCGTTCCTTCCTTTGGAGTTGTTCGGATGGCCCATAGAAGGCCCGGCACTTCATCTACCCAGCTTCCTCCCAAATGGTCTAGCCGAGCGCGCAGAATACGAAGAATTTCCCCATTGGCTACTTCGGCTTGACCGTTGCTTTGGGGATAGGCCACAGACGTGAAGTGTTGCTCAATGCCATAGCTTTTACACCAATCTTCGAGCAGCTTCCCGATGAATTGTCGCCCGTTGTCGGAAACAAGTCGGCGAGGGATGCCGAACCGACAGATGATGTGTTGCCAGATGAATTTTTTGACCATCTGCTCGGTGATCTTGGCTAGCGGCTCTGCCTCCACCCATTTGGAAAAGTAATCTACTGCCACAAGTAAAAATTTCCGCTGCCCGGACGCCATAGGAAATGGACCCACGATATCCATTCCCCACTGGTCGAACGGACAGGATACAGTAGCTGCTTTCATCTCCTCCGCCGGTCGGTGGTAGAAGTTATGGTACTTCTGGCAAGAGAGGCACGTTGACACGGTCCGAGCGGCGTCTGCTTGTAAGGTTGGCCAGAAATATCCGGCTAGCAGGATCTTCTTAGCCAGCGATCGTCCGCCCGGATGCCCTCCGCATGATCCTTGATGTACTTCTTGGAGGATGTAAGCCGAGTCTTCCGAGCTCACGCATTTCAACAGCGGGCGAGAGAAAGCCTTCTTGTAGAGTTGATCGCCGATGAGTGTGAACCGACCGGCTCTCCTTCTTAACAGCTGGGCTTCATTCCGATCGGACGGTGTGGCGTCAGAGCGCAAAAACTCCGTGATGGGTGTCCTCCAGTCGTTCGGAAACGTGAGGCCTTCCATCCGGTCGACGTGCGCTACCAAATATACTTGTTCCATTGGCTGCTGGATGGCGACCGGCGTTATTGAGCTTGCAAGTTTGGCTAACTCATCGGCCGCTTGATTCTCTGCTCGGGGTATCTTTTGTATAATAACCTCTCTGAAGTCGGCCTTAAGTTTTTCAAAGGCTTCGGCATAGAGTTTGAGCCGATCGTTGTTAATCTCAAAGGTACCTGTGAGTTGCTGAGCGGCCACTTGAGAGTCTGAATGCAGCATCACCCGTCCGACCCCTACATGCCGGGCAGCCTGTAAGCTGGCTATGAGGGCTTCATATTCCGCTTCATTGTTTGTAGCTCTATAATCCAGCCGGACGGATAAGTGCATCTTTTCCTCTTGAGGGGAGAGCAGCAGTACTCCAATCCCGCTTCCGAGCCGGGTGGACGATCCGTCCACATATATTTTCCATATGGCTTCGGGCTCTGGCCTTTGTACTTCGGTGACAAAATCCGCCAAGGATTGCGCTTTTATCGCCGAACGGGGCTGGTATTGAATGTTGAATTCGCTCAACTCTGTAGTCCATTTGATGAGCCGTCCGAACGCTTCTGGATTCAACAGAACTCTTCCAAGTGGACTATTCGTCCGAACGATGATGGTATGAGCCAAGAAATAGGGGCGAAGACGTCGAGCGGCGAGGACCAGAGCGAAAGCCAACTTCTCGAGTCCGGTGTAGCGAGATTCAGCATCTTTTAAAATGTGGCTCAGAAAATATACAGGCTCTTCTCCACTCGCTCTTACTAGCGCCGAGCCGACTGCTCGCTCGGTTGAAGACAAGTAGATACAAAGCGGCTCACCCGCAGCTGGCTTGGCTAGTACCGGGAGAGAGTTCAAATATGTCTTCAAATCTTCGAACGCCCGATCGCATTCTTCGTCCCAATGAAACTTGGTGGCTTTGCGCAAGATTTTGAAGAAAGGTAGGCTCCGGTCGGCGGTTTTTGAGATAAACCTGGACAGAGCAGTTATCCGACCGGTCAAGCGCTGCACTTCCCTTGGATTTCTTGGAGGTGGCATATCTTGTAGAGCTTTCACCTTGCTGGGATTTGCTTCGATACCCCGCTCGGTCACTATGTAACCCAAGAAACGTCCTCCTTTTACTCCGAACAGACACTTCTGGGGATTTAGTTTAACGCCGTACCTCCTCAGCGTGTCTTCAAAGAGATCGGTCGCTCGGACGGACTTGATGAGAATGTCGTCCACGTATACTTCCAGGTTTCGTCCGATCCGCTCCTTGAACACTTTGTTCATCGACGGATATGTGGCTCCTGCATGATTGTATAACAGAAAGTATCATCAGCAATAATGAGGCTAACCTTTTCTTGGTCTTCACGGCCGAGCTTGATGATAGCCTTTGTAAGCGTCGAGCATACATATCAGCGCCGTGGAGTCCACCAATTGATCGATTCGAGGCAGAGGATAAAAGTCTTTCGGCAAGCTTTGTTGAGATCCCAAAATCTATACACTCTCCACTTGTTGCGGCTTGAGACTAACACCACGTTCACCGACCGGAACCGAACCTCGCGATATGGCCACCTCCGAGCTTTTCAACCTCCGTGGGATGATGGCATTACATTCGCTGAAATCCCTTTTTCTCTGCTTCACTGGCCGAGCGTCCGGTCGGACATGTAGCTCGTGCTGCGCTATGCTCGGCGAAATTTCGGGCAGCTCGTGCGTCGACCAGACGAAGACATCACAATTTCTTTGGAGGCATTTGATCACTTCCTGTTTTCGGCTTTCCTCCAGATCGGCCGCAACGAACGTTGTGGCCTCCGAGCGGGTCAGGTGAATCTGCACTTCCTCTTTTTCTTCATAAACTAAAGAGGGAGGCTTTTCAGTTATAGCGTTCACCTCGATTCGTGGCGGCTTCCGAGTGGAATTGGCTTCTACTCGGACCATCTCGATGTAGCATCGCCGAGCTGCTAGTTGATCTCCCCGTACTTCTCCCACTTTGTCCTCGACGGGGAACTTGATCTTCTGGTGGAAGGTGGAGACAGCCACGCGGAACTCACTGAGCGCCGGTCGTCCCAAAATGACGTTGTATGACGAGGGAGAATTGACCACCACGAAGTTTGCTGTCCGCGTCCTCCTGAGCGGCTCTTCTCCCAACGAGATAGCCAGTCGGATCTGTCCGACCGGCTGAACTTCATTCCCCGTAAACCCGTAGAGGGGGGTCGTCATGGGCAGCAGCTCGGCTCGATCAATTTGTAGTTGGTCGAAGGCTTTTTTGAATATGATATTGACCGAGCTCCCTGTGTCAATAAAAACGCGGTGGATAGTATAATTGGCTATTACCGCTTTGATGAGGAGAGCGTCGTCATGTGGCACTTCGACTCCTTCCAAGTCTCTGGACCCGAAGCTTATCTCGGGTCGGCTCGCCCTTTCCTGATTGCAGCCGACCGCATGGATCTGGAGCTGTCGGACGCTCGCCTTCCTTGCTCGGTTAGAGTCGCCTCCGGTCGGCCCGCCAGCAATAATGTTGATCTCACCTCGGGAAGTATTACTTCTATTTTCTTCTTCCCGAGCAGACGGTCGGGACCGTTCTCTGGACATTCGGCGATTCTCCCGCCTCGGAGAGCGATGCCGATCGGGAGTCTGTTGTTTTCGCCTATCAGCTTACGTCCGATCGGCTTCATGAGTTCTCTGTCGCCTATCGAATGAGGGCGATCGTCGACCACCACTTCGGGGAACAGGATGAGCAATCAAGGGAAGACTTCGACAATCCCTTGTGTTGTGCGTATCCGTCCGGTGGAAGGAGCAGAACATGGGGGTCCACTTCTTTTTTGGCTTGGGCCGCTCGGCTGCAAGTTCTTGGACATGGGGCCTAGCATGGGGGGAGTGGATGGCTTCGGACCTTGGTCCTCTGGGTGGCTGATGAGCAACGTGCGGCTTCTGTTCGGTAGGAGGAGCCCGCTCGGTTGGAGTTTCTTTTTTCCGGGCCGCTTGGGCTTCCTCCACGTTGATGTATTCGTTGGCCCGATGCAGCATATGATCGTAGTCTTGGGGTGGCTTCCGAACGAGCGAGCGGAAGAAGTCTCCATCCGCAAGGCCTTGTGTGAAGGCATTCATCATGGTCTCCGAGGTGGCTGTTGGAATGTCCATGGCCACCTGATTGAACCGCTGGATATAAGCTCTGAGCGGTTCTCTTGACTCTTGTTTGATGGTAAAAAAGTTGACACTCGTCTTCTAATAACGCCGACTGCTGGCAAAGTGATGGAGGAAGGCCGTACGGAAGTCTTTGAAGCTTGTGATGGATCCGTCCGGCAACCTCCGAAACCACCGTTGAGCCGATCCCGAGAGGGTGGTAAGAAAAACTCGACACTTCACTCCATCTGTATATTGGTGAAGAGTAGCCGTGTTATCGAACTTACCCAAATGATCATCCGGGTCGGTGTTTCCACTGTATTCACCGATCGCCGGAGGCACATAGTGCTTTGGCAGAGGGTCCTTCAAGATGGCCTCTGAGAACTGACGATTGACCCGCTCGGACGAGGCGTCCGCTCGGGGGGCTTTGCCTTTTCTATTGTCCCGCATTGGTACTTCATCTGACGAAGAGCCTCTATCGCGATTAGCTGCTGCGGCTTCAGGAGGAGTGCGGAAGAGAGCTCGATGAAATGGAACTGTGGCTGGGGGTGCTTCCGCTCGGCCACCAGATGCTGACGTTGCTTGCTGCTCAGGTCGCTCGGCTGATGCCTTCTGTTTTTGTTCCACTAGCTTTGCGGCCCTCAACTCGATCAAAGCGTCGAGTTCCTCCGTGGAAAGCGTCACCGTGTGCTGTCGTCCAGCCTCGTCCATTGCTTCCGTTCGGATGCAGGAGCGTTCCCACAGACGGCGCCAAATTGATCCTGTCCGAAAGCTGAATCAACGGACGCTGGGCACGTGGCGCTCTCCGAGTTGCTGATGTAGGTCTATGTCTGGTCGCACGCCCCTCCGGCGAACCTGCACAGAAGTCGGGTCGGGAAGGGGTTCCCGGTGACGACCCTCCGATGCTCAAGTCAGGCAAAACTCAACAAGAAAGTGGCTCCAAGAATCGTAGAATGCGTACCTCCGTCGAGGGATGAGAGCCTTTATATAGGGTTGTGGAGAAGCGGGTGCGTGCATACCGAGGTGTACACGTGTCTTTAGCCCATACCCAAGTAAAGGCCTGTCAGTGAGCTTACTTGACCCCATACTGCTACAGTCCAAGCATGCCTTCGATGGGACAGCGGAACCCCCTGTCATAAGGTTTGGAGTACGGCCTAGTCCTAGAGCATGACAGCTGTCAGAAGATGTCCCTTGTCCTTTTCTCCTTACTCCCTGTCGGGCGTCCGACCGGCCAGCATTCTCCTTACGCCCGGCCGGCCCTATATAGAGGTCTACTTGGGAGATTCTTGATAACATGTTCTGTGGAGACTGTCAGCAGTATGCTACCTTATGTCTTTGGCCGAGCGTGACATCCGCTCGGCTCTTCGATCCTGTTCAATGAGCTCCGGAACCCTGACTTTCGCCAGGGTGCCTTTAACCATCAACTAGACCCCGACCGGCCGGCCGGTCGACCCCACCTCTCCGGCCGGCCACCTGCCCTTTGATTTCCACGTGGCGTTGACCCCACAGAACGGGGGTCCCCTGTTCTTACCGCCGGGTCAACACTATTGATCCAAGTCCAACCTATGTTACAAAGTTAATTAAATATTTATTTCTAAAATCGGCTCCCAGATCAAACATGGTGAGACACTAGGCCTTCTTGGGTATGAGATCATCCACCACTGCCTCGACAAAGCCTTTAATAGAAATTCAATATTTAATTTCCTAAAATAACATTAGGTTTAACCAAAAAGAACAATCAAATCACAAATTCAAAAAATAAAACAAAAACACAAATTCGAAACTCTATAATCATATGCCTCTTGTGTTTGGTATTTCCAAAAATAACTATACAAAGAAAACTAGTATGATGCGGAAAACAATTACTAGTTATACCTTTCTTTGTAAGAAAAAATAACCTCTTGATCTTCTACCGTATTCCTCTTCTAATCTCGGACGTTGTGTGGACAACGATCTTTCGAGATGAGAATCCACCTAAGCCACCTTCTTCTCCAAGCAAGATTCGACCACCACAATTCTCCAAGAGAAGTAGAGGTCCGGCCACCACCACCAAGCTCCAAGGGATGCTAGAAACAAAACCTCCTTTCTCTCATTCTTCTCCTAGCTAGAACCGGCCATCAACAAGAGCTCCAAGAGAAGATGAAACCGGCCACTAAAGAAGAAGAGAAGAGGAGAGGGAAAACCTCTAGGGCCGGCCACACCAAGGAGAAAAAGAGGGAAGGAAAAATAGAATAGATTTAGCCCCCATGAAGGCACCTCTACCCTCTCTTTTATAATTCTTGGTCTTGACAAATAAGAAAAATTTAAATAAAAATTTTCTTATTACTTTGCCATGAAAAGGAAAATTTAATTAATTAAAATTAAAATCCTTTTCACAATTGTAATGGCCGACCACCTCCAATTCTCCATCAAGGAAAATTTTTATTTACAAGAATTAAAACTTCCTAATTTGTTTCCGAAAATTTATAAAAAAATTTTCCAATAATTTTTCCCTTCATGGTGGATTATAAAAAGGAAATTTTATAAATTAAAATCTTTCTTTTAAACATGTGGATGATTTCCAAAAAGAAAAGTTATCTCTAAAAATTAAAATCTCCTTTCAATCTACAAATAAGGAAAGATATCAAATCTTTTCTTAATCTTTTGTAGAAACTTATAAAAGGGAATATTTAATTTTTAAACTCTCTTTTAAATCATGAACATGGTTAAAAAAGGAAAGTTTTCTTAAAATTAAAATCCACCTTTCAATCTACAAATAAGGAAAGATTTCAAATCTTTTCTTAATCTTTTGTAGAAAGCTATAAAGGAAAGATTTAAATTTTAAACTCTCTCTTAAAACCATGATATTCACATAAGAAATAATTTTAATAAAAATCCCTTTTTATTTTCTATGTGGCCGGCCACACCTAGCTTGGACTCCAAGCTAGGGTCGGCCACTAATCTTGGCTCTATCCTTGGGTCATGGCCGGCCCCCTTGGGTTGGGTAAGAAGTGAGTATGTGGTGGTTATAAATCTCTATATACAAGAGGCTACGATAGGGACCGAGAGGAGGAATTGGTTTTGGTCTCCCGATGAAATTAAGCTTCCCGTGTTCGCCCCGAATAGACAACTTAAATTCATCAATAATAATTCATACCACTAAAGAATTATTATTGAACTACCGCACCAATCCCAAATTACATTTTGGGCTCCTTCTTATTATGAGTGTGTTAATCTCCCTGTGTTTGAGATGTCGAATGTCCACTAATTAAATGAGTTACTGACAACTCACTTAATTAATATCTTAGTCCAAGAGTAGTACCACTCAACCTCATCGTCATGTCGGACTAAGTCCACCTGCAGGGTTTAACATGACAATCCTTATGAGCTCCTCTAGGGGGCATTCTCAACCTAGATTACTATGACACAGTTTCTTTCTATAATCAACAACACACACTATAAGTAATATCATTTCCCAACTTATCGGGCTTATTGATTTATCGAGCTAAATCTCACCCATTGATAAGTCAAAGAAATAAATACTAAATATATGTGTTTGTTATTATATTATGATTAAGAGCACACACTTCCATAATAACTAAGGTCTAATTCTTTTATCAAGTCAGTATAAAAAGAACTTACCTAAAATAGTCCTACTCAATAGACTTAGAGTGTACTAGTGTAATTTATTAGTCAAGATAAACTAATACCTAATTACACTACGACTATTCCAATGGTTTGTTCCTTTCCATTTTAGTCGTGAGCAACTATTTATAATTTATAAAGAACTGATAACATGATCTTCTGTGTGTGACACCACACATCATGTTATCTACAATATAAATTAATTGAACAACTACACTTAGCAAATAAATGTAGGTATTTGACCATTGTGATTCTTTATTTCTAAATAAATGTTTATACAAAAGCTAGGCTTTTAGTATACACTCTAACAGATGTAATATCCTAAATCTTCTCTTGAACTTTAGAAATGTGGTTATTGTGGATGTTGGGTGAGTGGACATGCTGTTTGAGAGTTGTGTCCCTTGAATATCCGTCGGGCTCACCAACCTTGGACATTTCTAATTTTACAGCTAAGTGATAGGCCAAGTGCCTAACCACTTGGTGGATGCCTGGTCGGCTCATCTATCTAGGCAGGTATCATTGTAGGGGAGGATCACTCCCCTTGGTCATGCCTTGCTGCGAACACTAATCACTTTATTTTCCCGGGTGAGTCATCCGGTGTCAATGTCAACCACCTACCCGGTCATGAGCTACAGTGACTTCAGAGTCACCTCGCTTGCCCGGTCATGAGTTACAGTGACTTCAGAGTCACCCCGCTTGCCCGGTCGTGTGCTACAGCGACTTAAGAGTCACCCCGCTTGCTCAGGTGAGGGTTACTATAACCTCGTCTGTTCCTGATGTCATAAAGACTTTTATTCTCTTTCCACCACGTGGTCCTTTAATCCACCCTTTCTAGACAAGACAACTTCTGTACAATATTCTATGACGATCCAACAACCAACGCAACCTCCTTGCTCCTACATAACGTCATCCGATTCGTGTGATTGGTGTTGATATCGAGGTGCTGCGCCTTGCACCCCCTCTGCTGACTATAAATAATCCCCTTCGCCTTCTCTCTTGGATTTCTCATTGATAGTGAGAGGCGTCTCCCATTCTCTCCTTTCTTCTGTGATTCTGCTTTCCTTTCTTCCTTCTGTAAACTCTCTATGATCCTTCAGAGTATAGGTACACTTTTGGAGTTTTGACCTTTAGTGGCGGGACCGGATAGCTGGTGCGAAAACCAGATAGGTCAACGACCGATTGGATATCTGGTAGAAAGTCCGATTGGTCCGAGGGACTGGACAACCGGAAGAAGTCTAGTTGGGTCTGCAGATCGGACAACTGCATGAAGACCTGGTGGGTCAGAAGACTAATCAACCGACTGCAAGATAGTAAGTAAAGGTAAGTCATTAGAGGAGAGTGACTTTGTGAGGATGCGTCCCGATTGAGGGACAGTAGGCGTCGGTTCAGGTTAGGTCCATTTTGGATCCCTAATCTGAAACCTTGATTAGTTCCTGGTCCTAGGAGGATATGAGCTAATTACTACTTCTTATTTTCAGTATGCTAACTTTGTTTTACAAGTTAGTTGTTTTAGTTTTAGATTAACATAACTTGCAGGGCAAAAGTCTTTGGATGAACAGTACCTGAAGGCGCTTTCAAGCATTGGAAGACGCTTTCATATTGTTCATGGAAGGCGCCTTCAATAGCTTGAAGGCGCCTTGCAAGGGATAAAATTTGGATCTTGATGTAGATAAGGCACATTAAAGTCGAAATAAAATTTCTCTCATTGGAGGCACCTTCAACACCTATGGAAGGCGGCTTCCATGTCCTATAAGGTAGTCTCGATCAAGCTTCATTCAACAACCACTATATGAGCTACTACGCGTCTATTTGAGGTTTTGACTGCTCCGGCATTCTGCTATGACTCTGTTGCAAAAGTATTGTGCCCGACTATTGCTCCGAGGACTTCTGATCGTAGCTGGCACATCAACACCGACACTCAAGCGCTCTCACTTCGATTCATACGTGTCGGTAACGAAAGTTTTTTTGTAATTGATTATTGTAAAAGAGCAAGTGCAGGGTGTTGCACTTGTTCTAACTTCCTTTGTACTCGATTCCTTCTTCTGAAGTCAAAAGAGGTATTTTAGTGGATTATCCATCAATAGATCCACGGGACTTGGATCTTAGAGTAGGAGTCTCCAAAGGCTATGAACCAAGTAAAATCGATTGTGTTTTCTTGTGTTCTTTTTCTTCTTAATTTTTTGTTACGTGCTTATCTTTTAAATTTCAAAAAGAAACAAGTTTTCAAAACCACATGATTCACCCCCTCCCCCCTCTCACGTGCGACTCGATCCAACAAATTGATGTTGGGATCCATGCCGAAGCGACTTGGTGTTGGGAGCCATGCCTGAGTGAGTTGATGTTGGAACAGCCGATTGAATGGTCGTTGGACATGTGGGTCATGCACGCTTATAACACACAGCTGTGGCGAGAGTCTAGAATAGTCGACTGTATGGTTGTTGGGCATGTGGGTCATGCCCGTTTATAACTCGTAGCTGCGGCGAGAGTATGGAATAGCTGACCAGATGGTCGTTGGGCGCGTGGATCATGGACGCTTATAACTCACAGCTTTGGCGAGAGTCTGGAACATCTGACCAGATGGTTGTTATGTGCATGGATCATGCATGCTTATAATTCGCAGCTATGGTGAGAGTCTAAAATAGCCGACCGATTGGTTGCTGGGGTTAGGAGCTAATTGTTTCAGGAGTTGAGACGTGATTTGAGGTGATGGCATGCCTAGATCAACCGCTTGGTGTGTTTCACGAACGAACTGATAACAGTCTCTTGTATTGTGGGTCTTTGATCGATGGTAAATGCAAAATCAAGGTATCCACTAGAGGGGTTCGTTAAAAGAGGTTTGAATGGCCTTGACATGTTGTACCACTCTCGCTTCTCAGACCGGAGGAGGATTCGATCGAGAATCTCTGGGGCGTATTGGAGATGGTGGTGGTTTCTGATTAGCTTGGTTGGTCGGAGCTGGGGCAGTCACCTCCTTCTTCCAGACAGCTTGGGCTTTCTTTACATTAATGTATTTGACCATCTTCCCCAGTAAATCATCGAAGTCCTTTGTGGGCTGTCTGACGAGGGCTCGGAAGAATTCTCCTTCTAAAAGGTCTAGAGAGAAGATACTTATTAATATTTTTGAAGTGGCGAACAGAACATCTAGTGTCACTTGGTTGAAATGCTTGATGTATGTTTGTAGGGATTCCTTGGCCTCTTACATGAGTGTGAATAGACTTACGTTGATCTTTTGATACCTCCTGCTACTGGCAAAGTGGTGATGAAGGCTTGTCTGAAGTCCTTAAAACAAGTAATAGATCTGACCAGTAGTCGGTCGAACCATCTTTGTGCCGAGCCTAAGAGAGTGGTCAAAAACACTTAGAATTTTATTGTGTCGCTATACTGGTGCAGTAGAGAGGCATTCTCGAATCTTCAGAGGTGATCTTCAGGATCAGTGTTGCCTCCATACTCCCTAATTGATAAAGGTTGGAAACACTACTAAAAAAATACTTTTTGAGATGCAACAAAATATGTCTTAAATTATAAATTTGGTGTCTCAAAATATTTTTGTGATAGTGATGAGATAGTAATGTAAATGTCCCTTGTACAAGCATCTCAAAAAAAAATATTAAGACAGTTGTACGGTCTCAAATGCTATTTAAGATGGTGATGAGACAGTTGTTCAATTATCTCAAAAGTATTTAAGACAGTTATTTTTTTTATCTCAAATGTAATGTTTCATCCTGTGAAAAAACTAGAAATACTAAATTGAGGTAGTAATGTGTCATTTCAAATAGAAGTGAAGATAGTAAATTACTGTCTCTAATGTTTTGACTTGTTAGATGCACCATTTGAGACGAAAATTAATAATTTTAAAAGAATATTTACTATATAAATTAATCTAGATCAGATTTATTGAATTGCCATTCCAAAACAAAAGGAAAAATTTTCTCTTTATAAATTAAAAGTGATATACATAATATAAAACTCTAATATTTTTTAACTTACAAGTCAGCACGTATGTTTCATGTCAACATTCATCCAATAATAAAAATATCTACATATCCATCATTAATTTGAAAAGAAAAAACTATTATTCCCATGAAAGTTACACAAGAGAAAGCCTAAAAAATAACTCCTCATGATCTGAAGATAATTTCTATTATTCTTCTTCATCAGAATCCTGAATTTTAAAAAAAATGGTTATTAGAGGTAAAGATGATTTATAATATATATTGTTCAAAAAATAAATAAACAGAACTTTTTAAAAGAAATCTCATCATCTAACACATAATCCTCTTTCTTGCAACTATGTATATAAACAACACAAACAACTCCAAGTTAAACAAACCTCTTCATCACATAATAAGAAGTGATGATTCATGTGTTTGTCAATATCTTTGTACCTTTCAAGTTGTTGCACCTATAAAATAGATTTATCTATAACATAAAAATATGTACACTACATCGCCAAAATTATTAATAAAAGCAAAAAAAATCTTATGAAAATAATTACCAATGTACCTATTAGTTATCCAATCCTTGTACACGTGAAATAGTTTTTTTTTCATCTAAATTCTGATTGAAAAGAAGTAATTTGATTGGGATGATCCACGGTTTAATCTTATATGTCTTATATGTATCAAAAGGAAATCTGAATTCTGGGAAGGACCAAAGTTTCAAATTTGATTTTTTTTTTTTACAAAAAACTCTTTCCCTTTTTCGATTCATTCCCATCCAATCAAAAAAACTTTTTTAATTGGAGTTGTTTTTTTGTAACCTAAATAAAAAATAGTGTATATATCACCAAACTATCAAAATTCATCATAAAAGTCAATTATTTAAATAAAGTCAAGAACCTTTTGATTACTAAATTCACTAGATTTCATATGAAGATGACATAGTAAGAGAACTAACACCTAGCATTATGAACCTTAAGCACATAATAAAATGGCATAGTAAGAGAACTAGCACTAAGAATTGCATTAACTAAGTAACAAACATGTAAGGAGTATTTAATTGAACACCTAACTAGCAACTTTTGATCGAAACCAAATGCATGAAATCCTAATCATGGGACTACACATAACCAACACCCAAGAAAATCATCACATCAAGAGAATGAATCAACACATCAAGAGGAATTAACAACTCATCAATCTAGCAAACAAAATGATCACATCAACTCAAAAGTATGGTTGGGGAAATTCATCGAGCACTTTCTAGGCGTCAAACAATTTAAACCAAATACATGAAGTGTCAAGCATGGGAATCAATTCTATTACAAGCAACCATCAAGAATTCATACAATCAATCAATGCATCAAGAAGTAAACCAAACACCAAAGAGTAAACCCAATATTGCCATTGGATGGAGTTCAGATGGGGTTGATCTGTTGCCTGCTGTCCAAATCTGATCGGAAGTGAACAAGATGAGGTGGAGGTGCTAGGTTGCTGTTTGAAGATGAAGATGATGTTGGGACCTTGATGTCCGCTAGAGGGGGGAGGGGGTAAATAGCGTCTTACCTAAATCATCACTTCCTACACTTGTTTGTACGCAAGGGAAAACAAAATACAAACTAATAAGAAGAAAGATAAACCCTATAAACAATAAGGAAAGACAATAAACCAAAAACAAATCGTAACACAAGGTGTTTACATGGTTCGGAGATTAGGGCTCCTACTCTACGGCTGTCCGTAAGGTGGGCGATCCTAATCCGTCCGTGGATGACTCCCCGGAAACCTTCCGCTAGCTCAAACCTCCTTCTCGGTGGAGAAACCTCACCACAACCTTGATTCAAACACTCTTAGATCACAAGAAGAGCTTGGAGGCTTTGGAAGACTACTAATAGGGGTTAACCACCTCTATTTCGTCAACCATGTCCAAGCACCTCGAGCTCTATTAAATAGAGCTCGAGAAGAAAAACTAAGTTATTTTTTCGCTATCAGTTAACTGGTGTATGCACCAGTCGACTGGTCCTTTAAGTGAAGTGTACCGTTACCCAACGGTCGGCTACCAATCGACTGCTACAATGTATCAGTCGACTGCTACAGTGACCAGTTGACTACTATAGTACAGCTACAGTGTCGCTACAGTGCTGCTGCAATATCGCTACAATACTGCTACAATAAATCCTAAAACCATAGGACTTTGCCCTGAGTACAATCACTCAACACTCGTCCTCGTCCGACCAACCTAGACCTAGCATTCTTCATCAGCCTCGCATCCCTCAGATGTCTCCCCATCCTTCACGTCTTGCCTTCTGGAGCTTCCTTCGGCCTTGTCCTTATTGTCGGGTCTTCCTTTGCTAAGAGGCTCCTCACCTCCGGGACTTCATCCATTGTCAAGTCACACTTGGACTTATGTTGACAAGACTACATGCTTAGACTTACACCGCTAAGACTCATCCTTGGACTTTCCTCCTTTGCCAAGATCACACTTGGACTTTCCTTGTTGTACTTGTATCCTACACACTCACAATGCATATCAAATACAATAATAAACCTAACTTAAACATTTGCCCAAACATCAAAATCTAGGGCACCTAGATTGCTCCAACATATGACAATAAACCTATGAGGAAGGGCAACCCCTTTCCTTCGTGATGGATGAAATGATGCAGATCTAGAAGAATCTGTGTGCAATCAGGGAAAGGGATAAGATGTCGCCTGTGTGATGGAGAAGAAAATGGCTAGAGGAAGGAAGATTGATAGCCAACCGGAGGAAGGGAATCCCCTTGACCTTCACCAACGATGGGTGGAGAAGAGAAGCGAGCGTCAGACGGTGAAAAATGGGAGAAGCCCGAAGCTGGACCAAGCGAAACAGAGATATAAGCGATCCCTATTTTTTGACAAATGCCCTCCTTTCTTGTAACTTCTCATTTTTAATCTCCGCCACTTGATTCAAATTTTCATTAATGGTTAAAAATAGACCAGCTCTGATCCAATGGTGGAATGAGTTCATATATTGATCCAAGTTTCCAAATCTTGATCAATAGTTGAGATCTACTCCCCCTTCACTTGGATGGACCAGATATTTAACGGATGACTCAGATCACTCCTGATTTTATATGAACGGTTCAAATTGGTCCAAAGTTTGATCTCTCGTTCAAACCTAGATCTAAGTATCAATTTGGTCTGATCTGATCCGGATCCATGATCCCTTGATGTCTAGAAAAAATATATCCAAATATTAGTATCAAATATCATAAATATGATATAATTTGTAATTAAGTCCAAAAATACTCATGAAATGTGTTATAAACATAAAATTAACACATGACACATTTAAAAAGTATGTCTATATGAGTCAAAATATCATGACAAAATGATAGTTATCATGTTACGACCGTTCCGTGAAATGATATTGGAACTGAAACGGTAGAGTTCGTGATGATTACCGTGACCGTTCTGATGAAACATATTCAAGATAATTTGAGGCAAATATTTTTTTATCGTCTTATTTGAATGTCTTATATAATTATTTTTTTAATCCTCTTTATTAGGTGTCTTATTTAGTTGAATTTAAGATAAAATCTTAAATACTGTCTTAAAGTTAATGTCTCCATCTAAAATTTTGAGATATCTATTATTACTATCTTAATTACTTAGTATTTGAGACAAATTTTATCACTGTCTTAAAATTTTTGTCTCAAAAGCATAGTTTTCTAGTAGTGAAATACTTAGGCAGCTTTTCATCTAGTACCTCTTGAGAGAAAGGTACACTGGGTTGTTCGGGTGATTCTCGAGTAGCAAGAGCCTTTGCTCCTCTCGGGTCCTTCAGAGATGAATTTTTAGCTGAAGAGGCTTATGACCGCTCAATCTTAGTGTAACTTGCCCTAGGCGTTAGAAAAAATGCTCGGGGAAACTCAAACTGCTGCTTCTGTTTGGATCTTCTCTCTGACACAAGAAACTCCTCTACCAAGGCTGTAGGTGCCCGGTTCGAGTGAGAATCCACAACTTGCTCTTGGGGCAATGCTTGCACCTTGACATTCATAAAAAGCTCGTACTCCTTTGGTGTCATGGCAATGTTGATTTTACCAGCTACGTCGATCCTTACGTTTTGAAACAAGTGAGTGTGTTCCCATAGATGACATCAAATTTGATCTCATCTGGAAGTTGAGTGGATGAGCGGCCGATAAGAGGGCAGGAATGTCGACAGATGAAGGACCTGGAGTTGGAAACCGTGAACCTGGCACACTACAAAGCGAGAAAACAAGAATGTTGGAGTGAGAACCAGCGAGGGGGTCTCTAGTGCAAGCACTCTAACACTCAAGTCAAAACTATAGCCCAGGTGAAAATGGAGAAGAAGATGAACAGTAGAACAGTAATGTGGATGTGTGTATATGTGCATTCGCGTATCAGGCCAACGAAGAGTACTCCTTTTATACCGCCTCTCATAACTTTCATAATAATGAGGCATCAGATAATATCTGGTATCAGGATATGTTGGGTAGCGAAGGACGTACAACAACCTTCCCCTAGGCAGAGGAAGGTTCTGTTGTGTGTATATATTATAATAGTGAAATATTCTCTAGTGAATAGCCATTATTCTCTGTCAGGTGGTTGAGATTCTTTGACAATAATGTTCCTAGAAGGAGTTCGGCCGGTTCTAGGGCTGATCAGGTTTATATAGGGAGTCATGCCCATGAGAAGTAGGGAGCTGAGCCCCGAAGGTCCAAATGACTCTAGGGTCGATTGGGTTTACGTTGGAAGTTATGCCCATGAGAAGTAAGGAGTTGAGCTCCAGAGGTCCAACCGGCTCTAGGACCGGTTAGGTTTACGTTGAGAGTTATGCCCATGAGAAATAAGGAGCTGAGCCCTGGAGGTCTGACCGACTCTAGGGTTGATCGGGTTTTCGCTGGGAGTCATGCCCATAAGAAGTGGGAAGCTGAGCCCTGGAGGCTTGACCGAATATGGGGCTGATCAGGTTTACATTGGGAGTCATGTCTATGAGAAGTGGAGAGCTGAGCTCCAAAGGTCCGATTGGCTCTAGGGTTGATCATGAAAAGTGGAGATTTGATCCCGAGAGGTCTGACCAGCTCTGGGGGTGGATCGGGCTTATGACGGGAGTTATGCTCATGAGAAGTGGGGAGCTGAGCTTTGGAGGTCTGACCAGCTTTAGAGCCGATCAACTTTACACTGGGAGTCATACTCATGAAAACTGGGAGTTAAGTCTTGAAGATCCGATTAGCTCTCATGTTGATCGGGTTTATGTTAGTAGTCATGCCCATGAGAAGTAGGGGGTTGAGTTTCAGAGGTCTGACTGGCTATGGGGGCAATCAAGTTTATGCTGGGAGCCATGCCCTTGAGAAGTGAGGAGCTGAACCCTGGAGATCTTATCGGCTTTAGGGCCGATCGAGTTTATGCTGGGAGTCATGCCTATGAGAAGTGGGGAGTTGAGCCCCGTTGAAAGTGGTTCGTTCGGATACGTACACCTTAACTTTGATTGTCACCTCATCCTAACTTTGACTACCATATCATCTTTGATTATCCCCATATTACCTTTGGGGCTACTCACAACGCTCCGCATTAGAAGCCTCCCCTCTAAATGATAAGGTTAAATAAAAAATAATAATCTCAGTCAGTTTCATTGACTATCCCTGGGGTGACCGGCCCAGTCCCACGAAAATTTTCCACCGGCCACTAGGGTAAATCAGGAAGCGCACACGGTGGCCAACGCCAAAGCCCAGCATCCTTTGATTGTGCCCACCATTTGGAGAAAAAAATCTTACAAATACGCCATAACTGGGGTTCGAATCGCGAGTGTCTGGGTGACAACCTGGATGTCCTATCGCAACACCATAGCCCTGAGGACGCAAGCCTCCTCTCTAAGTCTAGTCGAAGGAAGTTCATGACCAACTAACTAAACCCGAGTACTACTACCATCCGATTATCCGATCAGCTTTGAGGTCGATCAGGTTTATACTGAGAGTCATGCCCATGAGAAATGGGGAGCTGAGCCCGGAGGTCCGACCGGCTCTAGGGTCGATCGGGTTTACGCTGGAAGCCATGCCCATAAGAAGTGGGAAGGTGAGCTTCGGAGGTCCGATTGACTTTGGGGCTGATCAGGTTTACATTGGGAGTCTTACCCATGAGAAGTGGGGAGTTGAGTGCTGAAGGTCTGATCTACTTTAGGGCCGATCGGGTTTACGCTGGGAGCCATGCCCATGAGAAGTGGGGAGATGAGCACTGAAGGTTTGACCAACTCTAGGGCCGATCGGGTTTACGCTGGGAGCCATGCCCATGAGAAGTGGGGAGATGAGCACTGAAGGTTTGACCAACTCTAGGGTTGATCGGGTTTACGCTGTGAGCCATGCCCATGAAAAGTTAGGAGTTGAGTCCCGGCTGTCCCACTGACTTTGGGGCTGATCAGGTTTACGCTGGGAGTCATGCCCATGAGAAGTGGAGAGCTGAGCCCTGAAGGTTCGACCGGCTATAGGGTCGATCGGGTTTACGTTAGGAGCTATGCTAATGAGAAGTGGGGACCTGAGCCCCGGAGGTTCGACCGGCTCTAGGGACGATCAGGTTGATGGTGGGAGCCATGCCCATGAGAAATGGGGAGCCGAGCCTCGAAGATCCGACCGACTCTCGGGCCAATTGGATTTATGCTGGGAGTTATGCCCATGAGAAGTGGGGAGCTAAGCCCATTGAAAGTGATATGTTCGGATACATACATCTTGACTTTGACTGTCACATTACCTTAACTTTGACTGCACATTGCCCTTTCCATTTTGCTCCCAACGCTAATTCACTCAGATATGGTTCCTGACACGAATTCACTCAGGCATGACTCCCGACACTAATTCAATCGGGTATGACTCCCGACATCAATTCACTTGGGCATGACTCCCATCACCAATTCACTTGGGCATGACTTCTGACACTAATTCACTAGGGCATGACTCCCGAGACTAATTCACTTGGGCATGACTCCTAGCACCAATTCACTTGGGTATGGCTTCCGATATCATTTCACTTGGGCATGACTCCCAACACCAATTCTCATGGGCATGCCTCCTAGCATAAACTCGATCAGTCTTAGAGACGAACAGATGATCAAACAACAGTAGGACTTAGTTCTAGCCAATCGGTCATGAACCTCTTTCGACTAGACTTCAAGGGGAGGCTTGTGATACAAAGCATTATATTATGAGTAGCCCCAAAGGTAATGTGAGGTCGATAGTTAAGACGATGTGATAATCAAAGTTAAGGTGAGGTGACAGTGAAAGTCAAGATGTACGTATCCGAACGGACCACTTTCAATGGGATTTAGCTCCCCACTTCTCATAGGTATGACTCCCAACATAAATCTAATTGGTTCTAGAGCTAGTCGGATCTTCGGGGTTCAACTCTCCACTTCTCATGGATATGACTTCCAGTATAACCAGATTAGCTCTAGAGTCGGTCAAACCTCCGAGGCTCAGCTCTCCACTTTTTATGGGCATGACTCCCAACATAAATCTGATCGGCCCAGAGCCGATCAAACTTCTAACGCTCAGCTCCCCACTTTTCATAGGCATGACTCCCAGTGTAAACCCGGCCATCCCTAGAGCCGATCATACCTCCGGGGCTCAACCCCCCACTTCTCATGGGCATGACTCCCAGCATAAACCCGATCGACCCAAGAGTCGGTCGGACCTCCGTGGCTCAACTCCTCACTTCTCATGGGCATGGCTCCTAGTATAATCTTAATCGGCCCTAGAGCCGATTAGATGATCAGACAACAATAGGACTCGGGTCTAGTCAGTCGGTTATGAACCTCCTTTGACTAGACTTAAAGGGTAGACTTGTGATACAGAGTATTGTGAGTAGCCCCAAAGGTAATGTGGGGTCGATAGTCAAGGTGAAATGACAGTCAAAGTTAAGGTGATATGATAGTCAAAGTCAAAGTGTACATATCCTAACGTACCACTTTCAACGGAGTTCAACTTCCCACTTCTCATGGGCATGACTCCCAGCACAAACCCGATTGACCCCAAAGTTGATCGGATCTCCGGGGCTCAACTCCCCACTTCTCATGGGCATGACTCCTAGCATAAACTCGATCAACCCCAGAGCCGGTAGGACCTCCGGGGTCCAACTCCCCATTTCTCATGGGTATGACTCCCAGCGTAAACCCAATCAGCCCCAGAGCTAGTCGGATCTCCAGGTCTCGACTCCCCACTTCTCATGGGCATGACTCTCAGCATAAAGTTGATCGACCTAGAGCTGGTCGGACATACGGGGTTCAGCTTCCCACTTCTCATCTATGACTCCCAGCATAAACCCAATCAGCCCCAGAGCCGGTCAGACCTCCGGGGCTCATCTTCCCACTTTTCATGGGCATGGCTCCAAGTGTAAACATGATCAACTCTAGAGCCGGTCGGACCTCTGGGGCTCAGTTCCCCACATCTCATGGACATGACTCCCAGCATAAACCCAATCGGCGTAGAGCCGGTCAGACCTTCGAGGTTCAACTCCCCACTTCTTATGGGTATGACTCCTAGCGTAAACCTGATTGACCCTAGAGCCAGTCGGATCTCTAAGGCTTAGCTCCCTGCTTCTCATGTGCATGGTTTCAGCATAAATCTGATTAGTCATAGAGCCAGTCAGACTTCCGAGGCTCAGCTCCCACTTCTCATAGGTATGACTCCCAGTGTAAACCCGATCAGCCCTAGAGTCGCTCAGATCTCCGGGGCTCAACTCTCCACTTCTCATGGGTACCACTCCTAGTATAAACCCGATCAATTCCAAAGTCGGTCAGACTTCCGAGGCTCAGCTCCCCAATTCTCAAAGGTATGACTCTCAGTATAAATTGTTAGAATTTGAGGGATGTCTTGAGGTAGTTGCTTTACATTTTTATTTCTATTTATTTGATAAGTATAGATTCACTATTTAAGTACATATTATATGTTTGATTGTCTTAAACTCTTTTACTGAATGCCCGTAATATAATTCATAGTATGAGAGAATTTGTGATTAAATCGCAACTAGTGATTATCTCTACATGTGCAATTATGTATATTGAAATTTCCCTAGTCGTTGAATTGATGTATTCGAACACCAACAATTCTGTAAGACTAGCACGAGTTATACTCCTTGGTTCGGCCAAGCAACTGCTTTTTCACTGGTTGGAGATATGGGATGTCGAGAGTTAAACGTGGATGCTGGTTATGGTAACTAGTTCATTGGAGTGACTCGCTGTAAGACTTCATATGACTCTCTACATTTATATAGATATATCTGTGAAGTTCTTACTGCAGCACGAGTGCAAGTTTCCTTCGACTTGAGGTATACAAGTCATCTTGGTCATGGAGACTTATACTTTGACATCTTAAGCAAGCATCACAGTAAGGTGTGGACTCGGGATGATTAGGTATAAGTTGAAGTGCCTGAAAGTGTTTAGATAGCCCACAAAGGATTCACTGCTCCTTGTGAGAAGACGTATACCCTATGACCACTCGTTAGAATTATTACTCAAAGTCTTTGGCCAAAGCATCACATGTTAAGAGTGTGAGACTTTTGTACACATGTACGAGTAATTTGAATCTGTAGAACGAGGAAGTATTACTTGGGCTAGGTGTGACATAGTCAGTCTAGTGGGGACAAGACACATAGACCATGTCCTGAATTAAGTGATTATAATGTTGGTTGCTACTCGAAAAACCTAGAGGTTCCACTGTACAAAAATTTTGTACAAAGGTCTGAACCTTTTCCTAGCTACCATGTGTTCTTTTAAATTAAATTTTGGATCGCCTGCGGAACTTAACACGTTTGATCCAAAACTTAATCTATTTGTTCTTTTAGGTTTTGACTTGGATCTCCTGCGGAACTTAACACGTTCGACCCAAATCACCTTAAGTTATTAATTCCATTAAATATTAATTTCCATAATTGGTTCCCAGTACTGACGTGGCGAGGCACACGGCCTTCTTGGATATGGGAGCAACCACCACCGATTAGACAAAACCTTTTATAGAAATCTAATATTTAATTTCCTAAAATAACTTTAGGTTAACCAAAAAGAACAATCAAATCACAAGGAAAAGAAAAAACAAAAGAACACAACATCGAAAAACATATTCGAAATTCTAGAACGTAAGCCTCTTGTATTTGGTATTATTTCCATAAATAACTAGCATGATGCGGAAAGAAAAATTACTAGTTATACCTTGTAGAAAAACCTCTTGATCTTCTACCGTATTCCTCTTCTAACCTCGGACGTTGTGTGGGCAACGATCTTCCGAGATGAGAAACCACCAACCACCTTCTTCTCCTCCTAGCTAGGTTCGGCCACAAAGAAAGAAGCTTCACCAAGGACGAAGAATAAAACACCAACCAAGCTCCAAGGGATACAAGCTTTCTCTCCTTCTTCTTCTTCTTCTCCAAGTAGTATCCGGCCACCACAAGAACTCCAAGCAAGAGATAGGTTTCGGCCACCACAAAAGAGGAAGAAAGGAAGAGGATGGCCGGCCACAATAATTTTCTTCAAGGATGAAGAATTTCGGCCACCACCAATGCTCCAAGGGATGCTAGAGATGAGACTTGCTTTCTCTCCTTCTTCTCCTTCCTTGATCCGGCCACAAACAAAAGCTCCACCAAGAAGATAGGTTTCGGCCAACAAGAGGAGAAGAGAGAAAGGGAAGGGCCGGCCACCACACCAAGGAAAAGAGGGAGAAAAATAATAGAGGTTGTCCCATGAAGGCACCCTCACCTCTTCTTTTATATTCCTTGGCCTAGGCAAATTAGGAAATTTAATTACAAAATTTCCTTAATTCTTTTGCCATGTAAAGAAAAATTATTTTAATTAAAACAATTTTCTTCTTTTAAAAACAATGGCCGACCACTTTAAAAAAACAAAACAAGGAGAGTTTTAATTAATTAAAACTTCCTAATTTGTCTCCAGAAATTTTATAAAAAATTTCTCCAATAATTTTTATCCCTTTTATGATTGGTTTATAAAAAGAAATTTCTATAATTTTAATTTTTCAACATGTGAATAATTTATAAAGAAGAGAAATAAAATATCCTTTCTAATCTACAAATAAGGAAAGAGATTTAATCTCTTTCTTTAATCTTTTGTAGAGACTTATAAAAGAGATATTTTAATTTTTAATCTCTTCAATAAATTATATCTTTCACATAAGAAAATTTTAAAATTAAAATTCTTTTTAAATTAAATAGGGTCGGCCACCTAAGCTTGGGTTCAAGCTAGGGCCGGCCACCCATGAACCAATGGTTTGGCCGGCCCTAGCTTGATCCACAAGCTAGCTTGGCCGGCCCCTATAACATGGGTATGAAGGTGGGTATAGGTGGGTATAGTACTCTATAAATAAGAGGCTACGATAGGGACCGAGAGGAGGAATTGGTTTTGGTCTCCCGATAAAATTAAGCATCCCGTGTTCGCCCCGAACACACAACTTAATTTTATCAATAATAATTCATTCCACTAGAGAACTATTATTGAACTACCGCACCAATCCCAAATTACATTTTTGGGCTCCTTCTTATTATGAGCGTGTTAGTCTCCCTGTGTTTAAGATATCGAATGTCCACTAATTAAGTGAGTTACTGACAACTCATTTAATTAATATCTAAGTCCAAGAGTAGTACCACTCAACCTTATTATCATGTCGGACTAAGTCCATCTGCAGGGTTTAACATGACAATCCTTATGAGCTCCTCTTGAGGACATTATCAACCTAGTATCTCTAGGACACAGTTTCCTTCTATAATCAACAACACACACTATAAGTGATATCATTTCCCAACTTATCGGGCTTATTGATTTATCGAACTAAATCTCACCCATTGATAAATTAAAGAAATAAATATCAAATATATGTGCTTGTTATTATATTAGGATTAAGAGCACACACTTCCATAATAACCGAGGTCTTTGTTTCTTTATAAAGTCAGTATAAAAGAAACGACCTCAAATGGTCCTACTCAATACACTCTGAGTGTACTAGTGTAATTATATAGTCAAGATTAACTAATACCTAATTACACTACGACCTTCCAATGGTTTGTTCCTTTCCATCATGGTCGTGAGCTACTGTTTATAATTTATAAGGTACTGATAACATGATCTTCTGTGTGTGACACCACACACCATGTCATCTACAATATAAATTAATTGAACAACTACATTTATCATAAATGTAGACATTTGACCAATGTGATTCTTATTTCTAGATAAATGTTTATACCAAAAGCTAGGCTTTTAGTATACACTCTAACATATAAGACGAGTGAAAGAACGAGGCATGACTCACTGTAGCTGCTGAAGGATTTAAAATTAATTCTAAGATCAACTATGATCTTTCGACTAATTAGGGATCATGATATACTACTAGGTGTCACTCATGATTGTTCTATAATTAAGTAGTTAATTATGGATGACCAAGATAAATCGGTAACCTATTGGGTCACACGCACTAACGAGTCTCTAAAAAACGTAAAATAAGTTAAAAAATAGGATTCTTAGATCAAGAGATAAATGTTTGGTTGGATCATACATAAGACATATATGGAAATATTTATCGCAATAGAAACGCAGATGTGCCACATCTCTTATGGAAGAATTGGATCATATTTGATTTAATCATGAATTAACTGTGAACCAAACCAAGAGGTTAATGGGCTAATTTTTAATTAAGGGATAACGGGTTGGATTTGAGTTTTCTAATCTAGCTCATTAATGAGGGCTATATATTGATATGGTTGAGAGAAAATTATACACATGAGATCATTAATTGGCTTTTAAGGTTTTTGGAAAACCTTAACCTAATTTCTCTTCTCCTCTCCCTCTCCCCTCTCCCTTTGCCGCCGCCAACAAGGGGAAGCCTTTCCCCTTGTTGTCGTGACCACCACAAGGGAGAAAGCTCTCCCTTGTGTACTTCTCTTCCTCTTCCTCTTAATCCCTCTTCTTCGCTCGTGGCTAGTAGCTTCCGAAGGAGAGACTTGTATTCAAGGAATTATCTTGAGGAGCTCAGCGTGGATACGAATAGAGGTGAGGTTCGACAACGTCGCTACGATTGATGCCTTCTCGTTACAAGTCATCCGTAAGGTACACCTAGCGTTAATTTACTTTCCATAAAAATTTAATTATGCAATCATGTTTGACATGTTGTATCCTTGTATGCGTGCGGTACGTGTAATGTAATAATTTAGGAATTACTATTATTTTATTTTTTGCTGTGCATATTTACAAAACGTATTTTAGCACACACCGCATCGAGCATATCCCAGCAGTGGTATCAGAGCCTAATCGTACTTCGACATGATCGTAAAATTATTTTACGGTTCATAATTTGTGTTGTAATTAATTTGGGATTTTTTTTGGAATTATTAAGATTTTTTTATTTTTGGAAAGTTTGTAAAATTGTTAGGAAATTCTATTTTTGGAAAGTTTATGATATAATTTTAGAAAATTAAATTTAGAAATATTTTGTTAATTTAGAAATTATCATTTCTGATTTTTTTTAAAAAAATTTTTAGAAATATTTTATTTTGGAAATTTCCTAATTTGTTAGGCAATACCAAATATGGAAAGATTCTGAATTTTTTTAAAAAAAAATTAGATATGCGATATTCTAAATTAAATTATAGAATTAATCTTTTATAGAATTTTCGGATTTATTAAAATATTATATTTTTGAAAAGTTTCCTAAATGGTTAGGAAATACTAAATTTGAAAAGATTTAAAAATTATAAAAATGTAGATTTGAGATATTCTAAATTAAATTATAGAATTAATATTTTCTGAAAATTTTGAATTTCTTAAAATATTTCATTTTTGGAAAGTTTCATAAATTGTGAGGAAATACCAAATTTGGAAAGATTTGAAAATCACAAAAAATCCACATTTGAATTATTCTGTAATAAATTAAGAATTATTAATTATTTATTTCTTAAATGGTTAGGAAATTAATTTGGAAATTTATTTTCAAAATAATTAAAGATTCTTAATTGATAGAAAGATTCTAGATGAGATATGTTAATTAAATTTAGAAATTGGTTTCCTAATTTGATTAGATAAATTTTGATTAAAATCAGATTTATAACATATTTTTATTTCCAAAATAGAATTATAACATATTTAAATTTATGCTATGTAGATGCATTAATTATGACATGATTAGATTTTGTCATGCGTGTGATGTAATTAAATCTTATCATATGTATGATGTGTCATGCTATGTCATACGTGTGATATGTCATGTCATCATTTATGGCATACGTGCAACGTGTCATGTCATCATTTATGACATGTGCGTAATGTCATGTAGATAGAATTTTACATGATGTAGATGAGACATAAATCCCTTACTCAATATTAAAACCTACACCTTCCGTTAATATGGTAAGAACTAAAGTTTAAGTTCTTGTCTGAGTTATTGGCCAAAATCAAGCTCAACTTGAAATTAAATATGTTCAAACCATAGAGATGCAATCTCATGATTAACGGGTTAGTTTTAAACTTGAAGCGTCGATTTGTTCTGCCAAAGCCATAATCAATATGGATAGAGGTGAAGTTGGGTGATGTGCATTTGATGTATACTTGTTAATGTGTTAACAACTCAATGTTTATATAAAGATCAATTAGTTGCTAGCATAATGTGATAGTTACATATAAGTGATATGTAATCGGTAAATATGTTATCTACCGCTATAGATAAGAATGACTTGTTATCCAAAGTCAAGGTTATTCTTATCTATGGTGGACATCAACCCACTTGGAGAAAACCTACCCTCTCTCGAATTCAAAATAAGTGTATTTAAATTTGATAAATAAGCGAACTTTTATGTAAATTGTTTATGTAAATAAAATCATGTCTCTTATACATTCTCATTTTTGTATTTCTAGGTTAATCATTTAATTATGACTTTTGTTAATCTGTGTTTGATTTTGGACTTGAACAAACTGACTAGGTCAAACTTCTTGGATTGATTTCGAAATTTGAGAAATCAAACCTGAAAAGTTAACTTATGTCCTTGATCAACCTCTTCTCACCAGTCTTGATGTCGATGCAACTGCAGACTAACTGTTGGTCCTTCAGAAAAATAAGAATGATTCTGTACTTGCTAGTTGCATCATGCTAGCCGCTATGACTCCTGAATTACAGAAACAACATGAGCATTTGGATGCTTATGATATTGTCTATCATCTTTGTGAGCTATTTGATGAGCAAGCTAGATCCAAAAGGTTCGAGGTCTCCAAGTTTCTCTTTTGCTCAAAGATTCAGGAGGGTTCGTCTGCAGTACAATACGTATTAAAGATGAACGGTTATATAGCGCATTTAGCATCACTTGGTTTTACGATGGATCATGAGTTAAGTATTGATTTAATTCTACATAGTTTACCGAAAAGTCATTCACAATTTGTGATGAACTATCGTATGAACAATTTGGAATCAACCATTCCCGAGATGATAAATATACTTGCGGCTGCAGAGCCTTCTGTTAAGGGTGAACAGAAAATTGTGATGTTAGTAGACTCCTCCAAGAAAGGTTCTAAGAGGAAGCCAAAACATCAAGCTAAAGGGAAGAGCAAAAGTCCAAGACAGTAGAACCAACACAAAAGGGCTCATGCCATCATTGTGACAAGATGGGACACTAGCGAAGAAACTGCAAGATCTATCTTGAGTCCGTGAAGAAGAATAAGGCATTCGATGCCCCATCTTCTTCAGGTATTTTCGTTATTGATTGTCATGTTATTTCCTCATATACTTGGATATTGGATACTGGGCATGACTCATATATATGTAATAATATACAGGGGCTAAGGAATAGCAGAAGATTCATCAAGGGAGAAACAAGTCTACGAGTTGGGAATGGAGCAAAGGTTGTTGTAGTCGCCATAGGAATATACTTGTTAAAGCTTCCTAGTGGACTTGTCTTAGAACTAGATAATAGTTATTTTGTTCCAGCATTAATAAAAAATATTGTTTCTATTTTTTCTTAAATAGAAAAGTTTCCATTTAACTTTTAGTAACAATTGTTATTATATAACCTTAAATGACGTTCTTTATGACACTAGAACTTTATGCAATGACATCTACGCATTAGATATATCTAGTGACATACTTGATCCGGATATAGGGAGAAACGGAGGGGGAAATAAGGAGAGAAGGGAGGGCATTTTTGTCATTGGGCCTTTAGGGTTGTTGGGCTTGAAAGGGCGGCGGCTGGTGTTCGAGAGGAGGGAGAGAAAAAGAAGGGGGCTCGTGTTTTGGGGATTTTTCCGCCGCCAGAGAGAGAAACGGAGGGGAAGCTCTCCTCTCCATCTCGCACTGTTTGCCGGGGTCATCGCTAGCCTTCACCGGCCTTCGCCGGCAACTGCTTCCGTTGCTCTCCTCCTCCTCGCGACGTAGGGGCTGTGCCGTCGCCAACATTCCCCTCCGGATGCCGTCGCCGCCGCTGCCACCGGTTGAAGCTCCCCACACGCGGCCTTTCCTTGCCGCCGCCCACATCACGGGTCTCGCCACTCCGATCTTAGCCTCTGTCCCTTCCTCTGTCGAGATGTTGCGAGTGCCAGCGCCACTGCTGCCGGCGAAGGGCTCTGGATGTAGCCTACCTTGTTGCTGACAGCAACATCTCCGCTGCTACACCTCCTCGCAACGCCACAGCGCCTTAGGCAGCCCGCGTCTTCGGCAGCCAGCGCCGTCACCTCCGGCAGCTCCTGCCGCAACCACCGACACCTCCAGGCAGCTGTCATCACCCTACAAGCCAGCCGTCATACGACGGGCTTAGGTTTGCGTATTTAGGCCTTCGC
The DNA here is from genome assembly GCF_018446385.1 of Zingiber officinale. Lineage (NCBI taxonomy): Eukaryota > Viridiplantae > Streptophyta > Magnoliopsida > Zingiberales > Zingiberaceae > Zingiber > Zingiber officinale. The sequence goes on from NC_055996.1 coordinate 98,900,822, forward strand.
GCCAAGATTATGTTCGGCTTGTGAGCCGATGTGGATCCGGCCATCGTGCCGTTGTACTTCATTCTTCGTACCATTGTTGTTATCCGGCCTGCGTGCCGTGTGCCGGCCTGTGAGCCGCTGTATTGTTCCGGGCCGCTACGACTCGATTGGCGACACGACTAGCTCATCCATCCATCAGAGGGCGCCCCCCTGGGCCAGGGTAAGTTCCCGTACTTGGTATCTGTTCATTTTATTGCTATACTATTATGTGTTACTTATATGTCTATGGGATTCACCTCGAGCACCGAGGTACCAGAGACCGGGGGAACCCGGTCGCTGGATGCAGGTACAGTTGACCGGAGGAGGACTTCTGACGATCTGGTCAACGTCGAGGACAGCTCACCACCGGGTCATGAGGATGTGGTCCACATTCCAGCCATGTCACACCCCGGCAGGTTCGTCTTCTCAGCTTCCCGACAGGATCAAATTGGCGCCGTTTGTGGGAACGCGCCTGATCTGGAACGTGAAGATGAACGACGCCGGATAGTTCTGTCATCCTCATGACCTAGGTCAGTCTTTCCGTTATCTGTTCTCGGTTAGTTATGTGACTTGTAGTAGTTCTTCGAGCCAAGGCCCCCGTGCCGTTCGACCGGGAGGTTTATATCCGAGCCACAGGCTCGAAGACGAAGGCCCCCCGAGCCGATCGGCCGGGAGGTTTATATCCGAGCCACGGGCTCGAAGCCGAAGGCCCCCGAGCCGTTCGGCCGGGAGGTTTATATCCGAGCCACAGGCTCGAAGACGAAGGCCCCCGAGCCGATCGGCCGGGAGGTTTATATCCGAGCCACAGGCTCGAAGACGAAGGCCCCCGAGCCGATCGGCCGGGAGGTTTATATCCGAGCCACAGGCTCGAAGACGAAGGCCCCCGAGCCGTTCGGCCGGGAGGTTTATATCCGAGCCACAGGCTCGAAGACGAAGACCCCCGAGCTGAGCAGCCGGGAGGATTATATCCGAGCCACAGGCTCGAAGACGAAGGCCCCCGAGCCGTTCGGCCGGGAGCGAGCCACGTGCTCGAGGCGAAGCCCCGAGCCGATCGGTAGGAGGTTTATATCCGAGCCACGGCCTCGAGCCGAGCCGATCGGCCGGGAGGTTTATATCCGAGCCACAGGCTCGAAGACGAAGGCCCCCGAGCCGATCGGCCGGGAGGTTTATATCCGAGCCACAGGCTCGAAGACGAAGGCCCCCGAGCCGTTCGGCCGGGAGGTTTATATCCGAGCCACGGGCTCGAAGCCGAAGGCCCCCGAGCCGATCGGCCGGGAGGTTTATATCCGAGCCACGGGCTCGAAGCCGAAGGCCCCCGAGCGGCCGGGAGGTTTATATCCGAGCCACGGCTCGAAGCCCCGAGCCGTCGGTGGGAGGTTTATATCGAGCCACGGGCTCGGCAAGGCCCCGAGCCGTCGGTAGGAGGTTTATATCCGAGCCACGGGCTCGGCCCCAAAGACCCCGAGCCGTTTGATGGCGAAGACCCCCGAGCCGTTCGACCGGGAGGATTATATACGAGCCAGGGGCTCGATGGCGAAGACCCCCGAGCCGTTCGGCCGGGAGGATTATATACGAGCCAGGGGCTCGATGGCGAAGACCCCCGAGCCGAGCAGCCGGGAGGATTATATACGAGCCAGGGGCTCGATGGCGAAGACCCCCGAGCCGTTCGGCCGGGAGGATTATATACGAGCCAGGGGCTCGATGGCGAAGACCCCCGAGCCGAGCAGCCGGGAGGATTATATCCGAGCCAGGGGCTCGATGGCGAAGACCCCCGAGCCGAGCAGCCGGGAGGATTATATACGAGCCAGGGGCTCGATGGCGAAGACCCCCGAGCCGTTCGGCCGGGAGGATTATATACGAGCCCGTAGCTGCTACGGGCTCGATGGCGAAGACCCCCGAGCCGAGCAGCCGGGAGGGTTATATACGAGCCCGAGCCGAGCCGGGAGGATTATATACGAGCCAGGGGCTTGATGGCGAAGACCCCCGAGCCGGGAGGATTATATACTAGCCAGGGGCTCGATGGCGAAGACCCCGAGCCGAGCCGGGAGGATTATATACGAGCCAGGGGCTTGATGGCGAAGACCCCGATCGGTTGGGAGGATTATATACGAGCCCTGCTACGGGCTCGATGGCTAAGACCCCGAGCGGCAGGGAGGATTATATACGAGCCGGGGCTCGATGGCGAAGACCCCGAGCCGGGAGGATTATATACGAGCCAGGGGCTCGATGGCGAAGACCCCCGAGCCGAGCAGCCGGGAGGATTATATACGAGCCAGGGGCTCGATGGCGAAGACCCCCGAGCCGAGCAGCCGGGAGGATTATATACGAGCGATCATCACCGGTTTCGGACCAGTTCAGCGGACCAGCACATCATATATCTATATCCCCCGTTCGGGGTTGAGCGGCCTTCACTGGTCACGGACCAGATTCATGATCATCTATCTCCCCCGTTCGGGGTCGAGCAGTCGCCGCGGCCAGGTATCTATTCTTCCGATCGACATCATTCCGGTCGCACGCGCGGTATCGTCCGCCCGGCATTTATCCGACCGAGGGCGCTGCGCGGTATCGTCCGCCCGGCATTTATCCGACCGATCGACATCATTCCGGTCGCACGCGCGGTATCGTCCGCCCGACATTTATCCGACCGATCGACATCATTCCGGTCGCACGCGCGGTATCGTCCGCCCGACATTTATCCGACCGATCGACATCATTCTGGTCGCACGCGCGGTATCGTCCGTCTAGCATCTATTCATCCGATCGGCATCATTTCGATAGCTCGCACGACAGCGTCCGTCTAACATTTATTCATCCGATCGGCATCATTTCGATAGCTCGCACGACAGCGTCCGTCTAGCATCTATTCATCCAATCGGCATCATTTCGATCGCTCGCACGACAGCGTCCCTCTAGCATCTATCCATCCGATCGACAGCACTTCGATCGTTCGGTCGGTATCTTCGCGGCTGCGCACTCGGCATTGGTCCGATTACAGACTTGGTCTGCTCGGTATCGTTACCATCTCCTGTGGCACCATTATTATAGCGACCGCTCGAGGGACATTATATTATCGGTTCAGCGCATCGAGAGCGATTCAATTCTTTGCAATAGACTGTCCAGTCAGTCGGACTCACGCCTCCTTCGACTAGACTTGAAGGGGAGGCTTGTGATCCGGATATAGGGAGAAACGGAGGGGGAAATAAGGATAGAAGGGAGGGCATTTTTGTCATTGGGCCTTTAGGGTTGTTGGGCTTGAAAGGGCGGCGGCTGGTGTTCGAGAGGAGGGAGAGAAAAAGAAGGGGGCTCGTGTTTTGGGGATTTTTCCGCCGCCAGAGAGAGAAACGGAGGGGAAGCTCTCCTCTCCATCTCGCACTGTTTGCCGGGGTCATCGCCGGCCTTCACCGGCCTTCGCCGGCAATTGCTTCCGTTGCTCTCCTCCTCCTCGCGATGTAGGCGTTGTGCCGTCGCCAACATTCCCCTTCGGATGCCGTCGCCGCCGCTGCCACCGGTTGAAGCTCCCCACACGCGGCCTTTCCTTGCCGCCGCCCACATCACGGGTCTCGCCACTCCGATCTTAGCCTCTGTCCCTTCCTCTGCCGAGATGTTGCGAGTGCCAGCGCCACTGCTGCAAGCGAAGGGCTCTGGATGTAGCCTACCTTGTTGCTGACAGCAACATCTCCGCTGCTACACCTCCTCGCAGCGCCACAGCGCCTTTGGCAGCCCGCGTCTTCGGCAGCCAGCGCCTCCGGCGTCTAGCGCCGTCACCTCCGGCAGCTCCTGCCGCAGCCACCGACACCTCCGGGTAGCTGTCATCGATTATGTTCGGCTTGTGAGCCGATGTGGATCCGGCCATCGTGCCGTTGTACTTCATTCTTCGTACCATTGTTGTTATCCGGCCTGCGTGCCGTGTGCCGGCCTGTGAGCCGCTGTATTGTTCCGGGCCGCTACGACTCGATTGGCGACACGATTAGCTCATCCATCCATCTGAGGGCGCCCCCCTGGGCCAGGGTAAGTTCCCGTACTTGGTATCTGTTCATTTTATTGCTATACTATTATGCGTTACTTATATGTCCGTGGGATTCGCCTCGAGCACCGAGGTACCAGAGACCGGGGGAACCCGGTCGCTGGATGCAGGTACAGTTGACCGGAGGAGGACTTCTGACGATCTGGTCAACGTCGAGGACAGCTCACCACCGGGTCATGAGGATGTGGTCCACATTCCAGCCATGTCACACCCCGGCAGGTTCGTCTTCTCAGCTTCCCGACAGGATCAATACTCAATATCGAAAAGTGCAATAAACACACCCGAATAGATAATCAATTAACCTCTTACTCGTGGCATTGTCGCCTTGGCCAAAAGATTATAGTTCTCGAATCATTTGAATTAGATACTTTTGATACATGTGATTCATGTTTAAAAGGCAAGATGACAAAGTTACCTTTTTCTCGAAAGGGTGAACAAGTTGATCAGTTACTTGAGCTCGTACATACTGATATATGTGGACCAATGACAACTCATGTATTAGAAGGTTATATTTACTTCATTACTTTTATTGATGATCACTCTCATTATGGGTATGTGTATCTAATGAAACACAATTCTGAAGCCCTTGAAAAGTTTAGAGAATTCAGATGTGAAGTAGAGAAACAACTTGGTAAAAATATTAAGATACTTCGATCTGATCGAGGTGGTGAATATTTAGGCTAAGAGTTTCTAGATTATCTAAGGGATAATGGTATATTGTCTCAATGGACTCCGCCTTATATCCACAACATAATGGTGTATCGAAAAGGTATAATCGAACCTTGTTAGACATGGTTAGATTAATGATGGATCGTGCAGATCTTCCCAAGACCTTTTGGGGTTATGCACTCATGACATCCGTTTACTTGCTAAATAGAGTCCTGACGAAAGTAATCTTAAATACTCCATATGAGGTATGGACTAGTAAGAACCCCCTCACATCTTATTTGAAGATATGGGGATGTCCTGCTTATGTGAAGAGGACTATATCAAACAAGTTGGACGCCAAGTCTGATAAGTGTTTATTTATTAGATACCCTAAAAAACTAAGGGTTACCAATTCTATCACCCCTTGGAACAAAAGGTGTTTGTTTCAAGGCATGCTACCTTCTTAGAGAAAGAATTTCTCTTACAGGAAGCAAGTGAGAGTATGGTTGAATTTGATGAATTTCAAGAGACTCTAATAAACACTACTGAGATGCCTAGTCAAGAACCACAATCAATTATGACACAACCTCCGCATAGATCAGGTAGGCCACACAATATTCCTGAGATATATGGATCTCTTGTAAGAGAATCGAATGATGTGTTACTTATTGAGGATAAAGAACCTGCTGATTATAAAGAGGCTTTGAATAATTCAGAAAAGGACAAGTGGCTTACAGCCATGAAGTTGGAAATGGATTACATGTACAAAAACCAAGTTTGAAACTTGGAAGACCCACCTGAAGGCATTACGCCTATAAGATGCAAATGGGTTTTTAAGAAGAAAATCGACATAGACGATAATATTATTATCTATAAGACAAGGTTGGTGGCAAAAGGCTATCGTCAAAAGCAAGACATTGACTATGATGAAACTTTCTCACTTGTGGTCATGCTTAAATCCATTTGGATACTTATGACCATATCAGCTCATCATGATTATGAGATATGACAGATGAATGTGAAAATAACTTTTCTTAATATAAATCTGCTTGAGGATGTGTATATGACACAACCCGAAGACTTCATATCTGTCAACAAGAATAAAGTATGCAAGCTTCAATGACCTATTTATGGACTAAAGCAAGTATCCAGGAGTTGGAATATCCGTTTTGATGAGGTGATCAAACAGTTTGATTTTTCATAAAATCCAGATGAACCTTGTGTGTATCAAAAGGTTAGTGAGAGTGTAGTCGTATTTCTAATATTATATATTGATGATGTATTTCTTATAGGAAATGATGTGTCAGTTCTATAGTTAGTTAAAGTTTGGTTGTCCAATACGTTCTCCATGAAAGACATGGGAGAAGCAACTTACATCCTCGGGATGAAAACCTATAGAGATAGATCGAAAAGGTTGTTTAGTCTTTCACAGTCAACATATATAGACAGAGTGCTAAAATGATTTAGCATGTCTGAATCCAAGAAAGGTTTCATACCTATGAGGCATAGCATTCAACTTTCGAAGTTTATATGCCCACGTACAGAAAAAGAGAGAATTTGTATGGATAAGATACCGTATGCGTCCACAATAGGATTTATCATGTATGTTATGTTATGTACAAAATTTGATGTATTATATGCTCTGAGTGTTACGAGCAGATACCAGTGTAATTCAAGAATGAATCATTGGGTAGCTGTCAAGATGATCATTAAGTACTTAAGAAGAACTAAGTATATGTTCTTAGTTTATGGAGATGGTGATATGACCATACATAGATATACATATGCTAGTTTTCAGAGGACAAGGATGACTCCAAGTCCTAGTCTGGATTCATATTCATATTAAATGGAGACGCAGTTAGTTGGAAAAGTTCCAAGCAAGATACTATTGCAGATTCTACCTGTGAGACGAACTACATTGCAGTTTCGGAAGCAGCAAAGGAAGCGGTTTGGATTAAGAAGTTCATTCCATCCATTGTTGAAGCATTACCTGTTTACTGCGACAACACTGGAGCCATTGCGCAAGCAAAGGAACTGAGGTTTCATCAGTGATCAAAACATATGCTTCGTCGTTAGCATCTGATCAGAAAGATCATTAGTAGGAAAGAAATATAACTCGAGAAAATTCTCATTGAAAGAAATCTAGTGGATCCTTTGACAAAGGCTCTACCACAAAATAAGTTTGAGAGTCACGTCTGTGCTTATGGTTTAGGACACCGTGGCGATTGCCTTTAGGCCAAGTGGGAGTGTTAGAATTTGAGGGATGTCCTAAGGCAATCGTCTTACATTTTTTTTCTATTTATTTGATAAGTATAAATTCACTATTTGAGTGCATATTATATGTTTGATTATCTTAAACTCATTTACTAAATGCCTCGTAATATAATTCATAGCATGAGAAAATTTGTGATTAGATCGCAACTAGTAATTATCTCTATCATGTGCAATTATGAATATATTGAAATTTCCCTAGTCGTCGAATTGATGTATTCGGATACCATCAATTCTGTAAGACTAGCACGAGTTATACTCCTTGGTTCGGCCAAGCAATTATTTTCTCACTGGCTGAAGACATGGGGATGTCGAGAGTTAAATGTGGATGTCGATTATGGTAACTAGTTCATTAGAGTGACTCGTTGTAAGACTTCATATGGTTCTCTACACACATATATATATATATATATATATATATATATATATATATATATATATATATATATGTCTGTAAAGTTTTTACTGCAGCATAAGTGTAAGTTTCCTTCGACTTGAGGTATACAAGTCATCTTGGGCATGAAGACTTATATTGTGACATCTTAAGCAAGCATCTCAGTAAGATGTACCCGAGATGATTGGGTATAAGTTGAAGTACCCGAAGGTATTTAGATAGCTCATGGAGGATTCACCGCTCCTCGTGAGGAGACGTATATCATATGGCTACTCATAGGATTATTCCTCAAAATCTTTGGCCAAAGCATCACATGTTAAGAATGCGAGACTCTTGTACACATGTACGAGTAATTTGAATCAGTAGAACGATGAAGTATTACTTGGGCTAGGTGTGATGTAGTCAGCCTAGTGGGGACAAGACACATAGACCATGTCCTAAACCAAGTGGGTATAAGACGAGTGAAAGGAACGAGGCACAACTCACTGTAGCTACTGAAGGATTTAGAATTAATTCTATGATCAACTATGATTTTCCGACTAATGAGGGATTATGATGTGCTACTAGGTGCCACTCATGATCGTTCTATAATTAAATAGTTAATTATCAACGACCAAGATAAATCGAAAACCTATTAGGTCACACGTACTAACAAGTCTCTAAAAGACGTAAAACAAGTTAAAAAATAGGATTCTTAGATCAAGAGATAAATGTTTGGTTGGACCATACATAAGACAAATATGGAAATATTTGTCGCAATGGAAGCGCGGATAGGCCACATCTTTTATGGAAGAGTTGGACCATATTTGGTTTAATCATGAATTAGTCATGAACTAACTTGGTTTATTAATTTGTAAACCAAACCAAGGGATTAATGGACTAATTTTTTGGTTAAAGGATAATGAGTTGGATTTGAGCTTTTTAATCCAACTCATTAATGAGGGCTATATATTGATATGGTTGAGAGAAAATTATACACATGATATCATTAATTGGCTTGTAAGGTTTTTGGAAAACCTTAACTCAATTTCTCTTCTCCTCTCCCTTTGTCGCCGCCAACAAGGGGAAGCCTTTCCCCTTGTTGACGTGACCACCACAAGGGAGAAAACATGCTTCTCTTTCTCTTCCTCTTGATCCCTCTTCTTCGCTAGTGGTTAGTAACTTCTGAAGGAGAGACTTGTACTCAAGGAGTTGTCTTGAGGAGCTCGGCGTGGATACGAATAGAGGCAAGGTTCGACAACGTCGCTATGGTTGATGCCCTTCTCATTACAAGTTATCCATAAGGTACACCTAGCGTAAATTTACTTTCCATAAAAATTTAATTATGCGATCATATTTGACATGTTGTATCTTTGTATTCGTGTGGTGCGTGTGATATAATAATTTAGAATTATTATTATTTTATTTTCCGCTACGCATGTTTACGAAATATGTTTTAGCACACACCGCATCGGGCATATCTCAACATAAATCCAATCGGCCCCTAAGCCAATCAGACTCCTTCTAGGAGACAATATTATCATAGAATTGTAACAACTTGATAGAGAATAATGACTACTTACCAGAGAATATTCTACTACTCTGATATATGCACGTAACTGGACTTTCCTTTGCTTAGAGGAAGGTTGTTGTATGTCCTCCATTACTCGATTTATTCTGATACTAGATATTTTCTGATGTCTCATTATTGCAGAGATTATAAGAGACGGTGTAAAAAAGGATTCTCTCCGTTGGCCAGGTACACGCACGTGCATGTATACACATCCACATTACTATTTTACTGTTCATATTATTCTCTATTTTTAGCCAGGGCTACAGTTTTGACTTAAGTATCAGAGTACCTGTGTCAAGGACCCCCTCCCTGGTTCTTACTCTAGGTTCCTGTTTGCCCTCTTTGTGGTGCACTAGATTTGCAATTTTCAACTCTAGGTCATTCCTCCGTCATCAATATTCCTATCCTTTTATTCGCCGCTCATCCATTCAACTTCTAAACGGGATCAAAGTATAAGACTTAGTAAAAGTGATCAATCCTTTTTGCTATTTATGACTGATGATTTGGGGTATACATGAAAGAGTCATGTGATCTTTTGATGAATAATATCAAACAAAAAGGGCTGGTATTTTGTTTATGGCATGAAAAAGATGGTAAGTTTTGATCACATGATCGGATAGTTGTAAATAACAAATGAAGAGCTAGTCTATTTAATTTGCATCATTTTAAGTTTATTTGGAACAATTTAATAATAGTATTTAGATAATAATTGTTACTTGGAGAGCTAGTCTGATTTTAATTGATATTTCTTAAACTTTAAATAGAATACTAAGTGGAGATGATCTCGAAGGGTTTAACGTTGAGTTTTTAATTTTTTTATATTTTTTAATAGCACCGGATATCTTATTTGTAGTCGATTAATTTTAAAAATACTCAGTTCTATAAATTTTTTTTCTTCTATTATCAAGAGAAATCTAAAAATACTTATATTGACAATCAAAATTTACAATCAATAATCAAAATTTATCATTATTGCAGAAAAAAAAAATACTTAGTTACAATTAGAAATCAAATAATGAATGCTTAAAATATTATTGGGATGTCCGCACTGTACGAAAGAGGCAGGATCCTTTAGATCGTTTTTACAATTCAAAAAATAATTCATCGCCATCTATTTTATAAATGGAGACCAACTATTATATCAATACATGGACCATCTTCTAAATCCCATTTTACGGTCTAGAAGATGTTCTCTGCTGCATCAAGCTCAAATCTATCCAAAATGGTAAACTGTGCCAAACCCCTCTCCATCAATGGTCATAGACAGTGGACTTTGCACTAATAGGCCAATTTATATCCGCTAAACACGGGCCAAACTAAGTTACCTAATGACATTTAGCCCCTTTCTTAAACCTCGCTCGGATCTAATTCAGAGAAAACTAACATTAAAATACAGTTACTTTTTACCCACCGAGTACCTCAATGAGCGAGTCTCCGTAACGTAGGTCCCGATCCTGTACCTGCTGGTCCATTGTGCGGGTTTAACGTGTTCGAGTGAGAAATGAATCCAAATATCGCATTACAAATAACCTCTCTCTATCGTGCTGTGAAGAAGCTTCGCCCTCTGGAAGCAGCAGCAGTTGCCAGATCCACAGCTCGAGCCCTTCGTCCTCGCCACTTTCCTTCTCTTCAATCCTCCGATGGCGCGCCTCGATCCTTGCATTGCTCCTCCTCTTCTCGGGTTCGTGGTTTTCTGTGGCATTCTCGCCCCCTTCGTGGACGGCTCGGTGCACAGCTACGTCGGCGAGAAGTTTGTCCCCAAAGGCAACGCTTTCATCCTTCACGGAGGTAGCGAGGGACTCTACGCCTCCGTCCCCGGTGGCAACGCCACCTCCGGTAGCGGGGAGTCCTTTATCCGGTACTTCTCCTTGTCCTTGTTTGTTCGATAGATCTGAGGTGTCTTGATTTGGTTCCTGGGTTTTAGGCTACTGTGGGGACGGGATCTATGGAGAAGCAGGAGATTGGGGGATTGAGAGCTGAATTGTGTTGCGGCACAAACTTTCCAACATTGAGTTGATGTTTTATGGATCTAACACTAGGATCTCTCCATGACTGGTGGTATTAGTATCAATGTGATTTCCCAATGAGTCGAATTTTTTGCTAGATTCCAAATTGCTATAATTTGAAATGGAATCAGTTAGAGAAGTGAAATATCATAGACAATGTATCATAGAAGTGAAATATATTATAGAGGACTCAACATCAAATGGACTAAACCCAAAATAAACAACAAAGGACTAGTAATACCTTCAATACTCTTCCTCAGGTTGGATAATAGATAATATCTATGCTGAATCTGTCACATAACTTATCTTGAATAAATCAAAAGTGTGGTATGTATTCAAATTCCTACCTTTTTTCTTTTAGAAAATTGTTACATAATTTAGGAAAACATCTCACAGAAAGGAAACAAAATCTAACATGGCAAGGAAGTAGGTGTCGATTCCTTCAACCTTACATCAATGCATCGAAAAAGAGAGATAGGATGAGATGAAACCCTAGGAGAAAATGTCTTGAGTGAACATGTCCTATAGCATGACATCACACAACAGATGGATAGAGGTGGTCCGAGGGGTGTCATTGAGTGGATAAGGCGTGATCCTAAGAGATTATCTCCAGAGTGGGCTTCTCCTTGCTATGAGATAATATCTGACATGCAAACTATAGGGAGAAGGAAAGCACTCAACGAGAACTGATTGTTGTTACTAGGGTTAAAGGGATCGTCAATGTACAACAACGAGAGTCAACTCCATGGCAGACAAGATCAACTCGAGAACCACCTACTATTTGGGATTGGTTCCAAGGGTTAAATAAGAACCAAAACCCTGACTTGAATATTAGATAAACTTGAGCACCAAAGCATCTTTTGCTGAAGCAAAAGTATGCAGGTTTGGCACAAAGAGATGGACAACATGCCAATCCGCACATTGAGACTGAGAGAAGCACAGTGCTGATGCTGCTGGGTGGCTGCAATGCTTGAGAGGGAGGAAACAGGTGGAAGGCTATTGCTGAAATTGATTGCCTCACCCTTAAGAACATTAGTGTAGGAAACCTCACGCTAAACAGAAATTATTCTACCATTTGAATAGGGAAAAGAGGTATTTTATATAATGTTATTTTTGGAAATGGACACTTATTTCTTGGTACACAACACTCAACATAAACCCTAAAAAGATCCATATGGGACTAAACTCACAATACCACAACTGAATTAATAACTCATAGTTCATCTAATGGAGAAAATCCAATCATTTTATTCCTGAGTTAACTAGCATTATTCTAGAGCAAGTTTGATAGAATTGGATTGTATTAATTCAAGGAAACCTGAAATATCAGAATATCATAAGGTTTCATATCAATAGAACTCTGTAAGGTTTTAGATTTTTAATAATATTTAGTGTCTCCATGAATTTCACACCTATTTTCATTTGGTTTCTCTGGCAAAGTCTCTTCCTGCGAGTCAAATCTGAAAGTCAGTTTTTAGTTCCAAGTTAGTGTTTTCATTTTTGGTATATTACACCGTAGTTCTAGTTCACTTAAAAGTTGAACATATGACAATGTTCTTAATCCTACAACACGATCTAAACAAAGAAGTACTTTCTTTTTTAGCTAGATATTAAGACTTAAAAGGTCAGATGTGGTGTCAACAACCATTTGAAATGTTTCTACTTTGTGATCTGAATAGATAATTGAGTTATAAAATCATCTCTCCTCTTTCTATTCCCAATATGAGGCTGAATGGATTGAACCTCTTCCAATTCTGCACTAGCAGGAGCCTCATATATTGGGATTTGCTGTTTCTTTTATTAAAGGACAAATAGTTTACAACAATATCTTTCACAAAGTGTTTTGTGTGAATATTCTTCCCACTTACTTTTCATGGCAAATCCATAGTTATTCATGTGTTGACTTTGTTTCCTTTTTTCAGCTTTGATAAGATCACTTTCACACGAACTGAGGAAGCTGCTCAAAGTAGTAAAGAGATGGATTCTGTTATGGTGCAAGCAATTGTGTTTGAGGTAGAAGATCGAGAAATAATTGGTGGATCAGCCTATGGTGGACAACGAGCTATTTGCTGCACCTCAGATCTGGCGAAATTAGGTGCTTGCACTCAGGGTACAGTCATTTATAGGACTAGTAAACAAAATCCTAACTGGCCTCAAGTGATAACTGCAACTTTCAGTGCAAAAAATCATGTTACAACTTTGCCATCTCACAGTATTTCCATCACAAGAACTGGGATGTACAACCTGTATTTTATATATTGTGATCCATCACTTAAAGGATTGGTGATAGAGGGGAAGACTGTGTGGAAAAATCCTTCTGGCTATCTGCCTGGAAGGATGGCCCCTCTCATGTATTTTTATGGGGTTATGTCGTTTGCATTTGTGATACTTGGAATGTTTTGGTTCTCACAGTATGTGAGGTTTTGGAGAGAGGTTCTTCCACTTCAGAACTGCATAACACTTGTCATCACATTAGGCATGTTTGAAATGGCATTGTGGTACTTTGAATATGCTGAGTTCAATGCAACTGGTCTCAGACCGATAGGAATCACCTTTTGGGCAGTAACCTTTGGCACAGTAAAGAGAACGGTGTCACGAGTTATCATTCTTGTTGTTTCTATGGGGTATGGAGTTGTCAGACCTACTCTAGGGGGTCTCACTTCGAAGGTGATTATGCTGGGAGCAACATTTTTTGTAGCGTCGGAGATACTTGAGTTGGTAGAGAATGCAGGTGCCATAAGTGATATAGCTGGAAAGGCAAGACTGTTTTTGATTCTTCCTGTGGCACTACTGGATGCATTCTTCATTCTGTGGATATTCACTTCTCTTTCCAAAACTCTAGAGAAACTCCAGGTACTTGAAGTGCTTCAGTTTCTCCTCGATTCCAGTCTCTATGGAATCTTATCTCACTTCGCTTAGTGTAATTTTGTTTACTACATTTTCACCAGTACAACTTTTAGGTTAATAATATGTTCAAAGGTATCTAATAATTACTTTGTGGTTCTTGACAGGCTAGACGGTTGATGGCTAAGCTGGACATTTACAGGAACTTCACGAATGCTTTGGGTGTCGCTGTTGTTGTATCTGTTTGTTGGATCGGATATGAGGTAATAAAGATTAGTTCTGCTAATGTTGTCTTCTTCAACAGCAGGGACAAATATAGTCTTTATGCTCCTTTGACCTCAACCGCAAAGAAACTTGATTATCTGAAAAGAAAATTTTCCATAGACCCACTTGCTTAATATTACAATTTTGTATATGACTGCCTACATGATTAGATAATGCTATTTTCCTGCAGCTTTACTTCAAGTCAACTGACATATACAACGAGAACTGGCAGAGGGCTTGGATCATTCCTGCCTTTTGGCAAATTCTTTCCTTTTCTGTTCTCGGCGTGATTGCTGTTCTTTGGGCACCCTCCCAGAATTCAACTAGGTAAATCCCTGGATCTTAGGGATCTTGCAATTTCATTTCATTCCTGAACACTGAATAACACCAACCTCAATTAGTCAAAGAACAATGTGTAGGGTTGAAATGCTTAAAAGACTGACAATACTTAGGATAAGCAGTGCTAGCGTAAACCTTGAGACAAGAAGTTGATCTTTGGAGAGAAGGTCCATTTGATTGTTGTGGTCTGATCACAAGTGCTACAGACTTGGTAGTTTGAAAATAGTAGTTGTAGTTGAAAATTTTGGACAAAGAGAACAAGGTCTTAGTAAACTGCAACGCGACATGATAATCCATTTAACTGTTTGATTGGTTGCAAAAAAAAAGAAGAAGATAACAGTGATATTCATGCAGCATTTCCGGTAAGTGTTTTTCAAATTCACGCCTCTTTCTTTTTCTCCTCTTTTAGATTTGCTTACTCAGAGGATGGGTTCGAAGATTTTGATCGAGAGGAATCCCTCTCGTTAATAAAACCTGGACCAATTCCTCCAAGAGATACTCACAGTTATACTGATGCCAAATCAACTTTGGGCTTCAACACCACCAACTCACACAATGAAGACATTGAGGAAGATAAAAGGGCGTAGCAAAGTCACTACTTCATCTCTACCTGCATGAATTTGCTGGTTCATGCCATCAGAGAATTCAATAAGCAGTATCAAATTGATATAATGAGGTCTTCCACTCCCCCATAATATTAGCTTTGCATTTAGACCTTATTTATCATGTTGTAGCATGGCCGTGTAGTTAATAATTTTGATTTCACATTTTTGTTCAAAATTTTAGTTGGATTATCCACTATACGATGGCTGTATAAAATTGAAATTTTTTATCGCTTCATTATGGTTTCAAGCATTTTGTAGCTCAACTACTAATTTGCATTAGTTCAATTATTAAATTCAGGTCTATGTGAATCTTGTCGAGTAATTGTAGTAAAAAGTAAATTCGTCGTCGCACAATCGATCCTACAATTATTTGTGAGATAAATCGAAAAATTATAATTAATTAGTACGGAAAGGATTTTTTTTTCTCAACTTGATTGAAATTCGAACCTAACTCTACCTAATACGATCCACGTACAATAACGTGTAAATCAATCCTTTATATTTTCCAGGTGTAATTTGTATCTCACAGATCAATATTCACCTCCCACGTCATCTACTTTTGCGCTCTTGCTAGGCTTCCAGCATCGAATACCGTTCACGCTGTGCCGAGATTAACACTGGATACGATCCCTTGCATCTTCTTGTTCGCATCGCCGCTCTCGCTCGCTTAAATAATTACAGAGAAAACGCTGGTAGTTCTCTCGCTACCACTTCTCCTCCATTTCCCCCGTCGCCACCATGCTCGCGCTACGCGTCCCCTCCATGGACGGGCTCCGCCTCAGCTCCTCTTCTCCCCTCCCCGACCACCGGCGCTCCCGCTCCGTAGCACTACGCCGGCTTCTCGCTGTTCGAGTCTCCGCGGCCGCGTCTCGCAGAGAGGCCGATCCCAAGAAACGGGTGGTCATCACCGGGATGGGACTGGTTTCCGTGTTCGGCAACGACCTGGAAACCTATTACGAGAAGCTACTCCAAGGGGAGAGCGGGATCGGGCCCATTGACCGGTTCGACGCCTCCAAGCTCCCCACCAGGTTCGCCGGACAGATCAGGGGGTTCTCTTCGGAGGGGTACATCGACGGGAAGAATGATCGAAGGCTGGACGACTGTTTGAGGTATTGCCTGGTTAGTGGCAAGAAGGCCCTTGAGAGCGCCGGCCTCGGCCTTGGGAGCGAAGCCATTGCCAAGGTTAGATTTGCATCCTTTGTGACTGACTGAGGTTTTCTTCTTTACTGTTCTCTACCAAATTCGATGTGTCTTCATTTTGGTGCTCACATTTATGGACTCTCCCTTTCGTCGTCACGACTTGCTTCCGTGGCACATGAATGACATCTCCTGGTTCGTCTTGTCCGATGAGATCCTTGTCAGTACCGCTCCGGCATCAGTATCTTCCTCATCTTCTCAAGAGGCTCTTCCTTCCTCTTCGACGACCTCTATTGACTCTTCATCCTTCGTTGTTATGCCCCAATCCACCCAGTGCAATCCCTCGGTAGATTCTTCTTAGATGTATGGACATCAAATGGCTCAGGATAAGGTTGGATGAGTACAACTCAAGAGGCGCAAACCAAAAGTGTGGAATTGTTAATATAACGACCAGAATGGTTTGGGCAAATTTACCCTGGATCAATAGAAGCAGTCTCTCTTCTCGCTCCTGTGACAAAGGTCTTCTTCCTTTCTGCAGACAAAGTTCGCTACCGAAATTGCGCACTATGGTGAGCACATTCTGGTGATCTTGTTTCTGAGTCGGGTGGACTGTGGCTCTTCCCTAGGAAAGTGTACGATCTCGTTGTATGGTCGTAGCCTAGAGGAAACTTTCTAGACTGCAATTACAACCATTGGGTTTAAGATAGCAACTATGTGCTTCAGGATCGTTGATTTCTACAACTCGACAAGCTATCCTTTTGATCAACCGGTGACCAAGTTCCACAAATCTACTATTTTATCTTATATCTACAACTGTCATTTAATTCCATTCAGTCTCTTGTTTCAGCATCAAAAGATCAGTCTTCACTCTGATCCTACACCTATAATTCTTCCTATAGACTTGAACCAACAACGCCAGTGCTACTCCTTTTAAGTTGAAACATTTTGCGTTTTTAATCACATCATCAAACAGTTCTTTGTTTAGAAATCTTATCATCATCTAAGAATGCATATATAATCCTATGACCAAGTGGGTCGCTCAATCTTGCATTAGGTGGTAACTCGGAGGTCACACATTTGTAGATGTGTTACTAATATCCTATCATCCTGAAGATTATGCAAATAGTCCTTAGGCTGGTGTGTCATTTGTTCCGACCTAATTGGTAATCTGAAGTTTCTGCAATATATATAATCATCCTTAATCTTGTTTGTTGAAAATTGAAGAAATTTGCAACACCTTAAGTTTGAAAGGGTCTTAAAGGAAGAATATTTTCTCATAGTCTCCTATTCGATTTACATTAATTCCTTCCTGATTTGCTTTGTTTATTTTTCAATTCACCAAAATATATTACTATATGTTAGTATGCACCAATATGTATATTCTTTTGTATTTTTCTGTAATTATCATTATGTTAACTTTCTTTTAAAATGGAGCCTAATATATCATTTGTTATTATTATAACAAGTATGGTATCATTGTCCCTCATATTATATCAGCAGACTCTAAAATATTTTTTAAAACAGATAGGATTTGAGTGGAAATTCCTAGTTTTGGGGTGAAATTGATAAAAAAAAGCTGACACTTGGAATCTTGCTTCATAGTTCAGCTTTGACATTCATTAACATAATACATTTAGAGCTAGTGGAGCAAGGGCTTCAACTGTTTTGGTTCTATAACTTCCTTCACTAAGTTCTGGTGCCACTTGTCAACCCTATTTCTTTCAGTAATTCATAAGCTGTCTGGTGGAGTCCTTGATCTTCTTTTCATGGGTGAGTTGTTGAACTAATAAGCTTATTTCTTCTTTTCATAGGTGAGTTGTTGAACTATTAATCTTGTTTCTAACTGAGTAGTTTTATCTGGTAAGAAATAGTGTCCTTGCTAACTATATAGTAAGGAATTTCAAACAAACCTCAATAATGAAGCAAAAAATGCAATAATGTTGAGATCATTGGAAACAGCAAAGAAGACATGCTCTGATAATCGTTAATGTTTGCACTTCGCCTAATCTCATCAGACAACAGGTTTGGTGATTAATTTTTCAAGAAGATTTGGCATGATTAACATCCAAGATGTTTCAATAAAAGTTGCTGCCAACAACGACCCAAATTTTAGCACCATACATTAATTGAGGGCATTATCACATCAGTAAAGAGAATGTGAATATGCAAGATCAATGTAGAACTTACAAAATGCGATGTAGACCAGCAATAAGCACACCCTTCTTCCTAACTTTTATATGTTTAATACAGAGTTAAATTGTTTAAGTTTTTTCTCTAAGTGGTTAACAAATGATGAACTTATTTTTGTTATTTTCACCATTTCATTACGTAGTATTTGGTTTGTTCTTTTTAACTAGCTAGTTTTTTTTTAGCAGATTGACAAGGTTCGCGCTGGTGTTCTTGTCGGTACTGGCATGGGCGGCCTTAGTGTCTTTTCTGATGGTGTTCAGGCTCTTATTGAGAAAGGCCACAGGAAAATAACTCCTTTTTTTATTCCATATGCAATAACAAACATGGGTTCTGCACTACTTGCAATGGACATTGGTTTCATGGGTCCTAACTACTCAATTTCTACTGCTTGTGCAACTTCAAATTATTGCTTTTATGCTGCCGCTAATCATATTCGTTGTGGTGAGGCTGATATAATGATTGCTGGTGGTACTGAAGCTGCAATCATTCCAATTGGTGTGGGAGGTTTTATTGCGTGTAGAGCGTTATCTCAGAGGAATGATGATCCTGAAACTGCATCAAGACCATGGGATAAGGACAGAGATGGTTTTGTTATGGGAGAAGGTGCTGGTGTATTGGTATGTACTAACCTATTTTTATTATTCTTTTGCCATGTATTTTGTTGAGATGTGTTATCAGGGTTATCTTTTCTTGATTCACTTCAATGAACTTTTCTAAGTTTCATATGTACAAGCACTATCCCTCAAGTTTTAGAATCTACAAACAGGATCCATTGTGGTTCCTATGGGACTCACCAATTTCATTTATTTGCTCTGCGGCAAGTTCCCATTGGCCACTGGTCAAATCTGTTGCACCCTTTTTATCTTGGAGTCTTTCCAACTTAGAAGTGGACTGAAGCTGAAATATAGATCCAGATCAATACAGAAAGATGTTGGAAAATGGTCATTGATAATTATTTGTTATTATATGATTGTTTTTTTCTTCTTCAAATGGTTACTTGCCACATTCCTATTATTTGTTTTTGGTACCAAATGGAAACTTGCATTTTGAGATATAAAAAATTACTAATTTGAGGAACTCAAGCTTATGCAAGTCTGCAGCATGGTTTCATTCATGCTATGTTCTGATGTGGTACGCTGACAGGTCCATCAAAGGAAAAAGGGTTGAGTATCTTTTCCTCATCCATACCCAATTTTTTTTGTAACTTTAGTTTTCTGTGATCCAAATATAGTATGAGAGGTTACTCAAATTTGAGCTAGTTATTATTATTTAAAAAATCATAGGCCTTTAGCTATGCAAGTCAATGCCACTAGTGACAAAAACATTTTAGAATCTTATAATGTAGGATAAGTGGAACCTTGCTAATTCGTGATTTTAGTTTGATAAAGTACGAGAAAATGGACAGCTGGAAAGTTGATGGCGTTGGTATTACAAAATACAAATGGTTATGTCATGCATTGTGATGAACCATCTAATTCTCAGAGTTCCACAATTTATAACTTGGTTAGGCTTAATAACCACAGACTAGATAGGGCTACCTCAAAATTTGTTGCTTTTCAACTTGTGAAAAATTAGATGGCGTTATCCCAATTCCAAGATTTATGGTTAGTTACATATGATTTTTAGTGCTTAATGCCCATGCAACTCATCTAGCATGACAAATAGTAACATTGGCTAACTTGGGCAAATAATGACTGTGATTCATATGGATATTGCTTTCTATCATTTCTTACTGTGTGGAAACACCTTGTCTAGGTTCTGGAGAGTCTTGAACATGCTATGAAACGAGATGCTCCAATTATTGCTGAGTACCTTGGAGGTGCTGTAAACTGTGATGCCTACCATATGACAGATCCTCGAGCAGATGGACTTGGCGTTTCATCTTGCATTCAGAAAAGCCTTGAAGATGCTGGTGTGGCTCCAGAAGAGGTAATAGATAATTTTTGGTTCAACTCTCAAAGCATACAGATTATTTATCAACTTTGTTTCACTCTTCATTGACTCTAGAAAAGACATTATTTGATTTATCGTTAAACAGATGAAATTCCATGTTAATTATTTTGATCAAGCTTACATGCTTATGTCCTTGTATGCGTATATCATATAAATTATCGTTGTTTTATATATCTATGCCGTATAGTTTTGATCAAAATTTCTTTTGTTTACCTATCACATATTTTCTGGGGGTATTTTGTGTCCTTGTTTTGCAAGCACATGGTTTGTCATATAAAAAAACTGCAAACTGAATGGTCTAGCTACTGCTAAATGGAAAGTTTTCTCTAGGTTTGTTCTCTTTATTTATGTCCAAATTAGAATGTTGTGTATCTGGAATCCATCACTTTCCTTACAAAAATTTGTAATTTTATATGGTTCTACTCGTAGTATAACTCCTAATATGGCAATACAAGAGCAATATGTTACACTTACATCGCTTATAACCTATTTCTCCTCTTGACAAGAAAACTGCCACTTGACTCACATGAAATTTGACATTTGAAACTCAATATGCCATATGTGAGAGCGACTCTAAATGATGTAATGAACAGCACATCAGCACTTGCAAGAGTTTCCTAATTCTGAAAATTCTTTCCAAACTTCTCTGGATGACCTTGATTTTCAGGTTAATTATATAAATGCCCATGCAACTTCCACACTTGCGGGAGATCTAGCTGAGGTGAATGCCATTAAACAAGTTTTCAAGAATCCATCTGGGATCAAAATGAATTCTACGAAGGCAAGGACCTTCTTGTCATCTTTGAATGACTTGAAATTGCTTTATGTTTTTCTGAGATGCTCATGTTCCTCCTTTTTTCAGTCTATGATAGGACACTGCCTTGGTGCAGCAGGAGGTCTAGAGGCTATCGCTACTGTGAAAGCCATAACTACAGGATGGCTGCACCCCTCAATAAACCAGTTTGTAAGTGGAAATATTTTTCTTATTGAAATGGACAAAATGAATGTGATATTTTGCAAAGTAATGAAATATATCAATGTTTCATTAACAAATTCTGGCCAGATATTTTACATATACCCCTCAATAAACCAGTTTGTAAGTGAAAATATTTTTCTTATTGAAATGGACAAAATGAATGTGATATTTTGCAAAGTTGTAATGAAATATATCAATGTTTCATTAACAAATTCTGGCCAGATATTTTACATATACAAGAACAATACACAAAATTGGTAGATGTAATAAAATATGAATTGGGATACAATCATATTTTACTTCATTAGTGAATAAGAGATGGCATTGAGGTTAGTCCAAATAATATAGTCTACTTGCTGATAGATATATGATATGTTAGATAATTAATTTGATGTTTATGTTCATAGCTATATAAATCCTAGTTGATAGTTGATACCAGCCGATCCGGGGGTGAAGAGGGGATTACCAGGGCTTGTTGGTGAAAGAAAGAACCACCCCCCTAGCCTATCATCTGTTGGTATATAAAATTACTATTGTTGATACCAATGTTGATATCAAACCTTCCAAAAACTTAGCTTCATTCATATTGGATCAGTAGGATTGGAATCAATGAGAAAAATTCAAAAAAGAAAAACATTTTAAAAAGTAGATAATATTAATCCATTAAAGACTGAATAAATTAATAATTAATATTTGATAGTAAAAAATGACATGATTTACTTGTTTTATTTTTAATTTACCAGTAAAAATTACTATTAGTATAATCTTTGATTATAAAGGGCAGCTCGGTGCACAAAGCTCCTGTCAATCGGGGTCTCGAGGAAGGGTTGGACCACATTGGGTCAATTGCATACGGCCTTATCTTGCATTTGGCAAGAGACTGTTTCTGTGACTCAAACCCGTGACCTCAAATTCACATAACAACTTCACTGTTGTGCACTCCCCTTTTATAATTACTAATTAATGGAGTTAGTATTTACCATATCTATATTACTTAATTAAATAATATTAACTTTATATGATATATTTTTACTACAGTAAGTTTAATATATTTCTATTTAATATAGTACTATCTTAAAATAATATGTTAAACTATTAACTTATTATTATTATTATTATTATTTTATATAATTATATTGCCACAAGATGATCCACCAATGATGGTGAAGTCTTGTGTTACTCCTTCGACAATTAGATCGGTGAATCCATTGTCAATTATGGATGACAATAGGATGAGACAGTGGAGTGAGTATTTAACTTCTCGCTCTCACCTTAAATGAGAAGCGGGACAGAGTAACTTATGGGGTGAATTTCTTTCTATCCTAGCCCCACTCCTCTTCTTGTATAAGTTGAGTTTGGGGAGAGGCAGTAAAACCTAAAATAAAATACATACAGAGCTGTGAACCACCTCTTCTAGAAATCAAGCTCTTCTTCAGAGGCAAGGTCTCACTTTCTATAAGATTCTTTTAGGATAGTTTGGATCCCTGGTCCGCAATCTCTGGTCCCCTCCTAGTCCCTTCGCTCATTTACACTTCGGATGCCGTTTTATTTACGCTCAAACTGATCCGAAAGACTACCTAACTCATTTGTGACTAAAGTTTATCAAGTTTTACCTCTTTTTGGGTGAATTCATTGTTTTTTATGCAAGTGAGAATGTTTTGGTTAAATTTTGTCGATTTGAGCATTAATAGAGTAAATTTCATTCTAAGTGTGTCACTAATGAGTTAGGTAGTCTTTTAGAGAAGTTTGAGCGTAAATGAAATGACATTTGAAGTGAAAATGAGAGAAGGGACCAGGAGGGGGCTAGGGATTGCAAACCAGGGGATCCGAACTGCTTTTAGGATCCCTAAGTTAGAATCACCAAGACGATTCGGAAATTGCAACCTCTATTCATTGGTTTAAACAAGATACGACTTATTGAAATAAATTGAATGAAAAAATTGATAAAAATGAATATTTCTCTGAGATTCTTGGTATTCTATGGTTCTTTTACACACCAATTGTCAATTCTTGGTCATTGAGATTCATGATAATTCAGATTAATATTTTTAAATGTATCTTACCTTTTTTTTTATCCCCTTGAACAAACTGAAATGATTGACCTCCAACCAAGATCATTGACATCTTTCAGTTTTGATGTGATTCCATCAATTTGTTTTGAGATATAAGTGGTTTCATCTTTCAAGTTCACAATTTCAGTGACCTGCATAGAGAGGTCAGAGAAAATGACCAGAATCAGATTGCCTTTTGCTGACTCGGATCCAACTAGGTTGATCCAAACCGTATCATGATAAAATGAGTTAGCTAAATATGAAGATTGCAAGATTTTGGGATGATTAAAACTATGATGAAAGATTGTAAAACCTTGCTTCTTTTCCATTTCTGGTGTATATAACAAAACAAGTCCTCCATGCTTTTGTAACTAGACCCACAACAAACTTGTATTCTCATTACACATTACCAACTTCTACAACAATTCGATGTTGGCATTCTCCTTCAAACGAAACCACACCAACACCTTTACAACACAATTTTAATTAATGATTAAATACAGACAATAAGAACTAGGCCATGACTCTGCTAACATAGTATTTAGTATTTAATATACCTTCTCCATTTGTTGGACATGTTCTGGGTTAGGTTTGTATTGATAATGTTGTTCGTGCCTGAGCTGAATGAGTACTAGTGTTATTTGGTGTAACATGCACTCTGTGGTGTTAAATAACTCGTTGGGCCATAAAAACCAGTAACATCATTCAGCTATATCTAGAAGGATGAAATGGATCTAGTAACATACACTTTTATGAAATAATATATGATTTCTGAAGGATTTGAATTTAATAAAAATCAGTTATTGTGTGGATTTGAGTTCTCATCTAAAATCAAGTAGTTATATCTTATTTTGTAATAACTGCAGAACCCAGAGCCGTCAGTGGAGTTTGATACGGTAGCAAACAAGAAGCAGCAGCATGAAGTCAATGTCGGTATGTTTGTAATTCTTCTCATGTCTTGTTTTATTTCCCTAATGCACCTTTCTGGATTCATTTAATTCCGTCTCTCATGGTAGTTACCTCTCTTGCAGCTATTTCCAATTCATTTGGTTTTGGAGGGCACAATTCTGTGGTGGTATTTGCACCTTTCAGGGCTTGATTCCTTTTCTTTCTGCCTTGATGATTTACCTTCTTCAAGTGAGTTCAGGAAAATTGGTGTTTTTCATAGCTGAATTTTCTTTGTCGCAATTTTTTTCTGCAAACACTTAGTCATGATACGTTAAAAAAAAAAGAAGCAAATTTCCAGTAACTCACTGCGTGATATGTTGGGGGATTAAGATTCCAATTGAATTCTTAGAGATTTGATTCTTGCAATTTGTGTTTCTTTTGTTTGGTCAATATCCAGATAGTGTGGAGTTTTATGAGGGGGAAGGGAGGAAGTTTTCCCTTTAAAGAAATTGGTGCATTTTCCAGGTAGAATGGAATTGAGAAGGAATGAAGTATATACTCTTTAAAGAATGAAATGAATCATGAATCTAATATGAATATGCATTGTTTAGTTTGTTTCGTCTAGTGAATAGATGGTCTATGCTATGTTCCTGTATAGGAAAATTGTTATATTCTGCATAATAATTATCCTATAGCATGCTTGGTGCAAACGACTCGACAAATTTTCTAAGCTAGTTCATTTGACTAGCTCGGTTCACTTCATAAGTCTATCATGGTCCACTGGTGGCGCTCAATTTAAGCAACTCTTGTTCCCTCGAGCTTGCTCACTTCGCTTGGACATACCAACTTGGACATCTTGCTTGCTTTTGCTTGTACATGCCACTTAAGACATCTTTCTTGCTTTTGCAATTATTGTCACACTCAGATAGCTGACTCCACGTTACTTGTTTGGCCACCTTGTCTAAGGCTAATCTCTCTCTTGACTTGCCAACTTAATTGGAAGTAGCAATATAGACTTAATTTGCAACAACACAAATAAAATCCAAAAGAGGCTCCCATGGGTGTGGTGCCATGGTAAAGCATTCAGAGGAGCAATAGAAGGATCAATATTTGAATTTCAAATGTAACGAATATCTTAAAGGTCAATTTTGAGTGTACATAAATTATATTCAGGATTTATTCGGTAAATAAATTTAGAGGGAAGACTAATTATTTTTAGGATTAATCAGATGAGAAATTTAAAAGGAATGAAACATAACTTAATATATAAATAGGTTTTCATTTATATAGATCATTCTTTTTTAAAAAATATTTAAACATCAAGCTGTTGTCTAAGATTCAGTTATTTGGTTCAATATTTTTTTTTTAAAAAATGATAGTAATTTTCATTTAATATAATTTAATTCGTCAAAATTAACTTTATTAAATTATTTTATTAAAACAATATTATCTTTATATTAGTTCCGTTTTTTTAATGACTTGAATACTAAAATTTACTTATAACATCATTAATACAACAAGACACAAATTGTCATCCTAAATTTGCAATCAACTTGGTTAACACATCTATCCCAAGACCATTTTCATCTACTTATGCTCGGTTTGACGGATTCAAAAACTAAGGTAAGTTTTTCGCACGGATTATTAATCCGAATTCCTCGTTTGCTTACTTTGAAATTCATCTACCGATTGATTTGTTAATAAAATTTTATTCATCCAAAATCAATGCCTTCCTTTTCTTTGTAAATTGCTTCTACCCCCTTGACACCGCTCCCCTCCCTTTTTCAGGTTTTGTCCCATATATAAATGACTTTTATACTCCTAATTCCTTTAATTGTATTTTTTTTTATTTAATTTTTATTTAGTTTTATTTTTTATCAATTTTGTTTATTATTTTTCTCATCAATTTTTTTATTTTATACTTATATATTTTTCAATTTTATTTAATTTCTATTTAGTTTAATTTTTTAATCAATTTTTTAATTTTTTTATCTTATACTTATATTTTTTTTCAATTTTATTTATTTTTTATTTAGTTTTATTTTCTAATCAATTTTATTTATTATTTTTTTCATCAAATTTTTTTATTTTTTTATTTTATACTTATATTTTCCAATTTTATTTAATTTCTATTTAATTTTATTTTTAATCAATTTATTATTATTTTTTTATTTTATCCTTGTATTTTTTAAATTTTATTTAATTTTTTGAGTTTTATTTTCTAATCAATTTTATTTATTATTTATTTATCAATTTTTTTTATTTTATATAATTTTTAATATACTCAGAATCTCTCTTTCACTTTAAATTACTTTCTTAATTCGACATTTAAATTATCTCATCTAACTCTTGATATATATTAGAACCTTTCCTACCTTTAAATTATGCACCTCCAATCTTTGACAATATATGTCAGAACCTCTCTTTCCTTAAATTAATCATCCTCCTTGACACCTGTCAAAACACCCTCTCCTTTTAAATTACTCATCTTCAACTTTTGACATATGTTAGAATATTCCCTCCCTTTAAATTATCCATCATCCAACCCTTGACACCTGTCAAAACATTTTTCTTTCTTTAAATTACCCCCTTCCAACCCTTGACACATGTTAGAATCTCTTCTCCTTTTAAATTATCCTCCTTCCATCTCTTGACACATGACAGAACCCCTCACTCTATTTAAATTACTCATTCTCCAATTCTTAACTCATGTCAAAACACTCATATCCTTTAAATTATCTCCTTCAACCCTTAGATACATATTAAAACTTCCTCTTCATTTAAATTATCTACCCTTAAATAAAAGATTACAAATATATAATAAAAAATTATTAAAAAAGAATAAAAATGTTAAAAAAATTAATAAAAAAAAACTGATAAAAAAAATAAAATCAATAAAAAACAAAACTTAAAAAAAAAAAAAAAATCAAAATGTGAATGAGAGAATAAGCAGAAGGGTATAAAGGTAAAAAAATAAATGTTGGGCCAGGAAGGGGATAGGGGTGGGAAAGAGCAATGATATGTACAAGGAAAAAAACTCAATGAAAACCTCAAGTAGGGATGGCAATTTCACCGGAACCCGATGGAGGATCCGACATCCGACCCGAATGGAGGAGGGTATGGAGGGACTATCAATACCCAATACCCGACCCGAATACCCGATTAAATAATATATATACATATATTAAAGAATTTTTTTTTTTCTAAAATCAACTTACTATTTTTTATTGATATTAGTAGGCCTATATAGATGTTTAATCTATTTTTTAAATTATATATATATTTTTTAATAGGATGTTAATTTGAATATGTTTTTGTTGAATGATAATAGCTCGATAGAAAGAAGAAAAATTACACGTATAGAATATATCCGGCCCTTTAATGGGTATGAGTATACCCATTGGATATCCTATACCCGATGGGTATGGGTACGGAGGATATAGAATCCGACCCGAACCCGACCCATTGTCATCCCTAACCTCAAGGATAAACACATAAAGTCATGGCCCATCATTTCACCTTTTATGGACCCCATTATTTTATGTGTTTATCTTTGAGGTTTTCATTGAGTTTTTTTTTCTTGTGCATATCATTTTTCGGGTGAGAACTTTTTTCGTCGTGTCTCTCACGTCCTATCCTCAATCTTGCGAGTCGTGGACAGCCCTGCGCAACCAACCCAACATGGCGTCCACTCACGGCCGCTCGCGAGCGGCGGCGTCACCTCACGGTCGCTCGCAAACGGCGGCGTTCTTGCACGGCACGGCCTCTCACGGCGTCCTCGCACGACGTGGGCGAAACCAGGCTCGTGGCCTCTGGACGCTGAGCACGAGGCTTCCATGGGCAAAGACGATGACACCGACGCATCCCTGCCGTAGCTACCTCGCTACCGCTTCCTCTAAGACCTCCAAGGAGAAGGAAAAAGGCACAGCCCATCTCCAAGGGTCTCACATTTGACGAGCTCATCTTCCTCCCTACCGGCTCACACGAGCGCTCTTCGAGGAGCTCAGGCGTGCATCCTCTAGGGGTTTTGGATACACATCGCACGGCGCCGACAGTGCCCGTGGCCAACAATCTCTATTTTGTTTCCTCCTTTCTTCCATTCCCTGGCTTCTCTTCTCTCTTTGGATTCTTTTTTCATTCTTTCTTTTCCTTTCCTTTTCCCTCCCCTTAACAGGATTTGTTCCCTTCCCCTCCCCTAGAGATTTTTTTCCTTTGTTGATTCTTCTTTTCCTTTCACTTCCCTTCCTCTAGGTTTTTTTTTTTCCTTCATTGATTCCTTTCTTTCCCTAAACTTAGCATTAGTCTTTTGTTTTGTCATATCTGCTTAATCTATATTTTACACGTTCAACCTGTTCAAATTATATATATATATATATATATATATATATATTTGACTAAATGCATAAATAATTGTATCATACGAATTTCTTGAATAGCAATTCTTCTAAATGAATTTACATGAATATAACTACTAGCAAATGAAACGTCCAAATGCTCATAGATTTCATTTGGCATAGTAAATTAATGTTATAATCTAGATAACTCACGCAGCAAAGAATCTATTCCAACCATGGATGCATACTATAATTAAATCACTCCAATAACGCCAATTCAACATGGTTGATTAGCAAATATATGCTCCGAGATAAACCAAGACACTCAGCAAAGAACAAAAACTATCATAACCCTAAAAAAATCTTGGCCTTGATATCCATTAACAGTCGCACAATACGGATTTGGCCAAGAAACTAAGATTAAAAAAGTCTATAATAATTGATCATCACAGCAAACTGAGTTCACTCCCATCCTGAGGGTGCAATTTGAGCAGGCTCCCAAACTGCAGGGGGCGCTGCTGATGGAACTTCCACTGCAGGGGCTGCCGCTGAATCCCACCCATCAGCGACCACAGCAACTGTAAAAAAGAAGCAACAAATTAGTCAACGATGGGACAATGAGCGACAGTATTGCAACGAAACAATGAGCAGGATATTTCAAACTGGACTGCAGCAAGTGACTAGTCAAACCATGCTATTCTGGCTTTGATTGATGGGGGGCACATAGAAACTAAAAACTCTGATGAAAAGTGAACTCAGAAGCATTGGTATCTATCAACGTAGCAGACAGCAATTGCAATGAAAATATGATGTTGAAATTTCCCATCATAGGCTTGGAGAAGGAATCCACAAACTGCAAGTGACATTTTGACCAATGGAAGATGACATTTGTTTGATAGGGTGGCCATTTGTATCAAAACCTTGTAATGTTACAATTCTGTAACTGCAAAACTTGAGATGCTTATCAAGATGCCAAGCTTAATTGAGAGTATAGTTTAGTCTTCATTTGTTAACACCAAGACATCTTGGGTTTCGATTGGTTAACCATTGATTACTTGACTGGTCCAAATATACTACTGATTCAACATTCAATTTCACGCTTGCTAAATTTATGCAAGCAACAGCGGTGCAACTAACCAGAGAGCTTAGAGCAAGAGCCAAAGATCATACTAGTTTTATCATTGTGAAATTGAATATAATATTAAGATGATGGGTTGATTTTGACCTTGATTTGCTGTCCACTCAACCCCAGGCACCGACGGAACAGCAGTGGTAGCTGCAATCTCAGGTGCCCATTGCTGGGTAGGCCATTGATCAGTAGGTACCATTCCAGTGTACTCAGCTACTGCACCAAATTCAGGTGCCACAGGAGCTTCAACTTCTTCCTGCTCCTTGGCCTCCTCAGGGTCCCTGTAGAAAAATAGATCTACCTGCAAATACCACAAATAACAGTTTAAATTAGAAGATTCATGCAATAGATAAGTATAGTGGTTTATTCGTTTGATAACAATCAGCATTAGGATACAAGGTATAATTACGTGAACCTAAAAAATGATTAGTTGGCTAAGGATACTCGACATCTATCAAATAACAAGAAATAAAAACTATCTATAAGATACCATAACAATAGCAATAAAAGGGGGATAAAGAATTCTTCGAAAGTGGATCATAGTCATTTACCATTACTTCCCACTTCCTCCCATGGGCAATAGTCCCACGCATTTGTAGAACCATTCTTGCCAGCAACCAGTAGAGGCAGCCAATGCTTAGTTTCCCTTTGTTATTAGCAGGAATACCAATGTCAACATATCTCATTGGTGAATCTGTATCACAAAAAGCAATAGTAGGGATGTTGCCCAGTGCAGATTCCTTGATTGGCTGTAAGAAAGTATCAAAAGATGGTATGAACTACTAATCTCCTTTCACAATAAAACAATTATTGTAAGGTGAATAATAATAGTACTACTGCTACTACTACTACTACTGACCTGGTGATCTGTCCTCGGATCAGTAAGAATGAGAAGGCGGGGTTCACTAAAAGATGTCTGAAGTTGATTTGTAAATGTTCCCGGAGTGTGCCTCCCAGCAATAGGATGAGCTCCAGTATATTGGGCAAATTTCAGTACAGCTGTCTGACCATAGGGCCTGGCGGACTGAACAATGATATCTTGTGGGTTCTCAATTGCCACAATCACTCTAGCAGCAAGTTGAAGCTTTTCCCAAGTTTTACCGAGATTGATAATGAAAATACCTGACAATCAGAGTTCAACTTTACACTTCAAAAGTGTAGTCCATTATCGAATGTTATAAACTAGTAATGACATTATTAAAAACAAACAAATAAACACTTTACGCAACAATTAAAGGGAAAATAAAAACAAAAAAAGTAGTATATGCACAAACATAAGACACATCTCATACTGTTTCTTGATGGTACTTGCCACAAACTAGTCAGTTGCTTAGCAATAACTTAGAGGTGTTCCAGTATAATCTCAAGCTATAAACTAACATCAAAAAACAAATAGTACTTGGACTTACAAATTGAATTATCCTCCTCGACAACTTCTAACCACTTTGACCAGTTGCATTATATGAAAATGTAACAGAATCATAACACCATGCATTAGTATTAACCCTATGCAGTCAACAAGTACGATCAAGCATGCAGAAGAAATTATAATTACATAGCCAGTCTCCCTGACAAAGATACCATCCTTCTATTAATAAATGTGTTTTTTCCCTAACATAATTAAAGGAAGAAGATACATAGAAGGAAGAATTTGGGCATCCATCTTATATAACTCATCAAAAATCAGGCAAAATAATAATTTTTTTTTTGAATATAAAGTTATAATTCAAAGTACTTCATTTTACATCTCCCCTCAATCCTTCTTCTGTTTAAATATCCATCTTTTTGATTAATTACTCTGGTTAAGAATCATAAGGGACTACAACAAACGGAAGCATATTCATACTATAAAATAGAATATGAAGTATCAAATTCAGACAGCAGACTGGTTCCTCTTTACTCTCCTCTAGTTATCATACTATTTAGCTTCAAATTTTTAACATTTATTTTGTCTATTTATTATACACCGAGTACTAAATAACGATAGTTTTGCGCACTCAACGTTTTACCCAAATCTCTACGATTTCGATGCCCAAATTAATAAGTCGCAACAGCAAATGGTTGCTGAAGGACGAGAGTATTATCAGATCCTACGCCACACAGTGAGGTCATATCCTGATGAAACTTACACCAGAACGGCAGTAGCATTGCTACAACTAAGGTCGGTTTCACCACTACCACCAAAAGAAAGAGATCGGGGAAATAAAATAGAAGATGTTACCATCAGTTCTTCTCTTGTAAACGTATCGCTCCATCTGGAAGTCGCAATTTTTGGTTCCGAGGTGGACGTCGGCCGCGAGCATCATCTGGATGTCCTGCTCCCTCTGCGAAAGAACTTTCGTCGCCGCCATGGTTGCAACTATTCCAGCGACGGAGACCCAAACAATGTTAGCGGCAACGCAGAAGAGAAACTTGGGAGTCAAAGGTAACTTTTTATAGCTTGCATCAAAACCCTAACGCTGATTTTATGAAATGACTAAAATAGTCCTCCCTCTCTCATTGTTAGCGGATTCTGTAAATCCTTAGGCCTATTAAATATGAATGATTAAGGGGCCCATTTTGGCCTATTAACAACCAATCTGGGCCGGGTTTGATAAACTCCACCAAAATCTCCCGAATTTCGGCGGGAATCGCACTGGCGCTCGTTCTCTTCTCTCGCTCGTCCTCTTTCGCGACGATCGATAGACATCAAAAACCTAAGCGGAGGAATCGGAAGAGGAGCGATGGGAAAAGGAGAGCAAGAGGAGCTGCGGGAGGCGAAACGGGGGTACAAGGAGGCGGCGAGAGTGGGAAATCGCGAGGAGGAGGCACGGTGGGCGAACGAGATCGGGGACATCCACAAGCGGCGAGGGGAGTACATTGAGGCCCTCCGTTGGCTTCGCATAGACTACGAGATCTCCTCCAAGCACCTACCTCAGAAACAGCTCCTTCCTACCTGCCAGTCGATCGGAGAGGTTTACCTCCGCCTCAATCGCTTGAAAGAAGCCCTCGTCTACCAGGTCTTCCCTACACTGTGTTTAAATGTTACAATTTATAGTTTTTCTTTGGAATTTGTATTTATAGCCTTTTGTTAATGTTGTTAAGTTATTTTTTAGCGCTTTGTTTCTCTGTGTTGCAGAAGAAGCATTTGCAACTCGCCAAGGATTCTGACGACCTTATTGAGCAGCAAAGAGCTAGCACACAACTTGGTCGAACTTACCATGAGATATTTACAGAAACTGAAAGTGACCATAATGCACTGAGAAATGCAAAGAAGTATTTCAAATCAGCCATGAAACTTGCACGTACTCTCAAAGAGAATCCTACTTGCATGAAATCTGGTTTCTTTCTTAAGGAGTTTATAGATGCTCATAATAACATTGGTATGCTTGAAATGGATCTTGATAACTATGAAGCAGCAGAAAAGATGCTTCTTCAAGGTCTAAAGATTTGTAATGAGGAGGAGGTTGGTGAATATGATGATGCGCGAAGTAGGCTTCACCACAATCTTGGATATCTTTATACTGAACTGCGTGAGTGGGGTAAAGCTAGAGAGCATATTGAAAAGGATATCTTAATTTGTAAGAAGATTGGTCACCTTCAAGGTGAAGCAAAGGGCTTTATCAATCTTGCAGAGTTACATCATCGAGTTCAGAAGCATGGTGATGCAATCCGTTGCTATGAAACAGCATTAGATACTGCCAGACATTTGGAAGATGAGGATGCACTTGTTAATCAGATCAAGCGGAATATTGAGACTGTAAAAAAAGCATCTAAGGTGCTTGAGGAGTTGAAGAAAGATGAACAGAAGCTTAAAAGGTTGATGAGGATCATATGTGATGCACGAGGTTCAGCAAATGAGAGAAAACATCTCTTAGAGCAAAACATTTTGCTTGATGGTCTGATTGAAAAGGCTTGTATGATATTTGCATGGCCAAAAGTAAGTTTAAATATAGTCAATACTCCAATTTCATGTTTAGTATGTTTGTTGCTTCTATAGTGGCTGACTGGTTTCTTGGTGAGTTTTTCAGTTTGAGTCAATGTAGTTTTCTATAGAGTTCACTGGCAGAAAATTCACAGACTATTCATATTTGGTAGAGTTTAACACAACATGGGACAATGTGTTATTCCTCAGGAATTACTATTGGAATGACTATGGAGTTGATTACTCATTCCATTCTGGCATCATATTTGTTCATTTCATAAAAATTGCAACCAGATATGGGGAAAATGGACTTTTTTTCTCTTTTTGGGTCAGATTTTGTTTGTTCTTTGATGTAATTATTTCCAATTTGCATTCTCACAAGAGACATGTATATTTGGTTTGTATATTAGTCATCTTTTCAACTGTCACCATCCTTAAGTTATGTATTCCTTTCCTGGTGATTGACTTTATTTGTTTTTTTGGAAAAGTCTAACAGTTCATTATTGCTTAATGTTTATGTTTTTTAGCATCTAGAGTTTGCTAAACGGAAGAAAAACGTTGCAAGTGAACTTTGTGATAAGGAAAAGCTAAGTGATTCCTATCTGGTAATTGGAGAGTCATACCTGAAACTTAGGAACTTTTGCAAGGCACGAAAATGGTACATGAAAAGTTGGAACGTGTACAGGTCAATTGGGGACTTGGAGGTAATTTTGTTATATGTTTGTTAATGTTGCATACTATTCTCTTAATGCACCAAGGTAAACATGATGAGTTCATCACAATGAGGCCTATTTTCTTCGACATGATATATTATGGATTATCCGGAGTATGCTAAGTAAAATCACCCATTATTTCTACTACCTTCCTTCATGCATCAAATGTGTGCAAATTAGCAGAACACTGAATGCTCTGCTAGTTTGATTCATATTCATTATGGATTATTCATGTTTTAGGGACAAGCACTGGTCAAGATAAACATTGGGCAGGTTTTGGACACTTCTGGTGACTGGGCCAGTGCACTGGAGGCATTCAAGGAGGGTTACAGGCAATTTCTTAATTTTTGAACTTTAAGAAACATTAATCATGTATTTGGGAAGAACCAACATTTAGTTTTGAATTCTTCCTGAACTAAAGAAGCTTAACCTTTCATTTCATTATAGAATTGCAGTTCAAGGCAAGCTGTTGTCTGTACAGATGACTGCACTTGATAACATGCACTATAGTCACATGATTAGATTTGATAATGTTGATGAAGCCAGGTAAACCTTTAACTTACATGCTGCTAAGTTGGAGAAAACTTGTTTTCTTAAGGTTTCTATAAAAGACTGTTCACTTCAGGAAATTGCAGCTTGACATTCAGAATTTAAAGTCATTACTAAAAGAAGGTGTCTTAAATGACCAGCATAGTGATTATTGCTCTGAAACAGAAACAGGTGGCAATTCGCCTGAAAGTAACTGCCACATATCTGCGTCACAAACTTCTAGTGATTCTTCTACAAGCATACCTAGTCTTCCTGGCCATGTCGAGGAATTTGATGAAGATGCTCCTCTGGCATCACTTGTCTGTTTGAGTAAGAATTCAAGAAAGACAAAAACCTCTCGGTCAGATCCTCATGTTGTTAGAGCTAATATCACATCTGGCATTGTACAAGATTTTTCCAGAGGTTTAAGTAACTCATGCGATGATCAACGGCGAGTTGGTCGTAAACGTGTTCGTGTTGTTATTTCTGATGATGAAGTTGATGATTCTGAAATGATGAATGGCTCTAAGAGGACACCACATAGAAGTTCACTCAACGATGCTGACATGATGAATGGCTCTACAAGGAAACTACATAGACAGTCCACTAACTACATGACTCCTGAAAAAGGCAAGAGAAAGAAACTTGATTCAACTTGTTGAAATGTTAAGCATATTTGTTGTTGTTTTCGTGTTTTAACATTCCTTCAATAACTTGCAGAGAATTTGTTGAGTGGATTGAACATTAATAAACAGTCTCAGGTAATAATAGTTATGTGCACCTGAATTTCAGTTGCACTATACTTTCTCTTATGGCACATTTGATTCATAGGAATAACCATTATATTCTCTCTAAATTTCCACAGAATGAGGATTCTTATGTTTGATTGCAAAAACTAATTTTAAGTTCTAATTCCTATAGAATTACAATTATTTATTCATAAGAAATATTCTTTTATAACATAAATATCTGTTACTTTTCTGTTCCTCCTTCAAAGTCTATTTAAATCTTAAAATATTACATACTATGAACAAGAGAAGCAAATTGAACATGTTGATCTGATTAAGAAGGCAAACGTGTCAATTGTATCATGCATGCTGGTTGGGCAGGATGGGTAGGGTGGCCCAACTGAGCCAAATTGGCCAAGTGATTTGGTCGGATTACCTCGAATTGGATGGCTCAATTGTGCTAAATGATCACTTGACCCAGTCACAACACGTCGATTGTGTTGGAGTGGTCCCAGGTGTTGAATGGGCTGAGGGGTAGAGAAGATTTGTTAGGTTGCACTAAGCAGGTCAAATGAGCACGATGAGTTTAGAGACTAATTGATTGAATTGAACATGCATGTTGCACTGAGCAGGTAGGCTTATCACCTTGGTTGGAGAAGGATTGCTCAGTAAGTTAGGCAAGAAAGTTAAGTCGTCGCTCAAGCCGGACATGCTTGTTGGATTGATCAGTTGGGTCTATTGGATTGGTTGGACTGAGTAAAGTCAAGTGAACCGAGCAGGCCAGTCAGTCAGGCTATTGAAAAAGCTTGTTGGTCTTATTGGGTTGAATTGGTTTGTCAGGGAAAACAAGCACACCTTTTGATTAGTCCAACGAGCTAGTCAGGCCAGGTAAATAGAGTTATGCAAGTTAGACAAGTTATAAAATATTTCATGTATGTATAAGTATTTTTGTCATTGTGAAAACTATTCCTTTGTTGTACATGCTGATCTCTAATGGGTTGATATTTCATGTTATCATAATATTTTGATCTTGAATTTGCTAGGACCTTCCTCAAAGTTCAGATTCCAGAGATATACTTAGTGCCTCTATGCCTATTCATATTGAAGAAAGTATTTGTTCTTTTAAATGCAAAAGTCCCATTTTTGTGGCTGATAATGGTGTAGACGTTGGTTCTCTAAGTGATGTTGGAGTACCTATTGCATCAAAATCTGCACCTAGTGAGTCCAGGCTGAATGGATATCCAGTACCTGTTAGGTTTCAACAAAGCCAAGATGGTGCATGCTTTGATCCTTTGGTAAATAATCATCATGTAAGTTTTGTAGTTTGCCAAAACTCTTTAATACAGTGGATTTGTAGGTTCATTAAACTAATGTTTTCTTCTTATAGTAATGCTTAGTCTACTTCATCTTTTGATTTAAAGAAGCGAAAGGAAAATCAATGTTAGTTCCATGACTAGTAAATAACATTTTTCATCTCTTCACTTTAGCAAAAGGCTTCATAGTGTAAATATCAGGAAAATTGTCCACTGGTTGCATATTACTTAATATGACAAATTCTATTAATCTTCTTTCAGGTCAATGTTGAATGTTTAAATCATGTTGCCCTCTGTCATTTTCAACAATCAAAGGCATAAATGATTTTGTTTTTTGGTTTAGACAAGTGCTAGTGTTATACCTCTGTCCATTTTCAAAACATACAAAAACAAGTTGAGTCTTAATTGTTCGGTGTTTGGTTGTTTAAAATTGGCAAGCATTGCTTAACATGACCTTTTTCATCCAAATTGGGGCCAAAATTGAAAGTGCTGTGTTTTTTATTCCTAGATGAACTGTAAACTGCATACATGTGCAGTAAGCAGATTCATTTTCATAACTGTAAATGGGAAATTGGTCTCATAGCTCATGTTAAATAAGCCAAAACCAGCAAAAAAAAATGCAGAGATACGAAAGAATTAGCCAGATCTAGCATTGCCTGATACAACCTCTGCCTGGCGGTGTTATTTTTTTATTCCAATAGGAGTTGTAAACTGCACAGATGTGCAGTAAGTGGATTCATTGGATAACTGTAAATGGGAAATTGTTCTCATCGCTCATGTGCAATAAGCCAAAACCAGAAAGAAAATGCAAAGATATGAAAGAATTAACCAGATCTAACTGAAAACTGAATTTTTGACATAAATGATTCCTGATATTACTTTTAGAAGAGTTATGATTTATGACAATAATGCCACTGCTGTTCCTTGTCTTGAAAAACAGTCCGAAACCCTAATCCCAATACCCAAATATTTTCATTTCCTTTATTAGATTTTGACAGCTGGTGTTCACCAGATCTTGATGGAAGAAATATTCCAATTGAATGAATATAGCTATGAATTATTATTGAACTTCTTTTGATAGAATGATCATAAAGACATGGTGCTATTCTACTGCATTTGGTGTTAATGTCTTGCACACATTTTATCTACTAAACCAATCTGGTCAATTCAACCTCAATTTGCTTCTTCTATGTCTTTATTTAATTTACTCCATATAATTATGACAATCTTGATCATGCTACAGATAATCAAATTTAAACTTGGACATGACACACTCTGTGTTGATTTAAGTCCTTGCATAGAAGATGACAAGTTAAATATTGAACTTGTGAAAGTTGAAGTTGCTTGTTCATACTTTCTTCAGCTGCTCGAGCAAAAAAGGTCCAAAGGTACGTGTCATGATTAGCAGGTTAGTTAAGTTCCTTATTCTAATATAAGTTATTCACTTGCAATGCTAAATTATCCTAAATGAGTCTGTTGTAGCCCCCACAGATACGGTGCAGTGGTAAAGCACTCAGAGGATCAATAAGAGAATCGGTTTGAGTCCTGAATGGGACGAATATCCTGGAGGTCGGCTTTTGAGTGTGCATAAGTTGTGTTCTAGATTTACCCGGTAGGTGAATTAGGAGGAGGCCATTTATCTCTAGGATTAGTCGGGAGAAGCTCGAACACTTGGATATCAAAAAAATAAAAATAAAATAAAATGAGTACACTGCAAGTGGCTTCAGACAATGTCTACAGTACATCAAATTAACAAGATTATAAAGAGAGTTTTACAACAGTATCCTCAAGATCAGATATATTTATCAGAATTTTAGAAGCTAGCCAAAGGAGAAATAGATAAGTTTGGTTGTTGAAGTTTTGAGTCAGTTTATATTAATGGCCTTATGACTGGTAAATTGCTGTAGTATCTGTTAATTAGGTTGGCAAATAAAACAAGCAATCAAGAACATAGTCAAGATACTAAATATCTCACTAGTTTCCATCATCTTCCAGAGCTTCCATCTGAGAACTATTGTGAACTTTTTAAATTGGCTCAAATCTGTTTCTATGATCAACATTAAATGCCAATGGATTGCTTCTATTTTTTTCATTTGTCCTGATTATATATATGTACTAGTTAAACTAGTCTGAACTTTGTCAGTATTGCTAATAGTAGGTTCTTTTCATGCTAATGTTCTACTGCTTGCAATGCACTAAAGCTACTAAATGTAGGTTTACTGCCTGTGATTGGATGCCTGAAGAACTCTGGAACAGTGCTATGTTCTTCAGAACCAGTTGTAGATTTTGAGCATCATGTTAGTGAAGATGTCATGATTGAAGTGGTTGTCGATGGTGAGGTTTTTATAATCTCTGTAGTAGCATTTGTTATTTCTAGGTTTTTAACTGTCCATTCCTGTGTTGACATTATCTTCTTGTTGAATTGCTTGTTTATTTGGTCTTTTATTCTATTTTTCAACTTTTTCATTGTCGTCTCAGTACCAATGCTAAACATGTCCTCAGTCTATAATGCTACCAATGTGTATAAACTAAACCTAACTTATGAGAGTTTATGAACTTAGTAGTAGTTTAGGTTGTTTATATTAGGGGCCTCAACCTATTTATACATCTATGTTTAT
Organism: Zingiber officinale; assembly: GCF_018446385.1. Lineage (NCBI taxonomy): Eukaryota > Viridiplantae > Streptophyta > Magnoliopsida > Zingiberales > Zingiberaceae > Zingiber > Zingiber officinale. The sequence continues at coordinate 98,940,249 of NC_055996.1, forward strand.
GCTCAATTGACTTACAACTGAATGATCTACATAGCATATATGTGGACTAACTAATCAGATGAATATATCTTATATTCTGTGACGACTAAACATGCAACTGTCTCTGTGTTCATATGTACATATGTATCTATGCAGACGTGATTAAGAACTTTAGTAGGTTGTCGATCTTCCATTTCATCAGAAAAAAAGTGTAACAGAATAGGCTCTATTTGTCTTCACGGCAGATATTTCTTACATTCCCTGCCTTTTTGTTACTATAAGTACTATATATACTTGTCCATCATTATTTCCCATATACTTGTGTTTACTATATTTAATATTGTGTTGGTTATTACACTTTTCGTCAAGGAATGTCATGAATTGATTAGACAATAATAAGCTAACAACAATTTGTGTAGTTCTCATCTTGTAAGAATTTGAAATTTTTAAATCAAGGCTTGGTTTTCCATTGTCTACCTATCTTTGTGTTAATTGAAGTTGATAATCTAGCTGTCTTTTTCTCCTTAATTTCAGTATTTGCATTGTGATTATCTATGTATTTCCTTCTTTTCCCCTTGTTGAAGAATGGGTTCCAAAACGCCTTATGAAGTCATATATTGATAGTTGTGAGAAATTATCTGAGCCAGCCAATATGCACCTGCTAAAGAAATTGTATAACTTGGAGGTAATCAACGTTTTCTTCTAGATCTTTTTATTTCTGGTGTTCGTTGGATAACCTAAATTCAATTGCCTAACATAATTATTTGCAAATAGGTTTCTGAGGATGAAGTAATAATATCTGACTGTGGATTGCAAGATGTGTCAATATCACCTTTTCTAAATGCACTTCAAGCACATAAAACACTTGCAGTATTGGACATTTCTCATAATTCGTTGGGTACTTGGAATTTTTTTTTCTAATGATTACTTTCTACTTAAATTAATCTTGTTGTTTCCCATTATGCACATGTCCTCATTGAATATTTATTGAAAGTATAATTTTATAATGCTGAAATCTAACTTCATGTTGTAGGCAATGAGACTATTGAGAAAATTCAACAAATATTCAATTCATCAAACCAAAAATATGGGGGCTTGACACTAGATTTGCATTGTAATCGGTTTGGTCCAACTGCATTATTCCAGGTTCTAGTTTATTTCATTTATATGCTATAGTCGTCATTCCTTTTTTTGTTTTATAAAACCGTGCTCACAATTCTTTGTTTTTTTTCAGATATGTGAATGCTCAGTTTTATCTGCTCGTTTAGAAGTCCTCAATCTATCTGGCAATCGCCTAACAGATTCATGCAGTTCATATCTCTCTGCTATATTAGAGAACTGCAAGGGTGGGTGGTTTTCTACCTTATACTTATCTCATATTTGAATCTTTGTTATTTGTATATTTTTTATATTTATTTTATATTGTAGTTGATTAAAAACTGGATTTAGATAGCTGCAAGATATTGCAAACTGTGATCAAGTGGAATACAGATACCATCAAACCAAAATTGCAGTAATAAAATGAACCGCCTTGTGTTTTATTTAATTAACATATTTACATTGTTTGAATAGTTTATCAGATTGGCTAGAGTTCTGGTCTGAGTAAATTGATGTGTTGTTCACTTCAGAACATTATAATTTTACATTTATTCTTTGGAAGGTTATTTATTTGGACATTTCTCATAGTAAGAACTAGAAAAAAGGGGTTGGCCTGTTGGTTCTATCTCATTTACTTGTTTGAATTACTTTGCACTTAGATACTAACATTTTTGTTGGACAGTACTTTTTAGTTTGAACATAGAACAATGTTCTATAACATCCAGAACAATCGAGAGAGTTGCTGCTGCAATAAGTTTTGATTCTGTCCTTTCTCATCTTTCAATAGGTGATTTCATTCATTATGATTTACACATTTGGGCAAACATAATTCTTGAATGTTCATATTCATTATCATCTACTGAAAAATATGCATTGCTTAATAGGTAAAAACAACCCAATATCCGGAAATGCAATTGTTAGTTTATTAACCAAACTTCAGTCCCTGAAAAGGTAAGTTTTTCTCTTAGAAACAAGTGATTGATCTTTCTACGTTGAACTGAGTTTCTACACCTCGTTTTTAGATTTTCTGAACTCAGTCTCAGTGGCATAAGAATAAACAAGCCTGCAATTAACAGTCTTTGCCAACTTGCTCAATCATCAAGTTTAACTGTTTTGAAGCTTGGTGGAACTTATATTGGATCTGTAAGTATCAATGTTTGTGGCTTCTCAATGGAAAAAAAAATGCAACTGCTGTTTAATACTCGGTTGTAATGCAGGATGGAGTAATAAAGCTAAACGAAACCGTAGGTACTGGGCTTCAAGAATTGGTGAGGTTGGATCTGTCATACTGTGGACTGAAATCTCATGATTTTCCAAGAGTTTGCCAAAATCTCATTCTACTTGGTGGTATTCTTGAGCTGAATATTGCAGGGAACTCCATTGGTCAAGAGGTTAGTCTCTGTAATTATGCCACATTATTTTTTCCTTGTTTTTTAAATGCAATGGTGCAAGACTTATCTATCAAGTTTATCAATTTGTATGATATAAGGATACATTGCAAGTGTAAGATAATACTGAGAGTAAACTATAGCATGGCTCTTGGTTGATTGAGACGCCCACTAGATACTTTCTAGTTTTTCTGTTGTGCTAAATTTGTGTCAAATGTTGAAAATGTTCATTGTTCTAGCCAGAAACCGTAGATGCTTGAGATGTCGGAGGGTGTTCCATGACAAGGAAGGAGAGGGTCAACAGTGAACCTGAAAAGCTCAACAGAAGAGGTTAGAATGGCATTGAGGCGGGCCTTGGCGTAATCATTTCGACACTTAAGTTAATTTGGTAATTAGGGAGTTGGAAAATCGAAGAAGTTGGTTTGGATTGTGTGTGTGCATATTTGTGGCACGAAAGCATATTACCTTCTATCTATCTCCTAGGAGGGAGTCATGGATTCCACGTTCAGGTCGTGAAGTGGCCACGTAAATCTACATACTTTATCCTTATCTTCTAATCATCCCACATTCTCACTCTAACATTCCCCACGATTAGGAGGAGTTGATGACCGTCTCTAGAGGTATCTAGAATGGGTCGTGCTGAAAGAGTCGGACGTGGCCAAGCCAAATAGGTCTATAGGTGTGTCAATTCGGGTAGGTCGAGTGGGTTTGGGTCGGGTCGAAGGAAAGATATTACAAAAAAATCTCAACCCAATCCGAACACAATTCGAAAACCTTAAACATGAACTCGAATAACTTGACCAACCAGAATTACCCAACCGACCTGATTAAAAAAGACTTTTTTTTAATATTTTCCCATAATTTTTCACTTTTATCTTAATATTCCATTATCATACTAACCTTCTTCTATTATGTATATAAAACATCTTAATTTTTAAAATAAAATTTGACCCCCCTCCCCCACCGCCCCCCAAAAAAAAAACCCTAAATCTTAAATTCAGGTTAACCCAAATCCAATTTGATCCTAACACAATCCAAAAACTCCCAACCATAACCCAACCTAAACCTAAAAACCCCCAACCCTAATCCCAAATTTGCATGGCCGAGTATCTGACTTACACTGACACTTTAATCACGGATAACTGAGCTAGAGGCTCAGTTGGCCCATTCCGCTTGTGAGATCGAGGAGGCTAGGGTTGAGACCCAACGCTATCAGGTGGAGGTTGTTGTCTAAGCTGAGCGAGCTACCCAGTTGGAGGAGGAGCTCGAGGCAGTCAAGGCAAAGGGTGAAGGCCAAGGCTGCATCCAGGAGGCAAAGATCACCCATCTGGAGGTGCATTCGGCTGAGTACCAAACCTAGTTGTGCGAGTCGACTGAGACTATAGAGATACTGGAGCGTCAAGTCATCGAAGAGAGGGAACATAGATGGCGTCTAGCGGTTGAAGTGGATATTGCCAAGGCTGAGCTAGAGAGCTACCCAGTCAACGAGGAGGGATGCTGGGAGAGCATGAAAAAAGTCTTCCGAAGTTTTCCGATGTACTAGGAGCGAGGACTGTGAAGATGCTCCAACATGGTTTCGAGGGGATCATCCGATAGGTTTAGAAGGCCGGTTATCTAGACTAGGGACTCCTCTGGATTTCCTCGACCTGAATCAAATTTAGGAGATCTTCCGAACTCAGAGAAGGCTGACTAGTAGAGGTCATAGTTGTAGATGTCTCTTTCTTTTTTTGCTTTTTGGCTATCCCCTGTAATGTAATTGCTAGAAATTTTGAATAAATGAAACATACTTATCTTTTTGGAACTCTTTAAGTAGTCTGGTATTGTTCTTGAGCGAAAGGTGTGTCCTACAGGAGGGAAGAGTGTCTTGGATTTGGTGTGAATGGGTGATTTTCTGCTTCGTCTCTGCCATTCAGGTACTCCAATTTCTAAGCCTTGCCCAGAAGAAGAGTGAGGTGACCTCCTGAAAGGGCTAAGTCGACAGACATTAAGCTGGAGCTTGGAAGAATCCCATGGGGTTGTGTCACCTTCCTCGGAATAGTCTTGAGCCTTGCTGATGGTCGTCGTTGACCCGAGTGCAGTGGTGTTTAGGGATGTAAACGAACCGAACTTAGCCGAATAGTATTAGGCTCAAGTTTGGCTCATTTAAATTATATTTGGGCTCGAGCCCGGCTCTAGCTCGAATCGAACTTTTATCACAAGGCTTGAGCTTGGCTCATTTTGGAATTATCAAGCTCACGAATAGTTCAAGCTTGACTCGTTATTGTTGGGGTTGCAAGGTTGCAAACATAGTCCCATATTGAAAACACATGGAAAAGATCATGAGTTTATAAGAGAAAAGATATCTCCATTGACATGAGGCCTTTTGGGTAAAGCCCAAGAGCAAAACCATGAGGGCTTAGGCCCAAAGTGGACAATATCATACAATTGTGGAGATATCTAAATTCTTTTCGATCCTACAATTGGTATCAGAGCTTGGACTGTCAGAAGGTTTAACTGCCGACTGTGCACAAGAGCTATGATCTGATTGAGCCATGTGGGTATAATATTGACCTCGAACAAAGAAAGGGGAGCTCCTATGTTCGAATCAAGAGGAACAGACACCAGACAGGAAGTCTTAGTAGGTCGGGTGGACCGAGGGGCAGGAAGATCTGGTGGGTCGAGGATCTGACATGGGAAATCTGTGGTCCTTTGTTTGAGGGGGGGATTGTTGGGGTTGCAAGGTTGAAAACATAGTCCCACATTGAAAACACATGGAAAAGATCATGAGTTTATAAGAGAAAAGATATCTCCATTGACATGAGGCCTTTTGGGTAAAAGTCCAAGAGCAAAATCATGAGGGCTTAGGCCCAAAGTGGGCAATATCATGCAATTGTGGAGATATCTAAATTCTTTTCGATCCTACAGTTATTAGCTCGATTATAATAGTTAACCAGCGTAACTCGTTAAGCGAGCTCGGGCTTGTTTTAGAGCTGATTTTACAGGCTTGTTAAGCGAGCTTGAAAACTCATTTGAATAAATATTCAATAAACTTAATAACTAAAATAATATAAACTAAACACATTATTGAACATCCAAACTACTACATTAAACTTCCAAATTCAACACATCATTGAACATGTTCGCGAGCCCTTTAATCGAGCCGAGCTCGAGCCCGAGTTCACAAACCTATAAACGAGCATGTTCTCGAGCCCTTTAAACGAGCTGAGCTTGAGCTCGAGCTCATGAGCTTATAAACGAACATGTTCATGAGCTCACGAGCCGAATGTCCTTAAGCTCGAGCTCAGCTCGATAAAATTGTCGAGCCCGAAATCGAGCTCGGCTCGATAAGATAAACGAACAAACTCGAACGATCTTTTTACCGAATCAAGCTCCGAATAACTCGCGAACCATTTGGTTCATTTACATCCCTAGTGGTGTTGGACCTAAGAAGGACAATTGTTGATGGCTGTAGCAGACCTGAGGTCGGGGTGTTAGACTTTGAGAAGGGCACTTGCTAATGGTCACTGCTAACCCGAGGTCAGGGGTGTTGGACCTTGAGAAAGGCAATTGTTGATGTCTGTCGCTGACTTGAGGTCAAGGGCGTCGGACCTTGAGAAGGGCAATTGCTGATGTTCGTCGCTGACCGAGGTCAGGGGTGTTGGACTCTGAGAAGGGCAATTGCTAATGGTTGTCACTGACCTGAGGTCAAAGGTGTTGGGTCGTGAGAAGGACAATTACTGATGGTAGTCGTTGACTCGAGGTCAGAGTGTTGGGCCCTGAAAAGGGTTGACCTGAGGTCTGGAGTGTTGAACTCTGAGAAAGACAATTGCTGATGGTTGTCGCTAACCCAAGGTTAGGGATGTTGGACTTTGAGAAGGGTCTGTAGGCTGATTGGCGAGTCTCCATCATTGCTTTCCTGAGGTAGGAGAGTATATTGGACAACCTCGAGCAAGCACGAATACTCAAAAGGTGGACAACGTGCTTCACACGAGATGCCTCATACAAGCGTGTTTTCTCATGCCCTTTACTCAAATGCCTCAGTTCTGAGGACGTCGATTACGTCATACGAAAAAAATCCATCAAGGATGTCGTGGGAGCCATGTAAGAGGTAGGACCTGGCTAAGAAGATTTTTTTGGCTGATTACTTCTGGCCCACCTTGCAAGTTAACACAATCCACCTCATCGGCACTTGCCTTAACTGCAAGAAGCACCAGTGCCTGCCTCACTACCCTATCAAACTCCTTAAGACATCAACCATCTCCTACCCCTTCGACCAGTTGGGGATGGATATTGTCGGTCATTTTCCTATGTAGGGCTGTAAACAAGCCGAGCCGAGCCGAGCCGAGCTTTGGGGTGTTCAAGCTTGTTTGATAAGATAACCGAGCTAAGCCGAGCCGAGCTTAAAATGAACCAAGCTTTTGAAATGAGTGTTCAAGCTTGGCTTGGTTTATTTTTTATGAGCTTGAGCTTGGTTCGTTTAGATGTTATCAAGCTCTCAATTCAAGCTTGGCTTGAGCTTGGTTCGAGTTTGGCTTGAGCTTGGTTTGTTTAGATGTTATCAAGCTCTCAATTCAAATTTGTTTGATTATTTGAAACTTTTAATTGTTTGATTGGTTATTAAGATTGATAATTTAAATTTATTTATTTATTTATTTTATTTTATTTTATTATTTATTTAGCATATTGAAAAGAGTTTTATTAATAAATATTGTTCATGAACATTGTTCACGAACGTTAACGAGCTGAACATATATGTGTTCAAGCTTGTTTGTTTAGCTTAACGAGTTGTTCAAACTTTTTTGTTTAATTAATGTTATGTATATTGAACGAACATAAACAAGCTCTTACCAAGCCGAACACCAAATTTGTTCACGAACGCTTGGTTCATTTACAGCCCTATTCCTATGGGATCCAATCATAGTGATCATCTTGTTGTGACTTTCTTCATCAGTGGGGTCATGGTTTTTGATAGTTCTTCAAGTGTTAATCATCCCAGTGTCTCAATTCAGAATTTCCATAGATAATGCCAATTTATTCCAACCACAAATTGTGGATGACTAAGCCATTCGAGAATGTGCCACGATAGGGAAGGGAAGGAGAGGGTCAATCGGTGAACTTGAAGAGCTTGACAGAAGAGGTTATAATGACGTTGAGACGGACTCCGGTATAGCCACTCTGACACTCAAGTTAGCTCGTTGATCAGGGAATTGGAAATTTGAAGAAGTTGGCTGGATTGTGTGTGTACCTGTGCTCGACAAAGTAGACTACCTTTTATATTATCTCCGAGGAGGGAGGCATGGATCTCGCGTTAAGGTCATGGGGTGGCCATGAAGATACACTTATTTTATCTTTATCCCCCAGTTGTCCCACGTTCTCCTCTTATCACGGCTCCCACATTCCCCACGATTAGAGGGAGTTGGTAATCGCCTCCGGAGGTATAAGGAATGGGTCGTGTTGAAGGGGTTGAATGTGGCTGAGCTAGAGAGGTCTAGCGTGACAGAGCTATAGAGGTCCGATGGCAAAGCTGTAGAGGTCAGGCATGGCCCAGGCATAGAGGTATGGCGCGGGCCGAGGTGAAGAGGTCTGGCGTGGCCGAGCTATAAAGGTTTGGCGTTGCAGAGTTGCAGAGGTCGGGCGTGGCCGAGGCATGGCCGAGGCATAGAGGTCTGGTGCGGCCGAGGTGAAGAGTTCTAGCGTGGCCGAGGTGTGAATGTTAACCGGGCGGCTCATGCTCAGCTTCCCAAGTGAGGCTTCCAAGCTGACATTAGTTCAGAGACCATCTTAACCTCAAGTTGGGAGTTGATCTGCCTTGCGTGGGTTCGAGCCTCTTGGGTTCAGCTGGTTGAGTGCACCCAACTTATCTCAGTCTCGCCCTTAACTAGGCTTGATTCCAACTTAAGCAGGTTTGACCCTTTGGACTTTGACTTATAGCTCAACTTGATTCTTGACTCCACCAACACACGTGGAGGACGCTAATACCCGCCACATCATTCATCTTGAAGCAATTATATATGTCAGGATATTGTTGTCTTTTTCTAATGCATATTTAACTGGGAAGCAAAACATAACCAGCAATTGATGTGTGTTTTATATGAATCAATGAGTTCTAACTTATATAGCTGACAACATAATATTTATTAGGTGGTTAATCACTAATTATCCAAAGATGAAAACGCACTGTATATTAGTTAAGATTTTTGCAATCATAAATTATTCTGATACTGTATTCATCTTTCTGACCGCTTTTTCATCCTAAAACTAAATTTGGTGATGCCCAAGTGTTAATTCAGAATTAACTATTTTGTGCATTCACTATGCCTTAATTGCCCTATTGTAGGGTTGCAATGCTCTGCGATCAGCCCTCATTGACCCTGGATGCAGCCTCGAGTCTCTTATTCTTGAAAATTGTCAGCTTGGGCTGGAAGGAATTATCAGAATAATTCAGGCATTAGCAGGTAAAGGCACCTTTAAACCTAACCAGTTTGATTATACGTTTTGAATTCTCGTCGGGGATACATGCTATAGAATTTAGAAAAGCCTTCATCGTTTGGAAGTGTTCAAAACAATCATCAATATCGAACTAGCCAGTTGAATGAATTGTGGACTGATAATTGTAGAACAGTTTGCATTATTGATTGGTTGGTTGCTGATGTCTATTTGTATCGGTAGATAATGAATCATTGGAAGAGCTCCGTCTAGCTGAGAACACCAATTCATTCACGGAGACAACTTTGCTGAACTCCGATGCAGCTGAAACTACAAATGCTATTTGTGAAGTAAATAATGAGAACGATGGACTTGAAGTCGCAGATAGTGAAGATGAGACAACCAGAGAGGAGCGTCCAATCTTGTCAGGCCCTGATGCAAGTTGTGCGAGTTCATGCCAAAGGAACTCATTCATGGATCAACATATTCAAGATATCTGCGAAGCTATTATTTCTTCACGGAATCTACAACTACTCGATCTCAGTCGAAACAAGTTCTCAGAAGAAGCTATAGATACAATGTATGCAGCATGGTCATCATCCAGATGCGATGTGAAGGGTAGTAAGCATGTTGGCAAGGATGTAGTCCACTTTTTCGTGGATGGATCATATTGTTGCGCCAAAAAACCCTGCTGCAGAAGGGATTAGAGCTGAGAGTCATCCTTGGATAGAGAAGCTGTTTTGTTCTTCGAATCCTTTTTTATCCTTTGCAGAATATACAATTATTTATCCACCTGTATCTTTTCCATTCAAGTGAATCCACAAGTTCTGATCCAAGGGAATTATCATACTGTTGATTTCTTCCACGGTAATATAAATTGAGCTTTAAATTTATCCGATAAACAGATAAGAAAATATCGTCTACTTTCACTTGAATGGCCTGTTTCCATCAGATTAGATTATAGCTGAAGACAATGAGAGGGCCACAACTGTTTTAAATTGGACAAAAATTAAAAGAGCCCATATCAGATGGGGGTCTTTTTTTTTTCTAAGAAAAAGTCAAATGAGTCCCTTTTCTTAAAAATACCTCTAGATTCAATGGTATTGTTATATTAATTTCTTTGATGTGTAGAAGCTTCTACACTATATAGAAGTTAGCCGGTAGCTGTTATGCAGTGTAAGGTGATGTAATTCATTTTATAATATAATTAATATTATATTATAAAATTGATTATTTTTGTTGTTATAATTTTAAAGTTGTAATATAATATAATATGGATTAAAAAGATAATGAAATTTTATAATTTAGATTAAAAAGTAAATACCAAATAATTCTATTACATTACGAAGTTATTGTTTAATTAAAATTTAAATACTAAATATACATCTAATTTATTTTCGACATCTATCAATCATTGACGGTCGCTTCTACCGTCGTCGTCGTCGCCGACCAGTTGCCTTCGCCGACCACCTCAGGGCACCGCCGTAGGCCACGATCGCTGACCACCCCCTCTAGTAGAGGTACGGCGGCGACCTCCGGTAGGAGTTGCAGGATATTTTTATCATTTTATAATAATACAAATTACATTTCTTATAAAAAAATATTTGACATCAAACAAAGAATGTAATCGTCCTTATAATCAAAGATTACATACATTATATTACCAAACATAGTAATGTAATCAAGATTACATTACATTACAAAGTTTATTACATTACAAGCTTGATTACTTTACCCTCAATCAAACGTAGCCTAAAAGTTACATGTAGTTTCTACACATTCGATCATGATTAAATTATGTTCATTTGAAATACAATAACTATTATAGAGTCCTTATTGCTTGGTTTGCCCGTTGAAACATTATTTTAATCAGGTTATTATTTAGAAAATCAAAATCAAAATTAAAATGATATAAAATTATGTTGTAGAAGCTAGCAACTAGCTTTTATATGTTGTAGAAGCTAACATCTACTTTTTACATGACTAAATGATCAGATAATGTATCTGCTAGAATCTAGCAACTAGCTTCTACACTGTCAAATGATCAAATAATGCAAGGATATTTTGAACAGATCATTTAAAAAAAACATAGAGGGGCGATCATTTGACCTTTAAAAAAAAGGGTACCCATCTAACGATAATGCAAATGATGAGCGCCTTTTTTTTGCCATTTTATTTTTTTAATATTAGAAATTTTAAATTATTATTTTTTTATTATTAAGAAATAATAATAAATCTTTACAATTTTTTAAAAATTATTATTAGAGAAATTTAGATTAATAAAAAATAATGGGACAGAGCTTAATATGCGATATCCATAAGTAAAGTTTGATTAAATAGGATAAACTAACTGAATCGACTGAATTTTAAAATTCAATTTGATTCAGAATTTTAGTTTTTTCCTATAAAAATCACTTATATAGATTAATTCAGTCTGATTTTAGACTTAAATCTCTTATTTAATTAAATTGAATAAATTAAAATAAAAACATTAATCAAGTGAACTTATAAATCCCTAATTAATCATGATATCTGAAATTTTTGATTAATTTAATTTTTGAGCAAATTAACCGATATTTTACAATTTGATTTATTAAATTTTTATTGAAAAAAAAATCGCTCCTTTCGATTATTTGTAAAAAAAAAAATTCATTTTTTTCAATTTTGAAGTTTGATACCTACGCTTTGGCAAGTCCGGCCCATTTGCCTCCTGTAGTATAAATTGGTCGTTTCATCTATTACCGCCCTTACTTAATGACAGATGTGATCTGTGCCGTCAGTACAAGGAAAGTCCGAATCCTAAAGCTCAAACGCACTGCAATATCAGATCGCACGAATCACGAAGCATAGATACGCGCATCCTGTTGCATCTCTCTCGATCTCTTCCCTCTCTCCTCCTCCGATCCATCGCTGCCTACTACCTCGATCCTTATGCCTCCGTTGGTGTTCCCTTTTGACGTAACTGCTTCTTGATCCAATTAAAGATTTTTATTTTTTTGTTTTTAGCTTTATCCTCGCCACCAAGTCCACTCTTTCCGCCATATAATTCAAGAAAAAACAGTTTTTTTATTTAAAAAAAAAACAAAAGGAGGGTCAATAAGGGGAAGTCGCCTTCGCTGCTGCCAAGTTTCAATTTTGCGCAGTCTAAAACCCTCGCCGGAGCCAAGATTCCGGCGGACCTGCAACTCTACGGCTCTCTTCCTCCTATTTCTGCGCATCTTCTCTCATTAGTGGCATGGATTGGCTCTCTTCAGGTCGGTGCCGACAAATTTGCCTTTGTTTTCCTTGCACATCAATTGCCTTGCAAACAAAACGATTTTTTTTTCTTTTTTTTTTGTGGCATTGGACCTACTGCGCTCGCGCGCACGCGGCGGTGGCGTCGCTCGCTCGCGTAAGTTGCAGCGGCAGCAGGCGTGCGTCCGAGCTGCAGTTGCGTGTCCCTCATTGCACTAATTTGGAGGACTGACAGAATCTTGGGATGGCAGTGATAAGGGGGTATCCAGGTTACTGCTACCAATTTCTGCCGCGCTCATAGAAATACTGTTTTCTGAGGGGAGACAAGCTAATCCATACGACATATTTTGCTAACATAAGATGTTTTGAAACTTCATAAGAGTGTGTCGTCGAAACAGTTAGGGTTCTCTGGACTTTGGAACCAAATAGAAAGTTTGTATTCCTTCAACCCAAAAACCAGTTCAGTAGGTGTCACTGAACCTTCTCATGAGCTGGTCCTGTTGGCCTATGTTCGTGTAGTTTTAACAATCACTTATAAGTGATGTAGACATTCTGGTTCAACAAGTTCTACTTGGCTTTTTGAAGTAAACAAATTTGCAATGATCAATTTGCAGGACAACTTAAGTCCTGATTCCCAGCATATCATTGTATCGACAGACAATGGTGTCTGCTAGTTGGAGTCTAGCATATTAAAGAAAATGTGTCTTTGTAATTTCTTTAGGTCATCAAGGTGTGACATATTTTACTTCTCCAATCACAATCTGTTCAAATGTTAGGACTTAGGATTAGTATCTCAATCTCTTAGAAGGTTCTGGTTTTGTTTAGCCATAGCACATTTCTCTTCCAGATGCTTGAAGTAAAAGTGTTACACCAACATGGATGGTAGTCCTTATGATATTTTGTCCTAAAGTGGGATTGATGCTATTTGCTATACACCAACAAACCCACCATTTTTCATCTGCAAGTGAGTGCATGGGTGATGGATCCTACCATGGAGAAGTGTTGATGAATTCTGATTCCTATCTGGTTGAATTGTTGCCAAAAGAAACTAAATTTAGTTGATTTGAATGAGCAATGATATGCTCAAGGAAAAAAACTCAAGGAAAATCTCAAGGATAGACACATAAAATCATGGCCCACCATTTCACTTTTTGTGGGCCCCATCACTTTATGTGTCTATCCTTCAGCTTTTCCTTGAGTTTTTTCCTTGAGCATATCATTTTTCGATTTGAATATTAGTAACAATATAGCCTCATACGACTCAATGGGCTCAATGGAGGGATAAAACCCATATAGCTGAGTCCAAATAGCTATGATAAGCATGGTTTAATGACATTGATGATGATGATCTAGTTAATTTGTTGCATGCCAAATATTGAAAGCCTGGATCAGAGTTAAAAGATGTTGATGAGATGGTTGTACTGTGATCAAAAGGCTCACGTTCTCTTTACAAGTTCTATCATTTTCGGTTTGGTTCGAGAACAATATTAATTGTATTATATCAAATCTAATCCTGAGGGAGAACATGTCCTGCCACTACTTGTCCAATGAAATAATTGACTCATAACTTGGCCTAACCATGTGTTAAAGTATATATTAATAATGTCTCACTCATCTAAGAATATAAATCCTTTTTATTAAATCACAACTCATTATGTGGAACTGTAGAAGAGTCACAATTCCCCCCACTTAAGGCTTCATATCAAATAAAGACTCAAAGTCCAACTCGTACTCTAATAACCTAGAATTATTCCTAATCAGTGGTATGTGAGGCCAATGGTGGCACTACCATGACACGTATAGCCCTTTGCAAACATGTCATCATTCCTAGAATTACACTCGCTCAAATATCAATTTGTCATGGTCTAGGCAAATGAGAAAATTAACTTATTAACTTGTGAGGCTCACCAAATAATCTACAGTATGTAATCCCAAACCAATATGAGCTTACTCATCTAATCTTATAAATCCTCTCCATAAACTCAAAACTCACCCTTTGGGGCAAAACTTGTGTCATATGTTGCTACAATGCTACAATATCAAGTGTCTGTTGATTTTGTGCACCAAAGGCACTTAACTAAAAGGCAGCATGCCATGTTCTGCCTACAGGATTCAATTTCACTTGTTGGATTGCATTTGTGATGTTTACACCTTTAACAGCAATATATTGCATTATCTAATTTGCCACAAACACAAATTACTATTTGGGACTCATTGTTAGTAAGATTCACAACTTAAATATGATGTGCAACAATTATTCCATAAATGATTTTATGAGTCTCAACAAAATGGTGACAGAGTTCGAGTAAATTTAATTGTCTAAGAAGGAAAAAGAAATTAGAACTTTGGGTCATCAAGCCTCAATGAATCAGCATATGTGTTTCCTTCTCCACCTCCTCGTCATGTCTATCTCAATTATTTGGGGTAGGCTACATGGATGTTATTCCTCCAACATATCCTATGCAAGATCCTATCACTTCTACTATTCAAAAGAACTAAATCATTTTTTTAATTTTATCAAGCATCTCTTTGTCCTAAAACCTCCCAATCTAATTAATCAATTTGTCTAATTGTACAATCTACTAATCGTCTTTCAACATGTCCATGACATTTCAACTTATTTTCTTTTATTTTATTATTTATTTGAGTTTCTTTTGATTTCTCTCAGTTAATGATGTGTTTTATTTAATTTTTCTAAGTTTGCTTGATATCCATCTTAGCATTTTTATCTCTATAGCATTCATTATTCATTAATGAGTTGTCTCCTGGCAACCCAATAATGTGAACCATAAATCATGTGTCTTTCCTAAATTACACCGTGTGATGGAAATTATGTATGCAATATAGAAGTATTATATATGATATAATTAATAGTCATCATATTACTTTGACATGTGCTTCTACATTTGACACCACTTTTAGTCATATTCACCTGTACATGCACACTTGTATCTTTTTCATGTTTAATGAACTGAGTGGATGCATGCATGGGTATGCTAATGTTGAATCTATGCAAGAGCAGCTCTCAATGTCAATTGGACCATTTTTAGTGGTCTTTAAATTTATTGCTATAAATTTGGTTCAATTTTTTTTAATAAAGCTATCATGCAACCTCTTATCTTCACTTCTAGATGTGACATGTGAAGATGAACATCTAATCGACACCTAAAAATTGTGTGCAGATTTCTATATAGTGAATCTTTCATGTGCAATTATATTCTTAATCATGTACCCTGTCATCGGATTTATGGTCATTCATTTTGATGAAAATTAGTGTTTTTGGCATGCAGTCACTGTCCATAATCTGATTCCTTTCACATACGGGCCATATTGAACAATTAAAGGCAAGTATGGTATATATCAATAGCTCGTCATTTTTTCGAGGTACATCGAACCTGACATCTGTTATACGCAAATCTCAAAGTATTTGAAAGGTTAGATTGAAAAGAAACTGGTTGGATCCGAACTGTCTAAAAGGCACTAGTCTCTGGGCGTTCCTTTGGCAACATCTCCAGGGTGAATGTATCATATCAAATTCTATCGCCTCTATATCTATTTCCGTCAAAACCATTGAACTAGGTCAAAAAAAATATATAGTTGTTCCGGTTTTCTGCGCCGCTCTGCTGTAAGTGTGCATGATCTGGAAATCAAACCCATCAAGTCTTTGCGTGTCATCCTTCCTCCTATTGGTATTTGGATCTAACATCCTTGAGTTCATTTGCTATTTCCTCCTTATTTTTCTTTCATATTATGCGGTTTTTCCCTTGAATTTTTGTTTCAACTCCAAGGTTTGAAGGGTTGAGAAAGTTCCTTTTTTGTTTTTATTAAGCTTAGTGTGGTATAGTTTCATCACCTCCCCACTAGTACCGAGTATATAATTGTGTTTTCAGCTATGACATAAATCCTTTGGTTTCTCGGGGAAAATGTAAAAATTTAAATCAATTTTCATGTTTGGATCCATATCATGAAGTATCCACTCTGAATATGCATATGGTTGGAAGACAGCAGAACTTTAAGAGTATCTTAGATCAGATTCATCTAACAAAGGATCATTTGTATACTTAATAAATTACAATATATGGTTGAAAGGGGCGGGGTGGTGAGCTATGAAAGATCTCAAGTATTTGTTCGAGAGAAGAGAACAAATATAAATAGAAAGGACCTGTTTGGGATTAAAACTTGATGGTCTTTTTGCCATATAATGCAGGTATAGATAATGAATACCAATATGGTTCCTCAAGTCAATACTAATTGATTGATCCCTACAGCATTTAATTCCTAAAACACGATGATCAATATCAGCATTGTTTTGTTATGTATTCATCAGTAGGCTTACAGTCTCTATATTAGTTCCTATCCATTATCTTTCTTTTCATATTTAGAAAATAGAAGTATGTATAGAATATGGTTATGTTCATTACTTAAACCTTGATTCTCAATATCACTTGAGCCATTTCGTTTATGAAGGTCGCTAACTTAATAAATAGATTGGCTACTGTCTGAGAATGTATTTATTATGCACTAATATATAGGTCCTGTATTTAGTGATTAAAGTTCAAAATTTGATATGTGTCTCTATATTGTAGATATAATCCTGTTCAACACATCCACTAATCTGGTCCAATGATACATATGATCTATGGTCATGATTATTTAGAAGATAAGTACTGATGTTGCCATTCATTCACTGCCCAGAATCTTTTTCCTTTTTTTGTGTGTACATCTTGTATAAAAAATATGGTAATAATTAACTGTTTACTATTATCTTGAGGCGTATCTTACTTTGACTTCTATGACACGATTTTCAAAGTTCTTTTAGGATCTAGGTATAAAAGTTGACTGGGAGGATCATAAGGTTCACAAGTCCTGTGCACACCTTGGCAATATTCTCAGGGTGACAGATAAAAGCATTTACTCCTTACTCAAGTTAGAGCAGGGGCATAAGAAATTTTTGCTGCTCCTGTTCTGACTCCATTCAAATTTTGCAGAGATTGGAAGACCATACTCAATGCTTCCTATTTCATCCTCCTATTATCTGTAATACAATTTGTCTTTCTGAAGATGCGGCCATTTCCTTGTTCTTTACTTTGATATATGGTAGTTGGTTTATAGTGGTATAATGTGGGGTGCCTGATGGAGTTAACTGCAAAATATGTCTTGTTTTGGTTCCCTTTAATACTTTCCCCTAAAATAAATATTGATGTGCCACTTGATTTATGATTGACTGATAAACGAGTGTTGGTATGAAGATTATGTGATTGTACATAGTAGAATATACATAATATGGTTTTTGTAGATGTTTTTTACCCCCTTATTCATGCATCTTGTGTTCCTAAGCACCACAAAAGTTGATTTTTCTAGATTCGCATATGGTATTGGGTTTTCTAGTGATCAAGTGAAGTATGCTGATGGAGCTTTGTTGTTTAGGTCCCTTTGTTTTCAGTGTTTGTACCGATATGCCATATATATAGCTTGTGGATTTTGATTTATGAAGAATCATCATCCCAACTTGTCTCCATTTTTGCATTTGAAGTGCAATTCCTATTTACCTATATTTGCACAATTTCTCTGCCACGTCTTCAGTTTCTGGCCACAGGAGGATATTTTTAGTTTATTTGACTGGAATTTTGATATTCTTAGTATCAGGTGGTGCAAGGAATTTTTGATAGCAGATATGAGTACCAGTACTGGCCAAACGATCGAGGAGCATGGAACTCCTATTGACGCGGAGAAGAAGAGAGTACAATGCAAATACTGTTTGAAGGAGGTTAATGGTTTTAACCGTCTAAAGCACCACCTTGCTGCTGTTGGGAATGATGTGACTGCATGCTCCGAAGTTCCATCTGGAGTCAAAGCAAGGATGAAAGATCTTTTACTTGAGAAACGGAAAGAGAGGTTTATGAAGGAAGTTGGGAGGATAGAACATCCCGAGCTTCCTTTAAAGCGGAACTTTTCTCCATCTAGCGAACAGAGACACTGCCGAACAAAATTAACTACTCCGACTGATTCAGGTGAGGGCAGCATAGAAACAGGGAATAGTGTCCGGGGGAGCTTCAAATTAAAAATGCCTTTCCCTCAACAACCCCCAAAGGCGATGAATAATCTGGACTTCCAAATAGCTGATACTATAAATGGGAGCCACACCTCTATACCTGCTATAGAGAACATTCAGCCGATCGTCAAAGAAGAAGTAAAGGATGAAATAACATTGCATGCAGCAAGATGTATTGGCAGGTTTTTCTTTGATGCTGGAATCGACACAACCAACATCAATTTACCTTCATTTCAAGCAATGATCGATGCTGTAATATGCTGTGGTTCTGGTTACTCAGCGCCGGTTTTAGATGAACTGAAGGGAGTGATCCTCCATCACGAGCTAAAAGAAGTTGTTGAGCACGTAGAGCATGTGAAGCAATCATGGCAACGAACTGGGTGTAGCATTTTGCTTGATGGTTGGACTGATCAAAGGGGCAGAAGCTTTGTTAGTTTTCTTGTGAGCTGCCCTGCAGGTACCATCTTTTTGAGATCTGTTGATGCGTCTGATGCCGTTGAAGATGTAGATGCATTGTCCTCCTTGATTTCTGATGTCATCGAGGACGTAGGGGTGGAGAATGTAGTGCAAGTGGTTGCTCATGAGAGCTCAGACTTGATTGAGGAAGCTGGGAAGAGAATCATGGAGAGGTATAGATCGATATTTTGGACATTATGCGCTGAATATTGTATAAATATGATACTGCAAAAGATCCAAATGTTAGACAGTGTTAAGAAAGTGTTGGATGATGCTAAGGCTATTTCAAGATTTATCCACAGTAATCCACATACTCTATCTCATTTGAGAACCTATATTGGAACTCATAGTCTTGTCAAAATGTCCAACTTGAAATCTGTGATTCCGTTCATCACTTTGAAGAACATGTTATCTAACAGAGAGATTTTGGTCGGCCTGTTCAACTCTCCAGGTTGGGATGCCGCTGATCTGGCTTCCAAGTGGAGAGGAAAATGCATATCTAAGATGGTGAAAGATTCTTCATTTTGGGCTGCTGCAGTTGAAGTTTTGAAGGTCACAACTCCGCTACTGGGTATTTTGGTTGAGATTAGCAGGAAAGACACATCTCCAATGGGAGTCTTGTACAATTCCCTCGATTGCGCGAAAGAAGAAATCAAAGAGAACATGGGGGGTGAAGAAGCAAGATATAGTCTTTATTGGGCTCTGGTTGACGATGTATGGAACAACTATCTACATAGCCCCCTTCATTCTGCTGGATACTATCTCAACCCAATTCTCTTTTACTCGAGTGATTTCTATCTTGATGCTGAGGTCACTACCGGTGTAGTTTACTGCATGGTGAAAATGTCCAAGGACCCGGAGGAGCAAGAGCAGATGGTTATACAGCTCGATAAGTATAGGCAAGCTGAAGGTGAATTTTCTGGCGAGGAAGCAGTTGATGGAAGGGAAAAAGCTTCACCAGGTAGCTTGCATATACCTTCAAAGTTCAAACCATAGTTCTTTTCTCATCTATTGTCATAACTTGTAGATACTCCATGACTTCAATGAACATTTTATATCTCATATTAGATAAGAGGAAAACCACTTGCGATCGTTTGCCCAGACACTTGACTGAGAATATAATGCTATGATAGATATTAACAGAATATTTAGATCAGTTAATATGATATGACTAACTACATTGTCTGAATGAAGAAAGTGTATGCTACCCATGAATGGTCTATTGGTTGATTTGATTGCAATGGTTACCTTTGTTTAGCTAGAAGTGAATGCTATCATAATTTTCGGGCACACACATCATCAAACCTGCCATCTTCCTATGTTTCATATGTTATAACAGAACTGTTTTGGGAGGAGTTTAACCTTCTCGCTCCCGCCTCAAACGTGAATTGGAGAACATCTGGTTATTAGTCATTGAACAATGACATTATGCTGGTTACTCATTAACTTTCATTCTCGATTCAAAATTTACAGATGTGTGGTGGTCAGCTCATGGAGGGCACTGTGCTGAACTCCAACGAATTGCCGTCAAGATCCTGAGCCAGACTTGCAGTGGAGCCTCAAGATACATGCTGAAGAAAGCCATATCGGAGAAGTTGCATGCGGAGGTAAGGGATGTTACAGAACAACAAAGGTTTCGCGACCTCGAGTTTGTGCACTACAATCGCCGCCTATGGCACCCACCGCCAACTTCCCCCGAGCTTGAGTTTTACCTAGCTGATGAAACCGTGAATGAGTGGATTGTAGATAACAACTGATGGTTGTGTTAAACTCGAGATAATCTTTATAACATGGTAGTGGGAATAGTATTAGTCAGCACCTCTTTCGCTTCATTTCATTCCTTCTTCCGGTGTGCAGCAAAAAGTTTACTACCTTCCTCATCTCTCGCGTCGTGTGCTATGCGCTGTGTGCGCGATTCATTAGTGTCCATGGCACAACAAAGTGTACAAAAGAGTAAATGCAGTTTCATCCTTCGAGGATTTGGCTAAAAAGATCGATGATTATGAGATCGTGAAAACAGAGTAATCAACTGTCTCTCCTAAGCAGAGGCGTCCAAATCCTTTTAAAGGGTTTTCATGGTCAAGGGGAAAATAGTTCCTTGGGTCGCACAGATAGTTGACTAGTATAAGTGGTGTTATCACCGTAAAATTTAGAGATTAAATCCTGACTAATAGCTGGGTATTTGTTTTTCTTTATGTGTTATTCAACTATTAAGACTAGTAGTCATCAATAATTTATCTCTAGCGGAGACGTTGAGATAAGTAAATCATCTTTTGCCATAATGATTAAAGGGAAAATATAGATGAGGGTCAAGGGGTTAAGGAATATTTTAATGAATAAAAATTTTCATCTCCTGTGAATAGGAAAAATATGAACCATGTGTACAGTTGGGTCGGTCTCTCAAAAATTCATCATTTGGTCTATAGGAAAATTCTGTGTGTGGAGCCAATGAGACATTTTTATGGGACTGAATCTGTCACCTTCAAAATTAATCGGTTCAACATGAGGCCGAATAAATTATCTCTAAGATTAGTCAGTTCAAAAAGTTGAATACCTAGATTATTGAAAAATAATAATAATAATAATAATAATTATTGATATAAAAAAAATTCACAACTTTCATTTAAAAAAAAATACAATATCCTCATAAATTCATAATCTTATTTTGAACATTTATTTCCTTTTCAACCCACCAGCCAACCTGAGCCTGTTAATTTTGAAATCCATAATCTACTTGATTCGTCCTCGAGAACAGTAGTAAGTTCCCTCAAGCTAGTGTGGTTTGATCGGCCATACTATGGATCGGAGTGTTAAGACTGTGAATGTAAGTTGGAGTATTAGATGGGTATATATATATATATTTGATATGTTGAGCGACGTTTTGTGCGTGACCGTGAGCGATGCACAGATGTGGTGTTGCCAGTTCGATTTCACTAAAAAAAATATCATTTATTCTCTCTCCCCTTCCGTCTTCTACTCAAAATTTCTGTATGGAAAATTTTCCAAATTAAAATCTCTCTCGTCGCTCTCTCTCTCTCTCTCTCGCTCCCGTCGTCTCCGTTGTCCGTCGTCCGTCAGACCTCGCGCTCCTGCCGGGAAAGTTTCACCGGCGTCTTTAATCTCATAGATGCTGTGAAGGCTTACCACCTCTCTCCATTTCCAATGGTAATTCGTTTCATTTTAATTTGTTATTTTCCACCGTTATAATATACATATATTAGAAGGATTAATTCTATAACGTGCAGGGACGACGACGTCTACAAACGCCTGCATGCTACAGCCACGTCTGCGCGTCGGCTGCTACACATTGTAACATCTACAAACGTGAAACAACCACTTGGTAAGTCATTTTTTTGGTAGATAAATTTTCTAGCAGATACTACCCCTACAAATATTTAAGTTCATGTATATCAACTTGGTAAAAAATTATTTGAAATTATTTTTTACTGATGCAGCGTCTTTGCTTCGCTTCTAAACGTTGTAGCAACTACTTCGCAGCAAACTATCTTTATAGCTGCTACAAGTTGTAGAAGCTAACTTGGAAGGGGTGTCGTAGAAGGAAGGAAGGATTTATGTTACGATGTGCAAGGCCGACGTCTGCTACAAACGCCTGCAGCCACTTGGACTTTCCTTTGCTACTATAACTTATAGTAGCTACTTCGACAGTTAACTGCTACACCTTGTAGTAGCTAACTCTTCATGTAGCTGCTACAACGTATAGCAGCTACTTCGACAGTTAACTACTACACCTTGTAGCAACCACTTTTTACTAGCTATATTTTCTAGCAGATATTAACCTTAAAAATATTTTTGTAGTTGTATATTAACTTACTAAAAAATTATTTAAAATTATTTATGCTGCTGCAGTGCCTTTGCTTTGCTGCTATACGTTGTAGCAGCTACTTCGACAAATAACTGTTACACCTTGTAGCAGCTAACATTACAAGTTAGGTGTTACAAGGTGTAACAGTTATTTCTTCGTTTACACTTAACAAGATGTTCTCTACATTTTCAACCAATAATAAATAGATCATAGCAATCTCAATTTTTTATTTAGATCAATTAAATGAGGTTCTACATGTTATAGAAGCAACTGCAGCACGTTAAAGCAGCTAGTCGTCAGAAGCTACTATATAGTGTAGCAGCTTGTCAAGAGTGGCTGCTACACTATGTAGTAGTTACTTCTGATTAGCTGCTACACTTTGTAGCAACTACTCTAGAATAGCTGCTACGACGCGTAGTAGGTACTGCTGATATCCAAATAATCTTTTCTTACCAATTACCTTTTTACAATTATTATGCAATTACATTTTTACCCTCATTGGCCAAAGGTTTAACCCCTAAACTCGTTGTGTGACAAACACTTAGAAAGATTTTCAATCATAGTAAATCGATACCGACACGGTGTCTTCGTCAATCAATCTCACCGCGACGACTTGTTTCTCATCCAAATCTTTGCCTCCATCGTAAGTATTCTGTTAAGGATGAAAGTTTTGAGTCATCTCGGTTTGTTTAGAGGTTTGAATTTTTAGGATTTTGATTCATCTCCTAGCTGCTACAATGGGGTTTAATGATTTTAGGGCTTTCGGGCTTAAGATTATGGTTGAGGGAATAAAGTGTTTAAAAAAAGTTTATCTTTATTGTAGCAGCTACTGTAGTTGAACCCTAATGATTGATACAACGTGGTTAAACCCTACAATCCGGATTGGCTTCTCGCTATTGTAGCAGCTACTTGACCCTAACTGCTACAACGTGTAGCAGCTACTCATGCTTAGCAGCAACTATTCACTAAGATCTTATGTATTTGTTTGACAGAATTAAATGGCGAGCCAGAGAACTGCTGCTTCTTGGACATACTATAAGAAAGTGCATTGGAAAAGTAATTCCCCACACTTCAAAGGGTTTTTTTTATCATCACTGCACATAAGCGACTGACAAATGGAGATGATCAATGGAAGCCCATTTGCTTGGGCAGTAGCCATGCCTAAAATTGTAAATATCCGAAACCTTATACAAAATATGTTTGACAATTGGGACGTTGAAGCCAGATGTTTCATCTTTCATAATAAGGAGATCAACTTCATAAGGAATGATGTTTCACTGATTCTAGGACTCCCAGACCAAGGCGATGAAGTAAATTTGCAGCAACAGGTTGCCACCACCCCACTATTTCTTCAACACTTCAGTAATGTGAAGTGTACACAAAAGGAGTTAGAGAGCAAGATGATCAACCTCAGCAAACAACCTTCATCTGCTGAATCTGATACTCTCTTTTACCAATTTTTAATACTGTATTTCTTTGTTTCTGTTTTATTTACTACTACTAGCAATATATCTAGATTACCAGTACTGTCGCTAATAGATTGTGTAGATGATTTTGCTAATTTAGATCGGTATAATTGGTGTAAGGTTGTATATGACTATATGAGCCCACAGCTAGGGGTCATTGGTGTGATGCTTTCCCAGAGGCCGAAACCAGAGGGCCTTGGGGAAAATCAAGCTCCCATGCTCAAAGGGTTCGCACATCTTCTAGTTGTAAGTGCGTAAATATAATGATAGTCTCATAAGATTTATGCAGAAAATATCTCATTTAAATAGTTTTATTGTATTGCAGGTCTGGATTTATGAACATATCAGAATAATGGATCCTTACAAACACCATGCCCTTCCAAGAATATGTAGATGGAAGTGGTCAGGTTCCCGTGTGGAGACAATAAAGTCTAGGATCGCAGAATTACCTGCCGCCAAAATAATTATTGATTTAAGTCCATCGGACCTAGAGACGCATCTGCTCTCAAACGATTCCCTAGATGATGTTGTAGAGCATATAGATCAACAAATTGCTGAGGGGGTTTTACAATCAACTGCTGAGTGACATCTTGAACAAGTTCCTAAGTAATTTCCTGAACAGGCAGCTGACGCTCAGGAAAATCCCCAAGCATGGCCTGAGCAGGAGAAAGAGACTTATACAAATTGTCAAGCAAGGGAGGCCGAAATTATTCATTTGGAGTATGTGGTTGAGGGCAAGGACTGACTCATTGCCCAGATAGAGGTCAGAATTAGTGAGTTAATTGTTGAGATTCAATTATGTGCAGTGATGCAGAAACCTCATTAGCTTCCAAGGACAAAATAATTGATGAAAATGACAGAATTATAGATGTAAAAGATCAAATATAACAGAGCAAGATAGAAAAATTCAAGATCTTCAAATCTAACAAGTATAAGATGCTAAAGGCAACGTGAGACAAAACATTGTCCGAATCAGAAGTTGAAGTTGTTGCTAGACTTGCTTTAACGGCAAGTCATTAAGACGATGACAACAAAGTAAGCTTGTCCGAAATGAGCATCGAGAGCATCGATGAAGGAGAAGCGACATCGGAAGAGAGTAGCAGTTCAAGGGAAGCTACAGATAACGAGATTGACAAGGTAAGTCAGGTACGATATCTTCCTCCCGATAAGTTATTTAAATTTATTAAATTATTATCTAAAGACGGTTGCAAACTAGAAAAAGAAAATAAAGAATTAAAGTTAATTCTAACCAAATCTTGCCTATTAGAAGATTTAAAAAAATTAAAATTAGAAAATAATGAATTGAAAATACAAGTAGAAGACTTAAAAAATCATGCATGCTTAAATGTTAAAAATCAAAATATTAGGAAATATAATAATTTGAACTGGTATTTTAATTACCATAAGGGACAAATTAGGAAAATTTCTTAGAAATATATTCCTAAGAGATTTTTAATTAACCCAGTTGGTTGGAACCTATATTGGGTTCCAAAGTATTGTTTAAATTGAACTTTAATTAGACTTGGGGCTTTCAGCAAGAAATTAAATATTTGAATTTCCTTAAGAAGTTTTGTCTAGAAAGTGGTTATTGCTCCAATAACCATGAAGGTCTAGTGTCTCGCTATAACCTGGAAGTCAATTAATGAAATAAAATGTTTAATTGACTAACTGATAAAGCATTTAATTGTAATTAAATAATGCTTTAAATAGTTACTCAAACATTTTTTTTCGGTGTTTTTAACTTAGAATTTTTTTAAAAAAAGACTTAAAGTGTTTTTTGGAAGTATCAGCTTTACTTTACTAATATTATTTCTACAAAATTAATTTTTACAAATTTGTTTAACTTAGAAAATTCTTGATGTTTTTTTGGTGATATCAAAAATATTTTTTACTTAGAAATTTTTTTCCTAAAATTATTGTATTTTTTTAAGTGCTATCAAATTTATTTTTAAAATTTTCAAAAACTTGATAAGTTTTTCAAAATGTTGAAAATCAGATTTTTTTTTTTTTTTTTTTTTTACTAAAAACTTTCCTATTTTTTGAAAAAATTATCCTTAGATTTCTTTTGGTACCCCATTTTTTATGTGATCAAAGGGGGAGAAGGGAAGATTAAGTCTAGGGGGAGGTAGTTTTAACTTTTTAAATTTTTTAACTTTAATTGCAAATTTACTCTTTTACTTTATGTTAGTTTACCCTAACTTAACTTGAATTGCTCAGATCAAAAAGGAAAATATTATTGGTACCCCAAGATAGTTTTGATGTGATCAAACAAGTTAAGTTAAGTCATGTTGTGTTTAATCCTGTGTCTAAGTATGCATGAACTTAGGAGCACAAGGAGTCGAGCAAAAGACGCAGTTAGCGAGAAGGACGGTAAATAGAGTCGACGGGCTCGGTGCGTCTGAAGGACGAGGTGCTGCGGAAGAGTACACCGACGGACGAGAATGGAGAGTGCGGTGTTTCCGAGGGACGAGAAACCGGAGCGGAAGATTGCTCGAAGAGCAAAAGACGCAGCTAGCGAGAAGGTCAGTACGGGAGAGAGCCGACGAGCTCGGTGCATTCGAGGGACAAAGAGCTGCGGAAGAGTACGATGGCGGACAAGAAGGAAGCACGTGACGATTACGAGGGACGAGAAGCTGGAGTTGAAGTTTGCTCGAAAAGGCCAAAAGTTGGATTTAAGGGAGCCCTATTCCGGATGGCCAAGATCACCCAAGCAAGAGGAACCAAAGCGAAAGAGTCGGACCGAGACAAGCAAAACCGGAGCGGAAGGCCCAGACTGAAAAAAGTCAACTTGGTTGACTTTTCTGGTCCGGGCGCTGAGACTGCGATCCGTTGCAAAGGGGATAAAATTTTATCCCCCTCCATGCGCCTAAAACCCTTCCAGACGCCCCGAGCAAGGCTATATAAGCAACTCTTCTCCCAAAGTTAAAATACAACTAGAAATATCCAAACAACACTTATGCGCTTTTCCTTTTCTATTTTAGCTTCGTCTTGTTGTGCGTTCATTGCTGTAAAGAGGCTTCTCCGCTTGAAGGAGATTTTTTTAGTGTGTTTTAACTTCATTGGATTAACAACCTCTCCGGTTGTAACCAAATAACTTCTCGATGCCTATTTCTTTTTAATTTCTTTATTATTCTTTTATGTAAGTGTTATATTAAGTTATAAGTTCGAGGAAGATATTTTTGTTTGTTTTTTTTAGGGGTTATTCACCCCTCTCCCCTTTTAGTCGGCCGTCAAAGATTCTAACATCCATTGCCGGTAGAAAGAATCATGCCCGGTCGACCCTTCATGTAGGGCTCCCCTTGGCTACTATTTAATAAACTTATTGATCCTCTAGTATTGACCTCCACATCGACTACTAGCTTTGACTCGCACTTGATGGATCCTCTTTATCACCACAGCATTGTTTGTTTCATCTTATCTACTAAAAATAAAAATGATTTTTTTTTTAATGTAAACCAGATATCTGATAACATAATTTAATAAGAAAATAGCAATATAATAGTAATAATATAACAACACAAACTCAATATATATCAGCTTATTGAAAATTAGTTTTCAGTATTCTTATGTAAGCGCAAAGAAATGATTTTCTAAATTTCTTCTACTTATTTGGAAGAAAGTGGAGAGCGGAAGGAATATAATTAATTCAATCCAATCACTTCAATTTATTTCCATTTTCCACTCAAATCAATAGCATGAGCATGTGCATAGAAAGAAAGTTGAGTCTCTAATAAATTCAGAATTTAATTTCTTCCTTTTTTATTCCATCAAAGCAAATAAGATGGATTGAAGTGAATGGAAGGAATGCCATATGATTCCTTTATTTTCTTTATCACTCTCTTGTTCTTCATGATCTCCCTCACCACCATATATGGGATGATAATAAAAATAAACAATGTCACGTAATTTTCTTCATAATTTTCAAGATAAAAGTAAAATTATAATAATAATAAAATCATATATTCAAATTAAAAAAATAGAAATATGTTATCATAATTTTTTTAAAAAACAAAAAAGAAAAATACATGTATCATTTAAAAAATATATAATAAATATTGATTTTAACTAAATATTGTTTCGGTAAATGATCCAATCGAGTCGATCAATCAAATAATTATCCAATTGTAAGAACTACTCTGGCCATTCACTTAAGTTATACTATTAAACAGGCAATGGAAAACTATTTCCAAACACGAGCATTAAACTCGGCCTCCACTTGGCAAAGGATTCTTCAATTTTTTTTGTTTAGAAAGAAAAACAAATTATACGAATGATCTGCGTTCATAGTTTTCTTTTGGATATTTTTGGAAGAAAATTGCTTAATTTAGATTTCAGGTTTCGCCCAAATCCTTCTCAATTCCCTGCAAAAATAGTGATTGCGAAATAAATAGTTGCGGTGGGCGTTCTTTCGCCGCCCCTTAAATAACTCGATCCCCTCGAAAGCATGCAGTTTTTAAGGCGCGATCGAAGAAGGGGAAGTAGTCGTGGCAGTGGCCGCTCCCCTTCCCGTTCTGCCCTCTTCCGCCGGTGGCCGTGGTCCACGGCCGCCTGAGATGCGTTTATTTCTCTGGCGATCTCTGAAACAGGGCGAGAGGGCACTGTGAAACGAAAAAAAAAACAGTTTTTTTATTTATTATTATTATTATTAATGGAGGAAAGCAGAGTGGTGCATCAGCTGCTGGAGGTGTCTTCTTCGTCGGAGGGGGAGACGGACGAGGAGGTGGCGGAGCTGGAGCTGAGGCCGCCGACTTGGCTTGATTACTTGGCCGACGACGGAGGCGGCGGCGGCCGCGGAGGTGTTTATGCTGGGAAAAAGAAGATCCTTTCGAAGCAGTCGTCGATGAGGGAGACGAGAATGGAGGCGAAGTGGGAGAAGCGGCGGAAGCAGGTCCTGCAGAGGAAGAAGTCGGCGGGGGATACTGCGGCGGAGGTGAACGAGCCGGTGAGGAATCTGACGGACGAGGACATGGACGAGCTGCGGGGGTCGATCGACCTCGGGTTCGGGTTCAGCGAGGAGGGCGGCGGCCAGGACCTCTGCGGGACGCTGCCGGCGCTCAACCTCTACTTCGCCGTCAACCGCCAGTTGTCGGACCCGAAGCTGGCGACGCCGCCGAGCCCCGGATCGACAGGGACCTCCTCCTCGTCGACGCTGGGCGGCCACCTGAGCCCCCGGAGCCCCGCGAACGAACACGCGGCGGCCGACGATTGGAAGATTTGCAATCCAGGTTCCATTTTGCTAAAAATTCATTTTTCGAATAAATAAATATTTTTTTAAAAAAAAAAATCATGGCATGAACCATGAATTACATGCGAAAACTAAAGAAAATATATAATATTTTTATATGTGTTTAATAATATAATAAATTAGATTTATTTGGGTTTTATTCAATTGTTTATTTTAATAGGGGACAATCCACAACACGTTAAGACAAGACTGAGGCATTGGGCACAAGCAGTGGCAATTTCTCTCAGGCAGGGCTGCTAAACTCTAATTAAGATTAAATGAAGGTGCTGCAAAGTGAAGTGGCTCGAGAGGAGTTGATTTAATTTTTGTTTAATTTTGGGTTAAAAGTGTGATTAGAACACTAATGGAGAGTGTAATGATTTGTGGCGGTTTTGTTCTCCTTCAATTGACATTAATTACCAGGTCAATTTGTTGTTTTTGTAAAAATTTTTGTTTCAGTCAAATTCGTCTGCCACTTTGCATTTATTGTCACTTGATGAAAAAAAACTCAAACGAGTTTATTACATATTTATGACGTTATTTGATCCGGTATGAAAATTAAAGAAATGATGTGTTAGATATGTGATTATACTATTGGCTAGGAGAAGATTTCGAACGAGTGAAAATGCCCTCTTTGCGACACCAAAAAGAGAGCTCACAGAACGTTAGGATGAGAACTAAGGAAGAAGTCTCTGGTACAAATACTATGCTCAAATTAGTACGGTGGCTGAATAAAATGGAGAAAAAAAATAACAATCGAGTAAGTGCAAGTAAGACTGTTGTAAAAAGCGTACTTTGCCAACGGAGAGAATCTTTCCTTTTATATCACCTCTCATAACCCCCATAATAATGAGACGATAAGAAATATTCAGTGTCAAAAGATGTTTGGTAATAGAAGATATACAGTTTGGAGTATGTACAGTCATATTCTGTGAAATCTTTTATTACATGTATATGAATAATCTCGTGTAACCTCCACAATAATGATAGAAGTTGTATAACCACTCTCATAAGAATGTTATGTTGCCAGCATGTGTTAGATATCAGAATATTTCCTCACAAATAGCTATTATTTTTTGACAGATTATTATGAATTATTATCCTCTAGATATAGCTCGGTCGAATCTTTAGCCGACCAAGGTAGCTTGGCCGAATCTTTAGCCACTCGACTGTACATTGTGATGCATATATGTCTCTGGAGTTGGGATACAAGCCCCGGGATATATGATCGGCCTGTAGGTCGATCAACCCCATGTTATGGGACTTGCCTCTAAGATGCTTTTGGGCTTTAGAGGTCTGACTGGATCTATATCCGACAAGATTTGTAATGAGAATTGTCTTATGTATTTGTCTTGAGCATATATGAAATGGGAACAGAGCCTTATATCGGAATAGAGCCTTGTAAACCTGACTGACCTTATGTAATAACCCAACCAAATCTATGGCTAATTGGATATATACACGTAAGCTCTAATGCTGAAGATCTGATAAGATGCTGAAGATCTGATAAGATATGCTCGTAGGTTATGATGTTAAAGATCTGATAAATAACGAGGAGCTAAGTCTCGTAGATTTGGTTAGCACTAGGATTGACTGTCCGTATGATGGGAAGCTAATTCTTGAAGAAAAGGGAGTTCGACTCTATGCATAGGTTTGACCGGCCTTAAGGTCGATCGACTTTATACTGAAGGTTGCATTGTAAGATTGACGATTTGTGAGTTCGAGAGTTGTATTGCAGAAGTGAAGAGTCAGGTCTCATACTTTCAATCGGTATATTAAGACCGACCGAGTTTATTCCAAGTATTGCATATTTTGTATGTATATGAAGACGCTAAGCCCTACAAACCTGATCGATGTTATGATTGACCAATCATACTCTTGGAAGTCCGTTCAACCTTTATGCCAACCAGCTATTTACCAGTGGAGCACTAGATCATTCAAATCCATTTGAATTCTTAACTGACTGCCCTTGAATCGAAAGCCTTAATGCTAAGGAGTAAAGAGCTGAATCTCGATAAGAATAACCCGTGCCTTTAACCCTAACTATCATTTTACCTTAACTTTAATCATTATCTTATCTTGACCTTAACTACCACATTATTTATTGATTCGCTTACAACTTACCATATATAACTTTAATCATTATCTTATCTTGACCTTAACTACCACATTATTTATTGGTTCGCTTACAACTTACCATATATGACTATTTATATTTGTTCTTTTAGTGTCTTATATATAATTTAAATATATGAGTTTTTAAATAATTATTTTATCTAAATTATTAAGATAATCTTCTCTTTAGTACATATACATTAATATTTTGTATAATTATTACCGATACTAATTTTGAAATATATTATATCAACTTCAAAGCCATAAATATTTCTCGTAGAAAAATATAGAAATTACTTTTGAACTCTTAACAGCGGGATATAAAAAACTTTTATTGGAAAGAAAAGAGGATCGAACAAAATAGATGAAATGAAAAAGATCCGAGTGAAAAAAAATATATATCCTTTTAAGTTTTTTTTTAAATTTTCTTTTTCAATTATAACAGGTGGAATTGTTGGATATATAAAATAATAAATGAAATGTCATAATAACTTTATACATATATTTACATGATGAAAAGTAAATAGTATTTTTTTAAATATCCAGTGATTTTTTAAAAAATGATAGAACGTAAAATCGAGGTGGGATAATATTTCTCCTAGAAAAATATATATGTAACAACCTCGTCCATCTGATCAGAATCAGACAGTCTACATCGCAGGACAAATCGAAGTCCTCGACAACGACGGAACCATGGCCTCTTTCCGAGACGTGTCAGTTTCTGCCCATCGCCTTCATGTGGAAGCAGACTCACTCCCTTCCTACCTGTTTCCAATTACCCTATTTTACCACTGCCCGAGCTGAGGAATCCGCATGTGGACCCCGTCTAACTACCCAATCATGTACGAGGTAAAAAGAAGGTTGGGTTGCTTTGAAATCCCGTATAATTGGCATAATTGTGCCAGGCACTCCCCAAGTGGTCACCAGACGTACCAAGAGAGGCATCATATGGGCTCGGATATTGTATCCAATAACAAATTAGAACTTGATTCGGGTACGAGAGGGTAGATTAAGTCATTGTTCGGACGAAATCCGAACTTCCTTCCTTCTCCAACACATCGCTGGATAAGTTAACGGTGCATTTGCGGTAAGAGAGAAAGAGACTGAGGAGAGGCGATTGGTTAGTTCCTTCTCGTTCTCTGTTGGCGGCGAAGTGTTTTCCGTCATGGTGGTTTCGAGGCTTTTGATAGCTTCGATTGTGATCTACCTCCTGTTCATCGGAGTAGGGGCAGACGCAACGCCGGAAGAGGAGGTTGGCGTCGTTGAGCACGACGCCTCGGATTCAGCGCTGAAACTGGAGTTGGAGCAGCTTAGATCCAAGATCTTGGCCCTAGGTCAGCGCTGGTTTTTGATTTCGAACATTTATAGAGTCCGAGATTTAATTCGTGAGGTGCTAGGGTTCTGAGAATCGGTAAAGGCACTTCCTTTTCATGATTTTTTAGTCGGAGCTCTCCTTTACTGGCTAGGTTGGGCTTATGGTCTTTTTTCGCCGCAAATTTGTAAGGTTTCGTCTTTTTGGAATGTCTGCTTCGTCGATCATAAATTTACCTTTTCTCATATACGTTTAAATTCTGATTCTAATATAGCTTTGCTCTGAGCGCCTTTTCTAATTAATGATTTTTTTAATCTAAAAAATTGCCAAGGTTAGTACGATATTTTTGCTACCATTTACGTGTCCCAGAGTTTATTTTTTTTTTTCGGTCTTCTGTACAATATCAGAATTGACAAGCAAAACAAAATCAAAAGGTGTTATCTGAAAGCGAGGTTATATATTATGATGCTTGCTCTTATTGTAGAATCTAATATTGCGGATACAACACGTGATTTGAATAGTAAGAATGAGACCATTGCAAACTTAGGAAAGACCATCGAAGAGAAATCGGCAACAATTCAGTTACTACAAAGTGAGATAGAAACAGTGCAGGTCAGCTTATGGTAAAGAAGATGTTCCCTTTCTCTGACTCTTTATTGTTATGCATCTGATGGTTTCTAATTATGACTGGTGTAGAAGAAGGGAGCTGGAGATGCACAGGAGCTTGTTAAAAAAGCTCATGCTCGAGCTGGTGAACTTGAAAAGCAGGTCAGAAAAAATGTATTCAATTATGAATAGCGAGGAGGTGTAAAACGTGCTGTTTTTGCAGGTGGAGAAACTCACAAATGAAATCGAGCTGCAGAACAAAAGAAGAGATGATTTGGATTCTCTAGCTCGTGAAGCTGAAAAGAAAGTGCAAGAACTTAATTTGAAATTGGAAAAAGTAATTCTATAATACTGCACATTATCTGTTAGATGCTAACATGAGTTCACTGTTACCTTCCACGTTGCTATGGATTCATTATGATGCATCCTTTCATATTTACTCAAAGGCTATTTTTTACTTATCTCTCAATGTTTGGCAATCAAAACTTGCCATTAGATTTTTGAAACACATAAAATAAGGTATCTTTGTCTCTTATTAAATTTTATTTGGTGTATTTCTTCTTTGTATTTCTTGTGTTTCTCACTTATCACTTTGCATAAGAGTGTGTTCAATTCCTAACAAATTTGAAGACTTTTAAAATAATGGTTTTGCTTCATGGACAAACATTTTTGCAATGAAGGGTTTTGAATATCATGATTTATCATTTGTTGGATATATTGGTGAAGACAGTATCCTAATGGCTGGGTGGTTAAGAGGATACATGGTTTTCGGATCGCATGCAATCATGGTCTGCTTCTCAAAAAGCTAAAATTAGAATGTTGAGATGGATATGTATAGTTATTATGAGAGATAAAAGTTAGTATCTTGCAAGCAGTTAGGTAAGTATAGGCGTAGATGGAAGACATAGTTAGAGAAGTTGATTTGTTAAAGTTGTGAAGGGTAAGATCTTTTCTCTAAGTAGCCCCAATTAAGTGTAACTTTGCATAGAGCTTGATAGCATGACAAAATCCACGTAGCTGTGTTTTGTTGCTGAACTTATTGTTATTTTGTTCGTCTTTATTAATTTCTTCCAGTTAGGCATCAGTTCATTTGAGGATTGTCATTTACTCCTCTATATGTATCTGAATGAAGCCTACATGTTTTAATTATATAACATCTTCCTGTTGTGTAACTACTTTCTATGTGCATTTTCAAGTTTTCATGGGTAAATGAATCTGTTGTGTTTTATTTTGAATGAAGAAATCTTGTTGTCTATTGTTATTTTAGGCTCAGTAGTTGGTCTTTAAAGTTATCAGGATATTACTGTAATGCTAATCTATGGCATGACAAGATTCAATTAGCAGACCACAGTTACTTTGGAAAAAGACTGTTTGCTATCATTATGTTAGGACCAAACTTTTTATTATATTCTTATGAACTCTTACCATATATCAACCATAAACATGTTTCTTCGTTCTCCATTCATTACCCCTATTATATATCTTTTCCCAAATTCACTCTTGTAGCTCCAGAAGGCAAATGAGGAGCAAAAGCTTAGGATACGCAAAACTGAACATGCTCTTCAAGTGGCAGAGGTTTGTGATATTCACTTATATTACCCACAACAAAACTATTAGAGTCATAAATTTTTATTATTTTCTTTTCTCTTCTTTAGGAAGAGTTGATGAAGGCACAACTAGAAGTAACAACTAAGTCAAAGGTGTTGTCACAGGTAATGATATTTTTGGAGACAATTGCAGTAGTATCTTACACATTGATCTTTGGCCAGTCTATACCATGTTATTTATTACGTCTTTTATAGTAGTCCTTTGAACAATTGTTCTCTAAATAATGTTTCTGGACTATCCATCTTTGCAAGATGTGACACTTGTACTTTTGCATTCCTTATTCTCTCAAATGCATGTTTTTCCATATCATACATAGGTGTTGTCACAAGTTATATTTTTTTGGAGATAATTGCAATAGTATCATACACATTGATCTTTGACCAGTCTATATCATCTTGTTTGATAAGTCTTTTATAGCAGTTCTTTGAACGTTGGCTCATTAAATAATGTTCCTGGATTATCCATCTTTTCAATGTGTGCTGCCACTCGAACTTTTGTATTCCATATTCTCTTAAGTGCATTCCTTTTCATATCATACATCCATCTATGATTATGTTCTGAAGGTATGACTCCTATTTAAGTGTGTTTCTAACAACATTGTATATATATTGTGGAGAACCAATCTAGGCTGATTATTAATTTATTGCAGATTTATTACACAGATTTATTACAGATTTAATTTGATATATAATTAGGAAGATTTGATTTGATAGTAGCTGTAATTGATTAGGAAATATTATATGATTTCAATTCCTTAAATAGGAGTATGTAATTTGTATATAAAAGGAGGCAAGGTTATTGAAATAAATGTGAAGTTTTCCCGAGAAAAACCACATATATATACAATCATGTTAGCTACCTTAAGGTGCAGCCTACAAGATTTTTTTACTGGTTGATTTTGGTTTTTGGCTTATTTATTTCAGGAAGAAGAGAAAACTATATTAGATTTTGCGATAATATATGACCTTGTATTAGCTAATACATTTTTTTTTCAGAAAAGAGAAGAACACTTAATCACGTTCAAAAATGGGAATAATAAATTGCAAATTGACTTTCTTATGGTTATGAGGAAGGATAAAAAGATTTGTAAAGATTACAAGGTCATCCAAAGCTTAACTACTCAACATAGGTTAGTAGTGTTGGGTATACACCTCAAGCATATATCAATAAAAAGAAAATATATACTACTTCTAGAATTATAAGTGGTGGAAGTTAAAGAATGGGAAGCAAAATATATTTAAGGAGAAGGTAGGAGTATAAGTATTAGGTGAAATATATAGTGACTTTAATACGATATGGCATAAGATGGTATTAAAGTTGAAAATAGTAGCTAAGAGTGTACTCGGTGAGTCAAAGGAACATGTACCACTCAATAAGGAACCTTTGTGGTGGAATGAGAAAGTACAAGAGAAAGTAAAGGAAAAAAAACAGCTTATAAAGAATTATATATTTATAAAAGCGAGAAAACTTAAAAAAATATATACAATAGTCAAGAAAGAGGTTAAGAAAGTGGTGAATGAAGCAAAGAATGAAACTTTTGAATGATTATATCAAAAATTGGATACAAAAGAAGGGGAAAGAGACATTTATAGAATAGCTAAAGTGAGAAAAAGGAAGACAAGAGATCTTATCTAAATAAAATGTATTAAAGATAAATGTAATAAGGTCCTAGTAAACGATGGAGAAATAAAAGAGAGGTGGAAGAGATATTTTCATCAACTTTTTAACGAAGGTTTAGTTGACCAACTTAACTTAGGTAATTTAAGTAGGTCAAATGAGTATAGAAATTTAAATTTTTATCATAGAATTCAAACTTCAGAAGTAAAATAAGCTTTGAATGAGATGCACGGAAAAATCGTTGAACTAGATAATATTTCAGTAGAAGTATAAAAGGGCTTAGGGAAACAAAGTATGAATGACTTACAAAATTATTTAACATGATATTGAAAACGCAAAAATTGCTTGATCAATGGAGTGTAAGTACTCTAGTTTCCTTATATAAGAATAAGAAAAACATATAAAATTATGCAAACTATAGGGGTATTAAACTAAAGTGGCATACCATGAAACTTTGGAAAAAAGTAATAGAAAAAAAAGATAAGGAGACCACAGTGACTGAAAATCAATTTGGGTTTATGTCTAGAAGGTTGATAATAGAAATTATACATCTTCTTAGGCAACTAATTGAAAAATATCGGGAGAAAAAATAAAATTTACACAAAGTATTCATTGACTTAGAAAAAACTTATGATAGAGTCCGATAAATTATATGGAGAATTTTAGAAAAGAGAGGTATTAGCGTAACATATATTGAACTATTAAGGATATGTACGAAGATGTAACCACTAGAGTAAGGACTTCAGGTGGAGTAACTGAAGCATTTACAATAAATATAGGGTTACATCAAGGATTAACTCTAAGTCTCTATTTTTTTATACTAATTATGGACGAACTCACTACACTTAAGACACAGTATTGTGGTACATATTGTTTGCAGATGATATTATTTTGGTAGATGAAACACGTGAAGAAGTAATGTTAAACTAGAATCTTGACGGGAAACACTAGAAGAGAAAGGTTTTAGGCTTAGTAGAATAAAGACAGAATATATGAAATTTAAGTTTAGCAATATTAGACGTAATGAGACAATTGTTAAGAAGGATAGGACTAGTTGCCTGGAATTAAGAACTTTAAATATTTAGGATCATTTTTGTAAAATAATAGAGAGATCGTGAGAGATATCTTATATAGAATACAAGTAGGATGATTAAAATAGAGGAGAGCGTCAGGTATTTTATGTGACTATAAAGTACCTCTAAAACTTAAAGGAAAGTTCTACAAAATCGTAGTTAGACCTGCTATGTTATTTGAAGCTGAATGTTGGGCTATGACTCGAGCACATGAGCAGAAGATGAGAGTTGCAAAGATGAGAATGTTAAGGTGAATGTGTGGATATACGAAGATGGACAGAATAAGAAATGAGAGCATTGAAGAGAAAGTTGGAGTTATATCTATTGAGGGAAACTCTAAGAGACACGTTTGAGATGGTACGAACATGTATTTAGATTACCAATAAATGCTCCAGTTAGGTAATGTGAAATTATGACAAACACACATATCAAACGAGGAAAAGGT
Organism: Zingiber officinale; assembly: GCF_018446385.1. Lineage (NCBI taxonomy): Eukaryota > Viridiplantae > Streptophyta > Magnoliopsida > Zingiberales > Zingiberaceae > Zingiber > Zingiber officinale. The sequence goes on from NC_055996.1 coordinate 98,978,150, forward strand.
AGACTAAAAGATTTGGTTAATAACAATAAAATAAAATAAAATTTATTTAAGTATAGCAGGTGCTGTTGCTTTATTTCATATGGTTGGAATGTAGTAGTGCTACATCCTTGTTCCACTGTTGTATACTTTTTTTTTTAGGCATGTTGAGGCTGGTATTTTGCATCTTTGTGGGCAAGCTTCTTGATTGAAAAGATTTCTTGAGTTAACAAACTCCATGTGTGGGTTCCTTTAAGATGGAGGCAGTTAGATCTTTATATAATAGGATTTGAGTGTGGTGGGGCACCGAAGACATAGAAAGACGTAACCAGAATATATTGATGCTATTAAGAAGAGACAAGTGAAATTCTTGCTTTGTGAACTTAGGAGCAACTGTCAACATGATGTATTTTACCCATCATGGTTTGTCGGAACGGACATGGAACCGCTGGAACGGGCGTTCCGGCATGAGAACGCCTCATGTCGTGCCAAAGTTCCAGTGAATAACATTCCAACTTCTCAACGTCTATCGTCTTGACGGTGTTGTTGCTATTCGAAATGGAGGATAAAGGACGGCGTCGGAGGCGCTCTTCGGTGTGGCCATATCGAGCAGCTCACCGGCGCGGGCACAACGGTGGTGGGAAACACGAGCGGCGCGTGAAGACGAGCGGCGAGTTGCAGGCGGTGGTGGAATTAGGGCAAGATCGAGTTTTTAGTAAAAACTTGTATTGTAATTAATAAATATATTTTATACTTTTGTAAGCCCAACCGATTATTTTATTAAAATATAATAAAAATTAATATATATATATATATATATATATATATATATATATATAACAGATTTATTATTTTTTTTTATTATATATTTTTCAGTGTTTTATCCTTTCCTTAAATATTAAACGTGTTATTTTTGTAATTCTTAAATTACTAATAGTCTAAACATAAATTCAAATTTTTAATTAAGTCAAAATTTTAATTATATTTTCTATGTTATTATTATTATTATTATATATACACACTCTGCGAACGTTCCGTGAAATGATATTGTAACTGGAACAGTAGAGTCCGCGACAATTACCGCGACCGTTCTGACGAACCATGTTACCCATTGCTTTTCTCATTCATGAATTTTAATGTTATTTCTAGAATCATGTAATATAGAAGAGTGCATCTCTTAGTATTCACATGTTTGAACATTTGGTGAATTTCCACAAACATTGCAGATGAGAAGTCTTTTTTTTAGCACATATTTGCATCTAATTTCTAGAATACAAGATGGTTTTTTGCTATGATGCTTTTGATTCCATAACAGCTCTTTTTAATGATCGGTGGCACTTTAGTTAGATAAGTTCCCAGGATATGGAATTGTATTAAGTAAACTTGAATAGGTTCTAGTTTCGATTAGCAGCTTCATTAACTTGTAAAGTCTCATAGTTGTTTTGAACTTTGCGAGCATAGCAATACCACAGTATTGTACAAGTCAATCACATATGCCCTTGCTCATGGCTGATATGGCTCCAGTGATAGCATCCTTCTATATTATCTAGATAGGTAATATATGTCTTGGCCACTGCATGGGTGTTGCCACATTAGGTCATGGGGCCGAAACTCGGTGCGTCCGAGCATGTCTTTCCCCATATCTTGGTCACTGCACTAATGGCTAGTAGTCATCCGTGATTTATCTCCTCCGTGTTGGGTTAGGGACGGATTGACGGGGGCACTGGGGGCGAGCGAATCGCCTTATGCCACATTAGATAGGTAATCTATGTGTCCCCACGAGTTGTCACAGTTGCTACGTGTATACTACGTGTATGGGTGTTTGTTTCAATAGGTCTTGGGTCAATTCCCAGCGGGTGCAAAATGTCTCGTTAGGGTGTTTGACCTCTTCCATGCAAAGGGCCGCTCCGCTAGAGCAACATATCCCTCGTGATTTACCTGCCTGTATCTTGCCATAGACTAGATACTGTGTCGTTTGAGGTGACCGATGTTACCTTTTGCTCCAATAGATAGGTAATCTATGCTAATGCTACATGATAGATGAACAAGAAGTACACTTATTCCGTGTTAATTACTTTGAAGGTTCATGGAGCATGGTTGCCACCTTGGCTTGCCACTCGGACTGATCGCTATCAGGTATGTGCTATTTTTGAATTTTTTTAAAAACTGATCATATGTTTGACATTTAGTGTTAACTTAGATTGTTAATCTCCCAGAAAGTTGTATTAGCTCATTGGAAAGACCATGGAAAACCTGCACTAGATGCTGTCGTTGTTAAGGTAATTGTATATTGCATAAAATTGTATTTGATGGTGGGCACTTTTTACAAGATACATTTGATCCCACCTACCATTATACGTGTGCATATTTTTGGTTTATTTCTTTTTAGGCCAATTACAGTTTCCTTTATGTGGTTTGATTCATTTTCATTTCTGCGTATCTGTGTTCTTTTCTCCTACTTTGCCCATCTTGATATCCACCTGTGCTAGGCTGATGTATTGAGTCACTATTTTTTTTTTTAATGACTTTGCTTTCTTGTAGTTGACTTATTTAAGGCATCAACTTGATTGTTCAACATATAAAGTATACCTAGTGTAGCCTGAAAAACATAAATGGACAGTTGGTATTGATCTATGTGATATGGTCATTTTTAGCCTTACATGGTCAAAATTGAAAATTTTGTTCAGTAACAGTTAAAGTGATTAATTAATTATTCTTATCAGGTTTGCGAGAAAGGTGGTCAGGCAAAGAAATGGGCAGCACCCTACATCAAAATGGTCAAGATTGTAAGTTGTCAAGTCAATTATTGTTCAGCATCTTGTAGAATCAGTATACTTATGTTTATTTGTCATTGTAATTGGGAAGCCTCCTGAACAAAGATACTACGGTACTTTATTTTATCTTCAAACTATCAAATGTTTGAGTTGCACGTGCATTTCCAGTATTTTGTTCTGGGTCTGTTTTTTATTTGCTAACGACCAACCCATCTTTCTTCTGCTGCACCAAAGAAATGGATTCCTGCTATCAAAGAGCAGTGGGAGCTGCTTGCAGCAAATGCTGAACCCTACGTGCAAACTTTGTCAACTAAAACTACTAAAGTTTATCATGTGTCTAAGAATACTGCATCCACATATGCAGTCAAAGCACATAAACTTTTGGATCCTTATTTGAAGGTAAATTACTGAGAGAGTTCAAATAATGTTTACCTGGTATCTTAAATGTCTGTTCTATTTATGTTTGATTAATTAATTAGGCTGCAAAAATTTCATGTTTTATGGTACTAGGAAGCCAGGAAGGTTTCTAGACCTTACATCAATCATGTTGCTACTATCACCAAACCATATGTTGAAAAGCTGAAGATCGCTTTAAGGCCTTACACAAAACGTGTAGTTCGAACTTACAGAAAGTTCCATAAATCGACAACTACCTATCACCGCCAGGTACTCATATTTTGCTGCTAAAACTTGTGTATGCTTTGACACTATGCATCAAATATATAGTTGGCATGATGCAATATAAAAATTAGACTTGCAATGTTTCATTGTTGTTAAGACCTCCAAAACATTTATTTTCTGAGTATGGGGATCCTTTTCTCCTTATTGATGATCTACATTCACTTTGGCCCTTCCTGATAATCTGCCAGATATAACAAAATTTAAATTTCAGTCTTGGCTCATTCGAGCATTTAGGGTAGGAAATTTTAAGAATGATTTAGGCTCATTTCCTGATATCCTTTTACCTATATCTTTTTCCCAGATCCCTACGCTAGGAAATATAGTTCCAAATGCATTTTCCCTCGTATTGTATCATAATAGCGGGACTGTTGTTATCAATGCTTGGTTATTTTATTTGATTTCATTGTAGGCTCAAGCAGGCATCTATCGATATTTAAAGAAAAATGACTTGACAAAACGGTTTGCAACCAAACAGTTGGCTTGGTTTATGGTATATCTCATTCTGACTTTCTTTATGAGATCTCTGAATGTAATCAGATTATTTAACTGCTTGCCAATACAATGGCTATGGCATGGATGTGCAGGCTTCTGCATTGTTGGTCTTGCCTGTTTTCCTTGCATACCGACTCTTATGTGATATTTTTATGTAAGCTTCATTCTTTGCTTCCTTATCTAGTGTTTTTATATGATTACATTCTTTTCTAAAATCCTTGTTATTCAATTGTACTTGCTCAAGGATCAAGTCTACAAAGACAAAAAGGCCAGCACGAAAAGTTGAAGCAGAAGCAAACCACACGAATCGTAGACCTAAGCGAAGGCATGCTGACAAGTAAAAAATTGGTGACGTTTCCAAGTTACACTGCTTGCATTTAAGGTAAAAGCTTTGATGTGTTCATTTGCTGCCTTATCCAAATTTTCAGATGATTTACAACTCTTATACATGATAAAAGATGCTTCTTGTCCTACTTTTGATGAAGATCAAAATGATTTTTCACGCTTAGCCTTCTGACTGAATTATCACAGATCGGTATTCTTAAAGCTCTAGTCCCAACTATAATTTTTGTGCAGATTGGAGATCCAAACTTGTTTCCATAGCTGATAAACATCTAATTCTTCTCTAATGCAGATGATCGCACCAATCAAACTTATAGTGGAAGATTTGAACAATTTCACCGAATTTTTGTAGAAGAGTTTGTGTGCTTCATTTTCTGAAGTCTGCATATTTATTTACTGGATTATGTGTTCTAAGGTTGTTTATGATTGACCCTTGCAATTCTCTGCGTTCTATTAACTAAAGTAATTGATTTCATTTGGTGATTTATTTTTTTTAGCTACACAAACAGTTGTTCATGTAATATATAATTATATAAATATCTCTCTCATAGTTTTCCCCTGGATCTTGTAAACTCGCACCGTTTGTTTTACCTTCATAATCTATCTCTGTTAGGCGATGGAATGAAGGATTAGGTTTGACTTGCGTTCAATTACAAGGCCAATTTATGACATTGATTTGAATTCTTGAATATTTCTCTTGTCAGTGTGTTGTGTGTTGATCCTCTTCCGATCAATTTTGCTCACAGATTGGTTCGGTAAAGAACCAAGGGAAAACTCGATCGGCACGATTCATTTGAACAAAGCATTCTGTTCTTTTGTCAAAGATGAATCGTGTAAGCGTTCATGATGTTTTCAGTGAAGGCCAGAGTGGTCTTCATAGAAAAACACCGTGGCGGCGACATGGTTTGTGTATCGGTAGGCAATTTATGCGTCTTTTCCTTTAGCCACTGACTCTGCTTTAGATCTTGAATTCTAAGCGATTTGATCCACTCCAACGGCCGAGCAGTTGGAGGCCGGAGGAAGGGGTGTGATGAAGTCAGACTCGGAGTTACATAAGAGGAGGGAAAATGGTCGTTTCAAACTGTCTCAAGGATGTGTAAGGACGTCACAAAATCTCATTTCATTCGCTCCGTGGGAAAGAAGAAAAACCTCTGACATTAACAAAGGGGCCTTTCGAATGGATTCAAGTTAAACAAAACTTTCCCGCTGGAAATCATGGCTTCCATGGTTCTCTGCCTCTGTTTCTTCAAATGGCCTCCTCACAAACCTCCCCTGCCACACCAAAAGCTCAACTTTTTTAGACCAACTCCTCATTGTGTTGTTTATATCTTAAAGAAAGCTTTCACTTGCCTTCATCCTTGGCCGTCGGTCGGCATTCGTCTTTCGCACCTCGTATCGGATCTTTTTTGAGAATAGTCGGGTCTGCCTCTTCTCCTTGTACCTCAGAACGCTTGCTTCCCTTACTCCTCCCGCAGTGCCAGCATCAAGAAAAAGATCGATGTCTGTCAATCTTGCCTGCATACACATTTCCGTTTATCAGAAATCCGGCGATGAAGTCGGAAGATCATGCTATCTTTAGAGTGGTTCCACCACCTGCTCTTGGATGCTTAAATTTCAAGTATCAAGATGGAATTTTGATACTTACAAGAGCATCGGCGGACGAATTAGGGGAGTGGGGGCCGTCTGAGAAGATGGAGACGTTGCCGGACCATGACCGGAGTATGTGGTCTTGGCTCAGCTTTAGTCCCAGGCCGGCCTTCAGCTTCCCTGGCGATGGAGTCCAAGCAGAGTTTGCAGTAACTGCCATGGCTTCTTCTTCCTCTACTTTGTCCACCTTCTTCTTCTTCTTCTTCTTCTTCTTCGACGATGTAGTCACTGACATCAGCGTCGCAAGTGGCTTGAAGTCCGAGTTGATGTCACGCACTGGCACCGCCGGCGCCCTCCACCACTCCCGGTCATCACTGTTCTTCAACGCTCGCCGCAAGTTTTTTCCGTAACCGAGACCAAGATGGAATTTTGCACCGAGTTTGTTGCCGATTAAGTAACGGAGCAGGGGATTTATGCACGGATTGGAGCGAGTCGATTCGACGCCGTCGGTGGAGCTTTTCGCGCCGGCGTCGCCGATGATGCTGTCGATGCCGCCTCCGATTTCCTCGTCGAGGATGGACTCGGCGTCAAATTCATCGTCGAATGGGTCCAGCGAAGACGGCTCCCACGAGACGTTGCTCGCCGGGCTCGCGCACTCCCAGTCAGCTGGCGGCGGCCGGTGCTTGAGCTCGCGGCCGGCGTCGGCAGCGAGGTTCTCCTGGCGGGGCTTGTGGATTAGGAACGCGGCGTCGCTGAGGACCGGTAACGGCAGGAGGAGGTCGTCGGACTCCGGGAAAGAGGCGAACGGCGCTTGCTTGGAGAGCTTGGCGGCGGAGAAGACGGTCGGGTAGACGGTGGCGAGGAGGGCGGCGGCCTCGTTGTACGTCTGATTCGGCCGCTTCCGGGGAGCCCTCGCTTTCTTGAAGGAGACCGCTCCCGGCGCGTTGCTCGATTCAGAGAGGGTGGACGATGGCGACGAGGATCGCGCTGGCGACGGAGACGACGGCTTTGCTATCTCGAGGTCGAAGCCGTACGCCCGGCCGCTACTGAGGCAGTACGACGACATGGCACAACACGAAGAAGACGCAATTAATAAAAACCCTAAACCGCAACCGAAATCCTGCAAGAGCTCTCAAAACCCTGAACCCTAAGTCAAAATTCAATTTTTGACAGCAAGATCGAGCAGAGCTCGAACAGAATTGCGGCGGGACTCGACAAAATCCAATCTTTTCCGTTCTGGCGACTGCAAAGCACAATTTTTGGAGGACCTTTACTTTCCGGGTCGTCCAAAAACACAATTTTTTTACAATTCTTCTCCCACTCTTTGCCAAGAACAAAGAACAGAACTAACAATGGAAGTCAATTCTATCAGAAGGCGAGATGGGATCTGAAGAAAGAGTGGGATTTAGAAAGAGAGCCGAAAGGGAAGCGACAACAAACTCCACCTTCCCCTGTTCCTCAAGGACCACCATGAAGAATTACCTCCATTTGCATTTATTCATCACGAACGATCCAAATTTTGGTGGATAAAAACTTGTCGTTCGAGTCCTACCGGACGCGGCTTCTTCCTATTTCTCCTTTCCTTTTTTGCTTATCTGCTGACGTGGTGGATATCCATTGGGCGGACTAGATTTCGTTGTAATACGTGGCTGCGGCGCGGTCTTTCACGTGAACGGGGACGAAGGTGGATCCAGCGAGGAGATAAACGTCGATGCTTCTGGACGAGCGAGTGGTTCATTTCAATCCTACGTTGTCTCTCTGGGATTCAATCACCAATGATGAGGTTAGGGATTGAGAATTGAGGATTGAGGATAGGATACTATTTTGGGAATGTGATGTTTTTTTTTTTGCTAAATATATTTTCAAAGATGGATTTTTTTTAACCTAGATTTTTCTCTTTCAAATCCTCGTAGCATTTTATTAGATATTTATCAAGGTTTGCCTTCAACCTATCGGTAACCAATTGACGCGCAGTGTATTCTACTCCCAGTTAAGGATACGATAAATATCTTTAGCCTCCATTAGGCTTAGGCACACCTCCTAGGTTGAGTTTGGATTCATAATAATCAAATTTATCCTACTTTTAAATAATTATATGGAATGATTTAATTAAATTTGGTTAAATTAGTAGATATCTTTGTGAGTACTCATATTTTACACATTTTAGTAAGTCATACATATTTAGGGTTTTTGATGGAGAAAATCTATAGATGCCAGGAAAAGCTTATAACTGAGATGTTTATATCAGAAACCCTAGATGCCTGTTTGTCCCTTATTCTTTAAGTATGTATGCATTGGAGGACATGGAGATGCTTGAAGAGGATAAAGACAGAGCATGGGCCAGACGAAGGGGACCAATCATCATACAAACTTGTATTCACGAGGAAAGAAGATGGTATCTATGGTTTGAATTCTAAATGTAACATATATTCTAGATGGATAGATGAATAAGAGAAAATCATCTACCCTAATTAATAAAGTGATGTGGCAGAGATGGCAGGGGCCACATGGTAGGATCAAGACTCGGTCAACATAGCTAGAGTCATGCAGGTCCGACCCGAGACCAGGTTCAAGTCAAGCCAATAGACTTAAAGGTCAAGTCGCATAACTATGGAGTTCGCCGATGGGCAAGAAGTATGTGGAGTGCATCCACTGTCTCAGACGGGTATAAAAGAGTGCCCATATGGACGGGTGCAGGAATGTGAGCCTATTCTCTACTGGCTAAGGATTTTATTTAATTTGCTTACTAAGTTTCTTCTTCTTCTGGAAAGGTTTTGCCAAGTCCGTCTTGACTTTCCGTCTAACTCTTCTCAGTGGTCGTAGTCTACCCTCTAGTTCTTTAGTTGAGGAAGGGGCTACATTGAGTGTTGGTCTATCGTCGTTCCCAACGATCTTCACCGGAGCTAGGAGTACTTTCTCACGGCCATCCTTGTTTGCACGTTGGCGGCAGCCATTCTTGGGTTCTCGTTGCCCAATCTAAAGGTGGCCTACGTACTCACTTGTTGACCTTGTTGGCTGTCGATCCGATAAGAGTTGTGCTGATCAAGAAGTGTCTGACTAGAGATGACCCAAGCTTTGTCTGATTTAGATTGTCAGAGTCCTCATCAAGTCTGCCTCATCAACATATTTTAATCGGATCATCAAGATTAACTAAATTATAAAAAAAAAATTGACATCTAGTAAAAAAACAGAGTTGTATTTTTTTTTTTTTGGAGGACTCGAATATCCTTCGTTAATTAAAATAAAGGGGAAATTTTAAGAAATTATATTTTAAGAAATATATATTGATATGGTCTTTAAGGTCAAAGGGGCTATCAAAGGCAAAAGACGATGAACATAAATTAGAATAAGAGAAGGTTCGACCTGACCTCCAAGCTAGACAGATTGTGAGTGTTAACTTAAGGATTTGTTTGATTAGGCTTACCTCAAAATCTGACTTCACAATAGACAATGAAATACGATGAAGTATGAAGTTAAGTATCAATTATCAGACATATGATCCGATTAGACATATTAGACACATGGATATGTACCGTTCAAGTCAAAGTCAAATATCAAAGGACGGTCAACACCATTTAGAGCAAGAGAAGGTCCGATCGGACCTCCAGGCTGGACAGACCGTGAGTGTTAAACTAAGGACTCGCCCGATCGGACCCTCCGGTCGAGCTGACTTCGGACATATGGTCCGATCAGATATACTAGACACTTGGTTACATACGCTCAAGTAAAGAAGCCGAGTGAAAGTCGAGTCACCGACCGTAACTATTATATTTTTTTTTGCCTTTTGTGTCACAGAGGACAAGGGAAGATAAATAATACTTTAGAAGTTTTTACCCTATCTAATCACGGTCACTTTATGACCTGTCTTTTTTTGGAAGTACTTCATAATTCGTGCATAATTCGTGCATAGACAATAAAAATATTTTAAAAAGAGGTTTTCATCCATAGACGAAGGTATGCGATGCTATATATTTCTGCATGCTCATTATTGTAATTTTTTCACTTTTCTTTTATAAAAATCGATCACTGACTTGAGTATCGGAGGGCCAACGTCGAAGACCCCTTCTTAAATTCGATACTAATATTTCTGGTAACATACAAGACAGTAAAAAATCTCCATCCAATCAATATCAAAACGAAATGTCTAGCTAGTCATCTTCATATATTACAAGTGAGTTATAACCTTATCACATTCTTCCATAGAGCGAGTACACCGCACCCATTTGGACAAACTTCCAAAACAAGATCTTCTGAAAATCTATTTGAAATGATGGTTTCTTGATTTTCTTATTTGAAATTATTTAATACTAAAATCCTTTATTTGGTAGAAAAAATTTATCTATGAGAAATTTTGTTGTTGTTGTTGTTGTTTAAGTGTAATACTAAATGGGTTAGCAAAGATTTTGAAGCGTTTAAAGTGCAGAAGGAATTTGTTTTTTATTATTCTCCAAAGTTGGGTCAAATGATTGAGACGTCAAGATCATGGATTTATGATCTTGCAAGATTTACTTTGGACCAATCGACCTAACCTCACCATCTTGATTAGTTTGACGTGCTCGACCAATCAACTTGGCTTGTCCAACCTCATCAAACCATTTGATCAAATTGGTTGTCAAGTTTAATTTGTCCGAGTTGATCGATTTAACTTGCTCTATCTGACCATCCTAATTTGCCCGTTCAAACTAATCAAATCTTCTTGCACTGTCCAATTCTTCTAGCCCTTCTTGTTGGCCATCGCAACTGACTTAATCATGTTGTTGCATGCCTAGGTGCTTGATTTGCAAAATGTTTATCTAAGTTTGTTAAATGCATATACTTTTTTTTATTATTTTAGAATTTTGTAGGGGATAAAAATGAAAATAAAAGCATCTATACTAAGCATGTAAATAATAATTAGAGGTGTTTTCTTTATTATATATATATAATATACCACCAACTCTAATTATTAGTTTCTTTTTTATCCCCAGAAAAATTCTAAAATAATAATAAAAAAATTGAGTGTTTTTATTGCTTTTGCAATCTCCGTATCTGAATTTGCACAGAAAAAGTGCAAGGAATGTGACTGTCCCCGTCTGAAGAAATTTGCCAAAAATTATATGTTTATCAGTCGTGAGATTTGTACGGTTAGTATTAACCCTAATATCAATTATAAGATAATTGTAAAAGATATATTATTGTATTATATTTCATTATAAATAAAAAGGAAAAGTTGATTATTATATTTATTTCAGTTCAGTGTCGATTGAATAAATATAATAATGTCTTTGGGTAGTAGGTTCTTATATACAGTATATCAATTGGTTAAATTGATAATGAGATATTGTAGATAACACTACTCTTAACTATTCCTAGTCGAGCATTAATATACAAGGACAATATTAATATGTTAAGACTAGCATGTATGTCAACGGATGACTTGATCTCACAAGTCATGGATATGAGATATCAGGTTGACACATGGGTATATATTAAAGAATATATACTGAATGACCCGCCATGAGAATATTTCATGGATCGTTATATGAGTGTCATAAACATTCTCATGTGACTATTGGTATGGATAGTCCTTAGATCTGAAGTCATTACGGTTCCCTACATAAGGGGTTGTGTATTTTGATATCGGCAAACGCCACCTGTAACAAGGTGGACAATAAAGTCGATCACTGGGTATGCAATGAATTATGCGGAGGGATGTGAGTGATGTAGATGAGATCTATCCCTTCCATATGACTGAAGCGATATCTGTGGGCCCCTTGATTAGTAGGACACAAAGAAAGCATGATCATGCTCAAATGAGTCAATATGAGATATTGAGCTCATTTGATTGAGTGTGTCTATTTAGAGATCAAGAAATACAAAGATTGATGAGAGGATGACACGATCTATGCTTCATTGATCAATCTAAATATCAAGGATAGAGGGACCAAGTCATACAAGATAATAGCCACGGAAATGTTAGGTCGGATCTTAACTTTCTCGTCACTTGGGTAGCAATGATGTCTTGCTAGATGTCACTCATTGCTTATGTATCTAAATGTTGATTTGGGTACATTACCAACATTACGAGAACCTATTGGGTCACACACAAAGAACAAGTAGATTTGGAGATGTATTCATATGATGAATAATTGGATTAAGTCTAATCTAAATTGGACTTATTGAGTTAGACTCAATTGGATCTAATTATTGGATCAAGTTCAATTCAAACTAGACTCGAGAAAGTCAATTCAAATTAATGAAATAGTGATTCATTGAATTTGAATTGCATGAAAATTAATTAAAACTCGATTTAATTAGACTTGAGTTAGACTCGAGTGAATTACACTTGAGTTAGACTCAAATGAGCTAACCTTGAGTTAGACTCAAGTGAATATGAAATGAGAGAGTATTGATTGAATTTTCGAAATTCAATTAATCACAATATTCAATTTTCGAAATTGAATATGAAAGGAGGAGTTTTCAAAATTATCCTTAATGAAGAGTGAATATTAATTAAGGCTCATTAATGGGATTAATGAGCATTAAGTGTTTTTCATTAGATAAAAATACTTAAATCATTTTTCTCTCATTTTTACTCACTTCTTCATTCTCTTTTCTCTTCTTCTTCCTCCCTTGCCCAAAATCACTCTTGGTTGCTAGTACAACATATGTGATTTTTCTTCTCCATATTTGAGAGTTTGTAAGACAAACGGAGGAGTACTTGTTCATGTGGATACCGAAAGAGGCATGGACGCTTTAATCATGTTGAGATCCGAGCAGTCGGGAGATCGAGTGCACGCTACAAAGGTATAATCTCATGCTCTTTAGATCTAACTTAGTATAAGTTTTGTTTCCCTTCGCATGGATCTTCTGAAGGAAATAAATTTTTTCGCTATACGTTTACGTGTTTAGCAACCAGTTCCCTTACACGTACAAAATTATTTTTCAGTCATGATGATCGTTTTAATTGGCATCGATTTGCACCGACTAATCTGAATTAACCTTCTCGATTCATTATATAAAATTTTTCACCAATAATAAATCTTGAAGTATTTACGTACTCTATCAATCTAATATTTTTATATCAATCATTTATTAAATAAAATTCATCGATTAATTTATCAAAACTAAAACTATCTTGGAACAAAAATTAATACAAGCTACTTCATATACCAGGAAGGGACTTTATTAAATTCCATGAAAAAGAATGAGATGCATCAAAAATTATAAATTCCATAATGAGTGAACTTTTTTAGAAAAGCATTGTTCACTATATTACCCGATCCTATTTGAAATTGTGAAGTTGAAAAGCTAAGAGGTGATGGCTTCGTTGATCGAACGTGCACTTCACTCCGCTTTATAAAACAAATGATGTCAGTGTCAGACTAGGGAAAGGATCTTCGATGTTGACCTTCGAACGTTCAAGTCAGTCATCAGAATGTGGAGAAAAGTAGAACAACAGTAGAACTCAAGAATAACCTGTACCTATGCCGGTGAAGGAGCCCCCTTTATATAGAGTCCTGGAGGGTAATGTGCACGCTTCTCGAGGCATGAACACGTCCTCCCAAGTGTCCCACGAAAGGGCCTTGTCAGGAAAGTACCTCTGACATCATACCGTAATAGGGCATTCATATCCCCGACACGACAATAGAATTTTCGGTCGTATGATCTGCCTGTCGACCATGTCTCGTGTCAGTAGCACTATCTCCCAAAATGATGTCGAGAGATACTGCAGTGCTCCCGTTGCTTGGCCGAGTGGGGCAGCCGCTCGATCGGGACTTCGCTCCGTCCATGGCTAGGTCCCGCTACTTGGCCGAGCGGGGAGGTCGCTCGGCCGGGACTCCACTCCGTCCCTGGTCAGGTCCCGTACGACGTCCTGCTGCTCCGTCTCAAGTGTCGACTATTTTGCGCATCATCCCGAGCCGAATGGGGGTCAGCTCGGACCCTCTCCTGCCGGTTGGGGCATGAACGCCCGACTGACCATTGTAATTGTCCTCCGTTCGGCCCTTTGACATCTTAGCGTTGACCGCCTTGACTTTGACTTCCATCCTAGTAGTTGACCTCGTGCCAGATAGGCTTCCCTCCATCGTCGCATCACAAGCCTCCCCCTCAAGTCTAGTCGAAGGAGGCTACAAGTCCGACTGATTGGACCAGTACTAGTCTTCGATGACTTCCACGCTTTTGCCATTCGGCCTCGAATGGCCCGACCGAGTATATAAACGCCACTCGGCCTAAGTCCTTCAAAGCAATTGTGTTTCAGTCGTTCGGTTGTGTGATAATCGTTTACTCGCGCCACTCGGGCAATGAGTGACAACACTTGGTGAAAAAAATTCCTTTTCCTGTGCTCTTTGACTGAGCGCTCTGACGTCATCCAGATTTTTCAAAGACTATGCAAATCCCCGATCATTATGACTGAGCACGCAACCATGCTTTTTAATTAAGTCTCATTAATAGCATCCGGTGGTTGATAGCCACGTGTCTTTCTTTCTGCCGCCACACGTTTGACGTAACAGGCGGATATCCGTCGGCGACATGACAGGAGCCTTTTCAATTTCAACGGTTGAATCTTCTCCTAGTTTTTCGCAACCCTAGATCGGACGGCTCAAGTCGATCGGCCGAGAGGTTTATAAACCTCGTGTGCGTCGCCTTCGTCCTCACTTCACTCACCTTCGTCTTCGAGTTCTTCGGCGATGTTTCATTTCTTCTGTCTCTCCAGCGATCTTCTAGTAAGCTTCCTCCCCCTTTGAATCAGATCTTTTCGTTGCACTTCTTCAATCTTTTTGTTTTTCGATAGCAAGCTCCTCACTACCCCCCAGTTGCCGTCCTTGGGCTCTGGTACATTTCCACCGAGTCCAGGTTCGACGGTGGTGATGCTGAGAGTTTGAGAGCCGCTTACGAAATTTCATCTAATATCAAATCGGTCTTCCTTCAGCTTTCAACCGCCCGAACGAACTGCCGCCAAGTTTTTTATGCTTCTTTAGGGACCAATTTACCGTCGGTTTGTGGTTCCCTATCCACCTTTTCTTTTCTGCTGTTTGTAAATATTTTCGTATTTCTTTCCATCAATTAGTGTCAAACTTCTTTCGACTGCTATGCGGGGTCGTCGTCCTGTTCTGCCTGCACGACATTTCTCTTACTTCTAGGCTCATCCACTATTTTTTTATCCTAAATTGTCCGAGCCGGGGACTTTTCTCTTCCAAGCCCGAGTGACCCTAGTCTTTTTTGATGCGATATCATCCTCCAATAAGCACTGGAAGGACTACTTCTTCTTTGTTTGCTTTCCCGAGCTGCCGGACTTTTCGACCAGCTGGTAGTTAGAAGTGTCGAACCCTCTAAAACTCAAGAAATATAAGAGCCAATCGAACTACCTCCACACAGCTTCAAGCTTGGCCGGTCAAAAGTACCATATCCACAAGTTGCTGCTAGCGGGCGTCCTCTACGTGTTTGGCCTAAGCCCGATCCGCACAAAGCTTCTATCCAATCTAGGTATGCTCTTTCTTTCTCCCAACCTTTGAATCTAACTGATTTTTTCTACCTTTTGTACAGCTCAAATCATGTTGCGAGCGCAGCTAGTCGTCAAGTGCAAGCTTGCGGACGCATACATCAATGTTGCGGCCGTAGTCGAGCTGGAGAGCTGTGGTTTGCAGCCGGTCGACTCCAACGAGGATCCGCTCGGCGAAGAAGAGGGAACATAGGTTCTGGGTAGCGGAGTTGGGAGAAGTCAGACAGTTACGAGTGATGTAGCGGCTGCCACAACGGACCTTCTGCCCACTCGACCATCGATGGTCTCTATCACGGTCGCCTTAGAGTCGACCACTTCCGATGAGCCCCTTCGACAACGCAAGAGACGCCGAGAGGAGGGTTCCTCCCGATCTGCCACATCTACCTTGCAAACCCCAATAACGGTCGTCTCCCGACCCTCCTCCGAGCGAGGTGAGACCTCACTTACGCCTCCTGAGTAGGGAAACACAAAACTTCCTACGTCCGTTTCATTCAACCGGACACCCTCGTTGTCCGGGCTTCCTCAAGGGATGATCTGCGCTCCGTCGATCGCATTCATGCCATCGCCTTTGCCAGCGGCGCAGGTGTCCCACATCCGACTAGTTCCTGTGTCCTGGTCTTCCAGCCGAGTAACTTCAGACTCCTCTGGCCTGAGCAGTCAAAGGCAAATAACAACAATCATCCATTTGTTGACGGACGAGTATCGCAGTCTGGATGACCCAGAGTCCCTCACCCCTGAGCACCAGATCAAAAATCAAGGACCGCTTGAACAGATCTGGGTCGATGCCAGAGCTCGTGCGATGATTATTGCTCCAGGGGAACTTGCCAACAGCCATAACCAGATGTCCACTGGGGTATGTAAATCACACCTTTCTTTTCTTCTTGATCGTCCGTTCGGCTTATATAATTCTTTCATCATTGCAATACTGGGTAGAGAGCATGGCCATGTGCCACAGGCTCGCCTACTTAGAGCATGAAGTCTAGCAATTGCACTCCCTGAGCGGCCAAGAGGCGACCTCACAAACGCGTATGGAGCAGATGAGCGTCGAGATGGCCCAGCTGAAGGCTGATCTGAATAAGAGCTTCGAGCTGCTGGATGCGGAGAAGAGCAAAAGCGCCGAGCAAGCTACTCAATTGGCCCTGCTTAATAAACAGGCCAGCTCTTTCGAGTCCAAGATCCACTCGGCCAACACCAGAAAGCTCTGGGCTATGGAAGACTTGGAGATAAAAAATAATAAGTTTCGGGTGTTGGCTCAAAACCTGAAGGATGTAGAGGTCTCGCTGAACGTCGAGTGAGAGGGTAGGTCGGTCGATCGGTCAGCAACGAAGGTCTAGCTTGATGCCAAGGATGAGGAGCTGGCCCAATTGAAGACGGAGGTACAAGCATCTTGAACGACCCTCGAGACTTATCAGGGTGGGGAGTCTGAGCGATTTGAGCTCATGAAACGGGCCTATCTCCGTTCGGACACTTTCAATGACAAGGTCACCGATCGGGAGCTCTACCTTTTTAACTTCGTGATCGACAGGATGCTTGACCAACTGAAGGATGGTGACTATATTCCCATCACTCTAACAAACAAGGTCATCAGCCAGGACAAGATAACCGAGTCACTGCCCGACGATGTTTTGGATTACCTTGAGTGAGCCTACTCCCGCATACCCCATGATCTCCTTTTTGTACTATCCTTTTGGGCTTGTAAAAATTATGCAAGTGTTAATGAATGGTCGCCTGTTTGGCGAACCTTTTTATTTAATGTTACGCCTACGTTCTGCGTCGTTTGGCTCTTCCTTTTCATATTTTCTGATTTGCTAACCGCTTACCATAATGCGCTTACTAGTGTGGCTTAGTGACCTTCCAATCGACAACGAATTATCCGTTTTCATAGCCGATCGATCAATTCAGGATCGTTGAATGGCCACCTTATAGTGAAAATTGTTACTTTTGAGCAGCATTTCGGGGTTATCCTTTGACGTTGATTGAAGTCTCGGGTTTAAGGTCACCGCTCGACCGTTGCTGAAAATCGGGGATTTAAGGTCACCGCTCGACCGTTAAATGGTGTAGACATCGGTTTAAGGTCGTCGCTCGACCGCTGAATGGCGTAGACATAGGTTTAAGGTCGTCACTTGATCGTTGATGAAAATCAGGATTTGACATCATCGTTTGACGGTTGACAAAGACCAGGGTTTAACGTCGTCGCTTGACGGTTGACGAAGACTAGGATTTAACGTCGTTGTTCGACGGTTAATGAAGACCATGGCTTAACATCGCCGCTCGAGGTTGACGAAGACCAGGGTTTAACATCACCACTCGACAGTTGACGAAGACCAGAATTTAACGTCGCTTCTCGACCGTTGATGAAGACTAGGATTTAACGTCGTCGCTCAATGGTTGATGAAGATAGGGGTTTAATGTCGTCACTCGATGGTTGTAATGTGTAGACAAGAGTTTATAGTCGTAGCTCGACTTTTAACTTGGTCGATCAGCTCAAGATTTTGGGATACTTGTGCTTTTATTAATATCTGTCCTACATCACCAAGACACACATACATATTACATTAATGTTCACTCGCGCACCTCTCATCTAGCCCTATAGGGTTGGAGATGATTCGGGCTCCACGGCCGCTCAAGCTGTCTTCCGTCTTTGTCCTCCAGGTAGTAGGCCTCGAGCGGAGTTTTTGTACGACATTGTAAGGTCCCACCCAAGGTGCCTCAAGTTTGTTGACGTCGCCGACCGGCTTGCTTCTCTTCCAGACCAGGTCGCCGACTTGGAAGGATCTTAGGATCACCCTCTGGTTGTAGCTCTGCTTTATACGCTGCAGGTATGCCATCAGCCGAATGGGAGCCTTGCCCCATGCCTCGTCCATCAAATCGAGCTCCATGTGCCTCCACTTGGTGTTCCCCTCATCGTAGAGATGAACTAGGTCAGATTCTACTTTGACCTCCATGGGGACCACCGCTTCCCCATCATACACCAGATGGAATTGTGTTACGCCAATCGTCTCCTTCAGAGTCTTACGGAGCGCCCATAGAACATTGGGGAGCTCGTCAATCCAGCTGCCTCTCGTGTGGTCGAGCTGGGCTTGTAGGCCTCTGAGGATCTCCCGATTGATGACTTCCGCCTGACCTTTTGCTTTGGGGGGTAGGCCACAGAGGTGGAGGTATGCTGAATGTCATAGTTTTCACACCATTTCCTGAAACTTCGACCAGCGAACTGCCTCCCGTTGTCCGAGACGAGTCGGTGGGGGATACCAAACCGACACAGGATATTCTGCTAGATGAATTTGATTATCATTTGTTCACTTATTTTAGCCAGCAGTTTAGCCTCTACCCACTTCGAGAAGTAATCCACCGTGACGAGCAGGAACTTTCGCTGAGCGGTCGCCATGGGGAATGGCCCAACGATGCTCATGCCTAATTGGTCGAACGGACAAGACACTGTGGACGCCTTCATCTCCTCGGTCGACCGGTGAGAGATGTTGTGATATTTTTGGCAAGACATGCAGGTGGTTACTGTCCGAGCGGTATCCTCTTGGAGGGCAGGCAAAAAATATCTGGCCAGAAAAATCTTTCGAGCCAACGAACGACCGCCCAGATGGCTTCAACAGGAGCCTTGGTGCACTTACTAAAGGATGTACTCTACGTCCTCCGATCCAACATATATGAGCAGGGGCCTTGAGACGACTCTCTTATATAGCTGATCTCCGACCAAGGTGAACCGTCTGACCTTCTTTTTTAATAAGCAGGTCTCTTCTTGATCGGAAGGTGTGACGCTCGATCGAAGAAATTCCATCAATGTCGTCCTCTAGTCGCTTGGGAAGTTTATCCCTTCCATCCTGTCAATATGTGCCACTAATGAGACTTGCTCGATCGGCTGCTCTATCACGATCGGCGCTAATGAACTCGCTAACTTTGCCAACTCATCTGCAGCTTGATTTTTCGATCGAGGAATCTTTTGTATAATGACCTCCTAGAAGTTTACTCTTAGCTTCTCAAAGGCTTCTACATACAACTTGAGTCGAGAGTTGCTTATCTCTAACGTTCCTGATAGCTGCTGAGCGGCCAATTGAGAATCCGAATGAATGAGGACTTTTGTGGCCCCAACGTGCTACGCGGCCTACAGACTGACAATCAAGGCTTTATATTCGGCTTCGTTCTTAGTGACCCGATAATCTAGATGCAAGGAGAGTTGCATCCGAGCTTCTCGTGGAGAAATTAGAAGGATACTAATCATGCTGCCTTGTCAGGTGGACGAACTATTGACATATATTCTCCAATCTGCTTCCGGCTCGGCGCTCTAGACCTCTGTGATGAAATTTGCCAAGGCCTGAGCATTGATCGCTTTTCGGAGCTAATATTGAATATAGAACTCGCTTAATTCGGTTGTCCATATGATTAGCCGCTCAGATGCCTTTGGGTTGAGGAGGACTCTTCCCAGGGCGTTGTTTATCATCACGACGATCGAATGTGCGAGGAAATACCGGTGGAGTCTCTGAGTAGCAAGCACCAAAGCGTCAGCTAACTTTTCAAGACCAGTGTAGCGGGACTCTGCATCTTTCAATATATGACTTAGAAAATATATGAGATGTTATTCGTGGTCGTTCTGCTTTACTAATGCCAAGCCAACTACATATTTGATGGTCGATAAATAGATCCAGAGTGGCTCTCCAGTACTCGGCTTAGCTAATATAGGCAAGGAGTTAAGGTACTTCTTGAGCTCTTCTAACGCCCGATCGTATTCTTTGTCCCACTGGAATTTTGTTGCTCGGCGCAGCACTTTGAAGAATAGCAGGCTCCTGTTTGTGGTCGTTCTGCTTTACTAACACCGAGCCAACTGCATATTCGGTGGTCGACAAATAGATCCAGAGTGGCTCTCCAGTGCTCGGCTTAGCTAATACAAGCAAGGAGTTAAGATACTCCTTGAGCTCTTCTAATGCCTAATCATACTCTTTGTCCCACTGGAATTTTGTCCCTCGACGCAACACTTTAAAGAATGGCATGCTCTTGTCGGATGACTTGGATATGAACATGGACAATGCGGTAATCCATCCGGTCAGTCGTTGGGCCTCCTTCAAGCTGCGCGACGGTGGCGTGTCTTGCAGGGCCTTGACCTTGCTGGGATTCGTCTCAATCCCCCACTCGGTGACGATGTATCCCAAGAATCGACCACTCTTTGGGCCGAACAGGCACATGCTCGGGTTCAGCTTTATTCCATAAGCCCTCAAATTTTGGCAGGTCTCCTCAATGTTTGCGCAAAGATCAATAGCTCGGAGGGATTTTATTAATATATCATCGACATATACCTCCATGTTACAGCCGATCTACTGTCGAAACACCTTATTCATGAGCCTCTGGTAGGCGGCGCTAGCGTTCTTGAGTCCGAACGGCATGACGTTGTAGCACTATGTTCCGTCGGCCATGATAAAGTTGACCTTTTCTTGATCCTCTCGGGCGAGCGGCACTTGGTGGTAGCCCTGATATATGTCGAGCATGCAGATCGACTTGCAGT
The DNA here is from genome assembly GCF_018446385.1 of Zingiber officinale. Lineage (NCBI taxonomy): Eukaryota > Viridiplantae > Streptophyta > Magnoliopsida > Zingiberales > Zingiberaceae > Zingiber > Zingiber officinale. The sequence goes on from NC_055996.1 coordinate 98,998,989, forward strand.
CTATCATAGAGTCCATTATCTGGTCTATTCGGGGTAGCGGATAGAAATCCTTTAGGCATGCCTTATTCAAGTCACAGAAGTCGATGCAGACCCGCCATTTGTTGTCCGATTTGGAGACCAACACGATGTTAGCGAGCCAACTTGGGAATTGCACTTCCCGTATGTCGCCGACCTCTAACAATTTCTCCATCTCCACCTGGATGATCAAGTTTTGCTCTGCGTTGAAGTCCCTTTTCTTTTGCTTTACCGGCCGAGCGTCCGGTCAAACATGGAGCTCATGCTAAGCCACACTCGGCGAGATGCCAGGAAGCTCGTGTGTCGACCAAGCAAACACATCATAATTTTTTCTAAGGCAGGCGACCAGCTCTGCCTTCTTCGCTCTTTCCAAATCGGTGGCTACGAAGGTGGTTGCCTCTGACCGGTTGGGGTGGATATGAACTTCCTCCTTTTCTTTGTAAACCAACGTGGGAGGCTTCTCCGTGATAGCGTTCACCTCCAAGGGTGAATTTTTTCAGGGTGGCCCCTGCTTCTGATTTAACCATCTCGATGTAGCATCGCTGAGCAGCCAACTGACCACCTTTGACTTCACCCACCTTGTCGTCCACCGGGAATTTTATCTTCTGGCAATAGGTGGACACCACTTGTAAAATACCGGAAATAGGCGAATATTAGTAAGGGAATTTTTCCAGAATTTTTGGAAATTTTTCGGGAATTTTTTGGAACTCGTATGGACGAGTTTACGGGGATAAAACTGGGCCCCGGTAAAACCTGTTTAGGCTACCCATTTTAGCGAGGAAATGTTTCTATTTCTTTATCTTTATTTCCTTTTCTTTATTTGTTTTCTTTCTTCTCTTCCTCGCCGAAAACCCGCGTGCCCCTCTTCCTTCCCCGTCGCGACTGTGCCCTAACCGCACTCGGCGGTTTCATCTCCTTCTGCGTGATTAAGCTGTGAGCACTCCTCTTCGTTTTCCCTCTTCTTCTTCACCTTCCTCCTGACTTCTCTCCGCCGGATCCTTTCTTCTTCTTTCCTTTCCGACGCCGATCCTTGGCCACAAGAGTTTCAGCGCCGGCAGCCGAGCCCTAGCCGCCGTCGTCGCACGGAGCAGAGCCTCTCCTTCTCTACCTTAGTGCCGGCGCCACCGCCGGCCACCCCGTGCCCTAGCCGAGCCTTCTTCCTCTGCAAAGTGTCGCCACCGTACGGGATAGCGCTGGCCACCCTCGACCACTGTGCCCTAAAGTCCTCACTCTCCTCTGCCGTCGCCCCTGGCCGTGGAGTTCCTAGCGCCGCCGCCTCCTCACGGGACATCGCCTTACTCGATTTCCCTCGTCTCTCCTCCTTTCCGAGCCGCACCAGGCGCTGCCATCACTTGAGGCCGGACGGAGCAGTGCAGACCACTGCCTCTTCAGTTGCCCTAGCCTTTGTCCACTGCAGATCAACTCACTTGTTGCTGTGCTATCGACGGTGTTGATTTGGGGCTCAGATCATAGAGGTTAGGGTACTGCCCTAATTGGTTATATAGGGTATTTAATTGTTGCTGTGGGTTTTATTGTGATTCTGGCAGTGTGGAGGATTTCCAGCAGCAATTACTTCGTTGGCAGCAAGTTGTCCTACGGAGCAACACCTGCAGAGGTTTCGGATTAAGGTAAGGGTTTAGTGTATGGATTGAGTTGGCACGTTCTTGATACAGGTTGTTTTAGATATAAATTGTTACATATATATATAATTTATTATGGAGTGATTTAGGTACGTTTTGATATATGATAAATTATAGTTCATATTTGGAATTTGATATTGGTTAGGTATGATTATTTTGTTGTAGGTGAATTATACTAGGTGGTTAGGTTGATTAGGGTTTACCCTAATTTAGCCTTAAGGATTTTATTTAGTCATTTCTTTGGATTGTAGCTAAATAAAAGTATACAAATTGATATCACAGGATTTTGATGCGAGACGAGTATCTCGACTACCAGCTTGGACTTTTCGATTTGGAGGCGGGTACTTTTGACTTTATGTCTTTGATATGCATAGTAGTGAATTTAACAAATAGCAACAATTATGTTTCTTAATTGTTTCGGTTAGTCACTACCCGATACCTGTTACATGTTTGGTTGTTTGTTTGTTTTGCATCTCATGTTATTACTTACCTGATTACACATGCTTAGGGGTAGTGATATAACCATGTTTCACCATATTCAGGACCTAGGTGTGATACCCTATCTGATATGTAAACTCTTGATATGATTTATTGATTATGGTGCACATCATGTATGTATATAGATTTGGTTCAGTATATTACCATGCTTAGTGTCATGCATCATTCGCATGATTGCATGCTGTGTGATAGATTACTCTATTATTGTCGAGCACATCGCCAGTTTCATCACTGTTCGGTGCTCCGTTGTTGACGCTCATGGGTAGCGTGACGCGGCATGGTAGCACGTCAGTTTGCTCTTTTGGTGCTCCATTGGTCCGCTCATGGGTAGTGTGATTGCAGCGTGATAGCATGTCGAGACCCCTCCCCGTCATTTTGTACCGGGAGATGAGAGCATTGCGCTCCCCCATTTATGATTTGGGGTAGGAGTATATATGTACTCCGACAACATCCCGTCCACTCGGTCACTCATCAGGAGTAGTGATGCAGAGTGCACGGTTGTCACAGCCCTACCTACTCGGTTCCACCATTGGGTGTGAGATGGCTGACTGGCGACAAGGGTGACCATGACTGCATTGACATCATACACATTGATGTATTTATTTCTTGTGATTGTGTTTGCTGCATTTATTTGCTGCATATTGGTTGGATGCCCATGCTTGACATGCATACAGGATTTCTATGCCTCTCGGACTGTTTATCCTAGTACCAGGTCCTGGTTAGTACAGTTTTCTCCTGTTTACTACAGTTTGCATTTACCTTTATTTCGTCAGGAGACTGTACGCATGATTAGTGCTAGATGTTACTTCCTTACTATGTACATCAGTTGTTACCCGCTGAGCGTTGGACTCACCCCCGCCTCCGTTATTATTTTCAGGTTGATGCTGTCAGGAGAGAGTTCCAGTTGCTAGTCCCCTGCAGACCACGAGGACTTATTGATCTTTTGGGCTTTCTTCTTTACTAGACCATGTTTTGAACTTGTTATGTTTTGGATACTTTGGATCTTGTATGGATTGTTTTACTTGTGATGACTTTTATTTGGATTTGCTTTTTACTACATGCTTGCCTAGATGGCAGAAGAGGTAAGTTGGTTTTATCGCCGGTTTTGAGCTTTTTGAGTGTAGTTGAGTAGGGTTGTTTTTGAGTCATCGTACTACTGTTCAGTTTGATTATTATTAAACTGCGTGGTTGTGTCAGCCAGAGGCTGAAATTTATATAAACTGTGTGGTTGTATGTGTGTTGTATTTTATTTTTGTTATTATTCCAACCGCATGTGGCTGAGGTATATAGTGCTTGTAGAAAGTTTCAGATTGTCCGCCGTACAGGGGAGATGCTGCCGAAATTTCTTCGGACAGGGACTCCTCCGGGGCGTGACAATTTATTTGGTATCAGAGCCAGGTTTTACGATCGTTGTTTTCGTATTTTGGATATTTGGGATAACCTGATACCAATTTATATGGAATCAGAGCGCCAAAGTTTGGCGATACTTGTTTGGTTTTTGTGTGTTGGATTTTCGAGATTTATCTGATACCAATTTATTGGTATCAGAGCAGGGTGTGATACTTGCTTTTAGTATTTTGGATATGTTATGCTAGCCCTAGTTTGCGAGTCAAACTGGGTAGTTATTTTGGTTGCACGGGTTTTCCATTACATATATGTTTTCGACTTTCGTTTCAGATTTATATGGATTTCCGATGATTTTCTTATACGGAATTCCAAGATCAATTTGGGGACTGGACAGCGACGGAACATCTCCAGACAGCAATTAGGTATGAAATTATTTTGGTAATTGTTGATACTTGTAGTAATATCTGTGATATAATTTAACAGATATGAGGAGATCTACATGTATTGCTGCGAGACGTGGTGCTGGACGACCACGTACGAGGACCGCAGGATCTCTGGATATGCCAGAGATGCCTACTGTTGATGAGCCTGTCAGTCAGGGACAGACTCAGGGTACTGCGGGCGCGTCGGGCTCTCAGACCCCGATGGCTCCCTTAGAGGTACCTACCTCAGCTGCACCGACAGTATCCACTCCTACTGTATTTCCGGTACCACTAGCGGTACCATTGACATACCCGACACCAGCTCCAGCCCAGCCTATGGCGTACTCGGCACCACCGCCACCTGGGCCTACAGTGTACCCGACACCAGCGGCACCTGTGCTCCCAGTACATACGGTGTATCCAGCAGCACCTGCATTAGGGATACCGGCTACTCCACATCCGGTACCATTGCCTACCGTACATCCAGCCGCGGCCACCTATGTTCACCCTACAGTGTCACCGTCGACATATGCTCCAGTTTACCCAGCAGCACCGAGAGTACCTCCTCCGGTTTATGCACCGGTACCACCTGTAGCACCAGCTCCAGTGGTTCCGCCAGTCCCGACAGCTGTTCCGACACACCTCACTGACATTGTTGTGGCACGAGCCAGGATTCCAGTGTTGGCAGAGTCGATGAAGAGTCGATTTACACTCTTCCGAGGAGACCGTGATCCGAGTGTGGCCCTGTCTTGGATTGAGACTATGGAGCGGACCTTCTTTTATATGGCTTGCTCCGAGTGGGAGAAAGCAGAGCTGGCTGCTTTTCACTTACGGGACGCGGCCGACACTTGGTGGCTTACCCAGCGTTCCATCATCGGTGAGCAGAACATCACTTGGGTCAGATTCAGAGAGGCTTTTGAGAGCCGTTTCTTTCCACGAGCTTATCAGATGGCTCGCCGGCAAGATTTTCTGAGTTTGCGACAGAACAACCGGTCGGTGACAGAGTATAATACAGAGTTTGACAGATTGGCCAGATTTTGTCCAGAGCTAGTTGCTGAGGACAGTTCACGTATGCAGCAGTTCATTCAGGGGCTGGATGGACATTTGCAAATAAGACTTGCTGGTCTTGGTATCACATCTTATGCGGAGATGTTGGACAGAGCCCTCATTATTGAGTCAGCTCAGCAGAGAGTTTTTCCGGATAGGAAAAGGAAGCAGCCGAGTCAGACATCTGGACAGATCCAGCAGTCACAGGCTACACCACAGCAGAGCAGGCGCAGTCGGTCAGATCAGGGTACTTCTGGGGTATCTCGTAGGCCTCAGAAATCAGGGCAGTCTTCTTCAGGACGTTTCCGGTCTCCACAGCAGAACCGGAAACAACCCGCCAGCGATATTCGGTGTTTCAGATGTGGGTCCAGAGATCACATCACCACAGCCTGTACTATGGGACATTCAGTTTGCTTTTATTGCAAACTGCCTGGGCACCAGAGTCGAGATTGCCAGCTGAAGGCTCAAAACGTATCCAAATATGTGTGACGAGTATCGTTTGACACACCAGAGTCGCGTTAAAATCAAATTCCAAATATGAACTATAATTTATCATATATCAAAACATACCTAAATCACTCCATAATAAATTATATATATATATATATATATATAACAATTTATATCTAAAACAACCTGTATCAAGAACGTGCCAACTCAATCCATACACTAAACCCTTACCTTAATCCGAAACCTCCACAGGTGTTGCTCCGTAGGACAACTTGCTGCCAACGAAGTAATTGCTGCTGGAAATCCTCCACACTGCCAGAATCACAATAAAACTCACAACAACAATTAAATACCCTATACAACCAACTAGGGCAGTACCCTAACCTCTATGATCTGAGCTCCAAATCAACACCGTCGATGGCACAGCAACAAGTGAGTTGATCTGCAGTGGACAAAGGCTAGAGCAACTGAAGAGGTAGTGGTATGCACTGCTTCGTTCGACCTCAAGTGATGGCAGCGCCTGGTGCGGCTCGAAAAGGAGGAGAGACGAGGGAAATCGAGTTCGGCGATGTCTCATAAACTCTACTACTTAGCCTGGAGGTCTAGAATTCGAATCCTGGGGAAGGCAAAAATCCACTGCCAGGGGTGGAAAGTCCTAGTAAGTAACGGCACGGCCAAAGGGTCGTCGGTCGACGACATGAGAGGTCGCCAAATGGGCCGACGACATAAGGGCCACCAGTTGGGCCGCCATAAGGGCCACCCAAGAGGCCAAAGGGCCGAGTCGTTACAATAAAAAGGCGCCTTTTTATTGTAACGACCCGGCCCATTTGGCGACCTCTCATGTCGTCGACCATCGGCCCTTATGTCGTCGGCCCATTTGGCGACGCTTGGGTCATCGACCGACGACCCTTGGCCATGCTGTTACTCACTAGGACTTTCCACCCCTGGTCAGTGGATTTTTGCCTCCCCCAGGATTCAAACTCTAAACCTCCAGGCTTAAGTATTAGAGTTTATGACTCACTTGGTTACCAGGATTCATAAACTCTAATACTTAAGCCTGGAGGTTTAGAGTTCGAATCCTGGGGGAGGCAAAAATCCACTGACCAGGGGTGGAAAGTCCTATTGAGTAACGGCACGGCCAAGGGTCATCGATCGACGACCCGAGGGTCGCCAAATGGGCCGACGACATAAGGGTCGATGGTCGACGACATGAGAGGTCGCCAAATGGGCCAAGAGAGTCGGGTCGTTACACCACCGCTAGGAACTGGTTGAGTGTCGGTCGGCCCAATATAATATTGTAGGCTGACGGTACGTCGACCACAATGAAGTTGGTGGTCCTTGTCCTTTTCAGCAGCTCCTCCAAGAGCGAGACGACCAACCTTACTTGGTCGAGCGGTAACACTTCGTTATCTGTGAAGCCATAGAACGGGGTGTCATGGGTAACATCTCGCTCCAATCCATTTGCAGCTGATCAAACACCTTCTTGAATATAATATTCACCAAGTTTCCTGTATCAACAAAGGTTTGGTGAATAGTATTATTGACAATTACCACTCGAATGATTAGCATGTCATAGTGAGGGATCTCGACCCCCTCTAAGTCTCTCGAGCCGAAGTTGTTCTCAGGTCCTTCGGCTCACTCCTTGCTGCAGCCAATGACATGGATTTCAAGTCGCCGAGCGTGTGACTTCCTCGCTCGATTGGAATCACCGTCGGTCGCCCCCCTCCCCCCGGTGATCATTCCTATCTCTCCTCGAGCGGTGTTGCTCATGTTCTCCTCTTCTCCGGCCAAATGCATGTTCCACTCGTCGGATACTCGGGCGGGACTTTGATTGTTTCTTTGTTGGGGCTGATGGTGGCGTGGCTCAGCCGCCCTTCTTTCTTCTCTTTGACCAGCTGATCGATGCCTATGTCACCGATCGGGAGATGTGGATCGGCGGTGGTATCCTCGCGGGGCTGGTTTGCTAGCTGCCAGATCATAGCAGTCCCGAGTGTTGTGTGTTGTCAATTGGTATGAGCAGAATATCGGCGTTCACACCTTGCCTTTTGTAGCCTTTGGGCGAGCGTCTGTCACATGCTGCATGACATATGTTCTGGACTCATGTGGCGCGGCTCCTCCTGACCGAGGCCCCTTAGGGGGTTGATGATTGCATGGGTGCCGCCGTTCAGACGCTCCTGCGGGCTCGGCTGCCGTCTCCTTCTTCCTCATTGCCTGGGCTTCTTCTATATTGATGTATTCGTTGGCCTTCATTTGTAGGTGGCCGAAGTCCCTCGGCGGCTTCTGAATGAGAGACCGAAAGAACTCTCCTTCGGTGAGCCCCTGGGTGAAGGCGTTCACTAACACGTTTGAGGAGACCGCCAAGATGTCCATCGCCAGCTGATTGAAGCGCTGGATGTAGGCCCTCAGTGCCTCTCTGGGCCCTTGCTTGAGCGAGAACAAGTTCACGCTTGTCTTCTGGTGGCGGCGGCTGCCGACGAAGTGGTGAAGGAATGCCGTCCGAAAGTCCTTGAAGCTGTAGATTGAACCCTTCCGGCAATCTTTTGAACCAACATTGTGTCGATCTGGTGAGAATAGTGAGGAAGACCTGACATGTAAGAACCCAAATTTCCTCATTTCGAGTTCTAATAGTGGTTAAAAATATTTAGAAATGCCTTGGAAATATTCTAGAGATTTTTTGGAATTTTTAGAGTATTTTTATGTAATTTTTGAAGTTCGTTTGGCATTTTTACCAAAAGAAGGAAGTTTCAAAAAAATAAATAGGTTCGGCCGAGATTCGAACCCGCGACCTCCGACCCGACCCGAACCTTAAGCAAATCCGGCCGACCAAGTGCCCAAGCGGGCGTTGCTGATCAAATAAGGGACGAAATATATTTTAAGGGTAGTTGGTAACAGAAATATGGGGTATTAAGAGGGAAAGTTGAGTCATTTGCTCGTGACCTAACCCTTTCCCTTCTTCCTCTTCTGCGTGCGACGGCAGCTCTATTGGGCGAAATCGAGAGGGAGACTAGGGTTCACTTCCGGCGGCCGGCGAGTGGCTAACTCCGGGAGTTCTTCACCAATACGAGGTCCTCTCGTCAAGGAGGAGCCGTAAGCACGAAGCAGAGGTCGAGAGCTCGAGTTTTCCCGAAGCCCTAGCTGCCTTTCTCCGGTTATGAGTCCAAGAAACCATTGTAAGTTGCTTCTCACCTGCGGTAGAAGTAGTTTCGGATCTTGTTCTCCTTGAATTCGAAGTATCCTGTAAGATTTTTGGTGTTTTGGAATGTGCCGTGAGGAATTTCGAATTTTGCTAGGAGTCTAGTTTTTTTCTGGTATTCGAATTATACTATAAAGGCTATAGTTTAGGGCTTGCTCCTGTGAGATTCAAAGGAAGAACATGGAAGGGTTAAGTATGTGGAGTATTCTGTTCATTGTCTTTTGAAGTTTTTGCCGTGGATTGAGGTTTCGGATTTTGTTTTCTTCTTGATTCCGAAGCATGCAGTAAAGATGTTGTGCTTGTTGCCGTGAGTTTCATGAAGGAAATGAAAGGGGATGATTTAGTTTGAAATATGGTTATCTTTTGTTATTAGTCTCCTTATACATGAGGTTTGGAATCACTGTATGTGGTGTAGTATCCGGTTCCTTGTTTGGTTTCCTTGCCGTGGCACTGATCAGTTAAGGGAGGAAGAGTAGTGGTTTGGTTTGTTTTGGAGCTTGTTGCCATGAAAACCTAATCCAGATTAGTAGATTTGGAATTTAACATGGAAGGGTATAGTTGTTTGAGCATGTAGCGTTCTCAGTTCCTTTTTGTTTTCTTGCAATGGCACTGAACAGTAGTTTTGAGCTTTGAGTCGGGTTATGCAAAAGGCATGAATAGCTTTACCTTTAGGAGCGCTCTGTTGGTTCCTTGTGGCTTAATTAGACCCTTTAGTTATCAATTTCTTAACATGCTGCTAGATTCTTTGTTAGTGATCCTTTAACCTGCAGTTATAGTTTTAAGTTTAGTATGTCAGTTTCAGATTTCATTAAAGCATTTAGCTTTAGTTTCCTCTATATATGCAGAATTTTGTTAGCAGTTTAGATTTCTTTGTAGTGCAGAATTTTAAGTGCAGATTTCTTCCATTAAGTGCAGTTTTCCATTAAGTGCAGTTTTTCATTAAGGACAAATTTTTATAAGTATTGTATGCAGATTTTTATAAGTATTGCTTGCAGATTTTGATAAGTATTATAGATTTTAATTAAGCTTATAATGTAGATTTTTATTTAAGCTTATGGTGCAGATTTTAATTAAGCTTATAGTACAGATTTTTAATTAAGCTTACAGTGCAGATCTTGTTAAGTATTACAGTATTTTGAGTTTAAGAAAAGTATAAGAAAGATAAAGAAAAGAAAGAAAAAGGCCAAGGCCTTAAGTAGATCCCAAAGTCAAGACTTTAGAGATTTTGGTACACAAGGTGCTTGTTAAAATGACAAGGTATTTAAAGAAGAAGTAATTAAGATATTTTACTTTTTAAAAGGCTAGTACTCGACTTCCAAGGTTATCATTAAACAAATCCAGGTGACCAATTCCAAGGTCTTGGCCCTTGTAAGACCAAGGTCTTTACCCTCGTAGAACTGGTGACTAGCTACCACAGTCTCTATTAGGGAGCGCGCATTGGTACTAAGCCTGGGCCCAAGAGAAGCTTTATTATTATTTTGAAGTATTAAAGTATAAGTTTTTGAACAAGTAAAATAAGCTTCACGTAAGTTTAAAATTCAGCAAGTTTAGTTTTCTTGTATGCTGGCATGTTTGTTTAGATTTGCTTTACATGTTTAACATTTCAGTATGCCTTGTTTCCTTTGCTGTTAGATGAGCATGAGTAGTATCTTCTTTTGAGCATTCAGTTCTAGATTTCTTTCAGCTGACATGCATACTCGAGTTTTTGTGAGTTAGATAGCGCTTACTAAGTAATTTTGCTTATAGATTGCATTTCCTCTTACTGTAGATAAAGGAAAGGAAAAGCTATAGCAAAGGAAGGCGGCAAGGAGGTGTTCGATGATGTGTGATGTCAGGACTATGGGAGAGACTTGGGACATTATTAAGTTTCCTTGTTTTAGTGGATAAGAAACATTTGAGAGTGTACTTTGTATTCCATGTCATTTGAGATTATTCTTGTTTTAGATTGCATGCTAAGATGAGTTCAGTTTAGTAAGTATGTACTTTTGTGTTTGCATTGAGATATAGTTTCATATGTTTTCTGCTATTATGAGTTATATGTGCATGTCAGTATTGTATTGTATTTTAGTCCTGCTGAACTGCATATACTCTGCCAAAATTTTAAGTTTTCTGGAAAAATTTAAGTACAGTTTGTTATAGTAGTTAAGTAAGAATCTATATTAGTTACGTAACGGTCACCTTTAGAGAGTAGTGAGAAGGGTGGTCGTTACATGACATATAACTCCATCAGTATACTGATGAAGTGTGGCCGCATTGTCGAATTTGGCCAAGTAGTCGTCCAGGTCGGTGGTTTCGTTGTACTCTCCGATCGCTAGCGGAGTGTAATGTTTTGGTAGAGGGTCGCTCAGAATCCCCTCTGAAAATTGCCGATTGAACCGCTCGGGCAAATCATCCTCTCTAGGTGCCTCTCCTTTCCTTGCATCTCAAACGGCCACGTCGTTTGAGGAAGACCCGGTTCTTGTCCGTTCAGCCCCTTTCCTTTGATGGGGTCTGGAACAACGCTCGGTGGAAGGGGATAGGTGCATTGGGCGCACCCCATACGTGTCGACCGATTTCTTGTTATTACCCCGAGCGGATACTCAGTCCGCTCGGCCATACTCCTCAGCCGGGTGACCTACAACTGAGACCACAGGCTCCTGTGCTTGGCGTTTGACCATTGCCTGTTGGCGCTGGGCCAGCACCGGTTGTTGCTATTGCTCCACTATCTTTGCCGCTCGGGCTTGTATTAACATGTCGAGCTCCTCTTGCGTCAGCATCACCATCACCGTTGTGAATCGTCCAACGTCCTCCATCTTCCCGTTCGGATGCAGGTTGTTTTCCCACAAACGTCACCAAAATAATCCTGTCCAAAATCATGAAGCTGGAAAGTTAGGAGGTGGCGGCTTCACTGATCGAACGTGGACTTTGCTCTGCTCTACAAAATAAACGACGTCAGTGCCGGGCCAGGGAAGGGGTCCCCGACGTTGGCCCTTCGACGCTCAAGTCAGTTACCGAAATGTGGAGAAAAGTAGAGCAGCAGTAGAACTCAAGAATAACCCATACCTCCGCCAGTGAAGGACCCTCCTTTATATAGAGCTCTGGTGGGAGCGTGCACGCTTCTTGAGGCATAGGCACACCCTCCCAGGTGTCCCACGAAAGGGTCTTGTCAGGAAAGTACCTCTGACATCATATCGTAACAGGGCATGCATATCCCCGACGTGACAGTAGAATTTTCGGACGTACGATCCGCCTGTCGACCATGCCTCGTGTTAGTGGCACTATCTCCCAAAAGGATGTCAAGAGATACTACAGTGGTCTCGTTGCTTGATCGAGCAGGGTAGCCGCTCGGCCAGGACTCTGCTCCATCCATGGCCAGGTCCTGCTGCTTGGCTGAGCGGGGAAGCAACTCGGCCGGGACTCCACTCCGTCTCTGGCCAAGTCCCGTACGATGTCCTGCTGCTCTGTCTCGAGCGTCAACTGTTTTGTGCATCATCTCGAGCTGAATGGGGGTTGACATGAACCCCTCTCCTGTCGGTCGGGGCATGAAGGCCCGACCAGCCATTGTAATTGTCCTCCGTTCGGGCCTTTGACATCCGGACATTGACCGCCTTGACTTTGACCTCCATCCTGACAGTTGACCTTATACTAGATAGGTTGCCCTCTATCGCCGCATTATTACCATTATTATGCACTTTAAGATAAACTCAAACACAAAGAACATATGAATAAATAATTGTCTTTAAATTTAGAAGATATATTAATATTGTTTAAAGAATTGTAGGGGAAAAAAATGTCATTAGACTAACCTTAGGTGTCTTCAAAGTCCTTCCTAAAAATTATATAAATAGAGGTGAATCATAAAATTAACTTATAATTAATCGTTAAATGACTATAGGGTGGAAGAAGTTTTTTCCATGAAGATATTGATTCCTTGTCCATTATAGCAAAGTTATCTCCCTCTAGCCAACTACACACCACCGCCCACTACTATTGGGTGGGAGATAAAGCAGGAAAGCCCAAGTGACAAGTGTCTGGGTAGAGTCTACAGATGTGGTGAAACCCTCTGCTGAGTTTTGATCCCCTGACTATTATAGCCTTATCTTAAACACTTATCATTGAATCATGCCCTTGAGGGTGATAATATTGTTTAAAGAAAAAAATATGGAACCACCACATTAGTGACCTCTACACAATATTGTTTAAAGAAAAAAAATGATTAACCAAATCAGGTAACATCTAACTGGGACGATCGATCCGATCCCATGGAAGAAGAAGATGTTGGGGATCGTACGACCGACTAGAAGGTGGGTTGAATAGTCGTGCACCCCAAATGATTGCTTCTTTCTATAATGTTAGCGCGCAAGCAAAAATACAAACAAAGCAAGTAGAAAGTTAAACTAAAGATAAGAATAAGATAGCAAACCGCTACACGTTGTTTAACGTGGTTCGGAGATTAGGGCTCCTACTTCATGGCTATCCGTAAGGTGGGCGATCCTTATCCGTCGGTGGATTAGCCTTCGACAAACTCCGGATATTCAAGCAACTCCTTGTGGGTGGTGAAACCTCACCACAATATCAACCAAGAACACTTGGGCACAAAGGAAACCTTGAGCACTTAGTGACTACTAATTAGTTTTAACCAAGTCTAATTTCGTCATCTTGGTCAGCCATCCCAAGCTCTATCTTATAGAGCTTGGGAAGAAACAGCAAGGTTGTTTACCGTTACCAGTCGACTGGTCCTTGCACCAATCGACTGGTGCTTGGCCAACGACTCTCTTAACGGCTCTTTACCAGTCGACTGGTGTCAACACTAGTCCACTGATCCCTACCGTTCGGGCATAGAACCTATTTGTGCTCACCTCCAGTCAACTGATCTTAGTACCAGTTGATTGATACAACACTAAACTTAGGGTTTTCCTTCTCGAGTACATTTCTCTCGCACTCGGACCCTCACGACTCGCTTGACTCTTCTTTGCAGCCTTGACCTCTTGCCTTCAAGCCTACTACCTTTGGCTCTCGTCCCTCGGATGCATTCAAGCCCACGGCTCGTCCCCAATGTCATCCTTCGCATATGCCTAGAAGTCGCTTCCCTCGGCACTTGTCATTGCTGCCTTGTCCACGGTCCCTCGGATGCTCCATCCTTCACTGGACTCGAAACTATCAAACTGAGTCATATGTGTATCCTGCAAACGTGCACACTCACATACACATATCAAATACAAGGGTGAACCTAACTTAAATCCTTTGCCCAAACACCAAAACACATAGTCGCACTGACCATTGAGATTACTCCAACAGAAGATACATAGCAAGAGATGAGAGATGATAGTTTTATTCATTTAGTTCAACATTGCCTAGTGAGACTCGTTGAATATGTGGCAAAAAGGTGATTCGCTCGCCCTAGCACCCCCGCCAACTCATCCCTAGGCCAACACGAAGGAGGTAAATCACGGGTGGCTACTCACCATTAATGCAAGTGGCCAAGATATAGGGGAGGGCATGCTCGGACACGTTGAGTTTCGCCCCTAAGACCTTATGTGGCAACCCCCCATGTCTTAACTACCGTATCGTCCCGAGGGGATAGACTCGTTGAATATGATTACATGCCAAGAGATCCATTACTTAGGAGATTTGAGTCAAACCTAGGTTGATGTCTTCTCTCATTCTATAGATTTTTCAAGTCCTCTATATTGATATCTACAATTCGTAGGGTGTTAGACACTATTAAGTTATTTTTGAAATTTATTGGGCATAAATTATTAAAAAATTAAAATAAATTTATATCATCTAGCTCAATAGTAACAATTTAAAAAAAATAAAAAATTTAAATAATCAAATAAATTTAAATTAAGGGATAAATATCTAAACAAACTGAATTCAAGTTCATTCAAAAAGAAACAAATTAAATAATTATTTTAATAATTTAATTCATTTTAAATTTAATTTTTATTGATTCAATTATTTTATCAAATAAATTTAGATACGGTAAAGGAGGATTCAACCCGGCTCGTTTAAGATCCTATAAATTTGACCAACGACATTTAAAAAGTATAAATTAATTTTTAAGGAAAAAAAAAATAGACATTAGAAATAAAAGACAGAGTGAAGCAACTGACGCTGCTATACACTGATAATCCTGCTATGGAGTCCCATATACAACTACATTTATCTTCAACCTCTTGTAGATATACAAACCGGTCGCAGCTTGTCGACTTCAAAGTGCCTTTCACGGTTGCCGCCGCCAGTGTGTCCATAGCCGTCCCTCTCCGCAAGCCACTCACCGCCGACCTGTGGCTGGTGAGCTCGACTTTCTTCATCTTCACCGGAGCCGTCGTGCGGATCGATCTTGGAGCACCGCAACAACGAAGCGTTCCAGGGAACGGCAGGTCAACATGCTACAACCTTCAACTCCGCCTTCTCTACACTCGCTTTTGCACATAGTAACTTAGTAAGTGACTCGTATCGAGCAATTATGCTCAACTCGATCAGCAATCTGTCAAGGATTGTGGTGATCATCTATGGCTGCTTCTGCAGTTCAAGTGCAATACATGATCCCAAATTTATTCCATGAGGAGATGGATCGTTTGATAAATTCTCGAACTGTTTATGTAATTATGTTCATAGTTATTGCCTGATACATACAACTTCAAGCACTCTGGTAAATATAATAAAGCTCAATCGTGGTGTTCATGGAAAGAGAAAATTGTTCCTGGTCTAAAGGCACTAACAGCCAGGGAGCTAACTGCAAATTCAGCAAACTATCAGGGAGCATTGCTGACTGTAACCACTACACACAATCAGATGGAGAGAGAAACAGAGGAGTTGGTGAAGATGTGCAAAAGAGACAACAGAAGAAATAAATACTCACTGTACACAGTTTTTGTATCTTTCCCCTTTGATTCAGCATATAGCAGAGGAAAAACAGGAAGAAGAGTAATGGAGAAGCAACATACAGCCCTACTCTCCTACTGCTGCTTTCTTCCTCCTCTCCTCTCCTCTCTTGTCATGGGATAAGGCTTGGAGTTTAAGACACAAAGCAAGAGATAGCAAAAAAAAAAAGGGATAAAGAAAGATGAGAGGAGTAAAACTGAAGATGAAGAAGACGCAGAGAAGTTGGTGCATGTTTTTGGCTCACTTTAAGGTGTCTTAACCATTTCTTTACATGTGTAGCTTGTGATATTGGCTCAATGGGCTCAATCACTATATCTTCTTCAGTTTTTGTGCATAGTTATTGTAGTTTGTCTCCTCCATCCTACATTGTTTGCCTGGTGATGGAGTAGAGAAGAAGGAGACGAGACAAGTTGTCATATTGTTACCTCCCTTTTGCTATGTGGAATGTTGCTAGTGCTTCAGTTTTGTCTCCGGTTCTTCTTTGCTTTGTTTGGCCATTATTTAGTTCCTGCAACTAAACAAGCATCATCATATTCCTGCTATCATTTTCTTGTACCTTAATTAGCAGAGCCAAATGGAAAAGAGATGTGTAGATAGATCACGTATTGCTTTTACTACTATGAAAATCATTGGAACCTCTTGGCATTGAGTACTAGCCAAACGAAGAGATAATGCGATCTGAGAGAGAAATTCGACTCCATTTTGTGCCCGGCGGCGAGAGCAATCTGATGGCATAAAACGAGGTCCAACCAACTACTTGGCCGACACAAAAGAGGAGGGAGCGGCAACCTTTGTTGCTATCCGGCACCCTTAGAGGTCATTGCCGGTAGTAGGACTAGTGTTCGACGTTTAGGAAGCTAGCGATGGGGTAAAGGCCGGTGGCACAAGTCGGATAGCATCACCTTGCTGTTGTCCAGCCATATAATACTCTTGGTTTATTATTAAATAAATCAATTTTGATTCATAACTAAATAAAAAAGATCCGACCATGCCTACCAAGACATGAATCACCACCACTTCCGTCTAACAAATATCTTTCATATTTGCTTCTTATCTGACCCTACTAGACTTAGTTTCTTTTAATCTTAGAATCCAATTCTCAAATTTATTTTAAGTTTTTCGGATATACTTATAGTGCGTATGGCCTAATAAGTTCTCGATTTATATTGGTCGTTCATAATTAATCATTAATTATGAATCGATTATGAGTAACACCTAGTAGTACATCATGATCCTCAATTAACAAAAAAATCATAATTAATCCCAGAACTATTCTGAATTGTTTAACAGCTATAATTATCAGTGTATCTATTCCTTTCACTCATTTTATACTCACTTAGTTCATGACATGGTTGTATCAGTCCTCACTAGATTGATTACGTCACACCTAGCCCAAGTAGTTGTTCCTTGTCTTGTATATTCAAATTACTCAAACACGTGTCCAAGAAGATCATCCTCTTGACATGTAATGTTTGGTCAAAGACTTACGAATAATGATCCTAACAAGAGATCATAGGATATGCGTCTTCTTATAAAAGGAGTGGTGAATCATCTATGGGCTACTCAAACACCTTCGGACATATTGACTTATATCTCCTAGGAGATATTTGCTAAAATATCAAAGTATAAATCTTCATGATCAAGATTACTTGAATACATCAATTCTAAGGAAACTTGTAGTCGAATTACAATGAGATCTTTATTGACATGTACAGAACCATATGGAGTCTCATGCAGATCGCATCAAATGAACTAGTGACCCTTAACCAGTATCTATATGTTAACTCTTAACATCCCAATATTCTAGCCACTGAGGTCCGATTGCATTGAAACACCAAGGAACATAATATATGTTAGTCTTGCAGATTTGATGATATTAGCTAATCTCTTTAATTAGGAAACATTTCAATATATATATAATTATACATAGAGAGATATCCACTAATTGTGATATAATCACAATTTCTCTCGCATACTATATATATTATATTGTAGACATCATTAATTGAGTTTAAGATTAATATCATATATATATATATATATACTCAAATAAGGAATTCTATTTATTCAATAAATAATACAATATTTAAGACGAGATTATCCTAAGACACCTTTCAAATATAACATTATGATGGACCGTGAGAAACGTCGGGATGAACGTAAAATGCATAATTACCTACAAATGTGAGCAATTAAATTAAGATAAGGCTGCTACTTGTCTGATGCATCAAGCAGTTATGTGATAATTAATATTTTAAATTAAGATGGAGGGGGAAATTAAGAGATGAGAAACTCTATTATGTGATAATTAATATACATTAAATTCCTCATCAGAGTTGCTATTCCAAAGACCTGCTCAGTTTCAGATGCAACCAAGTCTGTATATAAAACTGTAGACTCCAGACTAATACCGTTACATATTTTAAGAAAATCTAAACTTTATTTCAAGCCCTTTTTCTTTTTCCAAATTCTCTTTCCCTAATTAAGATCAATGTCTATTCACCCTTGAGGAAGCTTTTGCACAACTTCTCCAAGAATTCCTTATCAGCTTCAGCTTCCTCCAAGCTTGCCTTCACATCATCAGCAAAGCAATTCTACCAAAAAGCAAATAAATTATCAACACGAACAATTCATAAACTGAGATAATGAATCAAGTATGGACTTTAGCATACACAGATGGATTCATTGGCTAGGAGGCGATCGATGAGGCTATGCAGTATATCTTTATTGTATTCAGGATGACCTTGAATGCCCAATATGTGATCTCCTATGGAGAACATCTCGATTCTGGTCTTATCAGAGGAAGCAATCACTTCTGCTCTGATCGGAACTTGCCACACCTGCTTATAGTTTTCATCTTAATTAATTCATTAGTATGAAAGGGATCGTGGTAGAACACACAAAGTTGATGTATATATGCTTCACTTTAACACTCATATACCTCATCTTGGTGGCATTCGATGATCGAAACACATTTCGGAATGACTTCCAATCTCTCAGAGAACTTGAAATGTCTCGACTCATCCTGCATGATCACCTTCCTGATCCCAATGTCCCATCCTCCACAAGCCTTCCCCACTTGCCCACCAAGTGCCCTGCACAACACCTGCAAGAGGCAAAAGTAAACAACTAATTAAGCAGCCATGAACTCAACCATCATGCCAAACTCTATGCACAAACCGATTACTCAAGTTAATAATTACTTGATGGCCGAAGCAGATTCCCAGCACTCTCTTGTGCATGGCATCAAGTGTCTGGATGAGTGAGCACAGCCTCAGAATCCATAAGTCATTGCCATAGGCATCGTAGGGGCTCCCGCTGACGACGAACCCTTCGTACTTGTGCAGGTCTTCCATGGCCGGGAACTCTTCCTCCACCACCCTGAACAAGTCCCAGGTCTCTCCTTCGTCCTCGAAGGCTTCCAAGAATACATTGAAGTAGCCATTGTACTTCTTCTTGACGTAATCCGAGTCCTTGCAAGCCAAGAGCAATGCATACCTTTTCTCTTGCTCGATCTTCATTTTGGGTTGGGAGGTTGATTGAAGTGGAGAAAGACATGAGGTGTTATTATATAGAGTTGGTTGTCTTTGTCAAGTAGAACATTGAACAAGTTCGCAAACATCTTATTCATTTATTCTATATCACAAACCATTTTAGTAGGCCAAGTATATTAAAAACTTATTATATATAACACATCAACAAAACATCCACATATACACCATGAGCTGATTGTTTATTCTTGATATTGAATATGCCAATGCCTCAACCTATACTAAAGTTCATAACCTTGATTCCATTTCCTTCATCTTGCACGAGTTCCGAAAAGGAAAATCCAACTTAGTTGTCGATATGCTCAGCATCCATCCTTCAACCAAGAAGAAGAATAAGGACTAGAAGTTGAGCTTATGTTATAAAGAATGGAGAATCTGACCAGAAAATTAGCTTCATGCGACCACATGTTGTTAACATCTAGAATCTTGCAACCTAGCCCTGCATGTCTACTTGGAAGACACAGAATAATGTGGAGTCACATTGAATCTAGCCAGATTTCGGGCTTTGAATCCAGCTTGAAAATGGTAATCGAGAGAATTTGTTTTCCCTTTTTAACCTGATTAGTTTATTTCTATCTTGTGCTAGAAGTAGGATTACACGCAGGATTTGGTATGGTAGTATATTGTTGAGTGGGCATCTGTGGCCAAGTGACATATGCAGCATTTATTCTTCCAAGAAATGTGAAAAGTTGCATGTTGCTTGGTTGATGGCAAGTGCTCCACAAATTTGGATGTTTTTTCTTCCCGAATAGATTTGTGAATGTGATATATTAGATAGGAATGATGAAAAAAGTGATTATACTTTTGGCACTATATTTAATTAAAAGCATGTTGTACTAAATATGAAAAGTTTTAAATGTTAATCAACTTTCCTATCATTTTGTAAATTATCTCATTCAAGAACAAAAGAGGCATACTGATTTGTGTGATTCATGCCTATGTTTTCAGTACTATTTAGCTTGCATTAGTTTCATTATGAGCATATTTTCTATAGTTTTATAACTTTTATATTCTTTTTATCTTTATAGTTCAGAAAACTATTCTTTGTGTATTTTATTGACAGGACATGAAATTTGGACTCAATTTGAGACCAAAAGCCTTGGAAGCATGCATTCCAGCATGATACACGATCTAGTCGTGTCCCCTGACTGTCGTGCATCAACTCGTAGAGTAAAATGAGCAACAAAACGTCAACCAGAAACTCTAGAATAGAACACGTGGTTTGACTATGTCCTCTGACACGATCATGCCCTAGCACTTGATGGGAAGATGTCTAGAGTGTCACACGACTGTGGCACGATGACGAGACCCCTGTTTTTTAGTAAAGTCATACCAGACTTGGTAATCTCTTAAAGTTATAAAAGAACCAAAGGAGCTTCTGTTTGAGAGATCGAGGGTTTTCTTGTGACACGTAACCTTAGGAGAGAGTCGTCTTCCAAGGTTTCCCACAACAGGTAACCATAGGAGAGAGTCGTCTTCCAAGGAGTTTCAAGGATTCCATTCACTAAGGAGGCAAGGAGATTTTTAGAAGACGATATTTGACATCTACAATTGAGTTTTTTCACTCTTCTCTATTTCATTGAGTTGTAGTATACCTAATTTGATGTCTTCATATTATATCTCCATTTACATATAGTAATTTCCTTAATTTTAGGATTAGGGAATAATCTAACATTGATTTGGTAATTATGTGTTGATACTTTTCTCTTTTATCACATGCTATATTGATCCGGGATTTAGTTGTTAGCGTACTTAACGTGTTGATAGATCTTAACTGACATTAGTACAAATTTTAGGGTTAGGGGGAAGAATTGATAGGCAAACTCCGATCTCGAACCTATAATAACTAGACTCGAGGTTGTTCACGAAAGTAGTCCAAATCCTCCGGAGGATATCATTGGCCATCACAAAACTAAGGGGTTTATCCCAATTCAATGTTATGAAGTAATGGTAGCAGTCTAGAGGATTGCAAGATTCTCATGATAAATGCCTCCAATAGAAAGCGATTACCCTAGTATGACTACCGCAAAAGTAAGGATCGTGTTTGGATAGATACACCGGTGTAAAGTCGAAACCGAGCATCAGTTCAACATTGAGATAAAGGAGAGATCCACAACCACATTATCAAGGATAGCTCTTTTACAATAATTCTCGATTTCGGTTCATTTAGATAGCCTACTTTACAGTTGGACTAGTACTCTACTTCATGATCAAAGGATGATATTTTATACCTAGAAGAATTACACAAACATTAATATAGACTATAGAAACTGAAAAGGGAATTTCTCATTAATTAACATCAATGTTCAACATTCAACCAATTTAGGGAGGAATAATTTACAGATTGAAGACTTACAATTGCAGTAAAGATTTTAAAATGCAGTTAGTTCCTGTAAAATAATCTGAATCTTGGTGTTTTCAGCACACTGCAAAACAGAAACCATGGGAATTTATTTGGGAGGTTGAGGATCTTCCAGCCACTTTGCACGGAAGTCTGTGCCTTTGCAATCGGGACAAGCAGTAGAACCCTGGAACAATACCAAATGACTTTGTGGGTATAAAAGTGGAAATGAAAGGTTGTATTCGCAGACAAGAGTACCTTCCCCGTGCATATAATGCAGGTTGTATTTCTTGATGGCACTTCGCAAAGCATTTGATTGCCGAGGATGAAGAAGCCGGTGCCAGCACACCACTTGCATTCGACATACCCGTCTGATTCACAAGTAGAGCATGCTATTGGTCTTGGTTGCTGCTTCAGGCAAAGGAACATACGAGAGATGCATCATTCAGCAGGCTTAACATGAGAGCAAATGTTGGACAACCAAAAAATCAAGATGCCACAAGGACAGATAGCAAAAGATATTAACAAAACCGATATTTCTGGAAATTTTTCTTGTTCCATGCTATAACTTAGCTATCTTAAGCATAATCATTGGCTCACGTGTAGTTAAACTTTTAGTCCAGTCATCAACAATTGTCACCTAGGCCACATTATATTAGTGGCTTGCCCTTTCCAAAACTCGCAAAGGGTAAAAGAAAAACAAGACCCAGACAAGGAAAAGATGCATGGAACAAGATGATTAAAATCCACTGTTTTGTGTCGGAATTCATCAAAGATATAGCCCTAGCTGTCAGCTGTTAGCTTAAATTTTAGCTGGAACACAAGTACGAACCCATAGGACAATAATAATCTTTTCCATGAACAATCTGAAGTAGCCACAACAATCTTTCTAGCAACTTCATTCCCTTCAGTAACCCACAGCTAGCAGAATAGCAGTAATACAAGTTCCAGATAAAGCAACTAGGCCAATCATATATATCTTTGCTTAAGCATAAAATAGGCAGAACAACTGGTCTAATTATCACAACATTATGAAGTTACAGTTGAAGTGTTTTTCAGAGTTCTTACAACTTTAATTTCCCATGAGTGATAACCAATTAAACCATATTATTTATCATAAGGTTCAATTTTCTATTACTCTGGAATAAAAAAATTTAAAAATAAAACATGCGTACACACACACAATACTTTTTACAGAAGACATACGACAATATTTTAGAGTCCTATGAGATCCTTTTTAGGAGTGATCTAAGTTTTCAGGATATGTGACAAAAATCTAAGTCAACATATTGCTCCATTCAACAATGGGAAACCATTACTTAATGAGACAAAGAAGAAAAATAGAGAGAAAAAAGGATTTCATATGACTTTTGTTTACATAAAAAAGCATGGGATAGAGTCTCTAATGAGGTATTGTTGCAGATAGTTCGTTAAAGAATGAAGTAGTAAGAGTAGTTAAAAAGGGGATAGGATTATAACTCTCAAGATAGTGGTAGTAAAAGAAACTATTAATGTAATTAACATATATGTACCTCAAGTAGGATTAGATGAAAACACCAAATCTAAGTCTTGTGATGACCTAGATGAGCTATTACGAAACATTTCATCAAACAAAATGATTTTAATAAGAGGAGATCTAAATGTCCATATCGGAGTGAAAAATGAGTATGATAGGGTGTATGGGAGTTATGAGTTTGGAACAAGAAATGAAGAAGGAAAAACTATATTGGATTTCGTTATAGCATATGACCTTATACTAGCAACTATTGAGGGAAAACTTTGAGAGATATATTTAAGATTGTACAGACATATATGTAGACAATAGATGCTCGACAATGTGAAATTATGATAAATATGCATATCAAATGAGGAAGAGGAAGATCAAGACTTAGTTAGCAACAATAAAATAAGATAAAATTTATTTATAAATTGATGATCTAGTAGATGAAAGAATTCAATGGTGTAGGATCCATATAACCAACCCCATCTATTGGATAAAGGTTGGTTATTGTTGTTGTTATGAGTCCTTAGATGGCTATTTTGGTGTGTTTAAGAAGAGAAAGGAGCATCTAGTAATTATATTTATGTGACTAAATGGCATGTATGATAATACTAGTGTTAAAGTTATTGGAGCATCATAAATGATTTTTTTGTTTGGTACATTTGCATCAATGTCGAACTCTAAGTCATCAATATTTGCGGATTTACATAGCAAATTCAAAAATAAACCAAGAAAAAAAAGATAAAATAACAATGTGTTATTATACGGGAGGAATTAAGTGTAGCTCCAATAAATGATAAAACAAAATAAAATTGATTAACATGGCAAGGGAATGTTCAAAATGACCAATATGATAGTTATACTGGTTGAATCAATTAAAGACAAAGCAGTAAGGCGTACAGGGCGATTATAAAAACTTTTGTTAAAGTAATTAAAAGTGATTTGAAAGATCCGAACACTATTGAGCAATATAGTTTTTCATACAGTTAAATCAAAGGAAAAAAAAAAGAAAGGGACAAACACAGCTTACTGATCATGACCACTGGCAACCAACTATTAGATGTTCTAAGTACTAGCACTCGTTGCTATGTCCAAAGGTCAAATGAATATAGGAATTATCTGAGAGGTTGAATACAAAAAAACAACAATGAGATCAACATTTTTTATCAATCTTAATTGAATGGAAGACATATTTGAAATTAAGGTGAAACGGGTAAATTCTTTCTAACTGAATCTGCCAGAACAGGTAGACTGTATCCTTTGCCCAGGCAATTTGGGATTCGATATCTACAATGACACAGAATCCACGATTCATCAAAATTCTGATTTTTGACTGATAACGCAGGAATGAGATCCAATTGGGGTAACCAACAAGGAACAACGACACATAAAACCATTTCCATCGATAATAAAGGGGCAAAAGTGTCGCCTTCACCAAAAAAAGGACCCTAAACAACCCTAGAGGCCATAACGTCATCTGCAAAAGATCACCTTGGAGATGATCCAGGCACGCTCCATTCTCTTGGAGAATCCGGAGGAGCTCTCGGAGGAATCGACCACGGACGCCCTCGCTTGAAGAATCGACACCTTTCGGGAACCTCCAGAAGGGGCAGCAGCGGAGATACCCTGCAAAAATAATCGCATAGGAGAAACTAGGGCCCTATCTAGCGCAGCCGGCATGGCGCAGGGGAGGGAGAAGCAGGCGGTCGCCGTCGTCGAGATTCAACCTCCGCCTCCGGCGGCGACTTCACCTCAGGTCTCTGTATACGATTCTGCTAGACCTCGGCCCAATTTAAATTGTGATCATGTTCATCTTTACGCTATGACAAATGGCATTTGGCAAGTGGCAACCGACCAAGTCGCTGGATTCACGATAGAGTTGGATGTTCCAACGGCATAGCGGAACAAAGACTGAGTGGAACAGTCGTGCAAGGCTCTTGTTCTTTTTTATATATATATAAAAATCAATATATTTTATTTTAAAAAACTAATCAACATTGTATTATATAATTTCTACGACTGTATAATGTACCTGTTATAATTATGACAATTTGGAAAAATAAAATACATCTGAGATGAGGTGCTCTTTTGAATGAAAGAAAGACGCATATTTTACCATTCCAATAAAAAAAGGATGCTCTTTTAATTTTTACCCTTTTTTTTTTTTTACAATAGTCGAGTTGAGATTTACCATAGTATATGTCTAAGAACATATCATTTCCAATCATTAACTAATTAAATATCAGTTATCATGAACGATCTGTTCCAGACTATGAAAATTTCAACAGATAGAAACATACCCAAATGCTCATAATTGTGCCTCACTTAATTCAAAGATTCAAGCTGCACTTGGCTTCTTCCAGGTGGTTCCTGAGACTTCAGTAGATCAATGGAGCACTCTTCTTCTTCTTCTCCATTGCCTTGCGACCCAAATCTGCCTGCAAAGGAGTTCCTTTCTTTTCTGCTTCGCTTCAATTCCATGTACTCCAAGAACAGCGCCACAGCTGCACCGACCAAAACCCACAGCATGAACGCCCAGGTCGCCGCATCCACTGCCTCGCAGTCGTATGCGTCGGCCACTTGCTTGAGCCCACTGAGGATTGCAACGATTCCGACAGGAATTGCAGATCTCCCGATCCAGAAATGGATGCTCGGCCACAGAATCGTCGCCCCTGAAGCAACCTCGCGGGTGGCGGCGGGTGGTTTCGGTCTTAGATAGGCGTTGATTGGCTGTGCGCAGGCCATCGACATTGCGGCGATGCCAATCGCGGAATGGGTGGAGCTGAGGACGAGCCCTCGGAGTTCGAAAGCGGCGGGGACGATGGCGATTAGGGCAAGGGCCAGTCCCGACGACTGTAGTCGGAGATGCCATTGTCGGCAAAGGTACCTTGCGGCTAATACTCCACACGGCAACAAGATGCCCCAGGAGATGAACATGAAGAATCCGTGGACGGCGTACGCCAAGGGAACCCCTTTCACCTCTTCGACCGTGCCATGTGTCAGCAGAACCCTAACGGCCCTGTCGCTGGTAATGGCGTGCATGTTTCCCCAGCTTAGCCGCGTGTCCGACCACCGGGCACCCCGCGCCCACACGATCGGGAGAGGAAGATCCGGATCGATGTGGTTTTCGCACTCCGGCCGGCCGACGCAGGGGGGCGACAGGGGGCGACGGAACTCCAAGGAAAGGAGCCCCTTTTCGGACTGGAATCTCGCATCCGCGAGCTGCTTCTCGCTCGTCGGATGCAACCTCGAAACGTCCTTGCCGTCGATCCAGTATGTGCTCACCCTTCCGTTCCCGTCTGCGTCCGTCCACCCGACGTAGGCGTGGCTGTTCACCATACCGTCCCCGATCGCGATCGCGAGGTATCCGCTGGTAGAGGTCTTCTTGCTCCGAGCCGCGATGGAGATGGAATCGGAGTGCAGAGTCCAAAAGAAGGCGACTTGGTCGTCATCAAGAAGGACGGTGTGGTTGTAAGCCTGCGATAGGTATGGTCGGCGGAGCTCCGAGGCGACTGAAACGGCCACAGCGACGGCGGCGAGGAGGAGGAGGAAGTGGAGGAAGAACCCGCAGAATGAAGTAGCGTTCGCCATAGGAGAGCATCAATCGAGATCGAGGATCCCCTATAGCATAAGCAGAAGGTTAGGGTTAGAGTTGGGGATCGGTGAAAGGGTTGGAACTGGGGGAGGTCGATGATGGCGGAGGATAGGAGACCGCCCGTGGTCGCCATTGCTGTGGTTTAAAATTGTTTAAGGTTTTGTTTTTGTTTTATTCATTGGCATTGTGAGTCTTTGCGACGAAGTGGTAGATGGATACGATTAGTCGCAAGAGTGGGCCCGGACAATAAATCCTATCATCGTTAAGACAGGCACAGGGAACGGATCCGAAAGTCCGCGGCCTCTTGAACTCCTTTAAATGGAACAAAAGTGCGGCCACACCCTAGACCTGACCCAGGCCGGGTCCGGCCCGGGCCAATAATAGGATCCGGTCCGGGTCAGTAACCGGGTTAAATTGCCTGGGCGGAATTGGAACTGACTCGGCAGGTTCATAGGTCAAAAATCAATGGACCATTGGTTAATCGCCGATTTAGCCTGTAAATTCACACAATTTTTTTTTTGCCCGTTGGAGGTTCCTAGCCGTTGGGACCGTTGGTTAATCGAGGTAAACATTTGGTTAATTCGATATATAAATTAATCAAATTAACTGAAAATTGATTTAATATTAATTAATCAAAACGAATCAAAGTTTTACTAAAATCGAATTCACTGAATCAAATTAAAAATAGATTATTTTAGTTAACACTGAATTTATTAAAAAATAATACTAAAAAGAATTTATACAAAATTAATATCAAATTAACAAAATTAACCGAATTAACTGAATACTTACCCTTAGTTGAGGGAGGGGTAAGGTTTTTTGGGTATTTTTTTCAACGGTTAAGATTATTTGACCTTTTTTTTATCAATGATTATGATTTAATGTCCGTTATTATCCAAACTCTATAAATCAAAAGTTCATTTCATCATTTTTTCACAGATATCTTCTCTACTCTTAATCTCAATTTCGTATTCTCTATATGTTTTCGTTTTCATTTTCATTTTTACGAACTTTCATTTCCAATTTTCAATTACAATGGAAGGAGGTCGTGGAAGTACATTATTTCAAGCTCGGAAGGGAAAGAAAATAATCAATCTACAAGAGCACCCCAACATTCAATCACTGATAATGAGATCTAGCACCTTTCGAATCCGACACCTGAAACATAAGGAGGTACCGATGTAATTACTTTTACGATTCAGGAAATTCCTCATTTAAAGTTTTCTATTTTCACTAAACATTTTGAGAAAGTTACTTTTCCGTCGGGAGAATTGCGTGCAAAATGTAAGCACTACAACGCTTTCTACAAATTCCAAGTCGACGACAACTATGAGTCATTGAAATGACACGTAGAAACTAAGCACCCGACTGAATATGGACTCGACTATTCTCAAGCACAATTATCTAGATTTTCTTCAACTAGTGGTAGTACTGATTCCGGTTTATTTTTATATTCGGATAATAAATTAAGAGAATCATTAGTTAAATTTATTTCCGTATAATATATTTCTTTTAGTTTTGGATCTAAATGCACATTTGAAGATTTTTGTAAACAATCTCTTAATTCATGTGCTAAACATATTCCTAGAAATACACTTACTCGTACAATTAAAAAATTAGTAAAATAAGACAAAAAGAATTTAATTGATGAATTTAATAAATTAGATAATAAAGTTTCTTTATGTTTCGATATTTGGAGTCAGGCCCTAGGGTCCCAATATTATTGGGGCCCATTGATTAAATAATTAAGTAAAGACATTAAAAAAATTTAAATTGAGTCATTAATATTAATTAATGATAGCATACACATTAATAAATATCATGTTAACCCATTAACATCTTATTAATTAATTCATTATTCCTATTTACACATTTATTTCCTTATAATTACAATTAGTCAAGATTTTATTTTATTTAATCTTATTTCCTTATAATTACACTTAGCCAAGATTTTATTCTATTTAATTATATATCTTATAAAACTAATAAACTCTTTCCTTCTCAATATCTTTAAAAAAACCCTAATTGTTCTTTCACTTGTGCCTATTTCTTTTCTCCTAGTTAATTTTATATGTTTATATTCTTTCATCGGTGTATTTTTTCCTTTCTCATCAATAATTTTGTACATTTATGCTCTCTCGCCGATGATACTCTCAGAGAACGCCCTTCTCCTCCCTCGTTGATAATATTTCTTTCTCACTCTTTCTTTTTCTTTTTCGATAATAATATGAATCATAGATTTCTTTTATCCATAAACGTAAAGTAAAATGCTTCATCAAAAAAAAATTCAAAATTAAAATTAATAAAGTTTTATTTACTTTCAATGTCTCAAAAAGTTTAAATAATTTAATAGTGTTAAAAAATTATCTAAATATTAGCGATAAAATTAAATTTTATATAAAAAAAATATTTTATTTTTTAAAAAATAAATCAAAATTTTTTAAACCGGACATTCTCAATCCAAAATTCAAATGAAAAAAACTTGAGAATTTTTTTTAAAAATGTATTAAAGGATTCTTTTTAATTTATTTTTGCCTAGGGCCTCGGGGAATCCTGAGACGACACTGTTCGGAGGGATCATTGGCAACCACATTCGTATATGGGTGTGACTTGCTATTGGATCGATAACTATTGGAACTTCCAAAAAAGATTGTTAGCTTATAGAGTTTTTGATGAATCACATAATACTCATAATATCGCACAATTATTATATTTAATTTTAGAAGAATATGGATAAACTCATAAAATATTTTCAATATCATTATATAATGCTAGTTCCAATACCGTTTGTATAGATGATCTAAAATTTGTTTGTCAACCTATTATTAGTCGTTTATTTTTTCATATTTATTGTGTATGCCATATTTTAAATTTATGTGTTCAAGATGGATTAAAATTTTTAGAAAATTATATTAAACCAATTAGAATTCTAATTTCTTATTTATGGTCACATCCATCTATAATAAAACAATAAGGTAGGTTTTGTAAAACTAATGGAATGAGACACAAAAAATTTCAACACGTTGTAATTCAACATACCAATTATTACAAAATTTATTTCAATATAAAGAATTATTAGGTTGATTTTTTTTTTCACAAAATATTAACACTAATATATATTTATTTTCATAATAATGGAATATTTGTAGTAGTATTTGTGAAATTTTAAAAGTATTTAATGATGCAACCAAACAACTTTCTAATGTTTATTATCCCACTTCTCAATTGGTTTTAGAAAATTTTTCAAATATAGTATTAGTTTTAAATGAATATATTAATAATGAATCTTTATCTTCTTGCATATTAGCTATGAAAACTAAATGAAAAAATTATTTTTATTTTATTCTTGAAATTTATTAAATTGCATTTATTTTAGATCCTAGATTTAAATTAGAAGTTTTACTAGAAATGTTAATTTTATATCATGACGCTTTAATTCCAATTAAAGATTCTTCTTCTCCTAATCTAGTTAATATTATATATAATGTTAGAATTTATTTATATGATATTTATAATCAATATTATACAAAATATGGAATATAAACTAATATTTATGAAATACAACAAACTACTAGTAGTAATTTAAAACTTAAAAAACACAACTTTTATTAAAAGAACGGACGAAACATCCACGAGGACCCTCAAGTTCTACGCATGAACTTGAGAATTATTTTACAATTTCTTCTGATTTTAATGAAGCAGATAGTGAAAATTTTGATATCTTAAAGTGGTGGTCATAGAACACTCAAAGCTTTCTCGCCCTCTCCGTGATGGCCAAAAAAATTTTAACTTATCCAATGTCAGCTGTTGCTGTGGAGTAAACATTCAGTGCAGCTACAACATATTAAATAAATGACAATTAACTTGATCTCCCGGCTCATTAGAAGCTCAAGCATTACTCGACGATTGGACTAGAGACAAGAAAAGAATCCAAGGAATGCAACTTTCAGATGACAAAGTTGAAAATTTTGATACCAAAGGAACGAATACAACATGAACATGAAATGAAAGTGAGTAACAACGTCTCTTTCAAATGTAAAAGGATAAAAATATAAAAGAACTATGTGGGCTTTGATTCCTCTATACCCTAAGGGAATATGTAGGCAACTTAAATGAGTGCAAACTCTTTTTAAAAATAAATTTATATTTTAATTTTTAAAAAAATAATAATCTTGAACTATGGTGAACCGTGAACTGGTAGTTTCGAACTATGAACCGTAACCGTCTTGGAAGTTTAAGGTTAAGGGTCGACCTTCCAGGAATCGTCAAATCGGTGGTTCAGAACTGACAGTTTTCGAACCGTCGAACTGTCGGTTCTGAACCGTCGAACTATCAATTCTGAACTGTGGCCAACCACACCCTCTCTAAAAATGGACAAATCTCGAACACATTTATCCTATGCAACTGTCGAACTATGGTCAGGTCTACCACACCCTCTCTGAAAATGGACAAATCTCGAACATATTTATCCTATGCAACAGTCCTGTGTACGGAGGAGATCAAATATTATAGAATCTAATAAAGTACTAGATGGGTGGAATAAATAGTACTTGTTTCAATTTTTCACTTTTTCGAAGAAACTCGAGAGAAGAACAATGCTAACATACTTTTTTTACTTGGTTCACAGTCCGGTGACTACTAGTTCAAGACTTGCACTTGTTGAGTGCGTTAGACAATTCACTAGAAGTTAGAAGGTTTACAAAAAGGAATCTGAATATAAAGTACAAGTAAATGAAAATCGATACCAACATAAATGTGTAGTAGCTTGAACGTTCGTTGTCAAAGTAGCATTTCAGAGATATAGAGTAGTTTTTTGAGTAGCACGCAAGTATGGAAGTCATAGTAAATGATGTGTTTTAGGTTTTGGTTGAACCCTTCTTTTATAGTATTTTTAGGCGCCTTAATTCCTTTCAGACGCCTCAATCAAGGCTAATGTGGTATAACCTCAGCGAATCTCTTTCCTTCAAAACTTATCCTAACCCAATCGCCTGAATCCCTTTCAGGCACCTGGAAACGAACGTGCTTTGGCCAATCAGAAATTGCCATCTAATCCTGTCGTTAGACTAGGTTTAGGGGGCTTGGATCCCTTTAAAGCGCCTAGATTAGTTTATTCCAAAATTTAACTCCTGCGTCACAGATTTAGCACATAATAATAATAATAATAAAGTGAAAAGTAGTCCGTCCAATTTGGACTATCTAGTTTTGACTTTTAAATTTTTAGTAAAATCCTAAGTCAGACCGACACTTACTGTTCTCTCTCGAGAAATGGGTCATCACCCACTCCTCTTAAGAGAGTTTACATGTTTGCTAAACATCTGGTCTTACAGATCTATTTGGATTTTTACTCAGCATTTGATCTTGAATTTCCAGACTTCCCGTTAGATGTCTGGTCCTTGACTCATCTAGATTTATGCCTGGTGTCCTCGACCCCCAGGGTTTCCAGCCTAATGTTCTCGACCCCCGGGACTTCTATCTGACTCCTCGATCTGCCAAGTCTTCTTCCTAGTTCACTCAACTAGGATTTCTTTGTCTAGCCTCAACTAGGACTTTCCTGCACACTTATATAAGTTAATTAAAAACAATAAGTTTTAACTTTGAATCTTTGCCAACAGCCAGGTTTGATTAACTGGTACTCCAGCACCAACACCATCGAGGCATTTTTTGCATCCATTGAAAATTGACCCCAAGATGTCTTAGGGTGTGTTTGGTTCAAGGATATTGTAGATAACCAAGGTTATCCACCTA
Source organism: Zingiber officinale (assembly GCF_018446385.1). Taxonomy (NCBI): domain Eukaryota; kingdom Viridiplantae; phylum Streptophyta; class Magnoliopsida; order Zingiberales; family Zingiberaceae; genus Zingiber; species Zingiber officinale. Next base: position 99,031,204 of record NC_055996.1, read on the forward strand.
CAATAATTAGGATAATCATGTTTTGTTCGAGGTTTTTGGATTCTGAAGTTTTTCTCGATTCTGAAATATCAGCAAACGTCATCAATCTTGGTATCGAACCCAAAATCAGAAAACCATGGGTCAACCAAGGTTTTTCTCAATTTTGAGGTTAAGCAATTTTTTTTTGAAATTACCCTTGGAAGGATTGGAGTTGTCGAGTGAGCTGGGCAGTATCGGATCAGCAATAGAACGGTGTGGAGGTGGCAGCAAGCAGATCACCACAAAGGTTCATGTGGTGCGCGGAGGAGAGGTGGCAGGAGGCGACGACAGTGGGCGGCGATAGTGGGCGGCAGGCGGTGTCAGATCGATAATGGGGTGGTGCAGAGGTGACAGTAGGGCAACATTCCTTCACACATGCAGATCTCTACGAAGCTTCCTGTGGCGGCCGAAGGTGGCAGCAACAACAGTGGACGGCGAACATGGCAGCAATGGGCTACTATGGGCAGCAGCAACGGGCGGGTTACGGGTAGCGACAGCAGTGGCCAATAGCGGCAATGCAGTGGTTGGAGGTGGTAGCAGCAGGTGATGGTGGGCAGTGGGCGGCAAGCTGTGGCAGGTGGTGGGCGGCAAGTAGGCAGCGACAGTTGAGGAAGATGACGATGGTTTTTTTTTTTAACTTAGGTATTTAATTAATTTTTTAATTAATTGAGTCAATCTCCTAGCTATTATATATATATATATATATATATATATATATATATATATATATATATATATATTTTGATCCGGCGGTAAGAACAGGGGACCCCAATTCTGGGGAGTCAACATCACGTGGAAGTCAAAGGGTCAGATGGTCGATAGGAGAAGGATGAACCGACCGGACACCCGAGAAAAGGTTGGATCAATAGGCCGACCGGAGAAGGGTTGGCCGGCCGACCGGTGTCCAACTGATGGCAAAAGGCGCCCCGGCGGGAGTCGGAGTTCCGGCACTCGTTGAACAGGATCATAGGGCCGATCGGATGGTACGCTCGACCGAAGACATAAGGTAGCATACTGCTAACAGTCTCCACAGAGCACATTACCGAGAATCCCCAAGTAGATCACTATATATGACCGGCCGGACGTAAGGCGAGTGCTAGCCGGCCGGACGACCGGCAGGGAGTAAGGAGAAAAGGACAAGGGATATCTTCTGACAGCGGGCATGCTCTATAATCCGGCCATACTTCAAATCTTACGACAAGGGGTTCCGTTGTCCCATCGAAGACATGCTTGGACTATAGCAGTATGGTGTCAGGTAAGCCTTCTGACAAGCCCTTACTGAGGTATGGGCTGGGGACACGTATTCGCCTCGGCATGTGTGCATGAGTTCCTTCCCAGCTCTATATAAGGAGCCTCGCACTTCACCGGAGGTACGCGATATCACATATTCGACGCCACTTGCTTGTTCGCTTACCTGACTTGAGCGTTGGAGGGTCGTCGCCGAGAACCCCTTCCCGGCCCGACTTCTGTGCAGGTTCACCGGAGGCCCGTGCGAACAGTCAGGAGATCTACGTCAGCCACTTGGAGAGCGCCACGTGCCCAGCGTCCATTGATTCAGCTTTCGGACAGGATCAATTTGGCGCCGTATGTGGGAACGCTCCTGCATCCGATCAGAAGCAATGGACGAGGCTGGACGACCGCACTCGGTGATGCTTTCCACAGAGGAGCTCGATGCTTTGATCGAGACCAGAGCCGCTAAGCTTGTGGAACAAAGACAAAAGTCGCAAGCCGAGCGGATTGAGCAGCAAGCAACATAAGCATCAGGTGGCTGAGCGGAAGCACCACCGGCCACGGTTCCATTCCACCGGGCTCTATTCTGCACACCTCCAGAAGCCGCAGCAGTTAACCGTGATCGAGGATCTTCTTCAGATGAAGTACCGAGACGAGATAGTAGAAAAGGCAAAGCCCCTCGAGCGAACGCTTCTCCCGAGTGGATCAACCATCAGTTTTCGGAGGCCATCTTGCGGGACCCTCTGCCGAAGCACTATGTGCCCCCGGCGATCGGTGAATACAATGGAACCACCGACCCGGACGACCATTTGGGTAAATTCGATAACACGGCTACCCTTCATCAATACACATATGGAGTGAAGTGTCGAGTTTTTCTTACCACCCTCTCGGGATCGGCTCAACGGTGGTTTCGGAGGCTTCCGGACGGCTCCATCACAAGTTTTAAAGACTTCCGAACGACCTTCCTCCACCATTTTGCAAGCAGTAGGCGCTATCAGAAGACTAGTGTGAGTTTGTTTGCCATCAAACAAGAAGCCCGCGAATCGCTCCGAGCCTATATCCAGCGGTTCAACAGGGTGGCCATGGATATTCCAACGGCCACCTCGGAAACCATGATGAATGCCTTCACGCAAGGCCTAGTGGACGGGGACTTCTTCCGATCGCTCATTCAGAAGCTGCCCCGGGACTACGACCATATGCTACACCGAGCCAATGAATACATCAACGTGGAGGAAGCCCAAGCGACACGAAGAAAGGAAACTCCCACTGAGCGGGCTCCCCCTGCCGAGCGGAAGCCGCACAATGCTCATCAGCCGCCCAGAGGACCGAGGGCCGAAGCAATCCGCTCCCCCCAGGCTAGGTCCCATGTACAAGAAGTAGCTGTCGAGCGGCTCAAACCAAAGAGGAAGGTATGAACCCCTATGTTCTGCTCTTTCCATCGGACCGACACGCACAATACAAGGGATTGCCGAAGCCTTCCTCTGATTGCCCACCTCGTGCCCCGGGGTGGCCACCGCCTATCGCCATCATCCGACAGGCGACAGAGGCCTCGCGAAGCCGATCGGATGGTAGCCGACAGGCGACAACAACAGACTCCCGAGCAACATCACACTCCGAGGTGAGAGAATCCCCGGATGTCTCGGGAGCGGCCTCGACCGTCCGCTCGGGAAGAAGAAAATAGGAGTAACACTTCCCGAGGCGAAATCAACATTATAGCCGGCGGGCCGACCGGGGGCGATTCCAACCGAGCAAGGAAAGCAAGCGTAAGACAGCTCCAGATTCATGCGGTCGGCTGTAGCCAGGAACGGGCGAGCGGACCCGAAATCAGCTTCGGGCCCAAGGACTTGGAGGGAGTCGAAGTGCCGCATGACGATGCTCTCCTCGTCAAAGCGGTAATAGCCAACTATACTATTCACCGCGTTTTTATTGACACAGGAAGCTCGGTCAATATCATATTCAAAAAGGCCTTCGATCAACTACAAATGGATCGAGCCGAGCTGCTGCCCATGACAACCCCCCTTTATGGGTTTACGGGCAACGAAGTTCTACCGGTCGGACAGATCCGGCTGGCAATTTCGCTAGGAGAGGAGCCGCTCAGAAGGACACGGACAGCAAATTTCGTCATGGTCGACTCTCCTTCAGCATACAACGTCATTTTGGGGCGACCGGCGCTCAGCGAGTTCCGAGCGGCCGTCTCCACCTTCCACCAGAAAATCAAGTTTCCGGTTGAAGACAAAGTGGGAGAAGTACGAGGAGATCAATTAGCAGCTCGGCGATGCTACGTCAAGATGGTCCGAGTAGAAGCCAATTCCGCTCGGAAGGCGCCCCGGATTGAGGTAAACGCCATAACCGAAAAACCTCCCTCTTTGGTTTATGAAGAAAAGGAGGTGCAGATTCACCCGACCCGACCGGAGTCTACCACGTTCGTTGCGGCCGATCTGGAGGCGAGCCAGAAAGAAGAAGTGATCAAATGCCTCCAGAGAAACTGTGATGTCTTCGTCTGGTCGACGCATGAGCTGCCCGGAATTTCACCGAGCATAGCGCAGCACGAGCTACATGTCCGACCGGACGCTTGACCGGTGAAGCAGAGAAAAAGGGATTTCAGCGCTGAACAGAATGCCATCATCCGAGCGGAGGTTGAGAAGCTCCTGGAGGCCGACCATATACGCGAGGTTCAGTTCTCGAGCTGGCTGGCGAACGTGGTATTAGTCTCCAAGCCTGGCAACAAGTGGAGAGTGTGCATAGATTTTCGGGATCTCAACAAAGCTTGCCCGAAGGATTTTTATCCCCTACCCCGGATCGATCAACTGGTGGACTCCACGGACGGCTGTGAGTTGATATACATGCTCGACGCTTATCAAGGCTATCATCAAGTGCCGCTCGCTCGAGAAGATCAAGAAAAAGTCAGCTTCGTTACAGCCGACGACACCTATTGCTATAAGGTGATGCCGTTCGGATTGAAGAACGCGGGAGCCACTTATCAGCGCATAATGAACAAAATGTTCAGGGAGCAGATCGGGCGAAACCTCGAAGTATACGTGGATGACATTCTCATCAAGTCAGTCCGAGCGGCCGATCTCTTCGAAGACATGGAGCAAACTTTCCGAACGCTACGGAAATATGGAGTTAAGCTAAACCCTCAGAAGTGCCTGTTCGGAGCCAAAGGCGGGCGTTTCTTTGGATACATAGTGACCGAGCGGGGCATCGAGGTAAATCCCAGCAAAGTGAAAGCGTTACAAGATATGCCGACCCCAAGAAATCTGAGGGAAGTGCAGCGTTTAACCGGTCGGATAACTGCTTTGTCCAGATTCATCTCCAAGACCGCCGACCGGAGCCTACCTTTTTTCAAAATATTGCGCAAAGCCACTAAGTTCCACTGGGACGCAGAATGCGATCGGGCGTTCGAAGAACTGAAGACATATCTGAATTCTCTGCCTGTGCTAGCCAAGCCAGCCGTAGGTGAGCCGCTTTGTATCTATTTATCTTCAACTGAGCAAGCAGTCGGTTCGGCACTAGTAAGGGCGAGCGGAGAAGAACCTGTATATTTTTTAAGCCATATTTTAAAAGATGTCGAATCTCGCTACACTGGGCTCGAGAAGCTGGCTTTCGCTTTGGTCCTCGCCGCTCGACGCCTCCGTCCCTATTTCTTGGCTCATACTATCATCGTACGGACGAATAGCCCATTGGGAAGAGTGCTGTTGAATCCAGAAGCGTCCGAGCGGCTCATCAAATGGACAACGGAGTTGAGCGAATTCGACATTCAATACCAGCCCCGATCGGCGATAAAGGCTCAGTCCTTGGCAGATTTTATCACCGAAGTGCAAAGACCAGAGCCCGAGGCCATGTGGAAGATATTTGTGGATGGATCATCCACCCGGCTCGGTAGCGGGATTGGCGTGCTATTGCTCTCCCCACAAGAAGAAAAGATGCACTTATCCGTCCGGCTAGATTATAGAGCTACAAACAATGAAGCGGAGTATGAAACCCTCATAGCCGGCTTATAGGTAGCTTGCCATGTTGGGGCCGGTCGGGTAACGCTCCATTCGGATTCGCAACTGGCCGCTCAGCAACTCTCTGGTACTTTTGAGATTAACAACGCTCGGCTCAAACTCTACGCTGAGACCTTTGAAAAGTTCAAGGCCAATTTTAGAGAAGTCATTGTCCAGAAGATACCCCGAGCGAAAAACCAAGCGTTCAATGAGTTAGCCAAACTCGCAAGTTCAATAACGTCGGTCGCCATCCAGCAGCCAATTGAACAAGTATCTTTGGTGACGCACGTCGACCGGATGGAGGGCCTCACGTTTTCGAGCGACTGGAGGACACCCATCATGAAGTTTCTCCGCTCGGGCGCTTCACCATCCGATCGGGATGAAGCCCAGCTGCTGAGGAGGAGAACCGGCCGGTTCACACTCATCGGAGATCAACTCTATAATAAGGCTTTCTCCAGCCCGCTTTTGAAATGCGTAAGCTCAGAAGACGCAGCGTACATCCTCCAAGAAGTACATCAAGGATCATGCGGAGGGCATCCGGGCGGACGATCACTGGCTAAAAAGATTCTGTTGGCCGGATACTTCTGGCCAACCCTGCAAGCAGACGCTGCTCGGACCGTGTCGACATGTCTTTCTTGCCAAAAATATCATAATTTCTCCCACCGACTGGCGGAGGAAATGAAAGCAGCTACCGTGTCTTGTCCGTTCGACTAATGGGGAATGGATATTGTGGGTCCGTTTCCTATGGCGACCGGATAACGGAAATTTCTACTGGTGGCGGTCGATTATTTTTCCAAGTGGGTGGAGGCCAAGCCGCTAGCCAAGATCACCAAGCAGATGGTCAAGAAGTTTATTTGGCAACATATTATCTGCCGGTTCGACATCCCCCGTCGACTTGTTTCCGATAACGGGCGGCAGTTCGCGGGAAAGTTGCTCGAAGATTGGTGCAAAAGCTATGGCATCGAGCAACACTTCACGTCCATGGCGTACCCCCAAAGCAATGGTCAAGCCGAAGTAGCCAATCGGGAAATTCTTCGCATTTTACGCGCTCGGCTCGACCATTTAGGAGGAAGTTGGGTGGATGAAGTGCCGGGCGTCCTATGGGCCATCCGAACGACCCCAAAGGAGGGAACAGGCGTCACACCATTCCACTTGGTGTATGGCGGCAAAGCAGTGATCCCGGTTGAAGTTGGGATCGAGTCCGTCCGGGTCTAGAATTATGACGATGATAATGCCGAGCGGAGAAACATGGAGCCGGCTGATGGCGTACCGGCAAAGAATGAAACAGAACTATAACCGGCGCGTGATCCCTAGAACATTCCAAGTCGGCGATCTCGTCTGGAAAAAAGTAAAGCCGGTCGGCGACGTCGGTAAGCTGGAGGCTCCTTGGGCGGGCTCCTTCAAAGTCATTGAAAAGCTGCGCTCGGGTGCTTACTATTTAGAGGATGAAGACGGTCGGCGGCTAGATCGACCATGGAGCGCAAATCATCTCCAGTCATATCGAGCTGGGTGAGAGGTGCGCTGATGTAATTATATATATATATGTTTTGGTCGCCTATGTCCTTGTAATGCAGGAAGATTAACAAGGATGACAAATAGCTTCGCCGAACGACAGTGTCAAAATTAGCCTTAAAGGCCGTCGAGCTCCGACGTTAAAAATCGAGAGACGAGCCGACGTCTATAAACCCTCCGAGTGGAAGACCGTCGAGCTCCGACGTTAAAAATCGAGAGACGAGTCGGCGTCTATAAACCCTCCGAGCGGAAGACCGTCGAGCTCCGACGTTAAAAATCGAGAGACGAGCCGGCGTCTATAAACCCTCCGAGCGAATGAGGGCAATAAGGACCACAAGTGTCCGAGGAACTCTGCTATCAGAGCGTCAATATCGTTCGACCGCCTCTACGTTCCGTTCGGCCCTGTGCCCAAAGGTACTTCATCGGCAGCTAGCGAACGACCTCTGCTATCAAAGCGGAACATTATATATTTAGTCGAGCGGAAAGGTTACGCAAAATACTTCGTGAAAATCCTTTTCGAGATACTAGGTGTGATAAAAGGCGAGCGGACAACACACATATAAACTTCTATGCAAGATATCATATCAAAAGAACAGCAAGCAAAAGAAGATTACATTAAAGAAAATAAGGCCGAGCAGCCCAATTACAAAAAGGGGTAGTTTATAGCCGAGCGGCTAGATTACATTTAAGCTTCTACTCTAAATAATCATAAAGATCCTTAGGGATATTATCAAGGAGCGCCACTTGATCTGCAGCCGGGATGACGAGGGACTCGGGGAGTTGCCCCTTGGACTTCAAGTAGGTAGTGGTGGCGGTCATGGCAAGGTCGAAAGCAGTGTACATCCGCTCGCAAACTTTTTCTGAAAATCCTGGCGAGCAGATGTAATTCTGTCTCAGAGCAGCAACCCGGCTCGGCTCGGCCTCTTGGTATTCTTTGAAGGCCAATTGGGACGCGGCGAGCGACTCCTGCAGAGTTTTCAGCTCGTCTATATGCTTGCTTGCATCAGCCGAGCGGCCTGCCTTCTCGCCATCAAGCTGGTCCATAAGCTCCTTTACTTTCTGCTCTAGACCCTGAGCCTCCACATTCTTTTTCTCCAGGTCGGAGATAGCCGTGTTTTTCCGCTTGGTCGCCAAGTTTATCTTGTGATCTAGAGATTTTTTCACTCGCTCGAGCTCGGCTAAATGATGAGCCTGGTCGGCTGCCTTCTTCTGCTCGGCCACCAGCAAATTCTGAGCCTTCTTAAGCTCCTTTTGCAGCTCAGAGTATGATGGGCCTCGAGAGCCGGATGGACCGACTGCCGCCTTCAGTTGCCTTAGTTCTTCATCCACCATGGCCAGGCGATTGGAGAGCAATCTCCTCCACCCATCTCTGACAAAAATTAAAAGTTGTTAGTGGTCGATCGGAAGGAAGGCATACAAAACTTCGGAGAGAATAAACTTACCCCCGTGACCTCCTGCATATGACTATTGGCCAAATTTCGGAGGGGGATCAGCGCGACGCGCGCCCGAGCGTCGGCCCACATCTCAGCTAGGGGCCCCTTCAAGGTGATGGTATGCTCGGGCGCGGTTGGTCGGTCGGCCTCTGGCAGCAGCTCTTCAGTCGGAAGATGCAGAGTGACCCGTACAATGCGGCCATGACCAGGGGTCGTTTGACCGGCGGTCGGAAGAGGATCAGAAGCCGGCGCCGAAAACTGAGAATGAATGGTTGAACGCTGGACTGGTTGATGAGCGGGTGGAAGGGTGCTGACCGGAATCGCCTCAATTGGGGCTGCCGGCTCGTCCCATTCAGAGGGCGTCCGGTCGGACGAAATGGCTTCGACCTCTGGAGCCTTGCCGCGAGCAGTTGTAGTGACCCGCTCGGATGGTTGGACTGCGGAGGTAGCCGATCGCAGGGGAGTCTCCACTCGGCGCCTCTTTTGTCGAGGTTGCTCCTCCTCCCGAGCAGAACCTTCCTCTTGGACAGTTGGTCCTCCGCTGGGGGTGGCTCCGCTTGCCACGTTCTGATGAGAGGCCTGAGCGGCCGACTCTTCCTGAGTCCCGCTTTCCCCTTCATGCGAGCCGACCGGCTGGATGCCGCGCGTCTCCATTTCTTTGGCTGCCGCGGCTTCTAGCGCCGCCGCCTTTTTCTTCAAAATGTCGGTCATTACCGACTCCATGACGATGTCCGCTGCAAAGGAAAGAAGAGAAATCAGTTAACAATCAAAGCATATGCCCAAGTAAAATTCTTACCAAAGCTGCTCGGAAGAGGAGTCCGTGTAGGACTCAGGCCGAAGATGTACATCACTCCTTCGTGAAGAAGCTTATTGATGTCAAGCCGCAGACCGGCTAGCATATTTGCAGCATGGAGGTAATCCGGTCGGGTCTTGAATTTCTTCAGCTCAGGAGTGGGGGGTAGGTTGACCTACCACTTGGTCCGGAAATTGGCCTGATCGGGCATACGAATATAGAAAAAATACTCCTTCCAATGTTTATTGGAAGAAGGCAGTTTATTAAAGAAGACTAAGCCGGGCCGAGCTTGGAACATGAAGGTGCCCGGCTCGGACTGCTTTGGGTAATAGAAATAATAAAAGACCTCCGGTCGGAGGGGGATGTTGTGGATTTTGAACAAAACAACAACACCACAAAGAAGGCAAAAGGTGTTGGGTACTAGACTGCCGAGCGGAACACCAAAAAAGTTACAAACATCTATAATGAAGGGATGTACAGGGAAACACAGACCGGTAGTAAACTGGTGGCGGAAGACACAGAAAGCTCTGAGCGGCGGCGTGTGTGGCCGAGCGGAGGGACCGGCTAAAAGAAGTTCAAAATCACCGGGGATTTCAAAATTATCTGTCAGAATATCAAAGTCACGATGATTGAATCGTGACTCCATGGTAGTGTACCATGGGCCGAGTGACTGGTCTTCAGGATAAGAAGAACTAGCCATGGTCCGAAAGGGAGAAATCAAAAAGGCCAAGGCAGAAGAAAGAAGACAGCAAACGAAGAGAGGCCCCAAGGATTGGAACTTGGGAAAGAAATGCAGAGAAGGCACAAAGACCAGAGAGAAAAGAGAACCTTACAAGGAAGAGGAGGATCGAAGGAGGACCACCGGAGATCGCCGAAAACAGGAGAACACAAGCACTTGAACTCTGGACCGCGAGGAATAACCGGGGGCATGCGAGAGCATAAGTGAGACCGCGAAGGAGAAAGCGAAGCTCTTATAGGGAGGAGCCCGAGCGACCTCCATCGTTGGATCCAGGTCACGGGAGCCAAAGCACACATCCAGCCGTTCATTTCAAACCGCCTCGATCTCGTCGTTCGACCATGCCGCTGCCGTACGATGACGGCAGTGCGCCACGTGGCAGTCAGCCATTCGATGCATTTAATGAGCGCATGCTCAACCTTAATGTCGGAGATTGGCGCAGATTACGAGGAGATTCGAGGAATGTTGCTGTTGACTAACCTTACGGCCATCCCTACGGGAGGCCGAGCGGAGGGTAATGGCACGAAGGAGCCGCCCGGCAAAACTCGCAGTCCAGTCAGTCGGACTAATCGCCTCCTTCGACTAGACTTGAAGGGGAGGCAAGTGATCCGGCGGTAAGAACAGGGGACCCCCGTTCTGGGGAGTCAACGCCACGTGGAAGTCAAAGGGCCAAGTGGTCGATAGGAGAAGGATGAACCGACCGGACACCCGAGAAAAGGTTGGATCAATAGGCCGACCGGAGAAGGGTTGGTCGGCCGACCGGTGTCCAACTGATGGCAAAAGGCGCCCCGGCGGGAGTCGGAGTTCCGGCGCTCGTTGAACAGGATCATAGGGCCGATCGGATGGCACGCTCGGCCGAAGACATAAGGTAGCATACTGCTAACAGTCTCCATAGAGCACATTACCGAGAATCTCCCAAGTAGATCACTATATATGACCGGCTGGACGTAAGGCGAGTGCTGGCCGGCCGGACGACCGACAGGGAATAAGGAGAAAAGGACAAGGGACATCTTCTGACAGCGGACATGCTCTATAATCCGACCATACTTCAAATCTTACGACAAGGGGTTCCGCTGTCCCATCGAAGACATGCTTGGACTGTAGCAGTATGGTGTCAGGTAAGCCTTCTGACAAGCCCTTACTGAGGTATGGGCTAGGGACACATATTCGCCTCAGCATGTGTGCATGAGCTCCTTCCCAGCTCTATATAAGGAGCCTCGCACTTCACCGGAGGTACGCGATATCACATATTCGACGCCACTTGCTTGTTCGCTTACCTGACTTGAGCGTCGGAGGGTCGTCGCCGGGAACCCCTTCCCGGCCCGACTTCTGTGCAGGTTCACCGGAGGCCCGTGCGAACAGTCAGGAGATCTACTTCAGCCACTTGGAGAGCGCCACGTGCCCAACGTCCGTTGATTCAGCTTTCGGACATGATCATATATATATATATATATATCACTCTTAATAATAATATTATCATTATTAAACCAATGATAATAGAGTAAAATATCACACTAGGTTATGTACTAAAACCTCCAAACAAACTAGCTTTATTGCATTACCTAAATTGAACCAAATATTCTCTTGTTATGTTTCATTCTTATACCCTTGGTTATGCGATTACCTAGTGATATGATGTGTTGTGAGGGACCCCAAAGATAAGGTGGGGTCGAGAGTCAAGCTGATGTAGCAGTCAAAGTCAAGGTAAGGTGGTAGTCAAAGTCATGGTGTACGTATCCGGACAAGCCACCTTTCAGAAATAGATCTCCCAATATAAATCCGGGCGGTACCAGAGCTGGTTGGGCATACGGGGCTCAACTCCCCACTCCTTTTATGCAAGTTTCTCAGAATACAACAGTCTGGCCCTAGAGTCGGCCATACATACGGGGCTTAGCCCCCCACTTCTCCTATGAAAGTCTCTTAGCATACAGCCAGTCGGACCCTAGAACTAGCCGAACATACAGGGCTTAACCCCCCACTTCTCCTGTGCAAGTCTCTTAGCATACATTTGCTCGAACCCAGAGCCGTTCGGACCTTCAGACTTAGTTCCCCATCTCTCTGGGGCACGACTCCTAGTCTACATCCGCCCGGCCACATAGTTTGTTGGACCTACGAGACTTAGCTCCCTGCTCTTCATACAGGCATAGTTCTCAGCTTAAACTCGGTTAACTCTAGTTCGATTGAACTCCTATAAGAGACAACATTGTTAAAGAATTGCAACAATCTATCAAAGAATATTCTATTAGTGACATATATACACAATGGAGCATTCTTTGGCCTATAAGAAGGTTGTTGTACATTCTCCACTACCCGACATATTCTGACACCTGATATTCTCTGTCGTCTCATTAATGCAGATGTTATATGAGGTAGTATAAAAAAGGGGGTCCTTTTTATTGGCCAAGTATGCTGAGATACGCATGCTCATGCGTGCGCACGCCTACACATTCATATTTATTGTTCTACTGTTCATCTTCTTCTCCACTTTTCGTTCGGCTACTGTTCTCACTTGAGCGTCAAAGTGTCTACCTGGAACCCCGTCCCTTATTCTCGCTCTAATGTTTCCATTGGCTCCTGCCTGTGGTGTGCGTAGGTATGTAGATTCCAGCTCTAGATTCATTCACATCATCAAGGTCTTCATCCCCTCGTCGTTAACATCGGAGCCACCAATCTAGCGTACCATCTCCCCACTTTCAAATAGGATCAGTTAGTAATCACATAACTAAAATTATATGTGATAACTTAACAAAATACACTTAAAAAATAATGATCTATACAGATATCAATTAAGTCAAAACATGAGTGTTGGGATCTTAGATGGCTAGAGGGGGGGGGGGTGAATAGCTCCTTTAAAAACTTAAACGAAAACTTCTACACAGATAATCGTTAGCACAGCGGAATTGGACAACTAAAGGAGAGAAAAACACAAGCACACTAACACTAGGATTTACGAGGTTCGGGGATAACTTGCCCCTACTCCTCGGCGTGTCCGTAAGGTGGACGACTCCTTGATCTTCGGTAGATCGCACCCCGGATAAACTCCGGCTAAAGATCCTCCTTCTCGGTGGAGTAACCTCTCCACAAAGATCACAAGAGTAGATTTGAAAGTGAAGCACAATTACTTACAGAGTGTGGCTAAAGGATTGAACAGTTTAACTTACAGCCACGAAGCAGAAAAACAACGACAGGAGAAATCAGCCAAGAGCTCAACAAAAACGCACAGCCTCTTGCTTGAACGACAGAGAGAGTTTTTCCAGAGTGTTAGCGATCCTCTCCTCTTCCTCCTTCTTATTTCTCTGCTTTCTTCACTGCGTTTGCCTGCATCGAATCACTGCAAACCAGTAGCGTATCACTGTCGCCAAACCAGGCGTCGCCAATCACGCTTCTTCCTCATCTGATTATCTGAGCTCACACCAATACCATCCTTGGTCTTCACTGGTGTCTCTGAACTCGAACCAATGAGGAAGAGTCAAGCTGATTGCAGCTAGTGAGCCAACTGAACAAGCCAGTGAACGTTGACGCTTCTTTTGCACAATCTGCAGCGATAACCAGTGGAAAAACCATTTTGTTTTATTCCTTTGATAGTCATTGATTTGAATTAAAGCATCACCATGGTACCTGCAACCTGTTACTCAAAAAGCTCACAAGCAGATGTTAGATCAGACGTATAACAAACGAATCAGAAATCAGCAGAAACTGACAGTGTGCAGACAGTGTGGTGGATCGGTCAGCGGACCGATCCACACCTTTGGATTGAACTCTGATCGGTCGTGAAGACCGATCAGGGTATGGCCTGATCGGTCGACAGACCGATCAGGGTTTAATGGGTGCGGTTCCTCGCACTCCTGAGATCATCACCTGATCGGTCTGGAGACCGATCAGGATATGACCTGATCGGTCCGACAGACCGATCAGGGTTCATATGGATCGGTCCACGGACCGATCCACTGCCTTTTTCCTTCTCGCGACATCATCTCCTGATCGGTCTACAGACCGATCAGATTACACTCAGTAGGCTACTGAGTGTTTCCTGATCGGTCTACAGACCGATCAGGTTACACTCAGTGTGCTACTGAGTGTTTCCTGATCGGTCGCCAGACCGATCAGCAAACATAGTTTCACCAGATCGGTCTGTGCACCGATCAGGAAAACAAAATCCCACTGGATCGGTCTGTTGACCGATCCAACGCCCATGTGATATTAGGATTGGTCTTGAGAACGAGCTACCGAGCCCTCTCTGACCTAGTCCGGAGAACGAGCTACCGAGCCCTCTCCGACTTCGTCCGGTCCAGAGAACGAGCTACCGAGCCCTCTCTGACCACTCCGTGCCAAGTCTCCATACTTGGACTTTTCCCATGCCAAGCTCCCTGCTTGGACTTTTCACCAGATGTCTGGTCAACCTTGACCCATCTGGATTTCCCTTGCCTGGCTTCACTCACCAGGACTTTCCCTCCCAATGGATCAACCTCGATCAGTAGTCAGTCTGAGTTTGATTAATATCTGATACAAACTTAAATCAGTGTCAACATCAAAACAACAGCCAGGTCAGACTGTATCAACAATCTCCCCCTTTTTGTTGTTTGACAACACGATTTAAGTTTAGATCAGAATTGTTCAAATTTTCATAATTTTAGGGGAATCAAGATCCTCCCCCTAAGACGGATACTACACTATATGAGGGTCTTCAAATTTTCATTCATCTAAACTTAGTTATCTTCTCCCCCTTTGTCAAACACCGAAAAGGTGCGAATACGGTAAGATAACATAAAGAGCTCCCCCTTAACCCTTACTGTCTGTTTCGTAAAGCACTTAGAATGCCCTCTAAGTGTATTATAAGACAGTAATAAAGAAATAAAGGACAAACAAGACATGCAAGTGAACAGCATATTAATATCCAATAGAAAATGAAGCATAATAAAGAGCAAGCAAATAGAAAACGGAGTAGCATAAATACAGGAGTAGCATCAGAAGTGCAAACATCCAGGTCAGTCATAAAGACTAACAAATAACATCCAAAATACAGACAGCCAACAAACAAACAGTGTCAATCAACATCCTCACACTGAGGAATATCACCATCATCGACAGGAGGGGTGAAATCCTGAGGCGGCACGCTGGAGGATGGATATCCTGGGTAAGACTCCGGAGGCGGGTAGCGTGCCATCCATCCGAGTAGCAACTGCTGTGTCACCACCTGATGACTGCGCATATCATCGAAACGCTGGTCAATATGCCCGCGCAGATCATCATAGCGCTGGTCTATCCGTATGCGTAGTCCATCGAACTCAGCAGCCACCATCTCCTCGTGACGATCAAATCGGCTCTCCAACTCAGCGATCTGCCAGCGCAGGTCTGGATCCGCCTCGCCAATGTCAGCAGGAGGAGCAGCAACAGGAGCAGCTGCAGCCTGTCGTGGTAACTCACCTAAAGCTCTCCCATCCTTCCACTAAACATCCCCATTTTGCCCTATGATTCCAGACTTGGAAAATGCCCGTTTCCCAAGTCGGCAATCCTGCCTGACCATTTTGATTATTCTACCCTTAGAGACATCAACCTGAAGGGTCTCAAGCCAATCAGTAATTATATGCCCATAAGGCATATAAATAGTGAAGCCGCTAGGCTGAGAATATGATATGATCGAGGAGTAGATGCTCGACATGATATCAAAATCGAGACGCCGACGCAAACCATAAAGCATAAGACAATGATATGATCGGATCTCAGATAATGGTTTAGATGTGATAGGTAGAAGGCAGTTCGTGACAAGTTTAAAAAGAATATAATCTTGAGGAGATAATCTCAAGGCTGCAAAAGTAGGGAAGTCAACATCTAGCTCATCTAGCCCTTGTCTAGGCTGTGTGAAGAAGTACTCATATATATCGTCAGGTGAGATATCAAACGGTGGAAGTAACTGATCTGGTAAGTCAGGAAATATCAAAAAGACATCACCGGAACACCTCCGACAATTGAGATACTCAAAGAAAGATGAGATACTGAAATCAAGAGTCCGCTTAGCAACTCTTGTTTTAAAACCTTGATCATTAGTCTCATGAAGGTTATTATAGAACTCAGAGACCAAGTCATAGTTGATATCCCGTTCCAAGTAGACTAGTGAATCGAGTTTGTAGTATGCTATGATTTCGGACACTTGTGGGCAAAATTCGTCCATGAATTTTCTATCCACGGACCTACAAGGGAGTAATTTGAATGTCCTTTGTTGAAAAGCTTGCTCAGACTGGCGGTTTGGGAATCTACTGGAACTAGCTGGTTGGGGTCGAGAGGGAGCAGCAGGAGCTTTGGATTTATCTTTGGACTTGGAAGTACCCTCACCTACTGGTTTCTTCCTAAGGGGACACAATGGGGTAAAATGGGGCAATGAGTGAGCACCGGAGCCACCAACAAATAAGAACCGAGACAACAATAACAGAAGATCCAGTGAGAAATGAAAACACAATGCCAAGTTTTAGAGAGGTAAGAAGTTACCTTGGTGCCATTTGAACTTTAGACTAGGGCTTCCGAGGGCTAGAGCTTCGGCTCGGGTTTGGCGTGCAAAGAGAAGAGAAAGGGTGGGCTGGTGGGAAGAGTCGGCTAGGGTTTCGCGTGAACGAAGAAAAGAAAGGATCGGGAGATTTTAAGGGTTTAGATGGGTGTACAGTGAAGAAATGATCGGACGATTGTCCGATCCGAAGGTATCAGAAGCCTCCTGATCGGTCCCTGGACCGATCCAGGAACATCCTGATCGGTCCACGGACCGATCAGGAGACGATCAGTACGATCAGCGAGCTTTCTGATCGGTCGATAGACCGATCAGAGATTGATCAGTGGCTTTGTGCCAAATTGATCTGATCGGTCTCCGGACCGATCAGGGATCTCTCTGATCGGTCTGTAGACCGATCAGAAAGAGATCAGTAGCGTTCCAGGCTGACTTGATCGGTCCGTAGACCGATCAGTGTCTGATTTCTCCCGTAATTTCAGTAACTGAAAGTTGTAATTCCAGTAACTGAAAGCTGTAATTTCAGTAACTTGTGTTCGATAATTCGTGGAAGTTTCTCTAGGGAAACTTCCATGTTCAGAGCCTAGAACCTACAAGCATAACTCTTACCTAAAAGTTATGGTCTGAACTTGTTTATAGCCTTGAGGTTTCAGATTCTTATCAAACCAAAAATCTCACACTAACTCCAACCATATGGAGTTTTGTCTTCTTGGTCCTTAAGAGTTCAAAACATATTTTTGCTAAACTCATCTCTATGATCAGGTTCAAGTTTGTCAAAATATAAACGACTTGTCCTAATTTTCAAACAAGGCATGAAAGCTGAAATTCTTGATCCTTGTTATGTTTAGTTTCAAGTTTGTCAAAATATATCCAAGTTGTTATTATTTCCTTTAATAACCTATCGTTTTATCAATCAAAGTCATGACATGAACCAAGCAACAATACCAATCAACACATCAACCATCAACCATGATTAGAAAATTTCTAGGCAAAAGTCCAACCAAGATTCCTTGGTTGGAATATATGAGTAAGATCTAGGAGCCAAATACACATGAATTATGTAATGGCCTTCCCCATACTCAATTAATATCTCTTTAACCTAATTATTCAAGGGATGCATGATACATTTTGAATAATTGGGTTGATCCTAGCATCTCACCCCATTTCTAGCAAACAAAAGTATTTTGTTAAACCTTATAGTTTGTGTGAGATGTTCCCAAGTTGCCCAAATTATTGTCCCAATTACTCTAGTCATTTTAATAGTCCTTATTGATCATGGTGAAGTTCTAATGACCTAAGGAGCCAAACACATTCCCAATTCCCTCCTTAAATGACTAAATTCATTCTCCGGAAGGGGTTTGGTGAAAATATCAGCTAGGTTTGACTTTGACTCCACATATGTGAGCACAATGCCACCCCTAGCTACGTGATCTCTAATGAAGTGATGACGCACTTCAATGTGCTTGGTCCTTGAATGATGGACTGGATTTTTAGTTAGGTTGATCGTGCTAATGTTGTCACATAGCACTTGTACACCCTTATAAGAAAGTCCATAATCCTCTAGGGTGTGTATCATCCACAACAATTGTGATACACTCTCTCCCATGGCAATATATTCGGCCTCGGTCGTGGAGAGAGCAACACAATGTTGCTTCCGACTTGACCAACTAACTAAAGATGAACCTAAAAATTGGCAACCCCCACTAGTGCTTTTCCGATCCAATTTGCACCCAGCATAGTCGGAATCGGTATAGCCTATCAAGTCAAAAGACTCTGTACGAGGGTACCATAGACCTACTCGAATTGTGCCCTTAAGGTATCTCAATATTCTCTTAACTGCAATTAAATGAGATTCCTTGGCACAGACTTGATATCTAGCGCACATGCCCACAGCGAAAAGTATGTCCGGTCGACTAGCTGTGAGATATAGAAGACTACCAATCATGCTTCTATATTGCGTTAGATCAATTGGTTTTCCACTCTCATCATTGTCAAGGCGAGTGCTTGTCGCCATTGGAGTGGACACTTCCTTAGAATCACTCATATTGAATTTTCTAAGCATCTCTTGAGTGTATTTTGTCTGATGGACATAAATTCCATCTCGAGTTTGTTTGATTTCAAGTCCGAGGAAGAATGTCAACTCCCCTACTAGACTCATCTCAAACTCACTTTCCATGTGAGAAATGAATTCATTCAAATAGCCCTTGTTATTTGAGCCATAAATTATGTCGTCGACATACACTTGGGCTACAAAAATGTTTTCACCATCTCTATGCAGAAATAGTGTTGGGTCTATTTGGCCTCTTACAAAGCCCTTTTCTAATAGGTAAGTTGACAACCTTTCGTACCATGCTCGAGGTGCTTGTTTAAGCCCATAGAGAGCTTTCTTGAGCTTGTATACGTGGTTTGGAGCTTCGGTACTCACAAACCCCGGTGGTTGTTCAACATAGACCTCTTCTTTAATGAAACCATTTAAGAAGGCAGATTTAACATCCATTTGATAGAGCTTGAAACCTCTATGTGCAGCAAAAGCTAGCATCAAACGAATGGACTCTAATCGGGCCACGGGAGCATAAGTCTCATCATAATCGAGACCTTCGACTTGACTATAGCCCTTGGCTACAAGTCTTGTCTTGTTTCTTACAACTTCTCCCTTTTGATTTAACTTATTTTTGAAGACCCATTTAGTTCCAATAATGGTGGTCTTCTTAGGTCTAGGAACTAAGTCCCACACTTGGCTCCTTTCAAATTGACCTAACTCATCTTGCATAGCTATGATCCAATCAGGATCGTGCAATGCTTCATCAACTAGTCTTGGTTCAATCTCTGAAATCAATGCAACTTCATTAGACTCATTTCTAAAGAATGACCTAGTCCTAACCCCTTGTTGGATATCTCCCACAATTTGGTCTTGGGGATGACTAGTGGTTATCCTAGATTGTCTTGGTGTTGGTGGTGCCTCATGAATGGTCTCACTAGGCACAGGCAAGGACTCAATATCAGGCAAGGGATCAACCGGAGCCCTTTGTTGCCTTTGCTCATCGTCATCAGAGTCAACCTCGACTCTTTCTTCATTTTGATCATTCAAATTTAGATTTCTAAGTTCAAGTTGAATTTCTCCTACATCCCTTGATTGTTCATTTGATTTAGGGATTTCTTCAAAAGCTACATCAGAGGACTCTTCAATCAATTTAGTCCTATTGTTGTAGACTCGATAGGCTTTGCTGGTGAGCGAGTACCCGACCAGTATCCCTTCATCAGCCTTGGCCGAAAATTTTCCAAGATGGTCCTTGGTGTTCAAAATAAACACCTTACAACCAAACACCCTAAGATGTTTAATTGTAGGTGGTTTCCCAAACCAAAGTTCATGAGGAGTCTTTCCTAAAAATCTATGTATCAGGATTCGGTTTTGCACATAGCAAGCTGTATTCACAGCTTCAGCCCACAAGTAACTCACCTCTTGTAAGACTCGGTTCTTTCTCTCCACAACCCCATTTTGCTGTGGGGTCCTTGGAGTTGAGAACTCATGTCTATACCCTTTTGCTTGACAAAATTCTAAGAACCTATGGTTTTGAAATTCACCACCATGATCACTTCTAATGGTTTTAATTGTTGTTGATTTTTCATTTTCAGTTCTTCTACAAAAAGAAATAAGAATATCTATGGTTTGATCCTTAGTTTTCAAAAAGAAGGTCCATGTATATCTAGTAAAATCATCAATAATTACTAAACAATATCTACTACTATTCAATGAAATAACATTGTTACAATCAAACAAGTCCATATGTAATAAGTCTAAGGCAGTAGATGTACTCACAATGCTTTTACCTTTATGAGATGCTTTTGTTTGCTTACCCATTTGACATGCATCACATAGTTTGTTCTTTTGGTACTTGATGCTTGGTAAGCCTCGTACTAGTCCTTTGTTGGCCAACTTCCGAATGTTCTTCATGTTTACATGTGCCAACCTTCTATGCCAAAGCCAAGACTCTTCTTCTTTTGACATGAAACACTTAATCAAAGCATTAGTAGCACTTTTAAACGATACTTGATAAATATTATCAACCCTTGTGCCTACTAGTACAGTCAAGTGTGTCAATGTGTTTAACCAAACATTGAATTGAATGAAATTCAATTGTGTAACCCGTATCACACAATTGACCGACACTTAGGAGATTAAAAGTCATCCCCTTGACTAGAAGAACATTCTTGATGTGGAGACATTCGGATATATGAATGTCTCCAACCCCTATAACCTTAAGACTACCATTATTGCCAAAAGACACATTACCTCTATTTTTATTTTGTATGGTAGAGAATAGTGACTTGTCCCCTGTCATGTGCTTGGAGCATCCACTATCAACAAACCAAGTTGATAGACGCTCCCCCTCGACCAATGACTACAAGACACGAAAGACGGATGTTTTAGGTACCCAAATTCTGGGACCTAATGCATCTACAATGAGAGACTTAGGCACCCATGCCTTAGTCACCTTCTTCCTAGTCTCATGAACCCTAGAAACATGTGTTCTATGAAATTGGGTTCTTGACACTAAAGAAATAAAGCTAGACTCCTTAGGTTGGTATCCTAATCCAGCCTTGTTATAAACCGCCCTTTGGGCATTTAGAATCATGTCTAAAGTCTTAGAGCTGGTTGAGAATTTCTCAAGCATTTTCTTGAGCTTCTCAATTTCACCCTTCAAGGTTTTGTTTTCATCCTCTAGGGCCTCTTGATAAAGGTCATCGACCTCATCTTCCCTAAGGGCCCTTAATTTCTCTATTTCATCTTTTAGCAGTTTAGTTTCTGTTTTTGATTTTTTAAGGGAAGTAGACAAATGTGCAATTGTTTTATAACACTTTTCTAAATGGGGAGATGTTACCTCTTCATCATCCGAAGATGATGAAGTCGCGGCTGAAGAGCTTGAGTCCTCACTCTCGGACTCGGACTCCTCTCTTGCCATGAGGGCTAACTGCCGTGTACTCTTCTCCCTCTTCTCTTCCTCAGATGAACTTGAAGAAGACTCATCCCATGTAGCTTTTAGAGCATTCTTCTTCTTGACTCTTTCCTCCTTCTTTTTGGCTCGTTCCTCCTTCCTTTTTAATTTCGGACACTCGCTCCGATAGTGTCCCTTTGCACTCATAACATGTAACATTAGTTTTGTCAATATTTTGTTCACTAGGTTTACCTTTCCCTTTGTATCTTCTGCTCCTTCTCATGATTCTTCTCACGAAGTTGGCCATCTCGCTTGATGATGATTCACCTTCATCATCGGACTCGGAGGAGGATGAAGATGAAACAATTTCTTTCTCCTTCTTCTTTTCTTTCTTCCTTCTTCCCTCCTTGCTCTTTTCTTCTGCAACCAAAGCAATACCTTTCTCTTTTTGCCCTTTGTTAGCAAGTTCATGTAATTCCATTTCACAAAAAAATTCATCTAACTTAACAATGGAAAGATCCTTGGATACCTTGTAGGCATCCACCATAGATGACCACAAGGCATTCCTAGGAAAAGCTTTTAGAGCATACCTTACGAGGTCACGGTTTTTTACTCGTTCATCCACCGAATGGAGACCATTGATGATCTCCTTGAACCTTCCATGTATCTCACTTACAGTTTCATTTTCCTTCATGACAAGGTTCTGTAGTTGGTTTAGGAACAAATCCCTCTTGGCGATCCGAGAGTCTCGAGTCCCTTCTTGGAGCTCGATGAGCTTGTTCCATAGATCCTTCGCACTTGTGAAAGGACCAACCTTGACAAGTTGATCCTTGGCTATCCCACATTGCAAAGTGACAACCGCCTTGGCATCGGCTTGTCCCTTGCGAGTTTGCTCGGTTGACCATCTCGATGAGTCAAGTTCCTTACCTTCTTCATCCTTTGGAGGTGAGAATCCCTCCTTGACGGAGAACCACATGGAGATATCGGTCTTGAGGTAATACTCCATGCGGCTTTTCCAGTATTGAAAATCTGCTCCATCGAAATAAGGTGGACGGTTGGTGCTGAGTCCCTCCTTCATGGCCATTGTTTAGCTCTTTGGGTTGTTAAGCCGTAATGAAGAGCACCAGGCTCTGATACCACTTGTTGGGATCTTAGATGGCTAGAGGGGGGGTGAATAGCTCCTTTAAAAACTTAAACGAAAACTTCTACATAGATAATCGTTAGCACAGCGGAATTGGACAACTAAAGGAGAGAAAAACACAAGCACACTAACACTAGGATTTACGAGGTTCGGGGATAACTTGCCCCTACTCCTCGGCGTGTCCGTAAGGTGGACGACTCCTTGATCTTCGGTAGATCGCACCCCGGATAAACTCCGGCTAAAGATCCTCCTTCTCGGTGGAGTAACCTCTCCACAAAGATCACAAGAGTAGATTTGAAAGTGAAGCACAATTACTTACAGAGTGTGGCTAAAGGATTGAACAGTTTAACTTACAGCCACGAAGCAGAAAAACAACGACAGGAGGAATCAGCAAGAGCTCAACAAAAACGCACAGCCTCTTGCTTGAACGACAGAGAGAGTTTTTCCAGAGTGTTAGCGATCATCTCCTCTTCCTCCTTCTTATTTCTCTGCTTTCTTCATTGCGTTTTCCTGCATCGAATCACTGCAAACCAGTAGCGTATCACTGTCGCCAAACCAGGCGTCGCCAATCACGCTTCTTCCTCATCTGATTATCTGAGCTCACACCAATACCATCCTTGGTCTTCACTGGTGTCTCTGAACTCGAACCAATGAGGAAGAGTCAAGCTGATTGCAGCCAGTGAGCCAACTGAACAAGCCAGTGAACGTTGACGCTTCTTTTGCACAATCTGCAGCGATAACCAGTGGAAAAACCATTTTGTTTTATTCCTTTGATAGTCATTGATTTGAATTAAAGCATCACCATGGTACCTGCAACCTGTTACTCAAAAAGCTCACAAGCAGATGTTAGATCAGACGTATAACAAACGAATCAGAAATCAGCAGAAACTGACAGTGTGCAGACAGTGTGGTGGATCGGTCAGCGGACCGATCCACACCTTTGGATTGAACTCTGATCGGTCGTGAAGACCGATCAGGGTATGGCCTGATCGGTCGACAGACCGATCAGGGTTTAATGGGTGCGGTTCCTCGCACTCCTGAGATCATCACCTGATCGGTCTGGAGACCGATCAGGGTTTAATGGGTGCGGTTCCTCGCACTCCTGAGATCATCACCTGATCGGTCTGGAGACCGATCAGGATATGACCTGATCGGTCCGACAGACCGATCAGGGTTCATATGGATCGGTCCACGGACCGATCCACTGCCTTTTTCCTTCTCGCGACATCATCTCCTGATCGGTCTACAGACCGATCAGATTACACTCAGTAGGCTACTGAGTGTTTCCTGATCGGTCGCCAGACCGATCAGCAAACATAGTTTCACCAGATCGGTCTGTGCACCGATCAGGAAAACAAAATCCCACTGGATCGGTCTGTTGACCGATCCAACGCCCATGTGATATTGGGATTGGTCTTGAGAACGAGCTACCGAGCCCTCTCTGACCTAGTCCGGAGAACGAGCTACCGAGCCCTCTCCGACTTCGTCCGGTCCAGAGAACGAGCTACCGAGCCCTCTCTGACCTAGTCCGGAGAACGAGCTACCGAGCCCTCTCCGACTTCGTCCGGTCCAGAGAACGAGCTACCGAGCCCTCTCTGACCACTCCGTGCCAAGTCTCCATACTTGGACTTTTCCCATGCCAAGCTCCCTGCTTGGACTTTTCACCAGATGTCTGGTCAATCTTGACCCATCTGGATTTCCCTTGCCTGGCTTCACTCACTAGGACTTTCCCTCCCAATGGATCAACCTCGATCAGTAGTCAGTCTGAGTTTGATTAATATCTGATACAAACTTAAATCAGTGTCAACATCAAAACAACAGTCAGGTCAGACTGTATCAACAATGAGGACAATAATTAGATCCCCTTATTGGTATAAGTTGCTAGAGATGATTAGATAGACACCAATGATCTCCTGGGGTTGGCCATGCCTATTTCAATCCCAAAGTTTTAACATAGTTTAATTTAATAAATTATTAAAATTTAGTAGTAGTAGTAGGAGGAGGTAGATCCTAAATCATTCATAGAATAACTTATTTATATTAAAAATCAACTTTTAAAATATTCATCCGAATAATTTTATATGTATTTAAAATTATTAGACGGTTCAAAAAGTAGAATAGATTTTAATTTTGTAAAATAAAAAATAATCATGTGTATAAAAATATATATAATTACAAAGATAATTTTATAAAGTACTTAACAATATAAATAAATAATTACGTGGATATATTTTTTTTTAAAAAAAGGTTTAACGTGATAATAAAACAATTACAACTATAATGGAAAAAAAAAGTTAAACTTAAATTTATAAATTTACTATAAAAAACATGATGATTTTAAAAATTATTATAGATTTAGTAAAAATTGTTCATGTAGTCCTATCCCTTCAACATATATGATGAGATGATGAGCCATATTTGGTAATAATAGATTATAGATGGATACCATTTAAGAATCACTTTGATTTTTGACGGTTTTAGGAAAATGAATGAAAAAGAGTAGATTGCAGATTCTACAGTTCGTGCCGAATCAAAAGAATTGAATTGGGGTTTAAAAGTAGATCAACACATACACATTCGATATTCAAGTAAACCTCCTCAACTTAGAAAATCCACGATATTAAAAAGGAATATTAAGACAAATATAGGAACAAATAAAAACCCAAAACATAAATGGAAAATTAAAAGCCAAATCGACTGCTTTTATTGCCAAACTTAAATGGAAACATTGCAAAAAAAAAAACCTCCCTTTTATTCATGGCCAAAGAGAATTAAAAAACGGAGTATATCCAAATCGCATGGATTCCACGGCGGTGCGGGTGTCGGAGATGCAGCAACCGCGGCGAGGAGGAGGAGGAGGAGGCGGAAATGGTGCCGGTGCCGGTGGAGAGAAGCCGCCTGAGTTCGGCGGCATGTCATTGGATTTGAGTCTTCGCCACAAGGATCCGATCCAGGAGGAAGATGTGGCTTCGTCGACGTCGGCTCCTCTGCCTCCGCCTCTCTTCGAGCTCAATCTCATTAAGGGATTGGACTTAGTTCGGGAGCCGCAGGCGGCTGCGGCGGTGGCAGCGGAGGAGTCGCCGGAGTCGGAGCCACGGGTGTTCTCGTGCAACTACTGCCGGCGTCAGTTTTACAGCTCCCAGGCGCTCGGAGGGCACCAGAACGCCCACAAGCGCGAGCGGTCCCTCGCAAAGAGCACCGCCGGCGTCGGAGGCAGCAGACTGGGAGGTCTCGCTGGCGGCCACCCGTTCGCGCCCGGAATGGCGGCGCTGCCAGTACTCCACGGCGCGTACGGCCTGCAGCCGCTGGGGATCCAAGCGCACTCTATGATGCACAGGCCCTCATTCGGCGGCAGCGGGCCTCTCGGACTTCTCAACGAGGGTTGGCGTCGGCGGCCGCCGACGCTGCCCATGGAGCAGCAGTACCCCGGCGTCGGGAGGCTTGATGACTCCTTCATGAGACCCCCTCCGGGGCTACCAGCGAGGTTTGACGAGTCCACTGCCACAATTCCCCGCGCTAGGAGCCGCTGGGCCAGCGCTGCCGCCGGCAACGAAGTCAGCGAGGAGGAGGAGGAGGAAGAGGAGGTGCATCACCTTGACTTGACTCTCAAACTCTAGCTAGGGACTAAATCAAGGCGACATTTCAGAAGGTCAACGTTGACCTTTTGTTTTTCTTTTTTTTTGCCCACAGATTTGTTTCTCGTTATTAATCCGATAATTGCCGTGCAAAGCAATAAATCTCTTTTAAAAATCTTTGAATGCGTGGTAAGGTGAATCTCTTCCTTCCTGAGCTCCTTTGTTAATTGTCATATCGACACCACGTTAAAAATAAAAAATTTTATATATCTTTTTATTGTTAAAAACCTTTTAACAATTCCTCTATAGATCTTACACTTTTATATTATATATTTCTCTAATCTTTCTATTATACATTATATATAATTAAATTTTAATAAAATTTAAATTCACATATTATTAATTAAAATAACATCAATAATTAACGTTTCCTGATTTTTTTTAATATTTTAATATATTAATTTTTTAAATAAGAAATAAAAATATTTAATAAAATTTTAAAAAAAAAACAACTATCATCTCCAATATTTTCCACATTTCATTTTGAAATATTATTAATAAAAATAAAGTAAAATAAAATAGTAAGTGGCATAAACTAGGGCAATAATCAAGGAGGACGAGTATCTGAATGGATACGCATGTCTTAAATGATGAGTGAGAATATTTACAGCGGAAGGAGTAGAGATTACAGATAAGAGAAATAAAGCGTTTGCCACGTACTTGGAACACGTGGCACAAAAAGATTAACGGCAAGGAAATAAAGAGACCATTTAAACTTATGGTAAGTTAGCTTGTTATAATAGTCACATGGCAAAGCAAGTTGGCTCACGTGTTTAATGTGCTTAAATTTTGGTGGCTAGTTATATAGGACTGGAAGGGACTTACGGTTGCAATTACTAAAGACTAATTAATGAAGAAGATGAATAACTTGTATTGATTATTAAGGACAACAATTGTACACAAACCTGATTAGGATGAGTTTGGAGCACTTGGTAAGTAAATTAAATTGGTGAAAATTGAATAAAAAAATGATAATGTAGAAAATGCTAAAGAGCTAGATATAAATAACGTAGTTTGTCAATTCCAAATAATTAACACTTGAATACTTCTAAGAAGGTATATCAATCAGGCTTTTTGCGAAGGCTCTCTCCCTTCAATTTCTCACTAGTCGCCGGACTTCCCATGTCATTTGTACCAACAAGTAGATTATCTACAAATAGAAGCTTGCTGCAACCTGGCTTACTCTGTCTTCTGACACAAGGACATCCACATCACTAGAGTGAGCTTCTCGCTCTTTGGCATACTCTCTTGTATTGGAAGGAGTAAGGACATCCAAATCCACAGCACTAGATGAATCATACTTGGGACAGATCCGAGAATTAGAGGTGAAAGATCTGAATTTAATGAGGTGAAAGGTCTGAATATAATGAGGTGGGTTGAGTTTTGGGCGGGTAAGGAATGAGTTTTAGTGGACCAAAAGGATGTTTAGCTAAATTTATTAAAAATAGCTTATAAGTTCGGATAACTTATAAGTTGTTTTAATAGATTATATATATATATATATATATATATATATTTGATATTTTAATTTATAAAATTTTAAAAATTTAATGATATCATTAATATTTCAGATAAAAATTGTAGCTAAAAATTGATCAATAATATATTTGACATTTTTATTTTTTTAAAATCTTAAGAAAAAGATAAAAAAATTAGGACAAAACTTTATTTCATACTCCGATTTTACTGGATTCTTAGATAACAAGATATCCACTTCCGGGCTATATCTTTATGTTTGTTGGAGGAGCTATATCTTGGAAGAGTGTCATGCAAACGCTAGTAGTCCCTTCTACCATGGAGGCAGAGTTAGTAACATGCTATGAAGCATCCAATCATGGGATTTGACTGCGAAACTTCCTCATAGCATTGCAGATCGTTGATGACATTGACAGACCACTAAGGATCTACTGTGATAATAAAATCGTAGAACTTTAAGTCAAGTCAAGAACTGCTACTGATTGCACTAGTAGTAACCACAAGAGGATAGCCAACGCATTCCTCAAAAGACATTTCCCTGACTTTATCACTCCCACCGTCTTCAATAAATTTGGCGTTTCCCATTTTGAAGAAGGATCTATTAGAGTGATCATAAAATTTATACCCTCTTGACTTCTCAAAATAATCTATAAAATTACAGCTAACTGTTCGTGAGTCCAGTTTCCTTTCATTAGACCTGTAAGGCCTAGCTTCAGTTGAATAACTCCAAACGTGTAAATGCCTAATGCTATAATTTCTACCCATCCACATCTCAAATGTGGTTTTAGTTATCGCCTTACTAGGTATTCTATTGAGTAGGTAAACTGCAGTCTTGAGTGCTTCACCACACAAGGATTGATCTAGTGAAAGTCATCATACTTCTTACTATATTTTTTAGGGTTTGATTGCGACGCTCAGGTATATCATTATGACTGAGTGTACCATGCATGATGTATTGAGGCACAATCCTACACTCAGTAATGTAGTTCACAAAAAGTCTTGGACATTGTTCACCTGATCCATCATATTGACCGTAATATTCACCTCCAGCATTAGATCGGACGACTTTAATTTTCTTACCTAGTAGAAGTTCAACTTCGACTTTGAAAATTTTAAACATGTCCAAAGACTGCGACTTCTCATGAATAAGGTACAGATATCCAAATCTAGAATAGTCGTCTATGAAGCTAATAAAATATGTGTGTCTATTCCAAGATACTTTAGGGAATGATGCACAAATGTTCATATGTATTAGCTCCAAAACGTCACTACAACAGTTAGCCCCCTTTTTCATTTTGTTAGTGGTCTTCCCCTTGATACACTCTATATAGACATCAAAGTCTGACATATTAAAGGAATCGAGAATTTCATATGACATTAACATTTCTAGGCGTTATTTGGATATATATCTTAAACGCGTATGCTACAACATAGAAGAATTCTCGTTAGTCAATTTGCGTTTTGTACCTATACTATGCATTATTACATTGTCAACTGTAAGAGTAAAGGTGTCCAAGTTATAAAGTTTAGCAACTAAGGAACCATTGCCAATTAAAACTGAATTAAATAAAATACTAAGCATTCTATTTCTAAATGAATAAGAATAATCTGATTTATCCAAACAAGGAATTGAAATTAAGTTTCATCTGAAAGACAGTATAATAAATGTATTCTCTAAATCTAGAAAGACATCAATTCCTAAATTAAGCCTAAAACACCTATGAACTCTACTTTAGCCTTCTTGTTATTCTCCGTATAGATGTATCTTTTGCCATCAAGCAAATGACGACTCCTAAGACAACCTTGCATAGTGACACTTATGTGAGTAGTAGCACTGGTATCTATCCACCAAGTGTTAGCGGATACTATAGTTAAATTAACTTCCAAACTAATAAAATTTTGAAAACTCCTAAAATCTGCAGTCTGTTTTCCTTTTCCTTTATTGATCCTCTTTCTCTTCTTGCTTGAACCTTGAGATCTAGATGCTAGGTGAGCATTTTTAGGTGTCTCACGCCTCAATCTCTCTCTTATGTTTCCTTTTTTAGTATACCGCATGATTAACAACTTCGTAAGAAGTGTGGTAGTGTCAACCTTTTCATTTGAGGTGAATTGATCTGCCAATTGATTTAGAAAATTCCTAGCATCTTCTCCCCCAGTTATCAACTCTTTAATTGGTGTTGGTATAGATAGCCTCATGATACTTAGACTCATGTTATTTGATCTCTCCCACAAGTGAAATTCAGCCCTCTGCTCTGTAGTGTTAGTACTTGTTAGAGGTGCGAGACGATCATTCCTTAATGCATAGTCTAAGTCCATGCAGCCTAAGATTACAATCACGTATTCTTTCCATTCAGTAAAATTCGAACCCGTTAATATTGGGATGTTATTAATACTAGCAATTACATATTGCACTAAAATTAAAGAGAAAAATTTATTTAAGCTCACGATTTAATTAAAGCCAAGGACATGTAACTAACATAAAATTATATAAATAAAATTTTAAATGCATATAAATGAGGTCTTTATAAGATATTAAGTACAACATAATATGTCTTCCTTTGGACCGACACATTATTTATTAGCGATACTCTCTGATATAACTCAAATTTTAATTGGCCACACAATATGCCTTTTTTTGAGCCGACCCTTTGTGCACATAATATTATATTTTATATGAGTTATATTTTGGTCTATAGATTATAACAACCTTAATCAACTACATAATATGTTTTTCTTTTGACCGACATATTTTGTACATGTTCTAAACAAAATAATATTTTGTTCTATAGTTGCAAGCTACCTTGTGCATATATCTGGCATAAAAGTAACATTCCTTTCGACCGATTACTTTTAGCATAAACATATGTCTATCAACACAAAATGCACTAAACCTATTTAAGGTGTCTTCCTTTGGGCCGATATATTAGTTCAACTTAGTAGCATACTGTATAGATAGACTTAAGTAAATTCTAGAAACTTTATTCAAATAACAATTACTTAATCAACTTTAATAATATAAAATTAGACCTATTAATCAATTAATACTTTATGATAATCAATTGATATGATTCAATTAATTATTTCAATCGATCCGAAAGTCTATATATATATATATATATATATATATAAACTTCTTTTAAATTATTTGATTAAATTATTAATTAAATTCTTTTTAATTGATTTTAATGATACCATCACGCACGAAGCATCATTTAATGCGATATAAAATCATTCTTTTAATACCATTTAATCAATTATTTTAATACCATTTAATCCTATCAAGTTACTGTTGTACACATAAACCAATTTAATCGATTGAAAATAAATTTCAATCGATTAAGAATTTATTCAATTCGCATGCAAGAAACAGAATTAGAATTGTAAACACTAGTCCTACTGTTTAACGAAGAAAACATTCTTGATCGATCAAAAATAAATCTTAATCGATCAAAGCAATTCTTAATCGATTAAGAACAAATCTGTCGCAACTTAAGGCTGATAGTCGATTAAATTTTTTTAATAGATTTGAGTAGTTTAATTAATTAGCTGATCGATTAAAAATCGATTTGATTCTATTGTCTTAATCGATTAACTACTTAATTGATGTCAACTAAATCGACTAACTAATTGATTACGGATAATTCTGTTCGTTAATTTTGATTTGATGATGGTGAACTAATTGATTACGGACAATTCTGTTCACTAATTTGACTTGGTAATCGTCATCGCATTTTTATAAAAAATTAAGTTAGATGTTACGATTCTTTTATCGTTTTTCGTATTCTTTATAGAACTACATGTAAGAACAGGCTTTTTCTAGATTTTTCTGTATTTTTATTGTCTTGATTTTTCATTTCCAAACTATATTGCAAACCCAAAAAAAAAATGACTTCAAGATAATATATGAATCAACTTATACATATAATTTTTATTAAAGGTATAAAATAATACTAAAACTTGACAAAAATATGATTCAAATATTCAATCACTATGTTAAGAATCAGGATTTACTTTTTGTAACTACTGTTGGAAAATAAGGATATAAGAAAGAAATTAGATAGAAAAAATTAAATTTAATTAAATTTTAACTGACTTAGAGAATTTATGCATGGGGAGAGAAGAAATGGAAGAAAGTGTTGGAGATTTTGTGTGCCAAGAAGAGAAGATGATAGAGCGTGCTAGGAAAAGAAGTCGGCATAGAGAGAGTTGTTAGGTTTGTAAAAATCTATAGAGGATAAGATGGGGATTAATAAAAATATATAAGAATATTTTAGAGAAAAAAATTATAAAATGATTTTTTTTTTTTAAAAGTAGGGCCTCTCTGATTTTTTTTTTAACAGCTTATAAATGGTTAAATAATTTATTTTGACAGTTTATAAGTTGTTTGAAAAAATTTTACCAAACAGATTTGAAGAGTTTATAAGCTCTTATAAATTATTTTGTATAACTTATAAACTTAGTCAAATACCCTCTAGCCCTCTGTTTGGATAGGGTGAACGAAGTTTCATTAACGAAAGGGGAAGGAAGGGAAAGGGAGGAGAAGTAAAGTATTTATATTCTCCTTGTTTGGGAGGGAGGGAAGGTTTATTAACGTAACATGTGTTATCTTGTTTGGGAGGAAAGTGAGGGTAATGAAGGTTAAATATATAAAGTTATAAAATTACCCTCACTTTTGTTAAAAACTTACGTGTTCAAGAACTTAGTGCATCTTGCATATATTTATTGGTTAAGACTTACGCATTCAAATATTTGTAGCTCATTTGTTAAAGTTAGCGTTAGTGTTGAAGTCAGTGTCGGCGTCAAAGTTGACGTCGACATCGAAGTTGACGTCAAAGTCAGCGTCGGTATCAAAGTTGACGTCGGCTTAGACGAAGTACGAGCATCGGACGGTGCCAGTGTTTTTCGTCGCAACATAAAGAATATCTAAAACAATAATTTTTGAAATTATTATAATAAAACAGGGATAAAATTAGAACACAATTTTTTTTAAAAAATTCACCTTACCCATCCTTACACCTCAAACCAGGGTATAATAAATTCTTTCATTTCCATAGGTAAAGAAGGTTAAAACTTATCCTTCCTTACCTTTTCTTTTCGTACTCCTCCCAAACAAGATTTCAAGTTTCCCTTCCCCTTCTTTACCCTTCCTTCCCCTTCCCTCACCTCCTCTCAAACAGTGCATAAGTAAATGCATAGACTTAATGAGGTGGGTTGAACTTTCGGGATAGGAGTGGGCTTAGTTAAGAAGACTTACATTTTCGATAGCGTTTTTAGGAAATATGGTTTGTTACTTGTTGTGTTGATCATAGTTTGTTGTTTTGATTGAAACAAAGCATCTGAGATGTGTTTTTGTGCCTTGATGACCGAAGAGAATAGATGACAATTGGTTGGAACAGAAAAGAGATACGTGAACCTCAGGATGCATGGAAGGATTGCAGTTATATCGAAAGGGGAAGGCCTCACAATGCGACTACGAGGTGAAGAAACAGAGAGAAGGTTTTGATAGAGTTCATGACTCAAAGAAAGATTTAGTTAGGGTCGAGGAAAGAAAGAAACAGAGCTACAACTGAGCTCGCGACTCAAAGGATTACAGCAGAGCTCAAGGTCTGAAGGGAATTAGAAACTCACATAGTAATTCCCTACCTTTAGTGAGCTAAGTTGCAACTAGTTTCACGAGTGAGGAGGAGAACATAATAACTACATGAGAAAGAGAATTTAGATCTTAAAGTTGGTCAAGTTCTCTTAACAGGGTGGGTATAAATAGGTTCAGCAATTTATTCAAAATCCAATCAAACAAAACAAAATATTTATAAAAAATGAATTTCTAAATTTATAGAACTGAACAATCGAATTTCATCTGTTCGGTCGATTGCTTTATCTTTTACTTACCCATAAATATTAGGATTTATGTTTTAAAGTTAGAGGTAGAGAAAAAAACTTCATATTGAAAATTATCTTCCAACTTACGGTGCATTACCCTTGCAACCCTAAGCAAGTTTGTCAAGAAACTCCACGTCCGTGCTCATACATTTTACCAGATTTCACAATGCCCTAAAATTTTGTCATTTAGGACAAATGTTTCTTTTCAAAAAGGTAGATCCGTTACTTTAACATGGATATGAAGGGAGGTTCATGCAGGTACACAGGCCATAAGCGCATAGCGGGGTAAACCCCAGATCGTCAGTTCCTGAGAATCGATCCTTAACCATTACGCCAGAGATACCAT
The DNA here is from genome assembly GCF_018446385.1 of Zingiber officinale. NCBI lineage: Eukaryota > Viridiplantae > Streptophyta > Magnoliopsida > Zingiberales > Zingiberaceae > Zingiber > Zingiber officinale. The sequence continues at coordinate 99,064,820 of NC_055996.1, forward strand.
GCGCTCACCGTCTGTGCTACGCCCTGGGGGCACAAATGTTTCTTTTCAAAACACTATGTATGGTATACATAGTACCGTGTGAACAATTTCTGCATTCGTAAGGCGTCTATTTTCCACACGGATTTAAATTTATGTATTTTTCTTCAAAAATTACTATACACACGGAAAACGAAGACTGAATGACTTATCATATCTTCCTATACATACAAGAAAGTTATTGATACGATGGATATGAGTAGCTCCCACGTAAAATTAGAAAATCAATCTTCTGATTAATGAGGCCGTCAAAGTCTAATGGTAAGTCAACTCGAAAAAATTATCGATTGGGACACCAAAGACCACCATCCGATCAAACAACCCCAATCTCAAAGGTCATGCTCCCTCTGTATCTCACTCAGCTAGCTTAGAGACTATCATCCGATCAAATAACCTTGATCCCAAGGGTCATATTCCCTTCGTATCTCATGTTGCTAGCTCAGAGATGGCCATCCGATCGAACAACCCTGATCGCAAAGGTCATGCTCCCTCTGTATCTCACTCTTCTATCTCAGAGACCACCAGTCGGTCAGATTCCACCATTTTCCCATAGTTATGCTTCCTCTTACTCTAATATACAACCGAACAATTCTTCTATAACTTTCCAATTGAATCCTCCCAACTCTAGAGGCTTAGCATCCCTCAACTCTCTATAAGATGGGTAGACATATAAGCAAACCCACTAGCCCATGATCAGAGATTGAGCTCTCTCTTTAATTTTACCAACCTATTATCCCACTATTTGAGTTAGGCCCAGAAAGCCCATTGGGCCTTTCAACTCATGAATCTATTTTGTTGGATTAAGACACACGTGGAGGTGGGAGAGGGAGGAGATGAATCACGTGGTTTTGAAAAAAAATTTCTTTTCGATTTTAAAATAAGTACGTAGCGAAAAAACTTGAAAACAAAAAGTAAGTAAAAGGACAAGTTCAGTTTTACTTGGTTTGGAGCCTTCAACAACTCCTACTCCAAGACCCAAGTCTCATGGACCTATCGATGATAATCCACTAATAACCTCTTTCAGAACTACTGGAAGAAGGGATTGAGCACAAATGAATAGGAATAAGTGTAACACACTACATTTTTCGTTTTGTAATAATTAAGTACAGAAATTTAAAACTTTGTTATCCAACACTCTTTGTAGACAGTTGGCTTGAGCTCGTTGTTGGACAGTTCCTTAGTTGGGCATAACAAAGTTGTAATAGGGTAGTAGCAGGAAGTCGGAGTAGTCAGAACCCCAATCGGATGCGTAGAAGCTTGTGGAATTGATGTGTTGAAAGCCTTGGACGAGAAGACCTTTTATAAGGTGTAGAACACACCTTCCATAGTCATGAAGGGGCCTTCCATGGGCAACAATCTATCCCAAAAAGTCCTTCTCCTTATCATCGACGTGGTCTTGGAAAGCCTCTTCTAAGCTCCTGAATGCGCCTTCCATGAACAGTACTGAAGACGCCTTCCGTCACTTGGAAGGCGTCTCGAATAGTATTCACTTGAGACTTTTTGTGCTACCTTTGCCCTGAAACAAATATTAGTCCAATGCAAAGATATTTAACTTACAAAATAAGGTTAACACAATAAAAATTATGATTAATTTATGACTTAGACCCTGCCCTCTGGACCAAGATTTAGTTAGAGACTCAATTTAAACTTCTGAAATGGACCTAAATTGGACCAACGCCTACTGTCCCCTCAACCGGGGCACGCCCTCACTTAGTCTCTCTCTTCAGTAACTTACATTCACTTACCAAGTGTCGAATTACTTCTTCGATGTCCAATATGACCCACCAGCTCTTCCTATCGAAATCACACATCTGAACTTCGTCAACAAGGAATCAAACATCCCGATCTCCTACCGAAATCGTACATTCGGATTTCCTTTCGTCAGGAATCGAACATTCTGACTTCCTGCCAGAATCTCACATCTGGACTTCCTACCTAGTGTCTGGTCCTCTTGACCCATCAAGTTAGTCAACCTTGCACACTCGATAATAAGGTTAGATCAACAACACATCTAACTTTAATTCATTTGTCATTCATCAAAACTCAGGTTTGATCATCTGTGTCAAATGCACCAACAATCTCTCCCATTTTGATGCAATGACAACATAAATTAAAGTTAGAAAGAAAATATGTAAAACATATATATAAGAAATGATTTTAAGTGACAAAAATTGAAATAATTAAGTTTAATCTCTTTATCATTGTAGGGTTAAGTTTTCTAGAGTTTTCATATTTTCTTTAGTTTTCTTACTTAAACCCTAACCTTCCCCCTTTGGCATTCATCAAACTAAGCAGATAAGTATACCAAATTACAAATACACAAGTAATAATTTATTCAAAGTCATCACAAAAACTTGCAGGTCTATTAGATGGAGGAGTTAATAAAATTTTCAAAAGTATTTCGACAAAAAATTTCTAATTTTTCAAAAAGTTTTCAATATTTTGAAAATTAATTTTGTAAAATAAACCATTTTGTAAAAATAAATTTTGCAAGAATTATACCAAATAGATTTCAAAATATTTGTTAAAATGATAGTTTGTTTGAAAAGTACTTAAAGTTTTAATTGTTCAAAGCTCCTTTTGAAAAGTTTTGTAAATAATTTGTTTAAGTAAAATAATTTTAAAAGTATTTTCAAAAATAGATTTTCAAAACACAAGTTATATTTTAAAGTTTAAAAAAAACATCCTTTAAAGAATTTTAAAAGAAATTTCCAAAAGTGTTTTCGAAGCCAATTTCAAAATATTTAAAGTATTTTTAAGCAAATTTCAAAAGACTTGCATTTTATTTTTCAAATAACATGTTTGAAAAACATAAGAATTTTACAAAACAAGTATTTGAAAGATATTTTTGAAAGTATTTTTGTAAAATATTTTGAAAGAAAATTTTAAAGAAATTTTTACAACAAGTAATCGGAAAAGAAATAAATTATTTTAAAAAATCATTTTCAAATATCCTCCTCCCGAGTCTAATATATTTTTGTTTTAAAAAATATTCATCTAAAAATTTATCTAAAATGTCTAACCCTTAGTTATTAACTAACTATTAGAAGATATCAGTGTTTACTTAGTTAGTCATATTAAGTAATATAGCCGTTAGTGTTTGACTAAAATGGATTACTTAACCTAATAATTTAGATATTTTTCGTCCAAACTTATGTTGATGCATTGATATTTTCATCTGAAGTTCAGGCAAAAGGTCTATGCATCTCATGCCGTTTTAAGTTTTTTGAAAAAATAATCAAGGTAGACCTAATGTGTTTGTGAGATGCTTGTTACTTAGATCTATAGGATCATGCCTTCTATGGGTGCGATCTAGGCTACTTTAAAAATTAATTTTCTAGATTAATTTTGAAATAGTAAGAAAATAAGAATTTTTAAAAAATATAAGTAAAGAATTTTCCTAAAATTTACAAACTATTTGAAAATTATTTTGAGGAAAAACATATCATACTCTAAAAAGGAATTTTCTAGATTATCCAAATCAAGTGGTCAAAAAGTAGCTAACTATATAGATCAAGTCACACAAATACACAATATATAGCAGTGCACTAAATTCAATCAGGTTTGGTCATCATCGGTAAGTGGAGGTGAGAGATGATCAGGCACTCGCAAAGCTCGAAGAATCGATTGCATCTGTAGGTCTAGCTACCAAAATTTGATGGTTATCTCCTCTCGGAGAGAGGTAAATATGGTGGTCATCTCCTCCTGGAGATCGCTAAATCCCTCCGAGATTGACTGTCAAATCTATGCGAAAGACTCCTCAAGTTGAGCAAGTCGGTCCGCTACAGATAACGAAGTCGAGGGCTAGGTCGAGGTTGAGGGTTGGGTCAGAAGAGGTCCAACGAGCTCCTCAGCCATAAATGATGGCATCTCCTCACCCTCGGCCGGAATGATAGGTGAAAATCCTCCTCGGCCTCTCTTGGAATGTCTGGCTGTGGTCTCACTCTCCAAGCCAGTCCCCCCTGAGTGGTGACATCTATATGCACTAATGTAAGCTGACGCTGACCAATCTCATTATATGCGCTAAGGGAAGTGGATGTACCCTGGGTTATATCTACCCCTATGATTCAAAATATGTAACACAAAATGTGACAGTAGGGCATATGTGTTAGGATCGATGGACGCGGCTAGAGAGGGGGGGTGTGAATAGCCGACCCCAAATCTTCGTTTCTTTCTACAAGTTGACGTTAGCGCAGCCGAAAATAAAACAAAGAAACAAAGACAAGAAGATCAAACCTCAACACGCAGCGATGTAACGAGGTTCGGAGATAAACTCCTACTCCTCGGCGTGTCCATAAGGTGGACGAAGCCTATCAATCCGTCGGTGGATGAGTCCCCGGAGAACCGGCTAATATATATACTCCTTCCGGGTGGAGAAACCTCGCCACAATCTTTCTTGCACCAACAAGAATAGGAGTACAAGAATACACAAGAAGAAGCAACAATATGAATGTAAAAAACAAATAATCTTACCTTCTCGTCGGCTGTTGATGAAGCAGCAACTTCACGGGCCAAATACAGCAGCAACTGTTGGAAACCCCAGCCGAGGAAGCTCACGCGAAGCTTCAGCTAAGAAGAGCTCAGCAAAGCTCAGCAACAGCAAGCTCTTACAGAAGCAAGAGGTAGCAGCTGAGGAGAGGAAGAAGAAGAAGTATTGCTGTAGAAGCCCTCGATCTCCTTTTATAACCTGCACTGCAAAGAAGACAGCGAAAAAGACGGAGATAGCCGTTGTCACTCATAACGGCTATACATGGACCGATCAGGCTCCACCCTGATCGGTCCGAGGCCTCCCTGATCGGTCTTGGGGACCGATCAGGACCTATGCTGATCGGTCCCCAGACCGATCAGCACTCTTCATAGAGAACTCGCCCAACTCTCTGATCGTCTCCTAATCGGTCTGTGGACCGATCAGGGTGCATGTGGATCAGTCCACAGACCGATCCCCTCCTTTTCTCTTTGCCTTCTGTTCGCTTTCTGATCGGTCTGCAGACCGATCAGATAACATACAGTAGCATACTGTTTGGTTACTGATCGGTCACCAGACTGATCAGATAACCCAGTGTATCACTGGATCGATCCAGCTCTTGGTTTTTTCCCAAACCAAGTCCCACGCCTTCCAAACCAATATCCGGTCAACCTTGACCTATTGGTATCTCATGCTTAGCATCTGGTCACTCCCTTGACCTGCTAAGACTCCCTACCAAGTGTCCGGTCAATCCCTTTGACCCACTTAGACTTTTCTCTTCGTGCCAAGTATCCGGTCACTCCCTTGACCTACTTGACCTTCACAGCACCAGATGCCCGGCTTCACTCACCAGGACTTCCCAACTGCCTGGCTTCACTCACCAGGACTTTCACTTTCACCTAGCTTCACTCACTAGGGTTTTCACTTGGCTTCACTCACCAGGATTTCCAATCTGCCTGGCTTCACTCACCAGGACTTTTCCGTCTGCCTGGCTTCACTCACCAGGACTTTCCACCTGGCTTCACTCACCAGGATTTTCCATCTGCCTTCCTGATCTAGAGAACGAGCTACCGAACCCTCTCTGATCTAGTCCGGAGAACGAGCTACCGAGCCCTCTCCGACTTCCACTTGCCAAGTTCCCATACTTGGACTTTCTCCCGTGCAAAGCTCCCTGCTTGGACTTTTCCCGTGCCAAGCTCCCTGCTTGGACTTTTCCGTGCCAAGTCAACTCACCTCAGGTCAACCAGGTCAACTTGACCAAGGGTTGCACCCACAACCTCCCAAGTTTCTGTTCTTGTCAAACATCAAGATACAACTTGAGTCAGGTCAACTCGAGTCAGGTCAACCTTGACCTAAGGTTGCACCAACAATCTCCCATCAAAATACAACTCTTCTGTTCTCGTCAAACATCAAAATACAACTCGAGTCAGGTCAACTCGAGTCGGGTCAACCAGGTCAACCTTGACCTAAGGTTGCACCAACAATATGAACCTGTCATCTAGTGATGAGATTGGATGCATGAATAACATTTTGAAACATGTGTAATGTAATATTGATGTCTAGGCATTAGCATAGTGCATACAGGAAGAAAGAGTGGGAGGGTTGCATCATCACAACATTGTGAGATGTGATCGGCAAAATATAGGTGGTTAGGATTCGATACAGGATATAGTCTTGAACTCTAAGAGAGAAAAACCTAAAGTCAGTCACAGTAGATAGTCTCTTGTTATGCCTAAAGGATGTCCACATATCTTCATAATGGCATGATATTGTCCACTTTGGACTTAGGCTATCATGGCTTTACTCTTGGATTCTATCTAAAAGGCCTCATGCTAATGGAGATATCCTATATCCTTTTAAACCTATGATCTTTACCAAATCTTTCCAATGTGGGACTTTGATTGAACCCTATCAATCCTCCCCTCAAACGAAGGACCACAATTACTCTCATGGTCCTAGCCTCCCTGCGAGCATCCAATCACCCTGACCTTCTCTGGGCCTCCCTGTAAGCATCCGCATTTGGTCACCTTGACCTGGTCCGGGCTTGCTCATGAGCATTCGGTCACCTTGACTTGCTTCGGGTCTCCCTGCGAGCATATGGTCATCCTGACCTACTCGCCTCCTCGCAAGTATCCACCTTGACTTACTCCAGGCCTCTCGACAAGCATCTAGTCATCCTGACCCGTTCCAGGCCTCTCCGCGAGTATCCGATCACCCTGACCTACTTCGAGGTCTCCCCACGAGCATTCGATCACTCATGACCAGCTCCAGACCTGCCCTCAACTTTATTCAAGGCCGGCCCACATTACATCTAGTCTGGACCATGACTTTGATACTATTTGTTGTGCACAAGGATGTTCACATATCTCCATAATGACATGATATGTCCACTTTAGGCCTAGACCCTCATGACTTTGCTCTTGGACTCTCCCTAAAAGGTCTCATGCCAATAGAGATATTCTACATCCTTTTAAACCCATAATATTTTTCAAATTTTTTCAGTGTGGGACTTTGATTGGATTCAAATAATCCTCCCCTCAAACAAAGGACGATAATTACTCTCATAGTTCAGGCCTCCCCGCAAGTATCCGGTCACCCTGACCTGCTTCAGACCTCCCTGTAAGTATCCGATCATCCTGACCTGCTCCAGGCCACCTCGCTGTTTTGGGCCTCCCTGCGAGCATCCGGTCACCTTGACCTACTCGCCCCCTCCCCCCGCGCGCAAGTATCCGGTCACCTTGACCTGCTCTAAGCCTTCTCGCGAGCATCAAGTTATCCTGACCTGCTCCGGGCCTCCCCATGAGTATTTGGTCATCCTAATATACTTCAGACCTCCTCATAAGAATCTAGTCATCCTGACCTGCTCTGGGCTTTCCCACAAGCATCCGGTCATCTTGACCTGCTCCGGGTGTTCCCACAAGCATCCGGTCAACCTGACCTATCCTAGGCTCACCCTCAACTTTATTCAAGGCCACTCCACATTACATCTGGTCTGAACCATGACTCTGATACCATTTGTTGTGCCTAAAAGATATCCACATATCTCTATAATGGAATGATATTGTCCACTTTGTGCTTAGGTTCTTATGACTTTACTCTTGAGTTCTGCCCAAAATATCTCATGCCAATGGAGATATCCTATATTCTTTTAAATTCATGATCTTTACCAAATCTTTCTAATGTGAGACTTTGATTGAACCCCAATATCTCTCCTCTTAAAAAAATATATATGGATAGTATCTAATGTAATATGGGAGTAGGGTTCACCAAATGGAAAATCCCTACTAGGGTAACACAAAAGGGGCATGCAGATCTCTTTAATCCGAAGGTATTATACAATAGAGTGGGAGAGAAGCTAAAGTTCTTACCACCTACTCTGGTAGAGTATATTAGGTCATCAATCTTAACTAGGGTGTTATAAAATTGGGCACACAAGTCTAAGTTTACTGAATGACTATAGTAAACTAATCTAACTAACTAATTATAGTCTATAACCTTTATAATAAAGGAACAGTATCAAGTGAAGAAAGATCTACTCAAAAACATAGATTTTAGTGTAATATATGAATGCTCTAGGAAATCTAGCCTAAGTTGCTCAGTGGGAAATCTAGCATCGGTAGAGAGGATACTACTTGAACTAGGCTGGGACGGAATAACATTTCGTCGTTTCCTAAAGTAATGTATACATGCAAACATTCACAAAAAGCATATATATAAAGAAAATAACTAGATAGGTTGAGTTAGAAGGTACCTAGGAGGCATAGTTAGGGTTTAGAAGGAAAAAAATGGAGAAGGTGTAAATCATCGCTGGAAGGCGCCTTCCCATGAGATGAATGCAAATAGAGCGAAAGGCTCTATTCGCTATAAAAATTAGGGTTGAAGACCCCTTCAACCCGATGGAAGGCGTCTTCCATGCATTATAAAGGGCCTCTTCAACCAACTAAAGGTGCCTTCATTCGATTGGGGGAAAATTTTCCTGCCCTGTCGAGGGCGCCTTCGGTGTCAACTCCCTTTTTTTTAAGTTAATTCAATTCTAATTTAATTAATTTTATTTTAATTAATTTAAATTTAATTAAATTTATTTTAATTTTAATATAATTTAATTCTTATTCATCTCACCCGATCGATATTTACAATCAGAGAATCCTATAATTTTGTGTGATAAGTTAAGTTAAATTTTAGGATTTGGTTTAACTTGTGTTAGATTCAAGTTTAATTTTGAGTTCAACAAACAGACATTCTTTAGATAAACGTCTAAGCTGTGGTGAGTCACCTGGACATCATTAGAGTAACCATGACTTCAAAATTTTCCAAATAGTCCTATCCATTGAAGTTAATACAAAACTTTGGTCTAACTAATTAGGATTAGTAAGGGGTAGCTTTAGTTAGTTCCACTAAGCCAAATACATCAGGTTGAAGTCATATCTTCCTAGACATGCATAGATAGAGCTTCCCTAACCTACTATCATCAAAAACTTCTCCAGTACCGTTTATCAAGTTAAATTTTTGTCCATATTCATCCTAGTCCTAATTACCTAGCCAGATAAATTATTTTTTTTAGAGGTGCCAACTAATTTGGAGACTCCCCTGAATTATTGAACTTTGAGTTTAGGTTTTAGGTTTGTGTCAATTTGATTTATAGTTATAATAGATTTAGTTATAATTTGAGTTTAGATTAATTTTATTTTTATTTACTTTAGGTTTATTTTTTGATTTATTTGATTTGATTTTATTCTTTAGGTTTAAATTTAGTTTTGAAGGTTTAAGTTTTGATATTAAGAGTGAGTTATTTGATTTATTTTGATTTAGGTAGTATATTTTATTTTGTGGTACATAGTATTGATTAAGTCTTACTTGCGTGGTTAGACACGCTTTCAGAACCCAAGTTTTAGTTAATTTTTTATTTTTAGTTAGAGTTAAAAATGATTAAAGGTAGACTTAAACTTGTATCCAAGTCCAGATTTATTGTACATAGCTCTTTGAGATCCAAGCATCATGTTTAGATACTTAGATCCTGAGGTAGACTTTTCTAACTATTACTTTAACTTTTTAACTTGACTTTTTAATACAGAATTTTCTTTCTTAAGATTTTCAGCCTGAGTTGAATTTCTATTTTAAACTTGGTAAGTTAAAGAGGTTAAGCTCAGGTGTTTCTTAAGGATGTTATTTTCCTTAAAGAGGAGTTTAGCATGTTCCTCAGTTTTTATTAATTTCTTATTTAAGCAAGAAATATTTTTTAAAAAAATTATAATATAATTAAATGTTACCTTAATTGGTTCATCTGAACCGGATGTGGATTCATTGCACAACTCGTATTTGAACTCTTCTTCTTGATCCGATTCACCTCCGGTTGCCATCGCCGTGAGGTAGCTAGCTTGCTTTGGTTCGTCTACTTCCAATATGTCCGAGGAAGACTCGTCCCAAGTCGCCTTGAGTGTTTTTGTTACTTTGTCTTCTTGATCTTGTCTTTGTTCGGGCATTTATTTTTGAAGTGCCCCTTCTTGTTGCAACCGTAATATATGATGTTCGCCTTTAAGTTGTTGGATGCAGACTTGAGAATCTTCTTCATGTCGTATTTGGTGAAGTTTTTCATGCATTTAGTGAACATCTTCCTTACTATATTCATTAGTTGCTCTTATTCATCTGATTCGGAGTCGAACTCAGTTTATGCTTCGGGTTTAGCTCCCTTTGAAGTACCTTCAAGAAGTGCAATTCCTTTCGCAACCTTTGTGGGGTTAGTTTGTTCATGCAACTCTAACTCACAAAATAATTCATCTACTTTTAACTTTGAAAGATTTCTCAAAACTTTATAAGTATCTACAATTGATGCCCATAGTGAGGTTTGAGGAAATGAGTTCAAAGCGTACATTATGATTTCGCGGTTCTCAAATTGATGTTCAATCATGTGCAGGCCGTTGAGAATATCTTTGATCCTCGCATGTAGTTGGCTTGCTATTTTTTCGTCCTATATTTTAATATTAAATAAAGTATTTAGAATGAAGTCTCGTTTAGTTACCTTGGCATCATTTGTTCCTTTGTGTAATTTGATGAGCTTGTCCCATAGCTCCTTTGCATTTTCGTGTCGACCGACTCGGTTGAGTTCTTCTTTTATGAGTCTGCACTGGATCATGTTCAATGCTTTCGAGTTAATCTGGGTCTTCTTTTTATCATGTGGGTTCCATCTTTCTAGATCGAGTGGTACTTTAGTCGCCTCGTCTACAGTCACCCGATGCCCTCATCGGATGGTGAACCATTGCTCGATGTTGGTCTTTAAGTAGACCTTCATTCTCTTCTTTCAATATGGAAAGTCGTCTCTGTTGAAGAGAGGAGTGTTAGAGTGTATACTAAAAGCCTAGCTTTTGTAAACATTTATTTTGAAATAAAGAATCACATTGGTCAAAAAAGTCTACATTTATATGCTAAGTGTAGTTTTTCAATTAGTTTATATTGGTAGATAACATGGTGTGTGGTGTCACACACAGAAGATCATGTTATCGGTTCTTTATAAATTATAAACAGTAGCTCACGATTAAGATGGATAGGAACAAACAATTGGAATAGTCATAGTGTAATTAGGTATTAGTTTATCTTGACTAATAAATTACACTAGTACATTCTGAGTGTATTGAGCAGGACCATTTAAGGTAAGTTCTTTTTATACTAACTTAATAAAATAACAAGATCTTAGTTATTATAGAAGTGTGTGCTCTTAATCCTAATATAATAACAAGCACATATATTTAGTATTCATTTCTTTAACTTATCAAAGGGTGAGATTTAGCTCGATAAATCAATAGGCCTGATAAATTGGGAAATGATATTACTGTTAGGATGTATACTAAAAGCCTAGCTTTTGGTATAAACATTTATCTAAAAATAAGAATCACATTGGTCAAATGTCTACATTTACGATAAATGTAGTTGCTCAATTAATTTATATTGTAGATTACATGGTGTGTGGTGTCACACACAGAAGATCATGTTATCGGTTCCTTATAAATTATAAACAGTAGTTCACGACCAAGATGAAAAGGAACAAACAATTGGAAGGTCGTAGTGTAATTAGGTGTTAGTTTATCTTAACTATATAATTACACTAGTACACTTAGAGTGTATTGAGTAGGACCATTTGAGGTCGTTCCTTTTATACTGACTTTATGAAGGAACAAAGACCTCAGTTATTATGGAAGTGTGTGCTCTTAATCCTAATATAATAACAAGCACATATATTTGATATTTATTTCTTTAATTTATCAATGGGTGAGATTTAGTTCGATAAATCAATAAGCCCGATAAGTTGAGAAATGATATCACTTATAGTGTGTGTTGTTGATTATAGAAGAAAATTGTGTCCTAGTGATCTAGGTTGAGAATGTCCCCAAGAGGAGCTCATAAGGATTGTCATGTTAAACCCTGCAGGTGGACTTAATCCGACATGATGATGAAGTTGAGTGGTACTACTCTTGGAGCTAGATATTAATTAAATGAGTTGTCAGTAACTTACTTAATTAGTGGACATTTGTTATCTTAAACACAGGGAGACTAACACACTCATAATAAGAAGGAGCCCAAAATGTAATTTGGGATTGGTGCGGTAGTTCAATAATAGTTCTCTAGTGGAATGAATTATTATTGATAAAATTAAGTTGTGTGTTCGGGGCGAACACGGGATGCTTAATTTTATCGGGAGACCAAAACCAATTCCTCCTCTCGGTCCCTATCGTAGCCTCTTAATTATAGAGTACTATACCCACCTTCTTACCCATCCCATAGGGGTCGGCCAAGCTAGCTTGGAGACCAAGCTAGGGCCGGTCAAAGTTTGGTTCATGGGTGCTTCAAGGTGGCCGGCCCTAGCTTGGGTTCAAGCTTGGTGTGGTCGGCCCAAATTAAAATAAAAGGATTTTTATTTTTTAAAAATTTTTCTTATGTGGATAACATGATTTAAAAGAGAGTTTAAAAATTTAAATATTTCCTTTTATAAGATTCTACAAAAGATTAAGAGAAGAGCTAAATCTATTTCCTTATTTGTAGATTAAAAGGTTGATTTTAATTTTGGTAAAAATGTTCCTTTTAACCATGTTCATGATTTAAAAGAAAGTTTAAAAAATTAATAATTCTCTTTTATTAGTTTCTACAAAATATTAAGAAAAGATTTGATATCTTTCCTTATTTGTAGATTGAAAGGAGATTTTAATTTTTAGAGATAACTTTCCAGAAATTATCCACATGTTTAAAGAAAGATTTAATTTATAAAATTTCCTTTTTATTAACCAATCATGAAGGGAAAAATTATTGGAGAATTTTTTTATAAATTTCTGGAAGCAAATAAGGAAGTTTTAATTTGTGTTTAAAATTTTATTTGCTTGGAGATTTTATTAGTGGCCGGCCATTGTAAATTGAATAGAGAAAATTGTTTTAATTAAATAAATTTTCCTTTTCAATGGCAAAAGAATTAAGGAAGTTTTTATTAAATTTTCCTTATTTGTCAAGACCAAGGATTATAAAAGATGGGGTAGAGGAGGCTTCATGGTGAATATCTCTATTCTATTTTTCCTCTCTTTTCTCCTTGGGTGTGGTCGGCCCCTTCTTTCCTCTCCTCTCCTTTGTGTGGCCGAAACCTTCTCATGGTGGAGATAGCTTTGGTGGCCGGATCTAAGAAGGAGAAGAAGGAGAGAAAAGAAGCCTCTTTTCTAGTATCCCTTAGAGCATTGGTGGTGGTTGAATCTCTTCATCCTTGGAGGTGCTCTTGTTGTGGCCGAACCTTGCAAGGAGGAGAAGAAGGTGCTTTGGTGGTTTCTCATCTCGAAAGATCGTTTCCCACACAACGTCCGAGGTTAGAAGAGGAATACGGTAGAAGACCTAGAGGTTTTTGCTTGCAAAAGAAAAGGTATACTAGTATTTAATTTCCGCATCATACTAGTTTTATTTCTTTGTAAAAATACCAAATATAAGAGGCATGCGATTCTAGTATTTCGAATTTGTTTTCGATGTTGTGTTCTTTTGTTTTTCTTTTCCTTGTGATTTGATTGTTCTTTTCGGTTGACCTAGAGTTATTTAAGGAAATTAAATATTAGCTTTCCTTAAAAGGCTTTGTCTAGTCGGTGGTGGTTGTTCCCATATCCAAGAAGGTCATGTGCCTCGCCACGTCAGTAATGGAAGCCAATTTTGGAAATAGATATTTAATTGTCTTTGTAACCTAGGTGATTTGGATCAAACGTGTTAAGTTCCGCAGGAGATCCAAGTCTAAACCTAAAAGAACAAATAAGTTAAACTTAGGATCAAATGTGTAAAGTTCGGCAGGCGATCCAAGTTTAATTTAAAAGAACACATGGTAGCTAGGAAAAGGTTCAGACCTTTGTACAAAATTTTTGTACAGTGGAACCGTTAGGCTTTCCGAGTAGCAACCAACAATTACTTATAAGTGTGTTGTTGATTATAGAAGGAAACTGTGTCCTAGTAATCTAGGTTGATAATGTCCCCAAGAGGAGCTCATAAGGATTGTCATGTTAAACCCTGCAGATGGACTTAGTCCGACATGACGATAAGGTTGAGTGGTACTACTCTTGGACTGAGATATTAATTAAAATGAGTTGTCAGTAACTTAATTAATTAGTGGACATCCGACATCTTAAACACAGGAAGACTAACACACTCATAATAAGAAGGAGCCCAAAAATGTAATTTGGGATTGGTACAGTAGTTCAATAATAATTCTTTAGTGGTATGAATTATTATTGATGAAATTAAGTTGGGTGTTCGGGGCGAACACGGGAAGCTTAATTTCATCGGGAGACCAAAACTAATTCCTCCTCTCGGTCCCTATCGTAGCCTCTTGTATAAAGAGTATTATACCCACCTTACCCACCTTCTTACCCATCCTAATGGGGTCGGCCAAGCAAGCTTGGAACCCAAGCTTGGGTCGGCCAAGTAAATAGGTTGAGCTAAGATTGTGTGGCTGACCCTAGCTTGAACCTAAGCTTGGTGTGGCCGGCCACATCATATTAAAAGGATTTTTTTATTTTGTTTAAAATCTTTCCTTATGTGGAAGCAATGATTTAAAAGAAGAGTTTAAAAATTAAATATTTCCTTTTATAATTTTCTACAAAAGATTAAGAGAAAGATTAGATATCTTTCTTATTTGTAGATTGAAAGGAGATTTTAATTTTAGAGATAACTTTTCTTTTTGGAAATCATCCACATGTTTTAATAGAGAGATTTTAATTTATAAAATTTCCTTTTATAACCAACCATGAAGGGAAAAATTATTAGAGAAATTTTTATTAAAAATTTTCGGAAACAAATTAGGAAGTTTTAATTCTTGTGTTATTAAAACTTTCCTTGTTTGGAGCTATGAGGTGGTCGGTCATATTGTTTAAGAAAAGGAAATTGGTTTTAATCAATTAAAATTTTTCTTTTCATGGCAAAGGAAATAAGGAAGGTTTTATTTAAATTTTCCTTATTTGCCAAGACCAAGGAATATAAAAAAGGGGGTAGAGGTGCCTCACCTTACACAACTCTATTATATTTTTCTCTCTTTTCTTCCTTGGTGTGGCCGGCCATCCTCTTCTCTTCCTTTTGGTGGCCGCACCTCATCACTCTCAAGGAGACTCTTGTGGTGGCCGGATCCTACTTAGAGAAGAAGAAGAGGAAGGAGTTTCTTGTGTCCCTTGGAGCTTGGTGGTGGTGGTCGAACCTCTACATCCTTGGAGGAGTTTTGGTGGCCGGAACTTGGTGAAGAAGAAAGAAAGGCTTGGGTGGTTCTCATCTCTGTAGATCATTGCCCACACAACGTCCGAGATAAGAAGAGGAATACGGTAGAAGATCAAGAGGTTATTGCTTACAAAGAAAGGTATAACTAGTAATTATTTTCCGCATCATACTAGTTTTTCTTTGTATGAATTCCAAACACAAGATCCATATAATTCTAGGTTTCAAATTTGTGATTCGAGTTTGTGTTTTTTTTTGTTTTTCGAATTTGTGATTCAATTGTTCTTTTTGGTTAAACCTAGAGTTATATAAGGAAATTAAATATTAGATTTCATTGAAAGCCTTTGTCTAGGAAGTAGTGGTTGCTCCCATATCCAAGAAAGCCTAGTGCCTCACTATGTTTAACCTGGAAGTCGATTTCTGAAATTAATATTTAATTGAATTTATAACATAGGTGGATTTGGATCAATAATGTTAAGCATCGTTTGCGATCCAAGTCTAAACCACTAAGAACAGATAAGTTAAATTTGGAATCAATAATGTTAAGTTCCGTTTGCGATTCCTAATTTAATTTCTAAAGAACACAATGGGTTGTTAGAAAATGTTTGACACTTGTATAAAATTTTTGTACAGTGGAACTGGTATGATCTTCCTAGGACCAACCAACAAGGAGGATGAGCGGTGTTGTGTCCCTTAAGTTAGGTTATTTGAAATATCTTTAAAAAAAATGAAAAGAAATATCCCAAGACTAGGTCTTGGATTAACAAAGTTTGAAGTAAAAAATAAATATCGAAGACTCGAGTGGTGTTGCATCAATTTCAAGTTAAAACTGAATGAGAAAGATTTATTTGAAAAGGTAAATGTTACCAATTCAAATAAAATATGAAAAAACTGAAATTTATAAAAAAATAATTCCCCTGCTTGATTGGTGGTTGCACTAATTCAGAGGTAACTTGGCTCTGATACCATTTATTGAATCGAGATGCATGTGAAAAGGGGGGGGGGAATGAATCACATGGTTTTGAAAATTTTTTTTTTTAAAATAAGTACGCAACGGAAAAACTTGAAAACAAAAAGCAAGTAAAAGAACAAGTTCGGTTTTAATTGGTTCGGAACCTTCGGTGACTCCTACTCCAAGACCTAGGTCGCGCGAATCTATCAATGAGTAATAATCCACTAATAACCTCTTCCGAAACTACTAGAAGAGGGATCAAGTACAAATGAATAGGAACAAGTGTAACACACTACACTTTTCCTTCTGCACTAATTAAGTACATAAATTTAAAACTTTGTTACACAACACTCTTTGTAGATAGTTGACTCGAGCTCGGTGTTGGAAAGTTCCTCAGTTAGACATTGCAAAGTCATAGCAAGGAAGCAACAAGAAGCCGAAGTAGTTGGAATCCCAATTGTATGCGTAGAAGCTTGTGGAATTGATGTGTTGAGCCTTGGTCGAGATGACCTTTTATAAGGTGTGGAAGGCGTCTTCCATAGCCTTGAAAGTGTCTTCCATATGCAAAAATCTATCCCAAAAAGTCCTACTCCTTATCGTTGACAAGGTCTGATTTTATTCATTGGAAGGCGCCTTCCAAGCTCCCGAAGATGCCTTCCATGAACAGTATTGAAGGCGCCTTCCATTGCTTGGAAGGCGTCTCGGGTACTGCTCACTCAAGACTTTTTGTGCTACTTTGTCCTATAACAAATGTTAGTCTAATGCAAAGATATTTAACCAGCAAAACAAGGTTAGTACAATAAAAATTATCATTAATTTATGACTTAGACCCTATCCTCCAGACTAGGATCTAGTCAGAATCTCAATTTAGGTTTTTGAAATGGACCTAAATTAGACCGACGCCTACTGCCCCCTCAATCGAGACGCGTCCTCACTTACTATCCTTCAGTGACTTACTTTTACTTACTAAGTATCGAATTACCTCCTCGATATCCAATCTGACCCACCAGGTCTTCCTGTTGGAATCGCACATCCGGACTTTCTCCCGTCAGGAATTGAGCATCCTGACCTCCTGCCAGAATTCCACATCTGGACTTCCTATCTGATGTCATGTCCTCTTGACCTGTCAAGTTAGTTAACCTTGCACACTCAATAATAAGGTTATATCAACAACACATCTAACTTTAATTCATTTGTCATTCATCAAAACTCAAGTTTGATCATCAGTACCAAATGCACTAACATATTCCATAATTAATGTTGCACGTTGAGTAGTCAGAAGCATGTGGGACATAATCTTTGTACAAATATAGGATATAAGAAGTGTATGGGAAATTATAGGCATCGAAGGAGCATGCACAACTATAGTTATCGGTCGGCTTCTCTTCCAAGAGATCTTTAGTGGCTCTTCAAACTCCAAAGACTCCGAATAAACCTGCACTAACCTCATGGAAGGCTAGAATTGTGGCATTTCTCTTGTACTAGCGGCAACGTCACTACCAGCTGTCTCGCTAGCAACCACTCTGCTATCAGCCAGATCGCTCAATGAGCTGGTCAACTGCGCACCACGTTTTTCCAACTCGGCTTGTCCATTACTATTCATCTCGGCTTTGTCAAGCTTCAGGATTTGGCTCACAAAAGTTTTCCACATTGTCTGATCTACAAAAGAAGAGAGATTCTCAAGAGGGTGGTGAATTACCCTACATGTTAAAAACAAGAAATATCTTTCTCGATCTTTGGACTTGATTAAAATAAATATTTGAACAAAAAGTTAAGAAGCTAATTAACAAAAAGAAAGAGGCACAGAGATTTACTTGGTTTGCAATCAAGGAATTGCTAATCCAAGACATTGAAAGCTCATTAAAATCTCCTTCTTGTAGAGAAGCTTCTTACAGCAGTTAAAGCACTAGATCACAAAGCTAAGCAAAAAGAAGATCGTTTACAAGTGTTGTTTTTGGATACTTGGATCAGGGTTGTATTTATAGCCCTGATTCGGTTGCCTAGAAGGTTCTGGGCACCTAGGCGTGAAAACAACTTTATCCACGTCGCAATGAATCACAACAGCTGGTGACTCGATAAAGTTTCTAGTCCAGGCACCTGGATCAGGCTGAACTAACCTCGACTAGGGCACGAGCCCGGGGCGCCCTGGCTACCTTAGGGGGTCCGGGTGCCCGAACCACAATCAACTTCTGGTTGACTTTTCATCTAGGTCTTCAGCTCCGACTCCACTCATTTGGGTGATTTCGGCCATCCGGAATAGAGCTCACCTGAACCTATTTTCCGGCCTTCTCGAACAATCTTTTGCTCCGGCTTCTCATCCCTTGGAAACGTCGCACACTTCCTTCTCTTCCGCCGGCGTATTCTTCTGCGGTGTCTCGTCTCTCGGACGCACCAAGCCCGTCGATTCTCTCCCATGACGTCCTTCTCATTAGCTGCGTTTTTTGTTCGACTTCCTGTACTCCTAAGTTCATACACACTTAGACACAAGACATCAAAAGACAACAGGACCTAACTCTGACTTGGTTGATCACATCAAAACTACCGTGGGGATACTTACAATCTCCCCCTTTTTGATGTGAGCAACCCAAGTTAAGTTAGAGTAACAAAATAAATAAATAATAGTAAAGTAACAAGTATAAATTTTGTAATTAAAATTTTTTTACAGTAATAAAAAATGTACCCTCCATCTAGATTTAACATCTAATTCTCCCCCTTTGATCATATTAAAAATAGGGGTATGTTATGAACACAACTTGAAATAAATTAAAAATAGAGTTTAAGTGATAAAAAATGTAACGACTAGCATCCATAAAGTCATGAAATTTTAAATTTTGAAAAATCAAGATTTTTACAATTTATAAATAATTTTTAGAAAAAATAATGTGAAAAATATTTTTTAATCATGAGAAAATTCTGAAAAAAAATTATAATAGTAAAACAAACATAGTCAAAGCAGAGATAAAATTTTTACTCAAAATTTAAAATTAATCTAAGCAGTAATAAATTCTTTTCTACATAAAGGAATATTTTCAAAAAAAAAATCTTAAAAATAATTTTTAAGCTAAAAAATCTTAAAAATAAATTTTAAGCTAAAAAATCTTGAAATTTTTTTTTTGAGTGTGTATTATAGCAAAGTAGATTTGCAAAAAAAAAATTCAAAAAATAACTTTTTGAGAATTTTTAATATTAAAAGATATCATTTGAATAAATAATTCATAGAAAATTTATCAACAGTCAAAAAAATTTTATAAGTTAGAGAGAATGATATGGTTTCATAGAAAAAATAAATTTGGCAAAGATAATACTGAGAAGTATTTTTAAAATGAAATATATGATTTTTGCTAGAAAATTCATAAAAAATAATATAATAACTAGAAAATTTTGAAATTTTTTACAGATAAGTGATGAAAATTTCTTTCTCAAAAAAATTGAATAAAACATTAATTCTAATAGAAATTATACGAAATAATTTATTTAAATAATTCTATATAAACAAAAAATTAAATCAATTTAAAAGTAGACATGCATAAAAATTTAATTTAAGTACAATTTTGAAACCCAATATAGGTTCTTACTAACTCGATTAATCAAGAATTTTCTAGGAACATATTTTTATGATAATTTCTAATTTGGTCCTGATGATATCTAAAATGTCAATTTAGATACTACTTGTTGGTCCCTTACGACCGGCAAGAGGGGGTGAATTACATTGCACGATAAAAATAAAAAAAATACCTTTCTCGATCTTTGGACTTGATTAAAATAAATACTTGAACAAAAAGTTAAGAAGCTAATTAACAAAAAAAAAAAAGACTGGCACGGAGATTTACTTAGTTTGCAATCCTAATCCAAGACGTTGAAAGCTCGCTAAAATCTCCTTCTGGCAGAGAAACCTTTTACAGTAGTTAAAGCACTAGATCACAAAGCTAAGCAAAAAGAAGAACATTTACAACTATTATTTTAGCTACTGGGATCAGGGTTGTATTTATAGCCATGATTCGGGTACCTGGAAGGGTTCTGGGCGCTTGGACATAGATAAAATTTTATCCATGTCACAACGGATTGCAACAACTGGCGAATCGATAAAGTTTCTGGCTCGGGTGTCTGGACCAGGTCCAGGCACCTATACCAGGTTCGGGCGCCTGGACCAGGTCCAGGCACCTATACCAGGTTCGGGCGCCTGGACCAGGTCCAGGCACCTATACCAGGTCCGGGCACCTAAACCGAGCTAAACTAGCCTCTACTAGGGCATGAACCCAAGGTGCCTTGGCTGCCCCGGCGGGCGGGGCGCCCGAACTACAGTCAACTTCTAGTTGACTTTTTGTCTGGGTCTTCCACTCTGGCTCTGCTCGCTTGGGTGATTTCGTCTATCCGGAATAGGGCTCATCCGAACCCATTTTTCGATCTTCTCAAGCAATCTTCTACTCCAGCTTCTCGTCCCTAGGAAACGCCGCGAACTTCCTTCTTGTCCACTGATCCTGTCTGAGAAGCTGGACAAGACGAAGATCCGGTAGAAAGACCCCCCCCCCCCCCCCCCGCTGATGAAGAGTAATACTGCCAGTGAAGAGTAATGCCTAGAGAATGCCGATCCGAGAAACCCAAAGCGGATCGGGAAAAATAGAGTCACCGAATGCCTTCCTTGCGCGAAGATCCGATGACGAGAGAGAAACTCAATCGAAGAGACACCCAGATTTGGAGCTTCCAAGACTTTCTGCGCACAAGAGACCAACCAACACTATCGTTAGTGACCTAAGACCGGGGTGGGAATCCTTGGCTAGACCCTCCGACACTCAAGTTAGTGATCTCTCTTGGTGTGGAAGGAGGAAGAAGATGAACAGTAGTTGAGAAATTAGGGTTATGAATGTGCGCGATGATGTGAACTTACCTGGCCAACGGAGAGGATTCTCCCTTTTATACCACTTCATATAACCTCCGTAGTCATGAAGTGGACCCTGGTTTGTTAGAGTTTGTTATGAGATGACGTAAGCTGCGTACTTGTGGTGAATGACTTTTAAGGAATCTTTCTTGTACCCCAGATGTACCTCCTTTGTCGTTTAGCACCTGTAAAATAATCTAAAAACACATTTCCCGCCAAAATATGTAATACCTGTCATATAGTCACATATTGCAAATATCTTCATTAATTATCTTATTTGAAATATTTACCTCTATCCTACCTCATGAGTCCCTTTAAAGTGTTTATATCGTTTCGCCCCTCCTGCTTCTATTATATCATGGATAGCTCAATGTACCAATGTTCCTTGTATCGGTCAAGGTTAATCACAACTAGATTTAGTTAATGATTATTATTCATCATGAGGCTTCTATCGACGCCCTTCTATGTTATTTATCCTAACTAGCACTAGGCTATATTTTATCAAGTATCTTTCCAAGGTATTGGTCAACCGACCGGTCTTGGCTTTCCTTCTTAAAGCATATTTCGGTCGATGCAAATCTACCTCCTTTTGAGGTATATCCCGGCCGATATTAGCCTACCTCCTTTGAGGTATATGTCAATTAATATGAGTCTTCCTCCTTGGAAGCATATTTCGGTCGATACCAACCTACCTCCTTTGGAGGTATATCCCGGTCGATATTAGCCTACCTCCTTTGAGGTATATGTCATTAATACGGGTCTTCCTCCTTAGAGACATATTTCGGTCGATATTAACCTACCTCCAAAGGAGGTATATCCCGGCCGATATTAGCCTACCTCCTTTGAGATATATGTCAATTAATATGGGTCTTCCTTCTTGGAGACATATTTCGATCGATACTAACCTACCTCTTTTGGAGGTATATCCCGGCCGATATTAGCCTACTTCCTTTGAGGTATATACCAATTAATACGAGTCTTCCTCCTTGGAGACATATTTCGGTCGATACTAACATACTTCCTTTGGAGGTATATCCCGACCGATATTAGCCTACCTCCTTTGAGGTATATGTCAATTAATATGGGTCTTCCTCCTTGGAGGCATATTTCGATCGATACCAACCTACCTCCTTTGGAGGTATATCCCGGCTTATATTAGCCTACCACCTTTGAGGTATATGTCAATTAATATGGGTTTTTCTCCTTGGAGGCATATTTCGGTCGATATTAACCTACCTCCTTTGGAGGTATATCCCGGCCGGTATTAGCCTCCCTCTTTTGAGGTATATGTCAATTAATATGAGTTTTCCTCCTTGGAGACATATTTCGGTCGATACCAACCTACCTCCTTTGGAGGTATATCCCGGCCGATATTATCCTACCTCCTTTGAAGGTATATGCTAATTAATACGGGTTTTCCTTCTTGGAGGCATATTTCGGTCGATACCAACCTACCTCCTTTGGAGGTATATCCCGGCCGATATTAGCTTACCTCCTCCGTTTGGTTATATCCTTTTCCCTTCTTATCGGGGACTTACAAAACCTAACCCATATCACTAGCATTCCCTTCAAGTCTAGTCGAAGGAGGTGTAGACGACTGACTAGACACAAGTCTGATTTTATCTTTTCCTACCCGTGACTCTGCCCCAGATATTGAAATGACCTCACAGATTTTGTGTGCAATCATCTGATGAAACTGAGTATAGTGATCCCGTGAACCTCAGTATAGTGATTTCTTGAGTCTTTTGATCCTTTAAATAGGGTTACAACCTTCTCTTCGTTCACCTCCTATCTTAGTTCTTTTCCTTCCTTGTTAACTTTCACTGCTCTTTTTTCTAGCTAAGAGTATGGCTTCGACTCCCCCTTTTTGGGGGCAACTTTTGTTGGACAAGGCGAGATCTATATATGAGTTTATTCATATTCTTGCTTCGGCTAACTCTAGGGTTCAAGGAACTGTCTTAAGAGATGAAGTTTTTCAAAGTCTAGAATTTTCACCCAAAGGTGCCAGTGCTCTGAAGGACTCAAGAAACTTCAGAGAAATTTTCACTACTCATGGAGGGGCAACCCAATAGCCCATGGATGTAGCGAGAAGGGCACATCACATCTAGCCGACGGGCTAAGTTGGGTGGCTCTAGTTGCAGAACTCCAGGGCTTGAGGGGGGAAGTGACTTTTTCATTTACTTTTTCATTATGGTCTGAATAGATCCTTCCCCTTCCCCTTGCCCTTGCCCTTAAGTCTTTCTGCTTTGTTGCTTTCTTCGTACCAGGCAAAATATTGCCACTTATGCGCCTTGACAAGCCTAGGCGAAGTAAAATGTTTCCATCTCTGCTCCCTGGTAAGTTTGAATCCAGTGGGACTGAAATTTTTTAAGCGTCTCAAGAGCTTATGTAATTTTTGCTATCTATCTGGGGTTTACTATTCTGAGGGGAAATGTAATGTTATGTACTTGACCAGATTCTAAATGTAAAAATAATCTTTTGTATTAAATTAAGTGATTCTATTGAATCCTTTTGATTTATAAGAATAAATGTGATGTTGTGCCCCTTATCTCTTTGTATATCTTATGTGTCATTTATCATGGCCGAGGTTATCTCAACTGTGGGAATATTTCTATATTATAGCTAAATGTTATATCAACCAATATTAACTTTATCCATCATAAACAAGACTGTCTTAGTCGATGTTATATTCATCTGTTGTAATTAACATTATACTGACTAGTATTGTATCGTTGATCATAAATAATGCTATTTAAACTAATATTATACTTGTCTAGCATAACCAAAGTTATACTGGCCAGTATAAAATTATTTTGATCAATGCTAGTCTGCATTTTATAAGGATATTGATCTGAAATCTATTATTAGCCTAAATCTCTATCTTTAAATATTTTTGTCCTTAGCCTGGGCTTAGTCAAAATTCAGTCCTTTTCACTTTATTATGTCCAGTTAATTATGTCTCCTTTCGAAGCTTCCTAGCTGGTGATTGGCTCTTCTTCGGGTGAGAGAATGTTAGAAGTGTACCCCGAGGTATTACCAACCCCAGCGTGATCCGATCTGTCACATCCAATATAAATGTTTTTTATGATGGTATGACACATACTTTCTCTGGCTGCCATGTCACGTAAGCCTTCGCCTTTTTCCTGTGATCCTCAGCGTCTGCTGAGATAAAAGTGTTTTGATCTGACGACGGTTGTGTGCTTTTCGAACCCTAAACCCTTCGTCTTCTTTTCAACTTTGTCCCTTCTTTTCTCTTCCTTAGCGTTCTTTTCTTGCTGCGGTCTTCGACCAAACCCCGTGCTCACCGTTTCTCAACGATCTTCTTTCTCGTTTTCAGTAAGTAATCTGTTGTTTTGCTAGCCGATATTCTTGTTCATGGCTGAGGAAGCAATTGCTCCTTGGTACGTCCACATGCCTTCTTCTTTTGATAAAAATGCTAGGCTAACCATCCGTCGTCAGTATGAAATTCCCCGAGAGTATGGCATTATAATCCCAAAACCGGATGATCGTCCTTATCGTCCCCCTACTAATTGCATAACCTTTTTCAAGGATCAGTTGATAGGAGGTTTAAGGTTTCCCATTCCTCCTTTCTTGATTGAAATAAGTCAGTATTTTGATATTCCTTTGGAACAATTTGCCCCCAACGCATTTCGTTATCTATGTGGTACTTACATGCTGTTTCACTTGCGGGATATTCCTCCTACTCCTCAAAATTTCTTCATGTTCTCTTATCCCAAATGTTCGGAACCTTGTGTTTTCTTGTTTCATTCACAGACTAAAATGGTTCTTTTTGAGGATATGCCCTCGTCTCTTAAAGCTTGGAAATCCCATTTTTTCTTTCTAAAGTTTTCAGGACCCATTCCTTGGTCTTATGCCTGGAAATCCTTCTTGCCCCACTTATCCGACGTCAAGGAGTTTCATCTTTATTCTTCTTTTCCTGTTTATTGTGAGAAGTTATTAGGTCACCGACTTTCTATTCCCAAGTGGCTGAGAGTCGATCTTCTATACCTATTTGGCTTAAGTCCCGTCAAACCTAATACTCAAGTTCCTTTAGGTAACACCTTGTTTCTTTCTTCTTACTTTTAACTAACTAAACTATTTTTCTTTTCTTTGTAGTGGAGAGCTTTTATGACGCTTTGATTGACGAAGAACTACGTCTGGAAGAGGATGCAATTCATGCCAAAGAAGTCAAACTTCTGGCTGCTATTATTCCTCCCCATTCAATCGAAGAGCCGGCTCCTTTAGCGGAGGCACCCAGTTCCTTGGGGGTTCTTGAAGCTCTTGAAGCTCCTGAAGGTCCTTCTACAGAGATCCTTGCTATTTCTCTAACCACTGTTACTTCACCAATGGCTACTGCTGCTTCCTCATCTGCTCCTCTTCCCCTCATTGAACTCACATCTTTCGGTAGCCCCAATAAATCAATAGCTGAACTTGTTACCGACAAACGCCCGGGGCTCAAACTTACCAGAATTCCTCCATCCAAAAGGAGGCTTGTCCTTCCGGCTGATGAATAGATTTCAGAAGGTTTTTGTTCCTGCTGACCCTCCTTCTGATGAACCTACATTGGCTGAACTCTACCCTTCTCTCAGTTTTCCTGCCTCACCCTTCTCTAATGCCAGTGCTTCTGGTGATGTCTCTTTCACTTTTCCCTTATCTATTCCAACTTCTGGGTCCTTACCCTCTTCACCTTCTTCTTATTTAGTCTTTGCTCCTCCTTCTATCCCTACTTCCTCCTTTTCTGCTGGTTCTTCTACTATTACAGTCCTTCCCATATTGCTAGGAGGTTCCTTCGCCAGCGATTGGGATGAAGTTCGTCCCATTTTTGAAGAACTCAATACTTCTGAGACAATTGATCGTTTCTCCCATAGGGAGAATCAGGTATGTTTACTAACGTTTGCTCCCTATTTCTTTAGCGGTTATTCCCTGACCTTTTAGTATATTTCTAGCGATGGATGGAAAACATGGGCTTATCTCGACTAATGCACAATTTATACAACGAGAACAAGAAACTAAGGTCCGAGAATGACAAGCTGAGACAACATGTTGCTAAGTTATCTTCTGCCGCGCTTTCCGATGCTACCAAGAAGCAACTTGAAACCCAAATTGAAAGTCTTCAAGCACAATTTAAATCGGCTACGGACCTCAACAAAGAATTGACTTCCAAACTTGGCGAACTAAAGGCTGATTATGAAGCAAAATTGGCCGAAAAACTTAAAGCCCTGCAGCTAAAGGAAGATGAAATAACTTCCTTGAACACCTCCCTTAATTCAGTTAAAATCGAGTTTTCTGTCAAAGAGAATGAACTAAAGACTTCCCAAATGGCTTTGGTGGTCTACAAGGCGAACGAAGATACTCGTTACAAGGAACGGGCCGCCGCCATGATTGAATCTCCTGAATTCAATAGGCCGATCGTGAAGTCCATCTTATCATCCTTTACTGTGGGAGCTCAAGGAGCGATTCAACAATTACGAGAGGATAACTACTTATCTCGTGACTCTCCTCCTAATTTCCTAAATCGTCGCAGACTCATTGAGAACAAGCCCCTTGATCTATACCCTCAGCTGACTTTAGTTTGACTTAAATTCAAATTCTTGTAAAAAAGTAGATCCAAAACTCTATGATGACAATCTGACAAACTTATGTGACGCTGATTATCCCCTTTTCATTGTAAATTTCACTCTTTCTCACGACAGTCATCTGTTTTTGTTTAAATATGTCAAATGTTGCTTGGCAGGTCATCATACAACCTCACTTAACAGATTATTATGTTTTAGATTATTTCCTCATGATCGGACGGTATATATCAAGGTTGATAAGTACCGCCCGATACTTCATAGACTAATTATGTCTTGCCCGATTTAGCACAGTTCTATCATGATATCCCCAATATTGGTCGATTTATTTTACTTGATTGATTCACACCTATATCTTCATATATTATTTTATGTATTAATCAAGTCTTATATGATTTTATCATAGTGTATATTATTTAACTTATTATGATGAACTTTTGGTCGACATATTTGGGTGGTCTTTGTCTCGACCGATCTATCAGAACCGCCCGATTCATATCTATGGACCTCATCCGGTAGCCTCTAACCAAGTCCTGTCTGCTAACTAATACCTTGTGCTCAACTTTTGCGTCATTTTACTACACCAATAACCTGAACTTATAACTATCCGTCAAGCTTTCTTAAGAATTGTTTCTAGGGAAACTTTACACATTTTTCGAGGAAGATTACTTAACTTTACCTCTTTCTCTTGATTTTATCCTTTACTATTATCACTCATTTATGACGATTGGAATTCTAAGTACCTTTTCTTTTCTTCTTTTCTTCCGCTGTTTCTATTTGGGGGTTTTAGCACAGGGCCGAAAGAAAAACAAGGGTTTTACGAAGTTTTCTTCCGCTTTCCCCCATCTCTCTTCATCTTCCTTGATTCCTCTTCCTTCTATTGTCTTTCTATGACAATTTCCCCTCCTGCATGGTTTCTCTCGTGTGTTTCCGGTCTTATAGATACAGAAGAAGTGGACTTGCAGGCGACCTATGGTTTTCCTTCTTATATCATCCGTCCCGCTCCTCATGAGGGTCCGCACCTTCCTCCTTTAGGGTGTATATCTATCTTCCGAGATCAAGTCCTACAAGGTTTTTGATTTCCTCTTCACCCTTTTTTCTGTAATATTAGCCTTTATTTTAATATTCCACTCAACAGTTTGTCCCTCAATCTTTTTCTATTCTTATGGGTTTTATTGGGGTATCCAAACTGTTAGATTTTTCCTTGTCTCCTCGTCTTTTTCATCACTTCTTCATTCCTCGTCGAGTAGATGTGGGTGTTTTCAAATTCCAATCTCATCCTAAGGATATTCTGTTCAACCGAATTCCTCCTCAAGGGGAATGGTATCACAAATTTTTCTATATGCGTCTCCCTTCTCCTCCTCCATTTTCCATCCAATGGATACATGATTTACCTCCACTTCCTAGCACCCATGATCTTCTTAACGATCCCTTTGTTGCTTCTACCCTACCTAAACTGAGAGGAGCGAAATTCAGCTTGCCGCATCTAATTGTGGAGGGTTTAATGTTCCCTTTCGGGATAAGCAATATTGACACCCCTTTGGATGGATCTTTTAGAATGTATAAACATTTCGGTCCGTACTTAATGATTAATACATCTCCTTTTATAACGGTGTTTAATTCCTTTGTTTCAGCTGATGTTCTTCTCCCAGCCTTTATGTACAAGAATCCTGCTATGACTAAGTCCTTTGCTAATAATCTTGGAGAAGAATGGTTACGCGCCAGCCAATCCGATCCTAATTCCTCCACCTTGGGTTTGCTATCTGAAGAAGAACAATGGGCAGAGGCTGTCGCAGCCATGGAAGAGGAAGAAGAAGAGCCTTTTGTTGCCTTAGTTAAAAAGCCCAAGCTTACTAAGGATTCTCCTTTTAGTGATTTCTTTGGTACTTTTGTGCAAGCTCCTCTTGTCCCGACGCCCATTTCTCTCGAGAGAGGTAAGACACCGATAACTCCTACCCATATTATCTCTAATCCTTCTCTTAGGATGATGAGACCCGGTCTACTTATCCCTTCTTCTTCTATTATTTCAGCTTCCTCTGCTTCTGCTTCTGAGATGACCGTTATCCCTTCTGTGTCCTCTGCACCTCTTGCATTGGCCTTGCCTCCCTTGGCTTCTGGGCGTCGAGCAAAACGAACACCTTGCCGGAGATCTTCTCTAAGTGTCATTCCCTCAGCTATCAGTGTTTCCATAACTGAATCAGCCTCTCCTGCATTGTCACCGTCTATTCCATCTAGTTCTTCCTCTGTTTCTCTTGTTTCTACTATTTCTTTTCCTTCCATTGCATCTTCTTCTTTGCCTCCTTCTTCCTCCATTCCCTGACCTTTATTTAAACAGACTGTGGGTCTACCTTCTCAATTGGGGCAATCCTCTGCCCCATCTAGCTATGGTTCTTTGCAACTACAAGGCCTATTAGCCGAATCTTGGCTACGAGGTCAAGAACAACTAAGAGGCCTTAGTCTTCCACATCGAGCTGACCGCCATAGTCGTCAGGCAGTAGCTGTAAGTATTTCTAATTATACGTTGTCAACTTCGTGTCCTCATCTTTAACTATATCATCCTTTTGTTTAGTTCCTTGCCTCAAGTCTGCATATCGACCAGCTACTTATGGCTAAGGACCAGGAGAACAACAAATTAAAAGCTCAACTGGAGACATTGAAGGCTACTTTACCTTCTTCTAATAGCGATCTGACTCAGTTGTAAGAGAAAGTGACCTTACAAAATCAACAATTGGGGACCTTGAAACAGGAATTGGAGGAGTCCCAACAATTATTGAAAGATAAAGAGCTTGCAAGGAAAACTTTGGAATTACAGGTGGATCGACTACATTCTGGTCTTCGACTAGAGATCGCCTTAAAGGAGAAAGCTCTTTCTGATGCTTCTCATAAAAGTCTTCTTTTAGACAAAGTAGAGAAGCTTCATAATGCTTGTCATTCTGACCAAGCTCAAGACCTAGCCTCTCATGATTTCACTATCCTACAGGAACAAGAGCAAAGGAAAGCTCAAGATGCTGAGTTGTCACTGCTCCAGAAGGAATTGGAACAGCTTAAATCAGAGAAGAATGCTTTAAAAGATCAAAATACAAAACTGCAGGTTGATTTTCAAAGCTATAAGGAGCAAGAGAAGAGTCGATGGGAAGAGTGACGTCTGGCTTATTTAAAGTCTTCAGCGTTTGCCCAAGAATTCGTCCGTAGGATAGTGGGTGCTTTAAATCATTCTGTATCGGGAGTTCTTCAACAATTAAGAGAGGGTGACTATCTACCCAAGGAACCTCCCCCTTCTTTCATAAGTCGTCGCAGGCTTAACGAACAACTATCCGCAGATTTAAAAGGTCCTTTTCTAGATGTCTAAAAAGATTGTTTATAAAAGACTTGTAATGGAAAAAACTAGTAATGAAAAGAAGTGTAATCAAAGCTTGGTGATTAAATGCTTGTGATGTATAGGAAATTTTTGATACTTACCTGTTTTTCTATTGTGCTGATTTGAGAATGCTTCTTTTGAAATGCTTCCGAGCATTAATTATAGGTTTCATTCGAGAATTCCTTGCTCATCTTTTGAAGTTAAGCCTTGTCTTGATGAATTCTTCTGCAGATAACATCTAGAGTGCTTCATGTTTCAAAAGAATGAATAATCCCGAGTGATTTTAGATAAGGAACTGCATAAAACTTCTGAGCTCCAAGCTGAGTATAATACTCTGGGCGATTTTTAAATAAATATTTCCATATGAATGGGCCTCTAGAATAACATGTCACATGCATAGAATCCCCCTTGAATCCTGGCTTCTGATCCAGTGTAGAATGTCAACCAATTTTGTGAATAAATTCATATAACTTTGTATTTGTCATGCCAATGTAATTCCGATTGATTAAGCTTTGAAGTTTCCGGTTTCTCCCATGAAGACCTGTCCGAATTACTTCATGAGATTTCCCGATCGACCATATTCTGTGATAGTTTAAAGTCTCCGGTTCCTCCCATGAAGACCCGTCCGAGTTACTTCATGAGATTTCCCGATCGACCATGTTCTGTGATGGTTTAAAGTCTCCGGTTCCTCCCATGAAGACCCGTCCGAGTTACTTCATGAGATTTCCCAATCGACCATGTTCTGTGATGGTTTAAAGTCTCCAGTTCCTCCCATGAAGACCCGTTCGAGTTACTTCATGAGATTTCCCGATCGACCATGTTCTGTGATGGTTTAAAGTCTCCGGTTCTTCCCATGAAGACCCGTCCGAGTTACTTCATGAGATTTCCTAATCGACCATGTTCTGTGATGGTTTAAAGTCTCCGGTTCCTCCCATGAAGACCCGTCCGAGTTACTTCATGAGATTTCCCGATCGACCATGTTCTGTGATGGTTTAAAGTCTCCGGTTCTTCCCATGAAGACTCGTCCGAGTTACTTCATGAGATTTCCCGATCGACCATGTTCTGTGATGGTTTAAAGTC
Source organism: Zingiber officinale (assembly GCF_018446385.1). Taxonomy (NCBI): domain Eukaryota; kingdom Viridiplantae; phylum Streptophyta; class Magnoliopsida; order Zingiberales; family Zingiberaceae; genus Zingiber; species Zingiber officinale. Next base: position 99,095,867 of record NC_055996.1, read on the forward strand.
TCCGGTTCCTCCCATGAAGACCCGTCTGAGTTACTTCATGAGATTTCCTGATCGACTATGTTCTGTTGTAAAAGTATGATTGCACTAACCTTATAATGATTAAAATTTCTGGATCTCTCAGGGGGGACCGAATATGTCTTTAAGATTCCCCACTGTTGATTGCTCAAACATAGATCATAAAAGTTCTGCCAATACTTGTCAATCTGTATGAGCCACATTTATTTTCGTGGTGGTATTCGCCTTGCATTGCATTTATTGAAAGAAATGGAGTACATAAACTGTAAAAATACTTGTCTTCTTTTCATTGGAAACTCACTTCAGATAATTATGGTTTGTTCCTTCTGACATATTCTTAAGTAGCATGATCTTTGTTAAATCCGATAAGGTTGTAAATGATTTGCACTCCAGGGACGTTCCAGAATTCTTCCTTCAGTATCTTGGAGATAATATGAGCTTGATGCAAGCTTTTTCACCACTTTGTAGGGTCCACCCCATTGTGGTGCCAACTTACTAACATCCCCGACAGGTTTAATACGTTTCCATACTAAATCTCCTACTTGGAAAAATCTGGAAATGACCCTTTTGTTGTAATTTTGCCTCATTCTCTGTCGGTATGATACGGGACGAGCAGCAGCTTTATCTCTAATTTCCTCTATCAAGTCCAGCTCCATGAGTCGTCGGCCCTCATTGTCTGCATCATATAATTGCCTTCTATCAGATTCTATTCCCACTTCAATGGGAACTATTGCTTCTCCACCACTTTGTAGGGTCCACCCCATTGTGGTGCCAACTTACTAACATCCCCGACAGGTTTAATACGTTTCCATACTAAATCTTCTACTTGGAAAAATGTGGGAATGACCCTTTTGTTGTAATTTTGTCTCATTCTTTGTCGGTATGATACGAGACGAGCAGCAGCTTTATCTCTAATTTCCTCTATCAAGTCCAGCTCCATGAGTCGTTGGCCCTCATTGTCTGCATCATATAATTACCTTCTATCAGATTCTATTCCCACTTCAATGGGAACTATTGCTTCTCCCCCATAGACTAATTGAAAGGGTGTGATTCCTGTAGCTTCTCGAGGTGTAGTACGATATGCCCAAAGAACGCTGGGTAATTCATCTACCCAGCTACCTCCGACATGATCCAGTTTGGTTTTTAAACCTCTTAGAATTTCTCTATTGGTTACTTCCGCTTGACCATTACTTTGCGGATAAGCCACAGAGGTAAAGGCTTGAGTAATACCATAACTTTTGCACCAAGCTAGAATTCTATCCCCTTGAAATTGTCTTCCATTATCATAGACTAATTTATGAGGAATGTCAAATCTGCATATGATATTTTTCCATAGAAATTTAATAACTGCATCCTCAATAATCCGGGCAAGTGGTTCTGCTTCTACCCATTTGGAAAAATAATCTACTGTCACCAATAAAAACCTTCTTTGTGCAGTCACCATAGGAAATGGACCCACTATGTCCATGCCCCATTGATCAAAGGGGCATGAGACTATAGAGGTTTTCAACAACTGTGTGGGATGATGCGAAATATTTTAATGTTTCTGGCAGGACATACAAGTTCTTACCAATTTGTTGGCGTCTTCGTGTAGAGTAGGCCAAAAATATCCCGCTAATAAGATTTTACGGGCCAAGGATCTCCCTCCTATATGACTACCACATGAACTTTGATGCACTTCCTATAAAATAAATTGTATATCTTCTGTACCAATACACTTGAGCAATGGTCTAGAAAAAGCTCTTTTATATAACTGCTCTCCTACCATAGTGTACTGAGCAGCTCTCTTCTTAAATACCCTTGCCTGTTCTGTATTACTTGGAAGAATACCTTGCTGTAAATACAATATGATTTGAGCCCTCCAGTCACCTTGGATTTTTTGCTTCAGCTTGTCTTTCGATACAGGATATTAACAGAGTTTGTTCTACGGGTCGATCTAAACTCCATGGTACTATAGCAGAGGCCAGCTTAGCCAATTCATCTGTTACCTGATTCTCAGATCGAGGAACCTTTTGTATATTTACTTCTTGAAACTGAGACTTCAACTTATCAAATGCCTCAGCATATAACCTGAGTCTGTCATTATTAATTTTAAAATTACCTGATAGTTGTTGGGCTGCCAATTGGGAATCAGAATAGATGAGGACTCGGGCTGCCCCTATATGCCGAGCAGCCTGCAATCCCGCTATCAAGGCTTCATATTCTGCTTCATTATTAGTAGCTCTATAATTCAATCTGATAGAGAGTTGAAGTCTGTCTTCCCGTGGAGATATAAGAAGAACACCAATTCCACTACCTTGTCTGGTTGAGGAGCCATCTACATAAACTTTCCAAATGTTCTCTTCCTCAGGGCCTTGAACTTCTATAATGAAGTCTGCCAGAGCTTGTGCTTTGATGGCTGAGCGAGGTTGATATTGAATGTCATATTCTCCAAGTTTAGTTGTCCATTTGATCAGCCGACCTGATGCCTCTGGATTGAGTAACACCCGTCCAAGAGTAATGTTGGTTAATACAATAATTTCATGTGCTAAGAAATATGGGTGCAACCTCCGAGCAGCCAAGACTAGTGCATAAGCCAATTTTTCTAGTGTAGTATATCTACACTCAGCTCCTTGTAATAGATGGCTAGAAAAATATATAGGTTGTTGTTCCTTTCCTTCTTGTCTAATTAATACAGAGCCTACAACATTTTCATTAGCCGACAAATATACCCAAAGAGTTTCTCCTACTATAGGCTTAGCTAATACAGGGAGAGTAGACAAATAATCTTTTAATTCTTGGAAAGTCTTATCACATTCCTTATTCCATTGAAATTTATTGGCCTTTCTGAGTATTTTAAAGAAATAGAAGCTACGATCGACTGACCTAGAGATGAACCTAGACAAGGCTGTAATCCGGCCTGTCAGTCTTTGAGCTTCTCTCATGTTACGCGGCGGTTCCATGTTCTGAAGTGCCTTGACTTTGCTCGGATTGGCTTCTATTCCCCGTTCGGACACCATATATCCCAGGAATTTCTCCCCTTTCGCGCCGAATAAACATTTGCTCGAATTTAACTTGAGCTCATATTGTCTCAATGTCTTGCAGGTCTCCTCTACGTCCCTGCACAAATCAACAGCTTGAAGAGACTTAATTAAGATATCATCAACATATACTTCCATATTTCTACTAATCTGCTTCTAGAAGACCTTATTCATAAGCCTTTGATAAGTTTCCCCTGCATTTTTTAGTCCGAAGGGCATAACATTATAACAATAAGTACCTTCAGATGTTATAAAACTGACCTTTTCTTGATCTTCTTTAGCTAAGGGAACCTGATGATAGTCTTGATAAGCGTCTAGCATAGAGATGTACTCGCATCCAGTAGTGGAGTCTACCAATTGATCGATCCTGGGTAATGGATAATAGTCTTTTGAGCAAGCCTTGTTGAGATCCCGAAAATCAATGCACACTCGCCATTTGTTTCCCGGCTTAGAGACTAACACCACATTAGCTAACTAGCTAGGGAATTGTACCTCCCTGATATATCCAGCCTCCATAAGCTTAGTTATTTCTTCTTTGATGATTTGATTCTGTTCCTCACTAAAATTCCTCTTTCTTTGCATGACCGGGCGGGCATCTGGGAAGACATGTAAGGCATGCTCCATAACTGTAGGAGAAACGCCCAAGACTTCTTTGGGCGTCTAGGCAAACACATCATTATTCTTCTTCAGGCACTGTACCAGTTCGGCTTTCAGAGTGGGATCAAGATCAGCCGCAATATATGTAGTAGCTTCAGGTCGACCGGTCTGGATCTGAACTTCCTCCTTTTCTTCATAAACCAGAACAGGCTGCTTCTCTTGAATGACATTAACTTCCATTCTTTGAATCTTTCGGACAGTGTTAGCTTCAGCCCGAATTATTTCTACATAATATTTTCGGGCTGTCTTCTGATCCCCTCGCACCTCCCCGACTTGGTCATCCACCGAAAATTTAATTTTCTGACAAAAAGTAGAAACGACCGCCCTAAATTCGTTTAAGGCAGGTCGATCCAGTATCACATTATAAGAGGATGGAGCATCTACTACCATGAAATAAGATCTCCTTGTTCTCATCAGAGGCTCCTCTCCTAGAGATATAGCCAACTTTATTTGACCCAGCGGTTATACTTCATTGCCTGTGAATCTATATAGAGGTGTGACCATTTGCTGAAGCTCACTCAGGTCAATTTGTAGTTGGTCGAAAGCCTTCTTGAATATAATATTGACAGAACTACCCGTGTCTATGAAGGTACGAGAAATGGTGTAGTTGGCTATCACGGCTTTAATAATTAGGGCATCGTCATGGGGTATTTCTACCCCTTCGAGATCCCTAGGCCCAAAACTTATCTTGGGACCAGCCGCTCGTTCCATGCTACACCCCACGACATGAATTTCCAGTCTTCGAGCATGCGCTTTTCTGGCCCTGTTAGAATCCCCATCAGTGGGTCCGCCTGCAATCATATTGATATTGCCCCGAGCAACATTACTCCTGTTTTCTTCCTGCCGAGTCGTCATAGCTTCAGAAGGTGCTTTTTCTGACACTTGGCTTGTACCGGCCGGGACTGGCAGCGCATCCTGTTGAGGCTCGACCGGGTGATATTCCAATTTGAGTGGGCTTTGCTGCCTGGGGTACTGCTACCGATAATAGTTTTGCCTCTGATAACGCTCCCTATTAGCTCGTTTATTCCTTAAAACAAAACAGTCTCCAGTATTATGACTGCTAGTTTTATGATAAGTGCATCATCTCCTTGGTGCTTCTGGCTGTATCTCCACGTGTTGTACGGCTTGTGGACGATATTCTAATTGTCAGTGAGGTGGATGAGTCGCTCTAGGCCCCCTTGGTGGAGGAACAGGGGTCGGAGCTTTCTCCTTAATATGGATGGGAGAGGAGGTAACACCCTCCTTCCTACGAGCGGCTTGAGCTTCTTCCACATTAATGAATTCAGTAGCACGCTCAATCAAGGAATCAAAATTGACAGGAGGATTTCTCACTAAATCTTTAAAGAAATCATTATCATTTAAACCTTGAGAAAAAGCACTCACTAAGATTTCTGTGGTGGCATTAGGTACATCGATAGCTACCTGATTAAACTTTTTGATGTAGGCTCGGATGGACTCCTTAGATGCCTGCTTAATTGAAAATAGACTCCAAGGAGTCTTATGATATCTCTTGTTGCTGGAAAAATGATGCAAGAAAACTTTCTTGAAGTCTTTGAATTTTCGAATAGACTTCTTTGGCAGTCTCTTAAACCAGCGCTGCGCAGCTCCTCCAAGAGTAGTAAGAAACATCCGACACTTCACCCCATCAGAGAATTGTTGTAATAATGCTACGTTCTCGAATTTCAACAAATGATCTTCTAGATCTGTTGTTCTAGTGTACTCACCGATTTGAAGATTTTGATACTGCTTAGGAAGCGGATCATCCAGTACACTCTGAGAGAATGGGGAGATGACTTTCTCTGGTGAGCTATCGCTAGTTATCATCTTGATCTTACGCTTTTCTCTATCTGGTGCTTCGCCAGAGGATTCTTGGAACACGGGCCTCCTACCCCCTTGCTCCATGGGAATGAGAAGGAAAGCTCGTGGATGCCTTGCCGGAGAAACAGCAGCTGGAGGAAAATACGCATGTTCCTCCTCTTCCGGCTCCTTTCCTTTTCGATGCTCAGTAGTTGAAATTGCTGGATTATGAGCTGTTGGTAGAGTAGCTCCAGTGTGGACTTGAAGTTGTTGTTGTTGTAAGGCTTTTTGTACTTGAGAATTGATGAGGAAATCCAGATCCTCTGACTAATGGTGAGTATGTTTGATTTTCCGGCTTCTTCCATCTTGTAGTCTCAGATTCAGGTGAATTTTCCACAGACGGCGCCAAATTTGATCCTGTCTGAGAAGCTGGACAAGACGAAGATCCGGTAGAAAGAAACCCCCCCCCCCCCCGAAGAGTAATACTGCCAGTGAAGAGTAATGCCTAGAGAATGCCGATCCGAGAAACCCAAAGCAGATCGGGAAAAATAGAGTCACCGAATGCCTTCCTTGCGCGAAGATCCGATGACGAGAGAGAAACTCAATCGAAGAGACACCCAGATTCGGAGCTTCCAAGACTTCCTGCGCACAAGAGACCAGCCAACACTATCATCAGTGACCTAAGACTGAGGTGGGAATCCCTGGCTAGGCCCTCCGACGCTCAAGTTAGTGATCTCTCTTGGTGTGGAAGAAGGAGGAAGAAGATGAACAGTAATTGAGAAATTAGGGTTATGAATGTGCGCGATGATGTGAACTTACCTAGCCAACGAAGAGGATTTCCCCTTTTATACCACTTCATATAACCTCCGTAGTTATGAAGTGGACCCCGGTTTGTTAGAGTTGTTATGAGATGACGTAAGTTGCATACTTGTGGTGAATGACTTTTAAGGAATCTTTCTTGTACCCCAGATGTACCTCCTTTGTCGTTTAGCACTTGTAAAATAATCTAAAAACATATTTCCCGCCAAAATATGTAATACCTGTCATATAGTCACATATTGCAAATATCTTCATTAATTATCTTATTTGAAATATTTACCTCTATCCTACCTCATGAGCCCCTTTAAAGTGTTTCTATCGTTTCGCCCCTCCTGCTTCAATTATATCATGGATAGCTCAATGTACCAATGTTCCTTGTATCGGTCGAGGTTAATCACAACTAGATTTAGTTAATGATTATTATTCCTCATGAGGCTTCTATCGGCGCCCTTCTATGTTATTTATCCTAACTAGCACTAGGCTATATTTTATCAAGTATCTTTCCAAGGTATTGGTCAACCGACTGGTCTTGGCTTTCCTTCTTAAAGCATATTTCGGTCGATGCAAACCTACCTCCTTTTGAGGTATATCCCGGCCGATATTAGCCTACCTCCTTTGAGGTATATGTCAATTAATATGGGTCTTCCTCCTTGGAGGCATATTTCGGTCGATACCAACCTACCTCCTTTGGAGGTATATCCCGGCCGATATTAGTCTACCTCCTTTGAGGTATATGCCAATTAATACGGGTCTTCCTCCTTGGAGACATATTTCGGTCGATATTAACCTACCTCCAAAGGAGGTATATCCCGACCGATATTAGTCTACCTCCTTTGAGGTATATGTCAATTAATATGGGTCTTCCTTCTTGGAGACATATTTCGGTCGATACTAACCTACCTCTTTTGGAGGTATATCCTGGCCGATATTAGCCTACTTCCTTTGAGGTATATGTCAATTAATACGGGTCTTCCTCCTTGGAGACATATTTCGGTCGATACTAACATACCTCCTCTGGAGGTATATCCCGACCGATATTAGCCTACCTCCTTTAAGGTATATTTCAATTAATATGGGTCTTCCTCCTTGGAGGCATATTTCTGTCGATACCAACCTACCTCCTTTGGAGGTATATCCCGGCCGGTATTAGCCTCCCTCTTTTGAGGTATATGTCAATTAATATGGGTTTTCCTCCTTGGAGGCATATTTCAGTCGATACTAACCTACCTCCTTTGGAGGTATATCCCGGCCGGTATTAGCCTCCCTTTTTTGAGGTATATATCAATTAATGTGGGTTTTCCTCCTTAGAGACATATTTCGGTCGATACCAACCTACCTCCTTTGGAGGTATATCCCGGCCGATATTATCCTACCTCCTTTGAGGGTATATGCTAATTAATACGGGTCTTCCTTCTTGGAGGCATATTTCGGTCGATACCAACCTACCTCCTTTGGAGGTATATCCTGGCCGATATTAGCTTACCTCCTCCGTTTGGTTATATCCTTTTCCCTTCTTATCGGGGACTTACAAAACCTAACCCATATCATCCACCAATGGACTCTTCCGTAGCATCTCGTCCCTCGGATACACTGAGTTCATCAACTCTCTCCCGTGTCGTCGTTATCCCTAGCTGCATCTTTTGTTCGACTTTCTGTGCTCCTAAGTTCTTACACACTTAGACACAATGCATCAAAAGACAATATGATCTAACTCTAACTTAGTTGATCACATCAAAACTACCACGGGGTACTTATAAACTTAAGGTAGCATTTCTTACCAAAAGTGAATTGCAACTTAACCTCGATCGGACTTAGCCCAAAAATGTAGAGAAACCCATCCTGAAGCAATGTATTGATGTCAAATTTCAAATTGGCCAAAGTTTTAGCGGTTGATACGAAGGTAAACTCTGAATGATAGTTGTGCAGATCGGAGGCCTTAGGCAAATCCGTTTGTTAGCCGGTCGACTACGAAACAAGAGAAATAGGTTGGATATAAATATAATGAGATTTCCACCCCTTATTAGAGGTTGACATTTCATCAAAAAAGACACTTTGGTTAGGCTTTGAAAAAGAAAACCCTTGCTTCCATTTTCTTAGGATAGTAAAAATAGTGGAAGACTCGGGGGTAAGAGGAATTTAGTATAATCGAAAAAGGATGACTACCCCGCATAGTAGTCGGATAGAGTTTAGTGCTAATTGGTGCTAATTGTTGAAGAGAAAGATAGAAATATTGGGATATTTTTGAGAAAAAACTAGGAAGTGAAAATTGAAGACCTTCAAGAAATTATACCTTAAAAAGACAATAAATTCAAATGTGGGAAGGTGAGGTTGATGAAGAGCATTAGGGATGATTATGTGATGGTCCTTAGGGACCTCAAAGGTCAGCCTAATCTGGTCTATTTCTTTGTCGAGGTCTGAGGCGGTGGACCACAGTGTGGGCACATCGAAAGACGTGGCTCAGAAAGAAGAATGGATGGGATAAACTAAGAATGTACTGTTGGTACAATTGACCTCTAAGATTTCGATATTTGATAATATATCATTGTAGGGTCAGGTTGAGTAAGAGTTAATCCAAACATGACTTAATGTTAAGAAGAGAGAAGTCTTGTTAGAACTAGATGACTAACAAGGGTAAGTCATAACTGAAGGTTAGGCAAGTGAAAAGTCTACTAAGTGACTAGTGCTATCTGGATGTTAGACAAGGATAAGTCCTAACTGGAAGTTAGGCAGATAAAAAGTCTACTAAGTGACTAGTCCTAACTAAAGGTTAGGCATGAGGAATTCTTAATGAGTGAAGCCAGACCCTGGTGAGTAAAGTCAAACCCTAGTGAGTGAAGCTAGGTGGTGGAAGTCCTAGTGAATGAAGTCAGACAATGGAAGTCCTAGTGGATGGAGCTAGACCCTAGTGAGTGAAGCTAGGTGGTGGAAATCCAAGTGAATGAAGCCAGACAATGGAAGTCCTAGTAAGTGAAGCTAGGTAATGGAAGTCCTAATGAGTGAAGCTAAGCAGCCCTATGAGAGGTAACCCCGGTCGACTGAACCAGTGAATCTGGAAAATTGCTGACACTGATTTACTTTAATATTTTATATTTATTGTGCTAACTTAGTGTTGCAGAAAAGTCTTAGTATATCAGATTGATTAGACACTAAGCAAGATTAGAGAAAGTCTAAATATGTCCGGAGGATTAGATGTTTGACAGGTAAGTAGAGATAAGCATTGTAGGAGAGAGATCCAATGAAAATGCATTCCCCTTCGAGGGAATACTAAGCGCTAGTCAAACTTAGATCTATTTTGGAAGTATAAGTTGGTACCATGATTAGATCCTAGTCTTGGTAAGACAATATCTAAGTCATAAATTTATTTTATTCATATTCCAACTCTATTTTGCAGGGTATCTTTGGTATTTGGACTAACATGTTTTGCAAGAGTTAAAGTGCAAAGTTAGTCTTGAATAAACAGTGCTTGAGACGTCTCAAAGCTGATTGGAGGCGCCTCAGAGCTGAATGGAGGCGCCCTAGATAGGGCAGAGGTGCCCTCACACAGATAAGATTCAAGGATAAAAGTTAGTTGTGTGGAGGTGCCTCGAAGTGCATTGAAGGCGTCTCAGAGCACATTGGAGGCACCTCGGAGCAATGAAGGCACCCTCGCATGGATAAAGATCGAATGTTGTGGATCGGATAAGCGCTATTGGAGGCACCTCTAACACTGTTTAAAAGAGGGCTTCAAGCAAAGACTTTGAAACAACTTTTCAACGTGCATTCTTGATCATCCAACTACTTCGACTTCGTTCTACCACTCTGTTGCGACGCTACCACACTTGGCTGCTGCAGTTAGACCAGTTCCAACACCAAAGCTCAATCTATATTTTCATCTTTATGTGTTTGGTAACATTTTAATTAAGTTATTTATTTCTTAAGAAAGTGTAAGGTTGTCACATTTTCTGTATTGATTTTACGATTGATAGTGGATTACCCATCATAAAGTCCCAAGGGACTTAGGTTTTAGAGTAAGAGTCGTTGAAGACTCTGAACCAAGTAAAACTAATCATGTCTTGTTTTATTCTTTCTTACTTAATTGTATTCTGCGGAGCACTTTGTTTTAAAAGGCTGAAAATTAACGAGTTTTAAATACATGTGATCCCCCCCCCTCTCTATGTGTCATCGATCCTACAGGTACAAGGAGGAAAGGAGAGTGAAGAACTTACAGAAAGGGAACAAAAGAGAACCTTAAGAAAAATCGTCGAAACCGCAGTCGTTGAGCACTGGAAGAGGAAGAACACATTCACGTTTTTCCCAACATATTGCCTTTATAAACCCTAAAGCTCCTTCGTATCAACTACCCAATCTAAATCCTAAAAGGTAAACTAATCACCATAGTCATTCGATAAAAAAAACACAGCATCCCAATAGTCACCTTAGGTAAACAACGTTGGTATGGTCGAACCACGTGGTAGTTCTATATAAGCTAACATTTATGATGGATCAGACAAGCTAATCATAGCTTGGATGTACCATCACACGTATTACCACACATTTATGGTGTCTGAGAGACTTATTTTTGAGGTACTTGATCGTACCGACGATAAGTTTATCAAGATGACATCAACCCTAGTATGCGAGCCGATCGACAAACCAGACTTTACCAATGTCTAGCCAGTTGGGCTCAAGCCTCATTCGATTAGACTTGAAGGGAAAACTTGTGATACAAGAGATATGAGTAGCTCCCACGTATGATCAGAAAGTCAATCTTCCGGTTTACATGGAAGTCAAAGCTTAAAGGTAGATCAACCCAACTGAATTGCCAATCGGGAGACCAAAGGCCACCATCCGATCGGACAACCCTGATCTCAATGACCATGCTCCCTCCGTATCTCACTTTGCTAGCTCAGAAATTGTCATCCGATCGAACAACCTCGAACCCAAGGGTCATAATCCCTCTGTATCCCACTCTGCTAGCTCAGAGACCACTAGCTAGTCAAATTCCACAATTTCCCCATTGCTATGCTTCCTCCAACTCCAAGATCCAACCAGACAATTCTTCTATAATCTTTCAATCGGATCCTCTCGACTCTAGAGCCTTAGCACGCCTCAACTCCTTATAAAATAGACAAGCATATAAGCAGTCTCGTTAGCCTATGATCAAATATCCCACTATTTGGATCAAGCTTAGAAAGGCTAATGAATCTTTCGTCTCACAAGCTTATTCCATAAGTAATGCGCGTTGTGTTGTCAGAGGCACATGGAACATTATCTTTATAGACATGGAAATAAGTAATCTGAGCGATGAGAATACACAACACATTAAAAATATAATGTTGGGATATTTTCTTTATCTTGATATGACATTTTATTAATGTACAAATTACAAAGGAATTATAAAATCCCGCCGCCAAAGGCACAAGGACGCTTTGATATCGCACAATCTAATTTTTCTCTATCGTTTATCTTCCACCTTTCAATCATTTCACTAATTCAAGTGTCAGAATAGATACCAAAGACCCTTCCCTACTTACTAATTGCTCCTTCCTCACTTGAGTATTGAAGTGGGCGCACTAATTCTGCCCGGCTTACGATTGCTCCTTCCTCCTCTGCTCTTTTAATTTCATAGGTTTTTCTCCTAAGAGGATGTCTTTTTGTCATGTCAACCTTGATGTCAGCACAAGGGATCAGTTATAAACAAATACGAAAAGAACGAAAAAGATATCGTGTATAGGCAAATTTTGGATTATGAATGAGATTGCGTCTCAAATTAAAATTACAAAAGAATGGATTTTTAGGCAACCAAACTTGATGAACAATGGAAATTAATCAAAATCCAGCATCACCAGAAATGAAGAGCCTGAAGCAGCACAGTAAATGAATGAAACCTAGCAGTTCTTCATGATGTACACCAGCAGCGAGAACCCCTCAGGCCTATGCAATTCCAGCTCCTCGTGACTCGACCACCCCATCACTGTCGAACTGCTCGCCGTGGATGCCGAAGAGGCCGACGAAGAGCAAGAGTTCGTCTCCATCAGACGCCTACGAAGCTGACGCTTACGCCGCCCTGGCTGCACTATGGCTCTCTCCGCACCGCCAAAGCCATTGTTACTGCTGACCCCGTTCCAGTTCTTGGTTTTGCTCGAATCCTCCTCAAAGGCTGCGATTTTGTGGATAGCGTTAACTGAATCCTCGTCAAAGACGAGATCTTTGGCCAGCCGGTTCCCCAATTCGTGGTCGCCCTCCTCCTCGAATTGGAACAAGAACACTGCACGGACCCTCGCTGCCGCGTTGCGGCCAGCAGAGGCCTCGCCCTGGAATAGCCAATCGTGGAGGTCCCAGGAAAGTTGCATCCGTACGCCGCCGGCGATCTCCAGCCTCTCACTCCCTCGGAACTTCCACCGGAGGCAACGCACGTGGAAAACCCGCTTGCCATCGACGGCCACCGACATCCCAGCCTCCTCTCCGCCTTCCTTGGGCCCCAAATCGATCGAGATCTCCCGATCCCGCCCACCACACCGCGCCACTGTGCAGTAAGTTCCCCGGCCGCTGGGGCTATCCAACACCGCATGCTCCTGACGCGCAGCCAGAAGCGGATGCAAAAAGGGGGCTTTTGGCCGCCGCGCCCGCGTCTTCCTGTATGCCTCCTCAACGAGGTCGCCGGCGACGAGGAGCATCTCGCCATCGATCACCGCAGCAACGAAGAAACCTCTCTCGGGCTCGGCACGAGACGATCTGCCCGACGAGAAGACCGCCTGCGAGATATCCCACGAGAAGACAACGCTGCGGCCGTCCCCGATGGGAAACCGCCGCGATCCCCTCCGCCTCCACAAGAACGACGGGCGGAACGAAAACTCGAGGGGCTCCTCCTCCTCGGCGTCAGAGAGGCGAAATTCGACCCGAAGGGCGAGACCAAAGGCGGCGCGTGACCATGTGAGGGCGGCCGGGCCGAGGCGAGTCTCGTAAATCGAGGTCCTAAAACTCGGCCCGACGGCCGTCGACGGCATCTCCTGGTCCGCGACACCGAAGCAGGTCGCCAGTCTGGCAGACATCCTCTCCTCCAACCTCCGAATCGGAGCGAAACTGGATCGAGAAAGCTAGGGTTTCAATCGAGAAATCAAAGATTCGCGAGACGGAACAGACTGTTCTTGTTCTCACTTGTAATCCGGCTCCCACTTGCCCTTTTTTATATAGAACTCTAGACCAAATGGCCCAATGGGTCCTTGGAAATAATTAACCATCATGGATGCTAATATTTAATTAGTTGATGATTAGCGTATTAATAAATACCTGTAATGAATTGTAATTACGCGGAAATGAAATAGTTGAGCGCTCGAAGGTCATGGCCAAATGAAGAAAAACTTCGAAAGGTCAAACAATAGGAAAGAGTCTTCACCAACGAGTCTTCATTTTGAATGATGAACCTAGTAGCTGTGCAAGCTCGTTCTCATGTTTTTTTTTCTAAGTTAATAAGGTAATTTATAGGACTTACTCAGGGGCGGATCCAGGATTTGAATATTGAGGGGGCCAAAACTTGTGTCGCTATATTCATTGTCGATTGTGTGGGAGAATTTAGAATTCATTACATATTTAGAAAACTCCGTGACCTAAATTTTCTATTGGTAGTTTGATATCAATATCTCGAAATAATATTGTGACATTGAAATAAGCTGTCGGTCCTTGTTTCACATCGGAGCTACATGCGAACTTGTTAGGGTAGAATTCAATTTGCCATCCTTTTGATCATTCACATCTATTCAGCATCTATTGCTTTGCATTTCATTATTGCTATTCATAATATTGGTTTATTAATTGATTAGGTACTCTAATTACTACATCAAGTTGAAGCGTCTGAGTATTCGAATTGCTTTCCTCTCACATTCGTGGCATTCTTCATATGCAGGTACTCCTTATCTATTACTCTATTTGCCATCAAACAAAAATATATATAGCTTTCACCTACTCAACTTCACCTGTAGAGCCCAATAAATTCTTCACTGTTGACCAACAGAGCTCGATGTTTTTCAGGGGGTCTCTTTGTTGATCGCAAAATGCCTCTATTTGGCATCCTATCATCAATATATACACTATTTCCATTCCTTGAATTTTGTAATAGCAGATCTAGAGTCTGTCAATGTTTTTCTTTGGTTTAGTTTATCCTTTGTTGAATATTCATTGTATCTTATTCTTTGGAACACTCCAGTCTAGAAGATATGGAGTCTGTCAAGTCTGCAACTGAAGAGTAGAGACTTCCTCCACACTATCAGCACCCTACTTTTATCTTTCTCGTCATTAGCAACCTCAATGCCACTGGCTATGCAATATGCTTCAGTGTTCGGATAAACCTTCACCATGATCCACCAACTTCTGGTTTCTCCGGACGGCAATTTCGAAGAGATATCTCTGCTTGAGTCTCTTCAAATTTTGCTCGTTAGAAGAGAGCTAAAAGCAAGGTTGATCCAGGATTTACACATGGACTGGGGGGGGCCGTGGCCCCCCCAAGTCCCCATGTAAATCCGCCTCTGGACTTACTACATTTAAACCGATGTAATATGCATGTCTCCGTATAGATTAACACACTACAAATATTGTCAAATTAAAATTTAATAAAATAAATACTTTATAATTTTCACAAAAAAAAAACTTGAAATGTATGATAAAATAAAAAGACTTCAAACAGAATTTTTAAAAGTTTAAGGTGTAATAAGAAGTTTTCAAACTTACTACTTTGAGTAGTAGTTACCAAATCTTTCCCCAAACACTGATTTAGTGTTTATTATCATGTTTCCTAATCAATAATCATGCGAAATTTTGTAGTGTATTATATAATGGGAAAAATTTAGACATTACACATGCTAAAATTGAAATTTTGACATATAACAGCGTTATGAGCAGATAAGAACAAATAAAAAGATATATTTTATAATCTTCTAAGATTTTCTTGTTCCCCTTAGCATTATTACTAATTGCAAATGTCCTAATTTATTTGTGGAATTTCTACAAATTCATTTCAGCTGCTAAAAAAAATATGAATTTAGCCTGTCATTAATGACATAATTTTAGCTTATAATTTGAGCCTAAATAAGTCCCTGACTGATAACTGGGTCTTTAGTTGATCAAGGGAAAAATTTATCAAAAACGACAGAGTTCATAATTTGGATTCAATTTCAAAGTATAATACCATAGGAGATAAATAAGTAAATTTAAGCTAAAATGGTCTCAATATCGATCGAATACAAAATCATGAGGATGAGGCATATTAAGGGAACCAGATTAAGAGCAATTAGCAAAAACAAGACAAAAATATATATAAACACTACCATTTTCAAGGAAGTGTTGGATTGCCGGAGATATTGAGAAATTAACTGAATTAAAATTACATAAAATTAATTTTAATTTATCTGTCGAGACGACCTGAGCTGATAATCTTAGGTTGCCAACGGGACTGGTACTGCCAAGCTTCCGGTGGTCTGAATCGCGGAGTCGATGCGGTGCGTAGCAAAATCCGGAGTCGATCGCCAAGTCGGAAAGAGAATTCACCAAGTAATATGCTGAGGTATGTGCTCAACGCAATTTCCTTAAAACATATTTGCCCCACCTCCGGTTGTGCTTAGAGATTCTCTCGGAGCATCTGTTTCCCAGGATACAACGGCAAAACCACGAACACAACCAAGCACTGATTGTTCGTGGCGAACTGAGAATACACTTGAGTGCTATCACGAGTAGTTCAGCCTAGCGGATGCACGATTGAGAGAGTTTTGTGGGAAAACACGGGTGGGTAGAGGTTCGCTCCATGCTCTTCCTCTCGCTTTCTCTTTCGCTTATCTTCTGTTCTACTATTTGCTCAGGATCTAGCCTCCTTTTATAGGAGCTCTCACCTTGCTGGCATAAATGATCAACTTATGATCATTTAATGATGGGTTTAATGTCATCATTATTGGGTTTAATGTCGAGATGTTACAAAATCATTATTAATGGGTTCAATGTTGCCATTAATAATGAGAAATCACCATTAATTTCACATTAATGTTTCTATTACACTCTTGAGCATGTAGCAAAAAGAGATTCAAGTGGCAATATGTTGGTTTATTCTTTTAGGTAAATTTATCTCGACCGGTCTGGCATTCGACATGCGCAGGTCGTGCTCACACACAAGTCAACATTGGTTCAGTACAATTTGGGCCCTGGATTTGCACCCACCTCTGCGCACTCATGCGTGAGAGAGTCTCTCCCCATGCATATGTTTACAACATCAATGCATGTGTCATAATTTAAACCAACAATAAAGCAAGAGACTTCTAATGTGGGACTAAACTCATGCACAATAGAGTCTCTTCGTCTCCACCTATTTATTCCATTCATATTTCCAACAATCCCCCATATGAATGGAAAACAAGGTATATGATAGCATTCAACAATTGAGTCAAATATAGGATAGATAGGTTTTACCCTTTGAACCTTCCCTTGTGAAGATCTGTTTGCTTACTGACTGATAGTAGACGTGATGTCCTTGAACTGTTCTGTCGTCTGTGTAAGCATTGACATATCTCACCCAAGACTCTTCTTGATACAACTCAGTTCTCATTAGTGTGTTCATTCTTGGCCATGAACAAGCCTAGTTCTGTGAGAAGCTCTAAGAATTGTGCCTTCGATTCTCTTCGAAGCGACCCCACTTCTTTCTTACATAGTTGATCCCTCGAGAGTAGCTATCTACTCTTCTTGATTATTAAAAGTCCATTGGCTTACCCTGATCCAATTACTATTTTATTGGGCAACCCCCACAGTGTGTCTAGTCAGTACAAATTAGTTATCCCTTTGAACCTAGTTCTTGAGATCTCTAATCAGCATAGGTTGGGTATCCTCTACACCGATCGCTGACAATAGCATCAAGCTCATTCCTCGTGATGAGCTTGCAACTAGCTTTTTGATTAACCCTTTGGTTAGCGGATTCACTAGGTTATCCTTTGACTTCAAATAGTCAACAGTGATAACTCCCGTTGAGAGTAGTTGTCTAATGGTATTATATCTACGACGTATATGTCTAAACTTACTATTATACCGATGGCTCTGTGCCCAACCAATTGCTGATTGACTATCGTAATGTATGCAAATAGTCAGCACAGGTTTCGGTCATCTTGGAATATCTTCTAAGAATTGTCGTAGTCATTCAACCTCTTCACTGCATTTGTCAAGAGTTACAAACGTAGATTCCATTATAGATCTGGTTATTACCGTTTGCTTAGAAGATTTTCAGGAAATGGCTGCACCTCCCAGAGTGAATACATATCCACTCGTAGACTTAGAGTCTTTTATGTCAGAGATCCAACTTGCATCGTTGTATCCTTCGATCACATCAGGATATCTCATATAGTGCAGTCCATATTCACGAGTATACCTCAAGTATCTCAGTACTCTTATTATCGCTTTCAGTGCTCCACACAGACATTACTCGTGTATCTACTCAGTTTACTTACTACGTAGGCCAAGTCTAGTCGTGCACAACTCATCAAGTATATCAGACTTCCAATCACTCGAGAATACTCTATCTGAGAGATACTTTTACCTTGATTTTTTTATAGATGTTGATTCGTATCTATCAGTGTCCATGCCAATGCAGTATCACCTTTGGTGAATTTCTCAAGAATCTTGTCCACGTAATGGAACTGACTAAGAACAAGTCATTATGTTATTCTAAGAATTTTTATTCCTAGAATCACATCAGTTAGGCTCATGTCTTTCATGTTAAATCTTGAGTTCAACATATCTTTAGTAGATTTAATTATCTTATCATTACTCCCAATAATAAGTATGCCATATACATATAGGCACAAAATGACATAGTCATACCCTGTGGCTTTTATGTAGGAACACTTTTCACACTCATTGATCTTAAATCCACATTCCTTCATGGCATTGTCAAATTTTTCATGTCATTGCTTTGGTGCTTGTTTCAAGTCATATAATGACTTCACCAATGTACAAACCTTATTTTTCTGTCCTTGCATAGAAAATTCCTTAGGTTGCTCCATGTAGATTTCCTCTTCTAAATCCCTATTTAGAAAAACTATCTTTACATCCATGTAATGTATTTCAAGATTCCATAGAGCGATAATAGCTAAAAATACTCTAATAGAAGTTATCTCGACACCGGAGAATACGTATCAAAGCAATTAAGGTCTTCTCATTGTTGGTATCTTTTGATTATCAATCTAGCCTTATACTTATCAATTGTGTCATCTGACTTCATTTTCTTCTTAAAGATCCACTTGCAACCTAGTGGTTTACTTCTCAGAGGAAGATCCACAAGTTTCCAAGTGTGATTTTGCAAGATAGATTCTATCTCAGATGTAATTGTCTCTCTCAGTGAGGTCCATCAAAAGAGCCTATAGCTTCTAAGTAACTTCAGGGTTCACTTTCCAACATGCAAGTAATAAAATCTGATCCATAGGATTTTTCTACCCGAGCTTTTTTACTCTGTCTAAGCTCAACCTCGACTGGTTCATCATCATCTTCTTCGCCTTATGTTTCATATGCCCATTTTGAGGGGCTAGCATTCTCTTGGGTCTTATATGAAAACATATGCTCGAAGAACGAGGTATTTCTCGATTCAATTATTGAGTTCTTGTGTATCTCCGGTATGTGTGACTCATACACATAAAAACCATACATAGTGTTGTTATGTGCATATCCAAAAAATATGTAATCAATAGTCTTTGGTCATATCTTAATCCTTTTCAGATCAGATATCAAAACTCTGGCAAGACACCCTCATATTCATAAATATTTGTAGAATGATCGTCTTCCATTCCACAACTCATACGGATTTTTATCTATTTTCTTTTGAGGCACCTTATTTAAAAGGTAATTAGCTGTTAACACAACTTCTCCCCACATGAACTCTGGCAGTCCAGAGCTCAATAGAAGAGCATTCATCATCTCCTTTAGAGTTTGATTATTTCGTTCAGCAACTCCATTTTACTAAGGAATATAAGGAGCTATAATTTCGTGTTTGATCCCATGTTCAACACACAACTCAGCGAACGGTGATACATATTTACCACCTCGATCACTTTGAACCACCATAATCTTTCTATTAAGTTGATTTTCAACCTCATTCTTATAGAGAGTAAATTTCTTTATAGCTTCATCCTTACTTTTGAGAAGATAGACATAACAGTATTTTGTATTATCATCTACAAAAGTGATGAAGTATTTATTCCTATCACGTGTTGGTGTACCTTTGATGTCGCACACATCAGTGTGAATTAGCCCGAGTGATTCGTTGCTTCTTTCAATATGTTGAAAGGATGACCTTGTCATTTTCGCTTCAACACAAATCTCACACTTGTGTTTTGGGTCAAGGTGGAATGTAGGTATGCTTTGCATGTTTATTTATCTACACAACACATCGTAGTTAACATATCCTAGTCTACCATACTACAAACATGAAGACTCAAACATATAAGTGGAAGATCTTTCATTCTTATTTATCTTAGACCTAATGGTCATTACATTGAACATAAACAACCCATCAGATACATAGCCACTTCCTACAAACATTCCATTCTTAAACAACACAACTTTGTCTGACTCAAAAACAATGTGAAAGTCATGCTTGCTTAGTAGTGATCTAGACATTAGATTCTTCCGAATCTCCAGAACATAAAACACATCGTTTAGAGTAATTTTTCATTTGGCAGACATCCGTGATAATTTTTCATTCTGTCGTATAATTTTTCATTTGGCAGATGATCATGTCCGAACGCTGAGTCGATGGACACTGGGGACGTGGCACTCTCCGCTGTCTTCGACTGGCTGAACGAATCTCCGGCGAATCTGCAAGGAAGTCGAGCCGAGAAGGGGTTCCCGGCGACGACCCTCCGACGCTCAAGTCAGGCAAGAGGAAAACGATGAAGTGACTCCAAAGATGAGGGATTGCGTACCTCTGGCAAAGTCTGAGGGCTCTTATATAGAGCTGTGGGGAGGCTTATGCACACCTACCGAGGCGTACACGTGTCCTTTACCATACCTTAATATGGGCTTACCAGAGGAGCATGCCTGACACCATACTGCTACAGTCCGAGCACCTCTCTGATGGGACAGCAGAACCTTCCGTCGTAGGATTCTGCGTATGGCTTGGTCGTCGAACATGCCTGTTGTCAGAAGATGTTCCCCAATGTCCCCTTGTCCTTGTCTCTTTTTTCCCCGGGCCGAGCTTCCATCCGCTCGGCAGGCACCGATCCGACCGGGCGTAGGTATCGGTCCGACCAGGAAGATTTCACTCCATCGCGTGCTCGGCTGAGACTGTTCCTTCACAGCGTTGATGCTTTACGCCTCGGCCGAGCGGGCTACCCACTCGGCCCGGTTACCCTGTTCACCATGAGCGTCGGAAACCCGACTCCCCGTCGGGTTGTCTTTGATTCCGCCCGGACCCGTTCGGCTGGTTGACCCGACCCTTCTCCGATCGGATGGACCTCATGCTGACCCTTTTGACTTCTGACCTTCACATGTCATTGGCTCCCCACAAAGGGAGTCTCCCGTCCTTACTACCGGATCACTTGCCTCCACTTCAAGTCTAGTCGAAGGAGGCGATTAGTCCGATTGACTGGACAGCCAGTTACGCCGAGCAGCGTCTCTGTGAAACTAT
The DNA here is from genome assembly GCF_018446385.1 of Zingiber officinale. Taxonomy (NCBI): domain Eukaryota; kingdom Viridiplantae; phylum Streptophyta; class Magnoliopsida; order Zingiberales; family Zingiberaceae; genus Zingiber; species Zingiber officinale. Next base: position 99,116,801 of record NC_055996.1, read on the forward strand.
CCTCCGTTCGACCCCCATGGGGTAGCTATGACGTCAGTCAACGCCAACATTCCTCGGATCTCTTTGAAATTTGTGCCAATCTTCGACATTAAGGTCGGGCATGCGCTTTATGCCTTGTGAAGGCGCTCATTAAATGCACTCCAGTGGTCGAATGCCACGTGGCGCTGCTGCCGTCATCGTACGGCAATGGCGTCGCGGGCGACGAGACTGAGGCGGTTTGAAATGGACAGCCCGATAGAGTCCTTGGTTTTTGCGACCTGCATCCGACGGCTGAGGTCGTTCGGGCCCAACCCTATAAAGCTCTCGCCTTCTTCCTCCGCCGCATTCCTGCTTTCGCGTGCCCAAAAGTTTTCCCTGTCGTTCCTGCTCCGGTGATCCTGCTGTTGCTTCTTCCAGCGACCTCTCGCATTCTTCCTTCGATCTTCATTTGCTTCCGTAAGGTCCTTTTGCCATCTTCTTTTCATTTCTTGTTTTTCCTCGTGCTTTCTTCTTCTCTTCGCGTTCTCGTCTCTTGGTTACGATTCGGTCCCCTCTCTTAAACTTTTTGTCCTTTCGTCCATCTCTTGCTCCTTTTCCCGCTCGGCTTATGGCCAGCTCTTCTCAACCTCAAGACCCAGCTCTCGGCCCATGGTATACTACCATGGAGTCGCGGTTCGATCGGCGCGACGCCGACATTCTGATGGACAATTTTGACATCCCCTCTGACTTTGAACTTATCTTACCCTCCCCCTCCGCTCGGCCACACAAACCGTCGGGCGAAGCTATCTATTTTTTCCGCGACCAGTTCATAGCCGGTCTGTACTTTCCCCTCCATCCCTTTATCGTAGAAGTCTGTAATTTTTTCGGCATTCCGCTCGGAAGCTTATTCCCTAACACCTTCTGCCTTCTATGTGGCGTTGTTGTCTTGTTCAGAATCCACAACATTCCCCTCCGACCGGAGGTCTTCTACTATTTTTATTATCCTAAACAGTCCGAGCTGGGTACTTACATGTTCCAGGCTCGGCCCGGTTTAGTCTTCTTTAATAAACTGTCCTCTTCCAATAAACATTGGAAAGAGTACTACTTCTATCTTCGTCTTCCCGAACGGGCCTCCTTCCGAACCCAGTGGCAGATCGGACCGCCAACCTCCCCTGAGCTAAAGAGGTTCAAGACTCGACCGGACTATCTTCACGCTGCCAACATGCTAGCCGGTTTGAAGTTCGATATCCACAAATTCTTACCCGAAGGGGTGATGTACATATTTGGTCTGAGTCCGATCCGGACTCCCCTCCCGAGCAGCTTCGGTAAGAATTTTACTTGTGCATTCGCCTTGATTGCTAACTGATTTTCTCCTTGTTCCTTTGCAGCAGACATTGTCATGGAGTCCGTGATGGCCGGGATATTGAAGAGGAAAGCGGCGACGCTTGAGGCCGCAGCTGCTAAGGAGATGGAGTCGCTTGGCATTGAGCCGGTCGGCTCTCACGAAGGGGAGAGCGAGACCCACGAGGAGTCGGTCGCTCAAGCCTCTCCCCGGGATGTGGCAAGAGACGCCACCCCCAGCAGGGGACCAACAGTCCAGGAGGAAGGCTCCGCTCAAGAGGAAGAGCGCCCTCTCCGACAAAAGAGGCGCCGAACGGAGACACCGCTTCGATCGGCCACTTCCGCGGTCCAGCCGTCCGAACGGACCTCCGCCGATTCTCGCAGCAAAGCCCCAGCGGTTGAGGTGATCTCGTCCGATCGGACCCCATCCCAACTGGACGCGTCCGCAGACCCCCTCGAGGCCATACCTGTCAGCGCCCTTCCACCCTTTTCCCGCCGAGTCCAACGCTCAGCCATTTTGTCCCAGTTTTCTGCCCCGGCCTCTGATCCTTCACCAGCTTCCGCTCAGACGACTCCCGGTCGGCGCCGTACCATCAGGGTCTCCCTGCATCTCCCCACTGAAGAGTTGATGCCCAAGTCCGATCGACCAACCGCGCCTGAGCACATGATCACCATGAAGGGGCCCCTAGCCGAGATGTGGGCCGACGCTCGGGCACGTGTCACGATGATTCCACTCGGCAATCTGGCCAATAGCCACATGCAGCAGGCCACTGGGGTAACTATGTTTTCTTTGGTCTTCTACGCGCTTTCTCTGATCGGCTATTAATGATTTTATTTATGTCAGAGATGGGTAGAGGAGATCGCTGTCTCCAATCATCTGGCCATGGTGGACGAAGAGTTAAAGAAGTTAAGGAGTTTGGGCGACGCGCCCTCCCAGGGTCCTTCATACGCCGAGCTGCAGAAAGAACTCAAGAAGACCCAAGATCTATTGGCGGCTGAGCAAAAGAAGACGGCTGCCCAGGCCCATACTATGGCCGAACTCGAACGACAGGTCAAGTCACTTGACCGGAAAATAAGCCTTGCCACCGATCGGAAGAAGACGGCCATCTCCGATCTGGAGAAGAAAAACGTCGAGGCTCGAGGCCTGGAGCAACGGGTCAAAGAGCTGATGGAGCAGCTGGATGGCGAGAAGGCGAGCCGCTCGGGCGAAGTCATCAAACATAAGGACAAGCTGAAGAAATTATAGGAGGCTCTTGAAGCTTCCCAAGCTACCTTCAAGGAGTACCAGGAGGCTGAGCCCTGCCGAGTCGCAGCCCTGAGGCTGAAGCACATCCGCTCGACCGAATTTTCAGAAAAAGTGTGCGAGCGAATTTATACTGCCTTTGAGCTTGCCATCACCGCCACGACGGACTCTCTGAAGTCCAAGGGTCAGCTCCCTGACTCCGCCAGCATCCCGGCCCAAGACTATGCGGAGCTCCTTAGCACCATCCCTAAGGACCTTTATGATTTTCTAGAATAGAAGTCTTTATGTAATTCGGTCATTCGGCCATAAACTTCCCTTTTTGTAATTCGGCCGCTCAGCCTTGATTCCTCTGATTTCAATGAAAAATTTATCTGTGTTGTACAACTTCGTTTTTACTTTGCATGCTTGTGGGTGATTGGTCAGGGCCTATGATACACAACTCGGCCAACTAGGCCTCCCGAGCGGGCGTAGGTGGCATATGACTTGTCACTACTTTCCGTTGCCGCTTCTCTTCAAGCGTCTTTCGTTCCGGCCGGGGGGTTTATAGTCGCCGGTCCGACTCTCGGGTTTAACGTCGGAGCTCGACGGTCTTCCGGCCGGAAGGTTTATAGTCACCGGTTCGACTCTCGATATTTAACGTTGGAGCTCGACGGTCTTCCGGCCGGAGGGTTTATAGTCGCCGGTTCGACTCTCGATATTTAACGTCGGAGCTCGACGGTCTTCCGGCCGGAGGGTTTATAGTCGCCGGTCCGACTCTCGATATTTAACGTCGGAGCTCGACGGTCTTCCGGCCGGAGGGTTTATAGTCGCTGGTCCGACTCTCGATATTTAACGTCGGAGCTCGACGGTCTTCCGGCCGGAGGGTTTATAGTCGCCGGTCCGACTCTCGATATTTAACGTCGGAGCTCGACGGTCTTCCGGCCGGAGGGTTTATAGTCGCCGGTCCGACTCTCGATATTTAACGTCGGAGCTCGACGGTCTTCCGGCCGGAGGGTTTATAGTCGCCGGTCCGACTCTCGATATTTAACGTCGGAGCTCGACGGTCTTCCGGCCGGAGGGTTTATAGTCGCCGGTCCGACTCTCGATATTTAACGTCGGAGCTCGACGACCTTCCGGCCGGGGGTTTTATAGTCGCCGGTCCGACTCTCGATATTTAACGTCAGAGCTCGACAGTCTTCCGGCCGGGGGGTTTATAGTCACCGGTTTGACTCTCGATATTTAACGTCGGAGCTCGACAGTCTTCCGGCCGGAGGGTTTATAGTCGCCAGTCCGACTCTCGATATTTAACGTCGGAGCTCGACGGTCTTCCGGCCGGAGGGTTTATAGTCGTCGGTCCGACTCTCGATATTTAACGTCGGAGCTCGACGGTCTTCCGGCCGGAGGATTTATAGTCGTCGGTCCGACTCTCGATATTTAACGTCGGAGCTAGACGGCCTTCAAAGCTAATTTCAACACGGATGATATACGCCCTCTCACCCAGCTCGGTACGACTGGAGATGATTTGCGCTCCACAGTCGATCCAGCTGCCGTCCGTCTTCATCCTCCAAATAATAGACACCCAAGGAGCCTCCAGCTTGCCAACGTCCCCGACCGGCTTTACTTTCTTCCATACTAGGTCGCCAACCTGGAATGCTCTAGGGATTACATGTTGATTGTAGTTCTGCTTCATTCTCTGCCGGTATGTCATCAGCCGGACGGACGCCTTGGCTCGCTCCTCGTCGATCAAGTCCAAATCCATCTTCCTCCGCTCGGCATTGTCATCATCATAGTTCTGGATCTGGATGGACTCTACGCCGACTTCAATTGGGATAACTGCTTCGCCTCCGTACACTAAATGGAATGGTGTGACGCCCGTTCCCTCCTTTGGGGTCGTGCGGATAGCCCATAAGACACCCGGCAGCTCGTCCTCCCAGCTTCCTCCTATGTGGATAAGTCGAGCCCGAAGAATTCTGAGGATTTCTCGGTTGGTTACTTCAGCTTGGTCGTTGCTCTGGGGATATGCCACGGAAGTAAAGTGGTGTTCGATGCCATAACTTTTGCACCATTCTTCGAGCTGCTTCCCGACGAACTGTCGCCCGTTATCAGATATGAGCCGGCGAGGAATGTCGAACCGACAGATTATATACTGCCAGATAAACCTTTTGACCATCTGCTCGGTGATCTTGGCCAGTGGCTCGGCCTCCACCCATTTGGAAAAGTAGTCGACCGCCACTAGTAGAAACTTCCGCTGACTGGTCATCATAGGGAACGGACCTACGATATCCATTCCCCACTGATCAAACAAACAGGACACTGTGGATGCTTTCATCTCCTCTGTCGATCGGTGGGAGACGTTGTGGTACTTCTGGCAGGAGAGGCACGTCGCGACGGTCCGAGCGACGTCTGCTTGCAGGGTTAGCCAGAAGTACCCGGCCAGCAGGATCTTCCTAGCCAGCGATCGCCCGCCCGGATGTCCTCCACACGATCCTTGGTGCACTTCCTGTAGGATGTACTCCGCGTCCTCCGAGCTCACACATTTCAAAAGTGGGCGGGAGAAAGCCTTCTTGTAGAGTTGGTCTCCAACGAGCGTGAACCGGTCGGCTCTCCTCCTCAATAGCTGGGCTTCCTCCCGATCGGACGGTGTCGTACCTGAGTGCAGAAACTCCATGATGGCTGTCCTCCAATCGCTCGGGAATACGAGGCCTTCCATCCGGTCAATGTGCGCCACCAAGGATACTTGCTTAATTGGCTGCTGGATAACGACCGGTGATATTGAACTTGCGAGCTTGGCTAACTCATCTGCCGCCTGGTTCTCTGCTCGGGGTATCTTCTGGATAATACTTCTCTGAAGTGGGTCTTGAGCTTTTCGAAGGCCTCAGCGTAGAGCTTGAGCCGAGCGTTGTTAATCTCAAAAGTGTCCGAGAGCTGCTGGGCGGCCAGCTGAGAGTCTGAATGGAGTGTCACCCGACTGGCTCCTACATGTCGGGCTGCCTGCGAGCCGGCTATGAGGGTCTCATACTCCGCTTCATTATTTTTGGCTCTGTAGTCCAGCCGGACGGATATGTGCATCCGTTCTTCTTGAGGAGAGAGTAATAGCACACCAATCTCGCTCCCGAGCCGAGTGGACGATCCATCCACAAATATTTTCCACATAGCTTCAGGCTTCGGATTTTGCACTTCGGTAACAAAATCTGCTAAGGACTGCGCCTTTATTGTCGAACGGGGTTGATACTGAATGTCAAATTCACTTAACTCCGTTGTCCATTTGATGAGCCGTCCAGACGCTTCTGGGTTCAATAGCACTCTTCCCAATGGGCTATTTGTCCGGACGACGATTATATGTGCTAGGAAATAAGGACGAAGTCTCCGAGCGGCGAGGACCAAAGCAAAAGCCAGCTTCTCGAACTCAATGTAGCGAGATTCAGCATCTTTTAGAATATGGCTCAAGAAGTACACGGGTTGTTCTTCACCGCTCGTCCTCACTAATGCCGAGTCTACTGCCTGCTCGGTTGAAGATAAATAAATACAGAGCGACTCACCTACAACTGTCTTGGCTAGCACGGGCGAGGAGTTCAGGTATGTCTTCAGCTCCTCAAACGTCCGATCGCATTCCTCGTCCCAATGAAACTTAGTAGCTTTGCGTAGGATCTTGAAAAAAGGGAGACTCCGGTCGGCGGTCTTAGAGATGAATCTTGACAATGCAGTTATCCACCCGGTCAGGCGCTGTACTTCCCTCAGATTTTTTGGGGGTGACATATCTTGCAACGCTTTTACCTTGCTGGGATTTGCTTCTATGCCCCGCTCGGTCACTATATAGCCCAAGAAACGCGCGCCTTTTGCTCCGGACAAACATTTCTGAGGGTTCAGCTTGACTCCATACTTCCTCAGCGTTCGGAAGGTCTCCTCCATGTCCGTAAAAAGATCAGCCGCTCGGACAGACTTGATGAGAATATCATCCACGTACACTTCTAAATTGCGTCCGATCTGCTCCTTGAATACTTTGTTCATCAAGCGCTGGTAAGTCGCTCCCGCGTTCTTCAGTCCGAACGGCATTACATTGTAACAGTAAGTGCCGTCGGCTGTGATGAAGCTGACATTCTCTTGATATTCTCGGGCGAGCGGTACCTGATGGTAGCCCTGATATGCATATCAGCTCGCACCCGGCTGTGGAGTCCACCAGTTGATCAATCCGAGGCAGAGGGTAGAAATCCTTTGGGCATGCTTTGTTGAGATCTCGGAAATCGATGCAAACCCTCCACTTGTTGCCCGGCTTGGAGACTAGCACTACATTTGCGAGCCAGCTCGGGAACTGGACCACTCTTATATGATCGGCCTCCAAGAGCTTCTCGACCTCCGCTCGAATGATAGCGTTTTGTTCGGCGCTAAAGTCTCTCTTCCTTTGCTTCACCGGTCGAGCGTCCGGTCGGACGTGAAGCTTATGTTGTGCTATACTTGGCGAAATTCCCGGCAACTCATGCGTTGACCAAACGAAGACGTCGCAATTTCTCTGGAGACATTTGATCACCTCCTTTTTCTGGCTTGCCTCCAGATCGACCGCAATGAATGTGGTGGCCTCCGATCAGGTCGGGTGGATCTACACCTCTTCTTTTTCTTCATAAACCAAGGAGGGTGGTTTTTCGGTTATGGCGTTCACCTCGATCCGTAGCATCTTCCACGCGGAATTAGCTTCGGCTCGGACCATTTCGACGTAGCATCGCCGAGCCGCCAGCTGGTCTCCTCACACTTCTCCAACTTTATCTTCAACTAGGAACTTAATTTTCTGGTAGAAGGTGGAGACGGCCGCTCGGAACTCACTGAGCGCTGGTCTCCCCAGGATAACATTGTATGCTGAGGGAGAGTCGACCACGACAAAGTTGGCAGTCCGCATCCTTATGATCGGCTCTTCTCCCAGCGAAATAGCCAGTCGGACCTGTCCGACCGGTAGAACTTCATTGCTCGTAAACCCGTAGAGGGGGGTTGTCATGGGCAGCAACTCAGCTCGATCAATTTGTAATTGGTCGAAAGCCTTTTTAAATATAATGTTGACCGAGCTGCCTGTATCGATGAAAATGTGGTGAATAGTATAGTTAGCTATTACCGCTTTGATGATGAGGGTGTCGTCATGTGGCACTTCGACTCCCTCAAGGTCCCTGGGCCCAAAGCTGATTTCGGGCCCGCTCGCCCGTTCTTGACTGCAGCCGACCACATGGATCTTGAGCTGCCTGACACTCGCTTTCCTCGCTCTGTTGGAGTCACCTTCGGTCGGTCCGCCAACGATGATGTTGATTTCGCCCCGGGACGTGTTGCTTCTATTTTCTTCCTCCCGTGCGGACGACCTAGGCCGCTCCTTGGATACCCGGGGATTGTCCTCGTGCCTTGAGGATGATACCGCTCGGGAGACTTTCTGGATATCCGCCGATCGGCTTCATGGTGTCGCTGTCGCCCGTCGGGCGATGTCGATCGACAACTGCCACTTCGGGTAGCGGGGTGGGCGATCAGGGGAAGGCTTCGGCAATCTCGTGTGTTATGCGTGTCGGTCCGGTGGAACGAGCAAAACATGGGGGGTCCATACCTTCTTTTTTGGTTTGGGCCGCTCGGCGGCTACCTCTTGGATGGCGTGGGACCTTGCGTGGTGAGAACGGACTGCTTCGGCTCGCGGTCCTCTGGGCGGCTGGTGGCCAGTGAGCGGCTTCCGCTCGGCAGGGGTTAGCCGCTCAGTTGGAGCTTCTTTTCTTCGGGCCGCCTGGGCTTCCTCCACATTAATGTACTCATTGGCCCGGTGTAACATATGATCATAGTCTCGGGGCGGCTTTCGAATAAGTGAACGGAAGAAGTCACCGTCCACAAGGCCTTGCGTGAACGCATTCATCATTGTTTCTGAGGTGGCCGTTGGAATATCCATGGCCACCCGGTTGAATCGTTGGATGTAAGCTCGGAGCGACTCCCTGGGCTCTTGCTTGATGGCAAATAGACTGACACTGGTCTTCTGGTAACGCCGACTGCTCGCAAAATGATGGAGAAAAGCGATGCGGAACTCTTTAAAGCTAGTGATGGATCCGTCTGGCAGCCTCCGGAACCATCGTTGTGCCGATCCCGAGAGGGTGGTAAGGAACACCCGATATTTCACTCCATCTGTGTATTGATGTAGTATAGCTGTGTTGTCGAACTTACCCAGATGATCGTCCGGGTCGGTAGTTCCGCTGTATTCCCCGATCACCGGTGGCACGTAATGCTTTGGTAAAGGGTCTCGCAGGATGGCCTCTGAAAACTGGCGATTGATGCGCTCGGATGATGCGTCCGCTCGGGGCGCCTTGCCTTTTCTATGGTCTCCCTTAGGTGCCTCGTCAGATGAAGATCCTCGATAAGGGTTAGCTGGCATTAATTCTGGGGGTGCTCAGAAAAAGGCTCGGTGAAAAGGGATCGGGGCAAGTGGTGCTTCCCCTTGAACGCCGACTGGATCTTTATCTCGGCCCCATGTTGAGATATTCTCAGGTCGGATTTCAGCTGCCGCTCGGCCTGCTGATGCTGAAGTCGCCTGTTGCTCTAGGCGCTCGGCTTGCGCCTTTTGTTTCTGCTGCTCCACGAGCTTAGCTACTCTGGCCTCAATTAGAGCGTCGAGCTCCTCCTGAGAGAGCATCACGGTATGAGGTCGTCCAGCTTCTTCCATCTTCTCTACTCGGATTCAGGTGTGTTCCCACAGACGGCGCCAATTTGATCCTGTCCGAACGCTGAGTCGATGGACGCTGGGGACGTGGTGCTCTCCGCTGTCTTCGACTGGCTGAACGAATCTCCGACGAACCTGCAAGGAAGTCGAGCCGGGAAGGGGTTCCCGGCGACGACCCTCCGATGCTCAAGTCAGGCAAGAGGAAAACGATGAAGTGGCTCCAAAGATGAGGGATTGCGTACCTCTGGCGAAGTCTGAGGGCTCTTATATAGAGTTGTGGGGAGGCTTATGCACACCTACCGAGGCGTACACGTGTCATTTACCATACCTTAGTATGGGCTTACCAGAGGAGCATGCCTGACATCATACTGCTATAGTCCGAGCACCTCTCTGATGGGACAACAGAACCTTCCGTCGTAGGATTCTGCGTATGGTTTGGTCGTCGAACATGCATGTTGTCAGAAGATGTTCCCAATGTCCCCTTGTCCTTGTCTCTTTTTTCCCCGGGCCGAGCGTCCATCCGCTCGGTAGGCACCGATCTGACCGGGCGTAGGTATCGGTCCGACCGGGAAGATTTCACTCCATCGCGTGCTCGGCTGAGACTGTTCCTTCACAGCATTGATGCTTTACGCCTCGGTCGAGCAGGCTACCCGCTCGGCCCGGCGACCCTGTTCACCATGAGCGTCGGAAACCCGACTCCCCGTTGGGTTGTCTTTGATTCCGCCCGGACCCGTTCGGCTGGTTGACCCAACCCTTCTCCGATCGGATGGACCTCATGCTGACCCTTTTGACTTCTGACCTTCACGTGTCATTGGCTCCCCACAAAGGGGGTCCCCCGTCCTTACTGTCGGATCAGCAAACATCCGTGATAATATTCAACTAAATATAAATTTAGTTTATCATGTCAATCTATGCTAGTTTTTATTATAGTCTTAGTATTTTATCCTGAGAAATAGAAGTTTAAGTTTGATCTTTTAATATCATCGGAGGGAATGAATTTATTTAAGGAGACAGCCTCACTGTAAAACTCAACGTCTTTGTTCCTCGGGCCACACTCCTCATATAAATCGGACTATCTTGGAGCCTTGGACAAAGCTTCATCGAATCGACACTTGGAGCACTCATTATCTTTGTTCGACATCTGTCTTGAGCCTTCGGCAAAGCTTCATCGATTCGACATTCAGACCATTCACCGACTCGATAACTTGACATCAGCATCTCAACAAATTCTCTCTCCGATATAGACTTGGATATATAGCTCTAGATGACATTGACATCGGCCTACTCAGTTAACAACTTGAGATTATCAATTCAAGTTATCTTGACAAATAAATAAGTACCGTCCCTCGGACATATCATGGATAAAGATCCAATAGTAAACACTCATCATTCAATGATCAAATGCCAATTGATCATCTAAGTATTCTCTATGGTTAACCACACCTAACAAATTTAAGAGACAAACACAAAAGACAATTTTTTTAGGCAGATTAAAATAGAAATTGTTAAGCCGGGATGATAAACACCCAGAAATAGAAAACTGGTGATAATTTCTAACCTTCTAAGATCACAAAGTGCATACTGTTGAGGATTGTTAGACTGAATAGAAGGAAGGTTGAATAGTTGATCACTCTAAATATTTGATTTCCTACTTATTTGTTAGTACACAACGAAAATATAAAACTAATACAAATACAAAATTTAAATATGAGAAAGAAATGCAAATTCTAACACGTTTGTTTAACGTAATTCAAAGATGATGCTCTTACTCCATGATTATTCGTGAGGTGGATGATTCCTATCCATCCATAGATTAGTCCCTGGTAAACTTTGGCTAGCACAATTTTTCTTGTTGGTGGAGAAATCTCACCACAAACTCGATCAAGATCTTAGATTTCCTACGAAGGCTTAGAAACTCTAATTAAGTTTTAACCAAGTTTAATTTTGTTACCAAAGTTAGCCACCCCAAGCTCTATTATATAGATCTTGGGGTCCCCTTGGGGCGATGAGGTAGTTGAGGCATAGGGTTGGTGCCACATGAGATCTTGAGGTCGAAATTCAGCACGTCCGAACATACCTTCTCTCATACCTTGGCCACCTACACTAATGGCTAGTAGCTATCCGTAATTTACCTCCTTCGTATTGGCTTAAGAACTGGTTGGTAGGGGCGTTGGGGGCGAGCGAATCGTCTTTTCGTCACATATAGAGCTCGAGAAAATCAACAAACTGATTTTACTATTACTAGTCTACTGGTCCTTACATTAGCCGACTAGTCCTTGCACCAGTCAACTGGTGTAAGGACCAGTCGACTGTGTAATAACTGTAATAGAACTAATTACACTAATGCAGTAATATATAATTACACCAATAAATCACGAGCATGCAATAAACGTTAATAACAGTAAGGGTTAAGAAATTGTGTATGTCCGGTCGAAGCGTCGGACGTGCCGACTGTCTTTAGAGAATTGATTGCCGCCCACGGTGCAGAGGCTCTCCGGCAAAATCCTCCCAAGATCCGACTGTTGGTGCAACCTTAGGTCAAGGTTGACCTGGTTGACCTGACTCGAGTTGACCTGACTCGAGTTGTATTTTGATGTTTGACTTAGGAAGATTGTTGGTGCAACCTTAGGCCAAGGTTGACCTAGTTGAGTTGCATGTTGATGTTTGACACTCGTGGAAGAGTTGTATTCTTGATATGGGACAAGAATAGATGTTTGGGAGATTGTTGGTGCAACCTTAGGTCAAGGTTGACCTGATTCGGGAAAAAGTCCAAGTATGGAGACTTGGCAACGGAAAAGTCCAAGCAGGGAGCTTGGCACTAGAAAAGTCCAAGCAGGGAGCTTGGCACGCGAAAATTCCAAGTATGGAGACTTGGCACGGGAAAAGTCCAAGTATGGAGACTTGGCACTGGAAAAGTCCAATTATGGAGACTTGGCACGGAAAAGTCCTAACTGGGATGTTAGGCAGTGTGGAAAGTCTTGGTGAGTGAAGCTAGGCAGTCGGGAAATCCTGGTGAGTGAATCCAGGTGAAAATCCTAGTGAGTGAAGCTAGGTGAAGGTGAAAGTCCTGGTGAGTGAAGCCAGACATTCGGGAAAATCCTGGTGAGTGAATCCAGGTGAAAATCCTAGTGAGTGAAGCTAGGTGAATGAGAAAGTCCTAACTGGGATGTTAGGCAGTTGGAAAGTCCTGGTGAGTGAAGCCAGGCAGTTGTGGAAATCCTGGTGAGTGAAGCCAGGTGAAAACCCTAGTGAGTGAAGCTAGGTGAAAGTCCTGGTGAGTGAAGCCGGGCAAGGGAAAATCCAGATGGATCAAGGGTGATCGGACATCTGGTGATGGGAAGTCCAAGTAGGTCATAGGAGTGACCGGATACTTGGCACGAAGAGGAAAGTCCAAGTGGGTCAAAGGGATTGACCGGACACTTGGTGGAGAGTCTTAGCAGGTCAAGGGAGTGACCGGATGCTAAGCATGATGTACCAATAGGTCAAGGTTGACCGGATATTGGTTTGGAAGGTTTGAGACTTGGTTTGGGCAAAAACCAAGCTCTGGATCGGTCTGCAGACCGATCCAGTGATACGGTTGTGTTTTTGATCGGTCTGGTGACCGATCAGATAACAAACAGAAGGCAAAGCCATCGGTTCTGTGAGCTTACTGATCGGTCTGGGGACCGATCAGAGACGCAGCCGAGAGAGGTGGGATCGGTCTGTGGACCGATCCAGATATGGCCTGATCGGTCCACAGACCGATCAGGAAACGAACAGAAAGATTGGGCAACTTTCTGTGGAGCAATCTGATCGGTCTAGGGACCGATCAGCCCAGGGCCTGATCGGTCCCCAGACCGATCAGGGTGGAGCCTGATCGGTCCACGATTCGACCGTTGAGTCACAACGGGTCGCTCCGTCTTCTCCGCTGGCTTCTGTCTTCGCTGTGCAGGTTCACAGGTTATAAAAGGAGATCAAGGCTTTGGTGCTTCTTCTTCTTCTCCCTTCTTCCTGTTCTTGGTGCTGCTAAGCTTGCTGTTGAGCTTTGTTAAGCTGCTTTGAAGCTTCGCGTGAGCTTCCGGCTGGGTCACCTGCTGTTGTAGGCGCTTGGAAGCTGCTGCTTCTTCCAGTCGAAGAGAAGGCAAGAAAGTTTACATTTGTATTGTACTTTATTTCTTGTTTTCCTTGTACTCTTTTCTTGCTGTTGCAAGAAGTTTCTGTGGCGAGGTTTCTCCACCCAGAAGGAGTGTTTTTATTAGCCGGTTTTCCTGGGACTCATCCACCGACGGATTGATTGGGTTCGTCCACCTTACGGACACGCCGAGGAGTAGGAGCATCATCTCCGAACCTCGTACATCGCTGTGTTAAGGTTTGATATTCTTCCTTTCGTTTCTAGTTTATTTTTCCGCTGCGCTAACGAATTGTAGGAAGAAACGAGCGATTTGGGGCGGCTATTCACACCCCCCTCTCTAGCCGAGTACGTAGGATCCTAACACCGACAACCGCTCGCGTCGCTCGTAGGTGCCAAAACGAGCGCCGCACTCGGACTCAACCTCAGATCGCTAACCAAGCCTCAGAACTCAGAAAGAAGGAAGAAGAAGTAGAAAGCAAGGGAGAAGGAATGCTTTGCTTTCTGGAGTGAATTGAGAAGGAAGTGAGGAAGTGTATTTATACACTTGAAGCAGTGCAGAGGAGGGACGCACACTTTGCTTCTGTACCTCTTCTCCCGCGCGGATGCGTTGTTTCGCATCCTCACGCAACGCGGACAGAATCGAAGCGCTGCTTCGCTTCCTCACGCGGACCAAAACCGAAGTTCGAATCAGAACCGGAAACCAAACTGGTTTGGTTCAGACTGAACCGAATCAGCAAAAATAGACCGGGCCGCCCGTGAGCCAAGGCCCACGGGCTGGGGATTTGCACCCCCCCCCTGCGCGCGTTATTCGCGCACGTGACGCCCGGTTTATGGATTTCCGGCTCGAACCCCCCAAATCCACTCGATTTGGGCTTGACCCGCGCATGCGTGTAGGTCCTCTTATCATTGCTAAGCAAGGATGGAAGGGCTTCCTATATAAGCCCTTCTAAGCTTCTCCACTTAGCAATGTGGGACTAAAAACACTCCAAAAAAAATGCTTTGAATTTTTAAAACAAAATTCAACAATCCCCCACAAATTCAAATCATTTTAGTCAAAAACAAAGATATGTTCTGAGGCTTGGTTGCAATGAGCTTTCAGTGAAAATACCTTCCGGTTTGAATTTTCACCTAAGTACACCAATCTTATTCACATAGGTTTGAAGAGAACAGAGTCTTGATCTTAAACCTTTTATATGTGAAGATTAATTGGTAACAACTCATCATTGGCGACGGTTGAATCCTTCTGGATTGGTGCATTACGGCCATGCCACCGAATCTTGTTTCATAAGTGCTAAGGAGAGTTGCCTAGACCCCCCACACTGCGGCCTCACAGTTACACTTACATAGGTGAGTTCTCCAAGGATGTACTGCAAGCATCCTGTCATTAAGACCTTGAACTCATTAAGAGCTCTTAAGCTCATCCTTACTAGCAGTCAAGCATCTATCCAGGGAAGAGACTATGATATTACATCTCAATCAATTTGATGCTTACGTTTCACCCTTATAGCTTGTTTGTACCACATTGAACCTACTTTTGGGGATCTTCAATCAGATAGGTTGGGTTGCTGCTATAGATGAAACCAGGACAGGCCTCAGTCCCATTCCCTTACTGGATCTCTTGATTTTCTCAGAATCAAGTCCTTTAGTGAGTGGATCAGCAATATTGTCTTTTGAACTTACAAAGTCCAATGACACCACTCCAAGAGATACTAGCTCACGAATAGATTTCAATCTTATTCGTACATGTCTCTTCTGTTTCTGGTTATACTTGGAGCTTCTAATTTGAGCTATTGTTGTTTGATTATCACAGTGCACTGAAATAGAAGGTATTGTCTTCATCATTAAGGGAATTTCAGAAAGAAGACCCTTAAGTCAATCAGCTTCAGTTACTGTGGTATCCAAAGCACACAATTCTGCCTCAGATGTAGAACGGGTTATAATTGTCTGTTTAACAGACCTCCAAGCAACTGCACCGCCTCCAAGTGTAAAGACATAACCAGTAACGCCTTTACACTCAGCAGTGTCAACTATCCAACTGGCATCACTATATCCCTCCAGGACTGCAGGGAATCTCCCATACCACAAGCCCAAGGATATAGTACCTTTCAGATATCTGAATACTCTATCTAATGCATCCCAATGCGTTCTGTCCGGACAGCTGGTAAACCTGCTCAATTTCGATATAGCAAAAGAAATATCAGGTCTAGAACAATTTGCTAAATACATTAGACTACCTATTATTTGTGAGTATCTTAATTGAGACACTGCCACACCACTCTTATTCTTGTGGAGAGTTTTTGAAGGATCATAGGGTGTGACTACATATTTAACTTGGCTATAGCCATATTTCTCTAATACTCTCTCAATATAGAGTGATTGAGAAATTGCTATTCCATCAATTGAACGAATCAACTTTAGCCCTAAAATCA
The DNA here is from genome assembly GCF_018446385.1 of Zingiber officinale. Taxonomy (NCBI): domain Eukaryota; kingdom Viridiplantae; phylum Streptophyta; class Magnoliopsida; order Zingiberales; family Zingiberaceae; genus Zingiber; species Zingiber officinale. Next base: position 99,132,526 of record NC_055996.1, read on the forward strand.
TATCAGCACAACCCATATCCTTCATATCAAACTTACCACTTAAGAGGGCCTTAGTCTCATTAATAATAGAAATGTTAGAACCAAACAGTAGAATATCATCTGCATACAAACATAAGATAATACAATTATCACCTTTCATTTTAGCATACACACATTTATCAGAGTCATTCACTTCAAAGCCAAATGATAGCATAGCTCTATCAAATTTTTCGTGCCACTGCTTTGGGGCTTGCTTCAAACCATAAAGAGATTTGACTAACCTACAAACTTTGTTCTCATTTCCAGAAACTACATATCCCTCAGGTTGATCCATATATATCTCTTCTTCAAGATCTCCATTAAGGAATGCCGTTTTAACATCCATTTGATGGATCTCAAGATGATATATGGACGCCAATGCTATTAATACTCGGATTGTAGTAATTCTTGTAACAGGAGAATAAGTGTCAAAATAGTCAATCCCTTCTTTCTGTTTGAATCCCTTAGCAACTAGGCGGGCTTTGAATTTATCTACTGACCTATCAGGTTTTAGTTTTCTTTTAAACACCCATTTACATCCTATAGTGTTACACCCAGGAGGTAAATCTACTAACTCCCAAGTGACATTAGAGATAATAGAGTCCATTTCACTTTTAATGGCCTCTTTCCAGTTCTTAGCTTCAGGAGAAGCCATAGCATCTCTATATGTCACAGGGTCACCTTCTATATTATAGGTGATAAAGTCCTGGCCTAAATCCGTAGACACACGTTGCCTCTTGCTCCTTCTCAGTTCTGTATACTCACTAGATTCATCTAGTCTAGAGTGACTTGAGGAAGGTGTACCCACTACGGATAATGGGACCTCTACGGAAGAAGGCTCACTTCTAGTAGAAATACTAGATTGAGGTGTTCTCGTCTTCATAGGAAATATATCCTCAAAAAATGTAGCATCGTGAAGTTCTACAATAGTATTTGCATCTATTCCAGGAATTTCTGATTTAATAATCAGGAACCTATATGCAATACTATTTTGAGCATAACCCAAGAAGATACCATCTACGGTCTTTGGACCAAGTTTTTTCCTTCTGTGTTCAGGTACTAGTACCTTTGCAAGGCACCCCCACACTTTAAGGTATTTCAAACTTGTCCTTCGACCTTTCCAAAGCTCATATGGGGGTTTATCCCTTGACTTCATTGGAACTCTATTTAGCACATGGCATGCAGTGTATAGAGCCTCCCCCCACATAGAGTTGGGTAACCCAGAACTGCCTAACATGGAATTAATCATATCTTCAAGGGTTCGATTTTTTCGTTCTGCTATACCGTTAGATTGAGGACTATATGGAGCAGTTACCTCATGGATTATACCTGTATCTTGACAAAATTTTTGAAACAGGTTCGAGGTAAATTCTCCACCCCTATCAGACCTTAACCTCTTAATAGTTTTATCGGTTTGATTCTCAGCTTCAGATTTAAAAATCATAAATTTATCTAAAGCTTCATCCTTGGTTTTTAGCAAATAAACATAACAATAACGAGAGTGATCATCAATGAAGGTAATGAAATACCTTTTATGGTCTCTCGTTATTACACCGTTAAACTCACAACAGTCAGTATGAATCAATTCTAAAATATCAGAATTTCTATCAACTGATTTGAAGGGTTTACGGGGTTGTTTATATTGCACACAAATTTCACATTTTTTCTTATCATTTATAGCATGCTTAGGGATCATGTCTAGATTCATCATCCTTTTTACGGTATTAAAATTGACATGTCCTAATCTGTCATGCCACAGATCATAAGACTCAATGTTATATGAACAACCAATATCAGAAGTTTTATTTAAAGTAGCATTTTCTACATTAAGTTGAAATAAACCTTCATTAAGGTAACCTTTTCCAATAAAGGTTCCTAAATGTAATATTACAACTTTATTACATTTGAAGTTCAACTCATAACCAGCACGAACTAACTTTGATCCGCTAATCAAATTCCGACGGACCGCTGGAACATGATGCACCTCATGCAGTGACAGGACTTTTCCAGAGGTGAACCTCAGGTCAACTTGTCCTATCCCAAACACCCTGGCTGCAGAATGGTTCCCCATGGTCACGGAAGTGCCTTCAATTACGTATGGAAGGCGATCGTCACTAGCAGTCACAACATTAGCTTGTGCATTGGGTTGATAGATCAAGTTTAGTTCGGGTTTGAAGGTAACAAACCTATCGCTGGTGTCGTCACTAGCAATCACGACATTTACTTGTGCCTTAGTGTTGGACGTATTGCTTTGGTTCTTGTCCTTTCGCTTAGGGCAGAATTTGGCATAATGTCCAACCTGTCCACATGCCCAACAAGGCTTAGGTTTAGTTCCAGTTTTCTTTTGAACCTTTGGGTTGGGTTTCATCTTGTTCTTCATTTTCTGATTTTTGAATTTCTTTTTGTCAGATGAGACTACTACATTCGCCTTTGGAATAAAATCCATAGGCATTCTTGTATCATCATTTTTATGTTGCTTCCGATGTTCTTCTTCGATATTTAAGGCAATCATCAAATCTTCGAGAGAGATTTTACCTCTCCGATGTTTAAGAGTCATGCCAAAATCTTCCCAACTCGGAGGCAATTTTTCGATGATTGACAAGACCTGAAATTTTTCAGGTAATGGCATATCTCCTTCAGCAAGACCATGAATTTGGACTTGGAATTCATGTGTCTGCTCTATCACAGATTTGCCTTCAACCATTTTGAAGTTTAGGAATTTTGCCATAGTGTACTTTTCTAAACCAGAATCTTCAGAGTTGTATTTTTTATCCAAAGATTTTCACAGCTCTTTAGCTGAAGCGGTTGAACAGTACACATCAAATAGTGCGTCTGAGAGGGCAGATAGGATTCTCCCATGACAGAGATAATCTCTTTGCTTAAACCTCTCTAAGGTAGCACTACGAGCAGGTTCCTCTTCATTGGGTGAAGGAGGGTCTGTTTCTATAACGGAGAATAGCCCTAGCGTAGTAAGCCAAAATTTCATTCGTTGTTGCCAACGTCTGAAGTTTTGCTCGAAAAATCTTTCGGGTCGGGCGGTAGCCTCATCGGACCCCGTTACCCTATCGTTCATCATGTTTATTGATGCTACAATCAATTCTCTAAAATTGTAATAACTGTAATAGAACTAATTACACTAATGCAGTAATCTATAATTGCACCAATAAATGACGAGCATGCAATAAACGTTAATAACAGTAAGGGTTAAGAAATTGTGTATCTCCGGTCGAAGCGTCGGACGTGCCGACTGTCTTTAGAGAATTGATTGCCGCCCACGGTGCAGAGGCTCTCCGGCAAAATCCTCCCAAGATCCGACAACCGCTCGCGTCGCTCGTAGGTGCACTCCAAAACGAGCGCCGCACTCGGACTCAACCTCAGATCGCTAACCAAGCCTCAGAACTCAGAAAGAAGGAAGAAGAAGTAGAAAGCAAGGGAGAAGGAATGCTTTGCTTTCTGGAGTGAATTGAGAAGGAAGTGAGGAAGTGTATTTATACACTTGAAGCAGTGCAGAGGAGGGACGCACACTTTGCTTCTGTACCTCTTCTCCCGCGCGGATGCGTTGTTTCGCATCCTCACGCAACGCGGACAGAACCGAAGCGCTGCTTCGCTTCCTCACGCGGACCAAAACCGAAGTTCGAATCAGAACCGGAAACCAAACTGGTTTGGTTCAGACTGAACCAAATCAGCAAAAACAGACCGGGCCGCCCGTGAGCGCAAGGCCCACGGGCTGGGGATTTGCACCCCCCCCTGCGCGCGTTAATCGTGCACGTGACGCCCGGTTTATGGATTTCCGGCTCGAACCCCCCAAATCCACTCGATTTGGGCTTGGCCCGCGCATGCGTGTAGGTCCTCTTATCATTGCTAAGCAAGGATGGAAGGGCTTCCTATATAAGCCCTTCCAAGCTTCTCCACTTAGCAATGTGGGACTAAAAACACTCCAAAAAAAATGCTTTGAATTTTTAAAACAAAATTCAACAGACTGGTCCTTGCACTAGTCGACTAATGCTGACAACGACACTCTGCAAAATCTATAATTCTATCATTTACTCTTTACTAGTCGACTGCTACAGTATATCAGTCGACTGACTACAGTGTGCCAGTTGACTGGCTACGGTACCAGTCGACTGGTTTTCACAACCATCAGGTATAGAAACATTTTGTGCACTGCCCCAGTAGACTGGTCGAGTTGCCAGTTGACTAGTAAAATCCTAAAGCTAGAGTTTCCCTTCTCGGGTATATTTCTCTCGTACTTGGACTCTTATGACTCACTTGACTCTTCCTCGCAGCCTTGACCTCTTGTTTTCGAGCCTCCTTCCTTTGGCTCTTGTCCGTTAGATGCATTCAAGCTCATACCTTATCCCAATGTCATCCTTTGCATATATCTCGAAATGTACTTCCCTCGGTTTATCCTTGTTGTTTTGTCCACGATTTCTCGGATGTCCATCCATCATCGTACCTTAAACCATCAAACTAAGTGATATGTATATCTTGTAAATATACACAACTCAAATACACATAAAATATAAAGATAAATCTAACTTAAACTTTCTACTCAAATATCAAAACTCAAGATTACTTCTAACGCCTACTTCTTTGCATTCTCTATAGTGTCATATAGATCAAATACAATCCCGACGATTTGCCCCCTCCAAAGTACGTTCGGAATTTGAAAACAAAGATCGTGTTAGGGTCCTTCATTTCATAAAGCTTCGCCATCTTTTCTTTCAATTCCGCCTAAATCACACAAACCACATCATGCAACCTCAATTCCACCAAAAAGCGAGGCAAACATATAGAAAACAAACCTTATCTTTGAGACATTAGCTCTCCGGGGGTGAAGAACATCGATATCCTGTAACCAACCTAGATAAATCACAAATATGGCTTCTGCTATAACAAATGAATCGAGACGGCGGGGAATCAGAAGCCAACGAATTGCGAATGGCGAACTTTAGTAACAGCATCTTCAATGAAAACTTTGTCAAAGATTTATAAAATTAAAAAATCTCAATCAAAAAGCTTTTATGATGGTATAGATGAGATTTGGACTTTAGTTTAATAGCAGATTTAATTTTTTAACCCTATTTTTTTTCTCTTGGTGGAACTAATAATTAATAATGACATTTAATTACATATTTGACTTTTTAAAAATAATTTTACGAAACATTTGGTTATAATACTTGATTTTATAAATGGTTAGTAATAATTAAAGTGTTTTTTAATAAATATATTCAAGATAAGTTTAAAAAAAATATACAAATGATTATATTTAAATTAAAATTCATAAGTTAATAAATAAAAAATATAAATTTAATTAAATAAAATTTATGAATTAAATTAAAAATCATAGATTTATTAATTTATTAATCATAAATTAAAAATAAAGTATATTAAAGATCTTAATTAATTAAAATATTAAATAAAAACTATATAGAGATATTAATGAAAAAATAATAAATAAATATATGTGATTTGTAATGCAAGACCTGTAAAAAAGTTGTATGAAGATTTTTTAATTATAGAGAGAATAAGATACTTTTTATACTTGTTATGCAACATTAATATGACATATTGAAAATTATTAAAATATTTATTGAAAAATTTAACTATTAAAGATGTCCTAAATCCTAAATAGCCTTCGTGCAAATAGTGATTGTTAATTGATGTGCGTCAAATTTAATCGATGTGATTATTTTCCCTCTATGACACTTTAAAATATGTTACATGAGTAGGTTGAACAATTATAGATGAGCAACGACCTAACAATTTAGGTGGATTTAGAGTAGCAAAGAGTAAATAGAACAGCTTGTTATAATAAGAAAATAGTGATCTTTTAATATTTTTTTCTAAACTTACCGAAGGTAGTTAAGTGTTCATGTTATTTTTACAATTTTTTAATATTTAACAAATTTGATGTTGAATTTGATAAAAGCGATACAGACAACTTATTAAATTACATAAATAAATTTGAATATATATATATATATATATATATATATATATATATATATATATATTGTTTATTAATATTATAAAAAAAATCAAAAAACATCGTAAATTAAAAGAAATATTAGATCAACATCTTTTTTTCTTTAAAAAAATTAAATAGACGTCCTCCTAGGATTTTATCCTGAAATTACTCTTTAATTTAGCGATGTTATAGAAGCTACCAGATAATTTTTACAACATGTAATAGCTATCGACTAATATCTACAATGTGTAGAAGCTATCCAGTAGCTTCTACACGTTGTAGATATTACCCGATAACTACTACAAACGTGTTTAGGTGAATTTAAGATTTAAAATTTAGAATTTATACAATGTAGAAGCTACTGTGGTAGAAGCTACACAGTAGCTATAATATGTAGAAGTTACTCGATAGCTGCTACAACATATGAAAATCACCTAGTACCTATTGCAATGTATTTAGAGTGAGTTTAAGATTTAGAATTTATACCGTGTAAAAGCTATCCAATAGTTGATACAATATGTAGAAGCTATCCGATAGTTCCTACAACATATAGAAACTACCCAGTAGCCACTAAACATATTTAGTGTAAGTTTAGGGTTTATGATTTATGGTTTAAAATATCTAAACACTATTATATCAAAATAATATTTATCAATTTCATCCAAATTATTTAAACTTCATTAAAAAAAATAACTTTAAAATAGCTATATAAGTTATTCTTATATAATAATATTCAAATATTTTAAATCGTAAACTCATGCTAAAAACACGTTATAGTAGTTATTAGGTAGCTTTTATACCTTGTAATAATTCCCGAATAACTTCTACATATTGTAATAGTTATTGGATAATTTCTACACGATATAAATCTTAAATTTTAAATTCACCCTAAACATGCTATAGCATCTACTGGATAGTTTCTACATGTTGTAGCAACTACCGAGTAGCTTTTATACGTGTAGTAGTTATTGGGTAGCTTCTACGTGATATAAATCTTAAATTTTAAATCATAAATTCACTTTAAACACTTTGTAACAGCTACTGGGTAGTTTCTATACATTATAGCAATTATCTAGTAGTTACTACATATTGCAGAAGATACTCAATAGCTTCTAGAACAGAGTTGGGTCAAGGGATAATTCTGGAATAAAATTATGGGAAGGACACTCATTTGATTTTTTTTTTTTAAAAAAAAACATCTTTTTGATTATTTGTAAAATCTAGACGTTTTTTTTTCATTAGGTAACACCGAACTTGGGGCGATCAACCCGGCCCAAAGAAAGTTTTCCACAGGCTATCTGGGTAAATCGAGAAGCTCTCGCGACGAACGGTCCAGAAGTCCAGCATCATATGATTACATGCTCCGTTTAGAGAAAAGATCCATACAAATACGCTATAATCGTGGATCAAATCTCAAGTACCTATGTGATAATCTTATATCTTTCTGCTATATCATAGTACCGAGGGCTACTCATTAATATTTATGAATAGATATTGTGACAAATAAATTTATGAATTATATTTATCAATGAAAAAGTTCTTATTAGAAGTAACTTATAAATAAATAAACTCTTAAAATAAATAAATAAATAAACTCTTAAAATAAATAAATAAATTTGTTACATTAAATTCGATAGTCAAATGAACAAACTTAAAAAATATAAAGGTTTCAACAAACTCAACTTAGGAACTTGATAACATCTAAAAAAGAACTAAACTCAACCTTCAAACTCAAACTAAAAAACAACTAATAGTGAACACCACTTTAGCAACATGATTAATTTTAGACTCGATTTTGTTCTAGTTGATTATTTTATCAAACAATATATTCACAATCTTGAATAGCATAGAGCTCGCTTTAAGCTTTAAGCAATAATAAGATAGAGGGATTTGAATTCAGCTCAATCGGATTTCCCTGAGACTAAACAAGGCAAAGCACCTTAAAATTATAAGTCTTCTTTTCTCATAAACTTGTTGTAAATAGTGGAAGAGTAAATAGAGTGATACATTTATACCCCTCTTACATTTTTATTAACTCTTTTAATATTTTATATTCTAACCTTATTTTTTAATATATATGGACAAAAATTAAAATAACACCATTCTTAATAAATTGTACAAGAAGCCTCCTATATTGATTTATTATCAAAATAGCATCTCAATTTGAGTATATTTACCCTTCTTACTCTAATGTACTATTCATTCGGGTTTGATTAGTTTACAGATCGGTTCATGTTAAATCCTAAATCGGTAGGCTAACTAGGGCGGGCCGATAGGAAAAAAACCCAATACATTTAGGATTTTGTACTTATCTAAAAAAAGTCTATCATTTCTAATTCTCTTTCAAAATCCCTTGTTGGGCCTTCACTGTCTTCGTTGATCAACTCCATTATACTGCTTTGTTTGCTTGCCGTTGTTCATTTGTAGTATCTTCCCCGCGTATATGCTCATCTTCTATTATATATCTTTTAATTGCTTGCTACTATTTCATCTTTTTATTTAGGATTTAGATTTTAATGTCAATTTAATTCTTATTTGAGTTCCTGAACATCTTCCTCCATCCAATTGTCATTGTAGTAGTAGATACAATATTATAGCAGCTACAAAATTATAGTTACTATAACATTATGGTTTAAGTTATAATGTTCTGGACTATGGTATAAATACATTATAGAAATTATGATCTCGTAGCTATTACAATATAATAATCTAAGCACGTTTTGAATTCTGATCTAAGTATATTATAGTAGTTATGATTATGTAAGTGATATATATTATGGTCTAATCATATCTACAATTATATGAAATTATAATTGCTATAATTTTTAAAAATAAAAGAGACGTCTTTTCATATAATTATAGAGGATATTTTATATAAACGTAGTCGTTTTTTTTTTTTGCCACCGTATGGATGTTTTATAAAATAAGTAAAAGTTTGAAATTAAAATGTTTTTTTTTAATACAATAAATTAATAGCTGTTGGACTTGGGTCTATTAAGCTAAGCGATTATTACATGTTTCATTTTCGCGGTGACTTTTGTTGATTTTTTCGCCTTGTTTTCTCAATCCAGATCTTGGCAACCGCCGGATCGGTTCCTTTTGTGGACAATCGGCGATCTTAGCTCCCGGTGGAGGGGTTTTTTGTCACTCAACTCGGCGGATTTAGTCTTCTAGGATATTTCTATGACGACTTGTTCGATCAGAATCGGTGGGCGGAGAGAAGCATTCATTGAATCTGTTTTCGCAGGTGCCGGTCGCTTTGCCGAGGTTGTGTGTGGTGTCTGGGTGGCGGTGCCGCGCTCCGAATCGCTATGATTTGATTTTTTAGGGCTTCTAGATCTGAGATTGAAGGACTGATCGTGCCACTCTACTTTGATCGAATTCGTTGTTCGTTTCTGTCCGTTTTTTATTTTGGGGTGGATGAGAGTTGTCATGCTAAATTCTGGTGATTTGCGTTAGGGGATTGATAGTCTAGAGATCTGTGGCTTTGTTCCCATTTGATTGTTGTGGGTGTACCAAGGACAGAATACTAAATCATGGATCACGTGATCGGTGGAAAATTTAAGCTGGGAAAAAAAATTGGAGGCGGTTCTTTTGGCGAGCTCTATCATGGTATTTTGTATCTCTCCGATCTTTCGGATCAATCTTGTAGTTTTGTAATTTGAGGTTTATTGACTTCTATCGTTTTTCTTTGATTTTCCCCATTTCTTCTTTGTTGGTTTGATTCAGGCGTTAACATACAAAGTGGAGAAGAAGTGGCAGTTAAGCTGGTACGTCATACGCGGTGCTACAATGTCCAAAGTTTAAGCATTTACACTTTGGAATATAAGATGTGTTTACTAAAATTACTTGAGTTCATTTGCATTAAGTTTATTTTTTGTGTATGGTCTCGGTTCTAGTCTAGTAGTTAATTTGATCTATTGATATGCTTTTAATTCTCAGTTATACCCATCTGATCTTGGCATTTGCCAATTATTATCAGGAATCTGTGAAGACCAAGCATCCTCAGCTTCATTATGAGTCGAAGGTGTATACACTTCTCCAAGGAGGAAGTAAGTAACTATGGTTCATTTGTCTTCTTGGTCAATGCATAATGATGATTTAACTTTGTATTTCCAATGCAGCCGGAATCCCCCATCTGAAATGGTTTGGTGGAGAAGGAGAATACAACATCATGGTCATTGATATTCTTGGTCCTAGTCTTGAAGATTTGTTCAACTACTGTAACCGAAAGTTCTCATTGAAAACAGTCTTAATGCTTGCAGATCAGTTAGTAAGTTTATAATTTCCCCTGGATTGTAGTATACTATTTCAAAGTTGGATCTTTGATAGTTCTGAAATTATGCTCTCTTGAAGCATTGTCATAATATTTCCTTTTTCTTTAAAGATAAACCGGGTGGAGTATATGCACTCAAAGGCTTTTCTTCATCGCGATATAAAACCAGATAATTTTCTTATGGGCCTTGGCCATAAAGCAAATCAGGTGTGTTCATAATACATCTCTATTCTGCTTCCAGAAGTTAGGATGATATGTTTTAGCTTAAGATATTTGCAATTGAATGACCAACAGAGTACATTGCTCATTATAATGCATACAGATAAAACGAAATTGTTTTTATGCTATTTTGTGTTAAACTTGTTATTAATAATGGTTTACTTTGAACAAGCATTCTATGAATGGCCTAATTAGTCATTTGGTTAGCTAGTTCTTTCTCTCCTAAGCATAACTATATGGCTGGGATTTACACACAGATGTCTTGAATGTTTTTGTTCTGAATGAGAGAGCTTCAATAACATTATCATTATAGTATAGTCATGTCAGTACATCTTTGAACAAGCATTCTATGAATGGCCTAATTAGTTGTTTGGTTAGTTCTTTCTCTCCTAATCCTATATATATGGCTGGGATTTACGCAAAGATTTCTTGAATGTTGTTGTTCTGAATGAGAGAGCTTCAATAACATTATCATTATAGTATAGTCATGTTAGTACATCTTTGAACAAGCATTCTATGAATGACCTAATTAGTTGTTTGGTTAGCTAGTTCTTTCTCTCCTAAGCATGTCTATATGGCTGGGATTCACACACAGATTTCTTGAATGTTTTTGTTCTGAATGAGAGAGTTTCAATAACATTATTATTATTGTATAGTCATGCCAGTACATTTTCTTCTCATGAATAGTTATATTTATGATCCTATTAAAATGAGTAAATTTGCCAAGTTTGATTTAACTTTTGGATTGTCATTGTGACATTCAAGGGATGTGCCATTTTATTTTTCTTAGAACAGTGAAGTCAATAGTTTTCTTCTTGAAACTCTTCAGTTTCAAGTCATGTGATTACACATGCTTTGGATTATTGTTAATAACTTCCAGATTCAAGAACTTGGTTTTCAGATGGGCCCTCTAATTGGTTTGTTTGTACCGTTCAAGTCATTTGCAGTGTTGTTTGAAATGTTAGTATTCACATGCACTTGGCAATGTCTCTTCATCTTCTATATGTATCTAAGACTATGTTCCTTTCAATTCTTACTGATGTCAATTGATAGATTTTGTGTGTGTGTGTGTGTGTGTGTGTGTGTGTGTGTGTGTGTGTGTGTGTTAGAAATGGAGCAACTGAGTCTTCACTTTCTGATTTGTTGATTGGTATTGCCTTTTGACTCTCAGGTTTATATTATTGATTATGGTCTCGCAAAGAAGTACAGGGATTTCCAAACTCATAAGCACATACCTTACAGGTAATCAAAACTTGATCTTGATATAATGATTCTATTTATTTTTTTTTGACTGCATAGCACGTTTTGGCACATTCTTCTTGAGGTGTTGATGTTTCAATAGTAACAAATATGCAGAATCTTTGATGAGTTTGTCTTGTTTCTCTTAGTTTATACTTTATAGTTTATTTCTTTATAAGTTTCTTCATGTCAATACTAGCCACTGTTAGTGAGACTTTTCATCCCGCCCCTAAAAGTTCATCTTTACTATACATACCTTTTTATGAGCAACTTGACAAAAAGGGTAAAGAGTTAATCAGAGGGGGAATTAAAATTTGAGATGCCTGTACAGTTTTTTCTGAATCAAGATTATTTGATCGATTTCAGGGTTTTCTGTGAGTTCTGAAAGGAAATGATTTCTTTGGGGGGTTGAGTTATAGTAAACGAACAATTAGGCATGACACTTAACAATCTTTGGTGACTAACAAGAAATGTACAAACCAACTTGACAAAAAGGGTAAAGAGTTAATCAGAGGGGGAAATAAAATTTGAGATGCCTGTACAGTTTTTTCTGAATCAAGATTATTTGATTGATTTCAGGGTTTTCTGTGAGTTCTGAAAGGAAATGATTTCTTTTGGGGGTTGAGTTATAGTAAACGAACAATTAGGCATGACACTTAACAATCTTTGGTGACTAACAAGAAATGTACAAACTAAATTGAGCAGAGAATTCTGTCTTCATAAGCAAGTTTTGTTTTATGACTGTAAATTGACTTTTCTTTGGAATCTATTTCTTGTTTTTATTTACTCCATCCAGCCTAACGAATTTTGTTATATTTTATATCTTCCTACCATGGGTTTTTGTTGAATTGTTTTATAGGCAGTCTGTTTTTGGTTTCATATGGTGTATCCATTTACAGGGAGAATAAGAACCTTACAGGAACTGCAAGATATGCAAGTGTTAATACACATATAGGAATTGGTGAGTTTCTTGGTCCTTAAATATTAATGCAAGTATTCTGTACTTAACACTGTTCTTTTGTATTTACTAATGCATGATTGTTTACATGCAGAGCAAAGCCGAAGAGATGATTTGGAATCTCTTGGTTACGTGCTTATGTATTTTTTACGAGGAAGGTTAACATCTGTCCATCTACCGTCTTTTTTTTTCATTTTGTTTCTGTTGAATACTTAATACGATATCTCTGGTGGTTTTTCTTTGCCTTAGCCTTCCTTGGCAAGGGCTTAAAGCTGGCAATAAAAAGCAAAAGTATGACAAAATTAGTGAGAAGAAAGTGATAACCTCTGTGGAGGTAATTCAGAATCCTTCTTTTACAAACTTGGGAAAACTTTAGTCAGCCACTTTTATTTTTATTTCAATTTGCATAATGATTGTGAGAGATTTTGGATTTTCTGATGTAAAACAGGCACTTTGCAAGTCATTTCCCTCAGAATTTACATCTTATTTCCACTACTGTCGATCCTTGCGTTTTGAGGACAAGCCGGATTATTCATACTTGAGGAGGCTATTCCGTGAGCTATTTATTCGAGAAGGTCAGCAAAATTACAATTGTTGTCTATTGTTCTCCTTATTCTTTTTTGTTGAATTGGCAGTCCACTTTATATTCTGTCCTTGTTTTAATGTGGTATACAAATTTGTCTCTTGATCCATGTTGTCACAGGGCATCAATTTGATTATGTTTTTGACTGGACCATATTGAAATATCCTCAGATGGGCGCTAGACCTCGATTGCGTGTATGCATCTCAAGATTCTCTTGCTATGTTCCTAGTTTTACCTCCTGTGATGACTTTTTATGGAATATTTTTATTTCAGCAAGTGAATGATAGGAGTGGAGCTATTGCTCCATTCCCTGAAAGGCCTGAAGGAACTTCAGGTTCTATTTTTTTTCAGAGTTTCCTCATAGTCGTCGACAAAGTTTGTCCTGCTAAGTTGTTTATTCTTATTAGCAGGACCTGTTGTACATGATAGATTCTCAGGTGCCATTGAAGCATTTGCTTGGATGAATGCCTCAGGCTCTGGTCATCAAGCCGAAAATTCCAAGCGCAAATCTCCTAATCATGTCCTCTTATCGTCAAAGCAAGCTGTAAGTTCTATTTGTTTTCCTTTTAGGTGGAATATTTGTCAGGATGTGATATTATTGCCGCCCATATTTTTGCTTCAAATTTCAGGTTGATCCTGAGAAAACACGACCATCATCGCGCAATGGAAGCACTTCAAGGAGGGCTGCTGTGTCAAGCAGCAGACCCAGTTCTATCGAACCTAGCAACGCCCATAATGGCAGAATAAGTGGGATATTTTCAAGCGGCAGCCGACCATCTAGTAGTCATCAAAGAGTTCAACAGCCTGCAGTGGATTCTAGGCCATCATCCATCTCCAGATCAGCTGCTGTTAGAGGTACTCGTAACGAATCTTTTCTACGCAGCTTCGACCTCCTCTCTCTCGGTACTGAGAAGGCAAGAAGTGGAAGTAAACAGAAAGCAAAGCAAACTCCTTTCCTTCTGCCATAAGATGTACCTTCAAAAATTCCCTGAGTTACAATAGTGCTCCACACCTTTTATGGGTGATGCCTTTGAGCACATTGTTTCCTGCCTGATGGCAAGTTACAAACGACTGAGACTAGTAAGCAAATTAATGCACAATGTTGGCGATCTTGGGCAATAAAGCGCCTAAGAGCCAGTGATATCGTGTTCTTATATTGTTGTTTTTAAGAGTAATATATTAATATTAGGATATCTTTGCTATGTGTGTGATTCGTGGTATGTTTTTTGAGTTTAATTTCTAAAATTCTTAAAACGCTTGGTTTTCCTTGTTGTTTACATCTAGAGATGATTTTATTGGATTAAAATTGTTTAACTATGACTTAATCACGGAGGCTTTCTTTCATCTTTTTGTTTTGTTTTTCTTTTTGGTGTTGATTGCTCTTTTTCAGTTATTCGCAGGGAAATTTTAGAATGCTTGATGGTTGGGAAGGTGTACTTGTTAGAGCTCTGAGTAGCACTGTAAATGAGCCTATAAATGAACCAACTCAGTTAAGTTTTATGATGTAATCAGATAATCAAATTTAAAATGAGCTAAGTCATTAAAATGGTCGTTCAAATTTGATTTGATTTTTTTAGCATGATTTAAACTTGTATGGTTATTATTAAATTTGATATAAGTTTGGTTGTTCATTTTAAGTTTTTTTAATTATTTACCAAGATAAGACTGCTTTTATGGATACGATTCATTATTTGTTTAATCTCATGAGTTATTTATTAAATGAATATAAATAAGTTAGGAAGTTAATTGATGATGATTTTGTAAAGAAAAGAAAATTAATTTCAAATATACCTAGCTCCGGTCAATCTGGGGCGATCAATTTACTCGTCCAGCGAAAGGGGCTGACAAGTTTGAGTTCTGCTTACAAAAAGGATGTCGTCTTTATCTGAGGTAAAAATACTGCGTCAAGATTAAAGATGTTACACAAAAATATTTATATATTATTATATTCATATAATATCCATTAAATAATAGAAATAAAGTGGATCCGTGGCGCAATGGTAGCGCGTCTGACTCCAGATCAGAAGGTTGCGTGTTCGATTCACGTCGGGTTCAATTCCCTTCTGCCTTATTTTTTTCCTTTAAAAAGAATAATACTTTTATTAAAATTATCAATTAAAACATCAAATAAGTGGATCCGTGGCGCAATGGTAGCGCGTCTGACTCCAGATCAGAAGGTTGCGTGTTCGATTCACGTCGGGTTCAATGCCCAGCTTTATTAATTTTGAACTTTATGACAATTATTGAAGACGTAGTCTGATGAGATGGGTCCCAACACCACTGCGAGTTCTATCAGTTCAGTTCAAAGTTTGAAACTAAAATTTTTAACTAGACGTCCGAAATTAGAATGGCGTGTCCAAGGTAAGATCAAGTTTGACTTTTCTTTGCCTTAAAATTAAACCTTTTGAGACAAGGAGTGCCTTACTCCATTTTAGTCAGATCTCAATTACCTCCTTACTCTCTTTTTTTTTTTTTTTTTTTTTTTTTTCTAATTATTAATTCAGATGCTCAAGTTTCACTCGATCAATTCATCCGTTGAGTGCATTTGAAAATATGAAGGGTGCATTTGATTGAGAGAGATTATTTTTGATAATCTTGATTATTTATCTAAGATTATCAATAAAAATTTTATTTGATTTACGTAATCGATGATTCTTGAGTAATATTTCATGTCCGATACGTTAGCAAAAGTGATATGCAACCAGAAATTAGAAAATTTCGGAAAACTAAAGTTTTTCTTGATTCCTAGATTAACGAATTTTTTTTTACCCAAAATACTTTCGGATAAGAGAAAAATATGATAAAAAATAAAAACATAAAAAATAAAAAAATATAATAAAATTAAAAATGTAAAATAATAAAAAAATGGTAAAATCCCTTAAAAATTTTAAAAAAATTAAAAATAGAATTAAAAAAACATTAAAAAATAGGAAAAATATAAAAAAACATTAAAAAAAATAAAAAATAGAAAAAACGTAAAAACAAAATTTTTTTAAAAAGTGAAAAATAATGAAAAAGCGTTAAAACATAAAAATTGTAAAAAAACATAACAAAATTTTTAAAAACGTATAAACCAAAAAATAAATAAATAAATAAATAAAAATTAAAAAATTAAAAAATTAAAAAAAACTTAAAATATAAAATAGGTAAAAAACTTTAAAAAAATAAAAACAAAAAAAAAATTAAAAATATAAAAATAAAGAAAATGTGAAAAAGAAAAAGTAAAAAAATATAGAGTTTAAATAATAATAATAATAATATGTATAGTTGGTTTTGTAATCGAGGGTAATATAGTAAAATATTAAATTATGTTATTCATTAAAACCCTCAAATAAATAAGTTTTTGTTGCATTACTAGATTGAACCAAACAATATTTGGTTATATTTTATTCTCCATAACCTTGGTTATGTGATTACCTGATAATCATATAACCAAGGTTATATATGATAACTTGAACCAAACGCAAGGTATGTTTGGTTGGAGATTATCCTTGATAATTTTAATTATTCATTTGAGGTTATCATCGAAAACCGTGTTTTATTTAGGTAATCAATTATTCCCGAGTAATATTCTATGTCTGACACGTCAGTGAAAGGGACATGCACCCCGAAATCGAAAAACCTTGAAAAACAAAGATTTTTTTTTATTTCGAGATTAACAAAAAAAATTTACCCAAAATACCTTCGAATAAGAGAACAATATGATAAAAAAAGAAAAATATAAATAAAAAAAATTAAAAATAAAATATTTAAAGAAAACATAAAAAAAAATAGAAAAATGTAAAAATGGGAAAAAATAAAAAAACATAAAAAAATAGAAAAAATGTAAAAAAAAAATTAAAACGAAAATAAATTTAAAATATATATAAAAATAGGAAAAAAACATAAAAATTAAAAAACTTTAAAAAAATAAAAAAGAAAACAAACTGAAAAGAAATAAAAATACCTAAAAATAAAGAAAAACGTGAAAAAAATTAGAGTATAAAAGATATATATGGTTGATTTTATAACTAAGGATAATATAATAAAATATTAAATTAAATTATTTATTAAAATCTTCAAACAAATAAATTTTATTACATTACTTAAAGTTAACCAAACAATATTAGATTATATTTTATTCTCTATAATCTTAAGTATATGATTAGTTGATAATCACATAACTAAAATTATACATAATAATTTTAACAAACACATCCTAATAATATTGCACCAATACCGACAGTCGACCTTCACAGTCTTTACCATCCCTATAAGGTCCTTCTAGTGTCAAACCGTTGAGTATATTTGACTCGACGACGGACTCGTGAGCTTTCAAAAAAAAAAAATCGCATAAAACTTGCTTGATTCCTTTAAAAAAAAAATCAACAAATTTAACTCTTTTATCTATTATGTCATTTTGGAGAAACGCAACTAATTGTCCACTTGATGTAGTCTAATTAACCAAACAATTAAATTGAGAAATCGCACAACAATTATCCACTAATTAATTAATTAATTAGGCCAAATGGCATGCCTTCTTCGTCCAAGCCAAAAACAAACTGTGAAATCACGAATAATTTTACAACAAACCTGTATTCATATTAATCTAAATGATTTAAACACACTAAAACATATTAAATTATCAACTTACTATTGTATACCACAAGAACAAAATGTATCTCTTATAAAGCAGGCTTATTTTATCATCACTTGCTTTCCTAAATATTCTTTCAAGAAACAAGTCATAGAATTTGAACCATCAGCTCAACTGTGATCAGTGGCTGCAATTCCTTAACAGTCATCCACAGGCTTGATGCTAATAGACAATTCGATCTCTAGAAAAAGTTTGGAATTAAGATCAAATCTCAGCCAAGAACTTTTGGCAGCAGCCTTCACAAAGTGCTTGCAAGAATCACAAGGACAAAGTTTGATTCAGAAGTTGTGGGCAAAACATGAGAGAGCATAAAGGAGGCTGATAAATTATGGTGCAGCAACTCTTCTTCACACAAGGATCAAAAACATAGAAAAGTTTGCCATTACTTTGCATCTATGATCACAGAACATATTCTTCGGGAAAGATGAGTCACTTTTTTTTCCTTTCTATTTTTATTTCTAACTCTCCCATAACAAAAGGAAAAGATGGTTCTCAGAGCACAATAATTAGCATAAGGTTCACATAATATGTTCTATTGACTGAAAGTAATGCTGGAGTGGCCATAGAATAATCCAGCTACGTCTACGTTTACCTTGTATTGTAGGATTTACAACACATTAGCTGCCGCTGGAAGCTAGGCAGCAGCGACAGATTCACCATTGTCAGATTTCTCGGTCGTGTTGGATGCTTGAACAGCATCCTTCATGGAAGTCAAAGAGCATTTCTCCTTGATCTCAACTTGGTTTATGTGTTGTTGCCTGCACTCGAGGCTACAGAAGGCAGTATCACCCCTGTGAAGAATGATATGTAGCAGTAAATCCAGTTAAGCTCGAAGCATAAAAAAATCAGCATTAATGACAGAATTTATGGATGTTGAAGTGAAGGACAAGTTGCCAAATAGATATTGATGAATTTTTTCCACATTCAACTGTTTCATTGAAGAAATCAAATAAAAAAGAATAAAATGCAAAGATTAGGATCCAAGAAAGATATAAACAAAGATAATTTAGAAGCTCTTCCAATATAAATTATATATACATGCTGATCGTATGTATGTATGAACTAGCAATATCAACTACAATTTTTTGCATTTTCAGCAAACAATTCTGTCTAAACAATTTAAGCGCATAAAGTGAAAAGAATAGTATGAAACAATTGAGACAATATCTCTCGCAGTTCACAGTATTTTTCTAAGCCTGAACAAAGATTTACATCTTGCCAATTACTGATTTGTGACATGATCTGGCTGCTATAAATTGAAAAAGATAGCTGAACAATAATGCAAAGTGGCAAGCATTTGCAACAGCTTGAATATTTCCAATGGGGTAAGCATGAACTTAAATATCTACATGCTTTCATTCATCAGAAAAAGGAGAAGAAGATACACACAGGTTTGCGTATGATCAGTAAGTAAATATGTGCACAAAATCATCTCCATGATTTCCTATGGAGCAGAATCGAACAATGGCAAGGAGGGAATCAAATCAGAAATTTCTTTTTAAAGGAAATGTTAGATAAAAACCAAAAATAGCAGAAAAATAAGAACAAGAGATGATGAGACATCCAAATAAAAAAAAAAAAAGCGAACCCTAAAAATCATTTTCCCCCTTTGTTGACGCTGAGAAATACCTATACATGAAGGTGTCGCGTCCGGGGCCGAGGCGGCGCTTGCAGAGGCCGCAAGCCATCAAAAAGGGCGCGGTCTCCGTCACCGCGAAGTCGCTGGAGATCCTCCGCCGCCCTCGTCCTCCGACGCCACTGCCCGGTGGAGCCACTCCGCCAGAGTGGTATCCGGCCTCGATCCAGTTGACACTCACGAGCTCTCCTCCGACGAGGACCTTCCGCGGAGCTCCCTCCGCAGGATCCACGTCCGCGGCTTGGCGCTGGGTGCGGTGCTCCTGGAGGAGGCGGCTGCTGCTCTGGCTGTCACCGCCCGCCGGACGCGGGGTCTCCCCCTCGGCGGCGAACTCCGTCATGCTGGTTGTACGCCGCATGGCGGGCCGCGGGCGCTTCTTTACCATCATCGTCCTCCTTCGAGCGTCCTCCCTCGCTCTTTCGCTCGAGTAGCGAGGGAGGCCACTAATATAGGACAGGGAAAGCGACACGTGACCGGAGCAAAGGCGGTGAGGTCACCGCGGAGATTGAGAGTGGGAGAGTGGTTAATTAAATTAACATGGGTAAATTTCATTTACCGCCCATCTTTATATTATTTTTCAAACTACCATAGAAACTTTAGATTATCACAATACAATACAATACAATTTAAAATTCATAAATTAAAAAGTAGCACATCTAATTCCCTCGAGTTAATATTGTTATCATTAAAATTATGATAAAATTAGAATTTTCAAAATTCACTTAATTTGACTCCATAATTTATGGTTATAAAACTGAAAAGTTAAAAAATCCGCCATTATTTAATTAACAAATTAATGATTTGAGAAAACATAATAAAAAAAAAGAATAAGTAATTTTTTAAAGAAACTGTTATATTTCATTTCAATTCTAGTGTGAATTTAGAGGTTTGTTCTTCTTTAATAGATGTTATAAATGAAATTCTAGTTTGAATTTAGAGGAAAAAATTAATATCATTTATTTGTTCTTCTTTAATAGATGTTATAAATGAACTTCTTCCAGCTATTTTAATAAAGAGAAATCATACCAAATCAAAAATAAATAAATAAATAAAACATTTTGAATATCAAAATGCATCTAATTTTAGATTTCAAAAGGATCATTTTATAAAAACATTCCTAAAATATTTTTCAAACTCCATAATACCCTCTTCTCTATGTGTCCTCCCTTATTAAGGAAATTTTGAAATTTAATTTGGTTAATTCAGTTTTTTATTTTATTTTTTTAATTCGATTAGATTTTAATTTTAAAATTCATAATTCCATTAAATCGAATAAAAATATTATTTTTTATTTAAAAATATTATTTTTTATTTAAAAATATAATTGATTAAATAAATATATAATAAATTTAATTAATTTAGATTTAAAATTCTAATTAATTCAACCGAAAATTGAATTAACGAATATAAAAAGTACAGATGAACCACAATAGATGACTCAGTGTCACAAGCAATTTGAGCTCACAGTCGTCGAGTGTGCTGCGTGGGAATTGAGCCCTAGTTGCCTAGAATGCCAGTAAATAACAAAATGTAAATTCCAACATGAATCTGATGGACATTCCTGACCAAATCTGATTGGGCCTCCCTATCAATGCAATTTAAATTTGATCATACTTTCTGGGACGACTGAAACATACACACTAAATGGGAGCCCAAAGGTTCTTACAAAAGATAGTTGTTTGTTCATCTCGAACTCGTGTTTACCTCCATCTTTATGGCCTCAGCTAATTGTTGTGGATCATATTCTGCTCCAATGAATCTAAACCATCTCCATAATTGAATCTAGTAGGTACCCGAATTGTGAAGGCATGGCATCCCTGCAAGTTTGGCTTTAAGCAAAATCAGTTTCTGAAGCATTACATATTGTCTGATGATTCGACAAGAAAATTTTTGCCTTCTTCGTCGACCTTGTGGTATACGCGGAACCTCCTTGTAGTCTGTCTTATAGCAGATTCAGGACCTGTTATTCCTATGATCAAATTCTTGGGAGCACGAAAGGAAGTGAGAGCTGGAATACAGAAACAAAATGGCAAAATTATTAGCCAGAAAAGAAAATATTGAGTAACAACCAACCTTTCAGATAAACCTTCAGTGGAGAGTGACAAAAACAGACATGATCTTGAAATAGGAAACATTCTCTATTAAAGACAATTTTCAATTAGAAATCGTTCGATAATCATCTTTGTTACAAACTAAAATTGGAGGGAACCGAGCCACATGGTAAGTCAAGCAGATAAATTAACTTGTCATTTTTTTATTTTTTATTTTGTTTTTTGAGAGGACTAGCATCTCAAGAGAATGATATTATTTTAGATAATAAAAGTCAAATGCTTGCTAAAGTCCAATTGTGTTACCAATTGTTATGTGCAGTTGTTTAGTTCACTTCATTTGTCATGAATTCTTCTACCAGATACGGTAAAGATACCACTTATGTGTCTATATATTCTCTAAAAAAAAAAGAAAAAAACAACAACCATTTAGATATAGCGTTGTGTTTATTTGCAGCATAAAGAAGACCAATACAGTAACAAATAAGCAAACCTGAATGGCAACATACAAACATTCTGCCAAAGTTAAACCTATAATGAAGTTATCTTAAAGCTAAAACCAACCATGTATTGGATGCAATCTTAGACATTAGTTTTAAATTGTTTTGAAAGCGAACCCAACAGATCTGCCAGAAAATATCACCTAGTATTTTCATAACGTCAGCCATTTTTTAACTTGTCTTGGACCAGCATCAGGTGATGAAGTGTAACCCAAGTACATGAGTACCCAATTGCCACAGAAGGTTGACTCAGTTACAGTTTTATTTTCAGTATCAAACAACTTGAACGGCCCCTCCAATAGCTGGTCTGTTGTTATTATTTCTCTCAAAACTAATACTTTGTTCTGAACCTGGAAAGGATATGCAAGCAGTAAAGTTTGATAGATTATATGAGAATGGAAAAAAAAATAACATAACAAAACAAGATGCAGGCATTGTTAAGCATTAAGCAAGATGTAATGCTCCATTCTTTGGGATTGCCTGTGAGTATATCTCCAGCCATTTTTGTTCTGTTTAGGACAATCTCACTAGTCAAAGTAAGGGCCAAAAGTTTTCTTTTCATTGTTGGTAAAATGTTTTAGTCATTCACAATCTTTCCTCATTCTAAATTATAATTATCCTGAGTTAAACAAAGAGGGTTCTGACACTCGATAGGCGTAGATTATATACACTTTTATGCATACTTTAACGCACATTCACGTACTTATTTGCGCTTAATCTATGCATTTCTACACCTTTTATAGTATTTTCAGTACATTTACTCTTCTTTGTCGAAGATCTGTTCTTTGTGTATTTTTCTATTTACAAGCGTCGCTTTTGGAGTGAAAACGGTACTCGTAGACGATTCGGAGAACAAACGAAAACAAAGGGGCTTGACCATGTGGAATCCACACGACCGTGCCACTTACTGGAGGTGGAGAAGACCCAAGCCGTGTGATCTCACACGGTCGTGCCATGAAACAAAGAAGAAGATAGCCCTGGCCGTGTAGGTTCCAGAGAGAAAAAAAAGTATGGTCGTGTGGATCCACACGGCCGTGTGGGATTTCCAAAGGCAAAAAGACTGTGGCCGTGTGAATCCATACGACCGTATTGGTGCAATTTGCACTAACGGACTAACTCAGATTTTGATGAATGATAAGTGAGTTAAGTTAGGTGTTATCATGATCTAACCTTGTTACCAAGTGTGCAAGGTTAACTAACTTGATGGGTCAAGAGGACCTAACACCAAGCAGGAGGTCTAGTCGGGGGATGTGCAATTTCCGAGTGGCAAAGTCCAAATGTGTGATTCCGGCAAGAGATTGGGATGTACAATTCCCAAATGGCGAAGTCCGGATGTGCGATTCCGGCAAGAGATTAGGATGTGAGATACCGAGTGACGAAGTCCAAATGTGCGATTCTAGCAGGAAGACCAAGTGGGTCAGATTGACGTCGAGGAAGAAACTTGGCACATAGTAAGTGAAGGTAAGTCACTGGAGGAGAGTGATTAAGTGAGGACGCGTCTCAATTGAGGGAACAGTAGGCGTCGGTCCAATTTAGATCCATTTCGGAAATCTAAATTGAGACCCTGACTAGATCCTGGTTTGAAGGATAGGGTATAAGTCATAAATTAATCTTATTATTATTGTGCTAACTTTGTTTTGCAGGTTAGATATTGTTGTGTTGGACTAACCAAACTTGCAGGCGAAAGGAGCAAAAAGGTCTCGGGTGAACAGTACTCGAGGCGCCTTCAAGCGTTGGAAGGCGCTTTCAGTACTGTTCATGGAAGGCACCTTCGGTGCTATGAAAGGCGCCTTCTAATGGATAAAATTCAGATCTCATCACAAATAAGAAGCAGCGATTTCGGGATAGGATTTTGCCTATAGAAGACGCTTTAAGGCTATGGAAGGCGCCTTCCACCCTCTATAAAAGCACATCTCGACCAAACATTCAACATCAACTTTTATACGAGCTTCTATGCGTTCGATTGACTTTCTGACTGCTCTAGCTTCCTGCTGCTGGCCTACTACGACTCTGCTACACCCGACTGCTGCCGAGAAGCCGTCTAAACACCGAGGTCGAGCCGACTGTCTACAAAAAGTGTTTGGTAACGAAGTGTTAATTTCTGTTCTTAATTACTTCAAACGAAAAGTGTAGTTTACTACACTCTTCCGACTCTTTTTGTATTCGATCACCTCTTCCACACGGTTCCAGAAGAGGTTTTTAGTGAATTACCCGTCAATAGATCCGCAGGACCTGGGTCTTGGAGTAAGGGTCGCCGAAGGCTCTGAATTAAGTAAAACCGAACCGTGTCTTTTACTTTTCTGTTTTCTATTCTTGTTTCTGCTATGTTTACTTTATCTTTTAAAAGTAAAAGAAAAGTTTTAAAAACCACATGATTCACCCCCCCTCTCACATGCGTCTCGATCCAACAAGTGGTATCAAAGCAAAGTTTTGCTATCAATTGGTGCAACCATCAATCAAGCCAGGGGAACCGTTTTTTTTTTTATTTAGGTTTTTCGTGCCTTATTTGAATTGGTAAAATTACCTTTTCGGATAATTATTTTTCGTTTGATTTTTACTCGAAATTGGTGCAACATCACTCGAGTTGTCGACCTATTTTTCTCAAGCACTACTAATCCAAGACCAAGTCTTGGTACCTCCTAGTTCTCTATTTTCAGTGATCAATAGCCCAACTTGAGGGATTCAATACCGCTCGTCCTCCTCTCGTCAACGGAAACGATTTTTCATATTAGAAGAAGAGGATAGAAGTTTACTTGAAAACGAACATCAAGTAATGATTCACCATCCGACGAAAGTATCAGGCGCCTATAGATGAAGCAACAAAAGCACCTCTCAATCCTGAAAGATGGAGTCCAGAAGATAAGAAGAAAGCCCAGGTCGACTCAAAAGCGTTGAACACGATCCAGTGCGGACTCACAAAAGAAGAACTCAACTGAGTCGGCCCACACGAGAATACAAAGGAGCTATAGGACAAGCTCATCGAACTACACAAAGGAACTACCAACTCAAGGGTAACGAAGCGTGATCTATTATAGAATTCTTTACTTAATATTAAATGCAGGACAGAGAAACCACAAGCCAACTATATGCGAGGATCAAGGATATCCTCAACGGTCTGCACATGATCGGACATCAACTCGAGAATCGCGATGTTATCAAGTACGCTCTGAACTCGTTCCCTTAAAACTCCCTATGGGCATCGATCGTAGATGCCTATAAGGTTTCAAGGAACCTCTCAAAATTAAAGTTAAATGAACTATTTTATGAATTAGAGCTGCACGAATAAACTAACAGCCCAAAGGTCGAGAAAGGAATTGCATTTCTTGCAGGCACTTCGAAGGGAGCTAAACCTGAAGCAGAAATTGAACCCAAATTAGAATCAAACGAAGAAGAACAACTAGTGAACATAGTAAGGAAGATGTTCACCGGACGCAAAAAAGCTTCACCAAACACGACATGAAGAGGATGTCCAAGTTTGCATCCAATAACTCAAAGGCAAACGTCACATGCAACGGTTGCAACAAGAAGGGGCACTTCAAACATGAATGCCCGAACGAAGACAAGATCAAGAAGCAAAAGAAAGCACTAAAGGCAACTTGGGACGAGTCTTTTTCGGACGGATCGGAAGCTGACGAACCGAAGCAAGCTAGCTACCTCGCACTGATAACAACCGGAAGCGAATCAAATCCAAAAGAAGAGTCCGAATACGAGTCAAGCAACGGATCCGCATCCGGTTCGGACGAACCAACTGGGATTCTATGTTTGATTATACCGTAAATTTTTTTAAAATTATTTCCTACTTAAACAAAAAATTAACAAAACTCGAGGAACACGCTAAACTCCTCCTTAAGGAAAATAAGGAACAACTGAGCTTGATCTCCTTAACTGACCAAGTTAAAGACAGAAATTCAACTCAAGCTACAAATCTTATGGAAGAAAATTCTATCTTGAAAAATCAAGTTAAAGAGTTAAAAGACCAGTTGGAAAAGTTTATCTCAAGATCCAAGTATCTACAAGTTCAACTTGGATCTCAAAAAGTTGTGAACAATAAAATCAGATTTGGATACAAGTTCAACTCTACATTTAAATCATTTTTAACCCTAACTCAAAATTCAAAAATAACTAAAGCTTGAGTTCTAAAAGCGTGTCTAACCACACAAATAGGACTCAATCAATACTATGTACCAAAAAAATAAAATTCACTATATAAATCAAATAAATCACTCTCAACTTCAAAAATTAAACCTTCAAAAATAAATTCAAATCTAAAGAATAAAATCAAATCAAATAAACATAAATTAAACAAAAACAAAATCAAACTAAACTCAAACTATAACTAAGTCTATTACAACTATAAAGCAAATTGACACAAACCTAAAACCTAAATGTTCAGTAATTCAAGGGGAGACTCAAATTAGTTGGCACCTCCAAAAATAATAAATTACCCGACTGGATAATTAGGACTAGCATAAATAGGGACAAAAGTTTAACTTGATAAACGATACTGGAGAAGTTTTGGATGATAGTAGGTTACAGAAGCTCTGTCTATGCATGTCTAGGAAGATATGACTTCGACCTGGTGCATTTGGCTTAGTGGAACTAACTAAAGCTACCCCTTACTAATCCTAACTTGTTAGACCAAAATTTTGTATTAAGTTTAGTGGATAGGACTATTTGAAAATTTTTAAAGGCGTGGTTACTTTAATGATATCCAGGTGACTCACCACAACTTAGAAGTTTATCCAAAGAATGTTTGTTTGTTAAACCTAAAGCTAAACTTGAATCTAACACAAGTTAAATCAAACCCTAAAATTCAACCTAACTCATCTCATAAAATTAAAGGATTCCTGAATGAAAATACAGATCGGATGAGATGAATAAATTAAAATTAAAATTAAAATTAAAATCAAGTCAAATTAAAATTAAATTTAAATTAACATTAAAATTAAATTAATTAAATTCAAATTTAAATTAACATTAAAATCAAATTAATTAAATAAAATTCAAATTAATTAAATTAAATTCAAATTAATTAAAATTAAAATCAAATTAATTAAAATTAAAATCAAATTAATTAAATTTAAATTCTAATTGAGTTAAACTAATTCACACTTAACCTAAAATCTTTTTCCTACTCTTTGTATAAATCTTTAGAAACCTTATCAAACTAAATGACTTAGTTAGAAGACTACCAAAACTACCCAACTTAGACTCAACAATCTGTAATACTTGTCAACAAGGAAAACATACCAAATCAACCTACAAATCAACTAATCAAACTCAAACCATTTCAACACTTGAATTATTACACTTAGATTTATTTAACTCACATGGATTTAAATCTATAAACGAAAATTTATATTGTCTAGTAATAATTGATGATAACTCAAGCTTCACTTGAGTATAATTTTTAAAAAATAAAGATGAAATATTTAGTAATTTTTGTAAACAAACTAAAAATGAAAAAGATTCAAAAATTAAAAGAATTAGAAGTGATAACAGTGGGGAGTTTAAAAATCATAGGTTTACTAAATTATGCTTAGAAAATGGTAATCATCAAGAATTCTCTTGTTCCAATACACTTTAACAAAATGGAATAGTAGAAAGGAAAAATAACCCCTCCAAGAAGCCACTAGGACAATGGTAAATGAATATCAACTACCAAAACATTTTTGAGCAGAAGCTGTTAGTACAGCCTGCTATGTACAAAATAGAACAACAATTAATAAAAACAAAATAAAACCCCATTTGAAATTTACTATAATAAATTACCAAATATTAAATACTTTAAAGTATTATAGAAGTATCATAAGTAGTCTGTTATACCTAACTATAAGCCGACCTGACATACTATATACAGTTAGTATGCGTGTTACATATCAAACTTGTGCTAAGGAGGCTTATCTCAAACTTGTTAAATGAATTTTCAGATATCTAAAAGATATATAAAGTATAGGAATGTGGTACCCTACGACAACTAATTTTAACCTTTTAGGATATTATGACTCAGACTATACTTACTCTAAGTTAAATAGAAATAGTGCAAGTGGTGGATGTCAATTACTTGGACCATCACTTGGTCAACTAGTTAGTAGAAAATAATATTGTGTTGCTTTATCTACAACTGAGGCAGAATATACAACTATGGGTGAATGTGTAGCACAATTGTTATGGATGATGCACACATTACAAGACTTTAACTTAAATTATAAAAATATAAAAATCTTTATTGATAACATAAGTTTAATAAACTTAACCAAAAATTTAATGCATCATTCAAGAACTAAACATATAGAGGTTAAGCACCATTTTGTAAGAGATTATGTAGCCAAAGACGATATTGAACTCAATTATGTTGAGTCAAAATCGAATTTTGCTGATATATTTACTAAACCATTATCAGAACTCGAATTTAGCAACTTACAACGAAAATTAGGAATGTGTATGATAGACTAGGACTGCTATTTTCAAAATAATTTTCAAATGTTTTGCAAATTCTAGGAAAATTCATTACTTATATTTTCTAAAAATTCTTATTTCCTTAGTATTTCAAAATTAATTTTGGCCTTAGAATAGATCAAATCCATAGAAAGAATGTTCCTATAGATTTAGGTATCGAGCATCTCACAAACTCAATAGGTCTACCTTGATTGTATATTCAAAAACTTAGAATAGCGTGAGATGCATAGGCCTATTGTCTGGACTTCAGATGCTTATATATCAATGCATCAACATAAGTTTGGGCGAAAAATACTAAAATTACAATGATCAGGTTAAGTAATTCATTTTAATCAAACACTAACGGGATACATTCACTTAACTTGACTAACTAAGTGAACACTACTATCTTGTTAGACATTTAAGGCTATATTTTTTTTTAAAATATTTGTTATAATATATCAGGTTCAGAGGAAGACATTTAAAACTACCTTCAAAATGACTTAATTCCCACCTTACTCTTTTTTGAAACTAAAGAAGATTCTAAAGCTTACTCATTTTTTTGTCTTGGTTTATAATTTTAAAATTTACTTTAAACCCTTTTGTAAACTTTGTTTGAAAAATAGTTAAAAATACTTTACAAAAGACGTTGGTTTGAAAAACTATTTTCTTTAAAAACCTTACTTTCAAAATTACCTGACAAAACTTGCTTTATGAAAAAAAAAATCTCAAAATATCTGTTTTAAAAATAAAAGTGTTTTGAAAAATACTTGAAAAACTTCTTCGACAGAAAATGTGTTGCAAAAATAATTTGAAATGTTTTTGAAAAAATATTTTATCCCTTTGAAAACTGTTTTTAAAAGTACTTTGAAAATCAATTTTAAAAATATTTTTGAAAATTTATTTTGTTTCCAAATTACTTTGAAAATATTTTCAAAAAAATTGAAAAATTGTTTTCAAAAGTTCTTTTTACAAAATCACACTTTACAAACTGCTTTTTGTGTTTTTGAAAAAGGTATTGAAAAAGTCTTATTTGCAAACTTATTTCAAACTCATTTTTGCTTGAATGTTAGTTTAAAGATGTTTTTAAACTTATTTTGCTTAGCTAAATCTCCTTGACAACACTTTTAAAGTGTTAAAACCTTTTGAAGATTTATTTCAATATACTTGATAAATTTTATTAACTCCTCCCACCAATAAACCTATAGATTTTTATAATTACTTTGAAAGTTTTATACTTACTAAAAGTTTCATAATTTACTATATTTATCTGCATTTTTTTTATGAATGACAAAGGGGGAGGGTAAGGGTTAAATATAAGAAAAAGACAAACCAAATCTTAAAAACATTAACCCTAAAATGGTCAAGATAATAAAACAGCAATTGATCTTACTTAAGTTTTATCTCTTGAATCAATTGTCATTACTTTTTTTTGCATATCTTTTCCTAACTTTAACTCAGGTTATCATTGCATCAAAAAGGAAGAGATTGTTGATGCAATTTGCACTAACGATCTAACTCAGGTTTTGATGAATGACAAATAAGTTAAGTTAGGTGTTATCATGATCTAACCTTGTTACCGAGTGTGCAGGGTTGACTAACTTGACGGGTCAAGAGGACCTAACTGTTGGACCACTAGCGGTCGGCTAGAGGGGGGGTGAATGGCCCTGCAAAAGTAAGACGAACCTTTCTCGACTTTAAAGCGTAAACACTTGCATAAACAAAATAGATAAACTGAAAAGAAGAGGCACAACGAATTACTTGGTTACAACCGGAGAGGTTGTTAATCCAAGGAAGATGAAATGCTCAGTAAACTCTCCTTCAGGCGGAGAAGCCTTTTACAGCAGTTAAAACACTCAATTACAACTCAGAACTCAATTAGGATTAATCACAAGTGTTGTGTTTAATTCCCTAGGTCCAGGAGTCTTTTTATAACCCCTGGAAAAACTTATCCAGGGCTGGAAGGCACCTCCAACAGGTTAGAAGGCACGTCCAGCGAGGCACTAAAGGATAAAGCTTTATCCTTACTAACGGCATAATTTGCCAGTTGAAGGCGCCTTCCATGACAGGTTGAAGGCACCTTCAAGGGACTGAAGGCGTCTTCCATGAAGGCTTGAAAGCACCTTCAAAGTGTTGAAGGCGCCATCCAATAGAAAGGCACAAGGGCACCTCCAACAACGTTGGAGGTGTCTTCAGCAGCTCCGTTTGCTCTTTCCGCTGCTCCAATCGCCTGGGTGAGTTCGTTCATCTTGAATAGGGCTCACCCGAATCCAATTTTCAATCTTCTCCTCGAGCAGCCTTCCTCCCCGGCTTCTTGTTCCTCGGACCGGCGTGCGCGTCCTTCTCGTCCGTCGGTGTACTCTTCTGCAGCACCTCATCCCTCAGACGCACCGAGCCCGTCAGTTCTCTTCCATGTCGTCCTTCTCGCTAGCTGCATCTTCGCTCGACTTCCTGTGGTCCTAAGCTCCTGCACACTAAGACACAAAGATCAAATACTAACAGAACCTAACCTGACTTGGTTGATCACATCAAAACTACCACGGGGTTCTAACAATCTCCCCTTTTTGATGTGATCAAATCTAAGTTAAGTTAGGATAAACCACAAAAAATAATTTTAATTTTTTCAAGAAAAAAATTTACAAGTAAGAAAAAAATTTCTATGTAAAATTTTGCAAGAAAAATTTTACAAGTAAAACAAATTGTGCAATTTAAAAAAAAAATTGCAAGTAAAAAAATCTTTGCAGGTACCCCCTAGACTTGTTCTTCACTACTTCCCCTTTTGATCATATTAAAAATGGGATATTTTAAGATGTCAAAAAAAATGAATCTAGTGGAAATATGAAGGTCTAACTGTTTTTAAAAAAAAATATTTGCTTAAAAAAAATTCTAACAAAATTTCTTTTGACAAGCAATTTTAAAGCATTTTTATAACTACTAAATGCTTAACAATTAGTCAATTAAATACTTATTTCAATAATTGACTTACAGGCTGTGGCGAGACACTTGCCCTTCTTGGATATTGGAACAACAACAACTTTCTAGACAAAACTTTTTAAATAAATTTATATTTAATTTTCTCTCTGAAAGCCTAAGTCCCAAAAAAAAAATTAGTCTAGATATGATTTTGGAATCCAAAATAGATTCCTTCCAACTGGATTAATTAAGAATTTCTCATGAGGAAGAGACCGTACCTGTCGATCCCGTGATCCGAAGCTCCTCCTGAAGTATAACTTTCTTCCGGTGTCGCTCCCCCTTCATCGATGCTCATTTCGGACGAGCTTGCTTCGTCTCCGTCTTCTTGGTGACTTGCCACTAGCGCAAGTCTGACGAGGACTTCTATCTCCGATTCGGATGGCATTTCGTCTCACGCCGCCTTTAGAGTTCGATGCTTCTCCTAAACTGGTCTTTTGTCATTGCTCTTCAATTTAGGGCAGTTGTCTTTTACGTGCCCTTCTTCATTGCAATGGTAGCATCTTATCTTTCTTCTTCTTCTTTGATTCTGCACTTGATTAAACTTGTTAGATTTAAACAACTTTTTAAATCTACTTACCATTAGTGTTGTTTCATCATCATCGAAAGAAGATTCGGAATCTCATTTGTCCGTTTTTTCCTTTAAGGCAATGTTATACATTTGCTCCTTCAGACCTGCGCATCTCGTTTCATGGACTTCAAAAGTTGAAAATAATTCTTCTAAAGCAGTAGATTCTAGATCCTTAAATATATAATAAGCATCTACTAATGATGCTCATTCAGGATTTTTAGGGAATGTGTTAAGCGCGTACCTTAGCGAATCTTGGTTGCTTACCTTTTCTCCGAGATTTGTGAGTCCGATGATGAGCTCCTTGATCCTTGAGTGAAGGTGTGCAACGGTTTCACCTTCTTCCAATTTGATGTTACTGATCTAGTTTCTAAGCAGATCCCGTCTCGCGAGTTTCTCTTCGGAGGGTCCTTCGTGTAGTTCCAAAAATTTCTCCCATAGCTCCTTCGCATACTTATAGGCTCCGATCCGGTTGACTTCTTGTGGCGGTAAAACGCTTAGCAGATGGAACTCTACTTTGCTATTTGCCACGAAGTCGGCTTGCTCCTTTTTGGTCCAGTGGTATTTTTCTTTGCCTTCGGGTGCTACAAAACCAAATTTCATTATTAAAAGCAACTCGAAATCAGTTTTAAAAAATACCTCTATCTTTTTCTTCCAGTTGGTGAATTCCACCTCGAACTTTGGTAGGTAGATGCTTGATCCGGTCATCTCGTGTGCTTCCTTCGACGGTTAGTCCTCCTGAAGTGACCTGACTCTGATATCAATTGTTGGATCGCTGGCGGCCAGCTAGAGGGGGGTGAATGACCCTGCAAAAGTAAGACAAACATTTCTCAACTTTAAAGCGTAAACACTTGCATAAACAAAATAGATAAACTGAAAAGAAGAGGCACAACGAATTACTTGGTTACAACCGGGGAGGTTGTTAATCCAAAAAAGATGAAATGCTCAGTAAACTCTCCTTCAGACGGAGAAGCCTCTAACAACAGTTGAAGCACTCAATTACAGCTCAGAACTCAATTAGGATTAATCACAAGTGTTGTGTTTAATTTCCTAGATTTAGGAGTCTTTTTATAGCCCTTGGAAAAACTTATCTTGGGCTGGAAGGTGCCTCCAACAGGCTGAAAGGCGCCTCCAGCGAGGCACTAAAGGATAAAGCTTTATGCTTACCAACGACAGAATTTGCCCAGTCAAAGGCGCTTTCAAGTGATACAACCGGGGAGGTTGTTAATCCAAGGAAGATGAAATGCTCAGTAAACTCTCCTTCAGACGGAGAAGCCTCTAACAGCAGTTGAAGCACTCAATTACAGCTCAGAACTCAATTAGGATTAATCACAAGTGTTATGTTTAATTTCCTAGGTCTAGGAGTCTTTTTATAGCCCTTGGAAAAACTTATCCTAGGCTGGAAAGCGCCTCCAACAGGCTGAAAGGCGCCTCCAGCGAGGCACTAAAGGATAAAGCTTTATCCTTACCAACGACATAATTTGCTCAGTCAAAGGCGCTTTCAAGTGATTGAAGGCGCCTTCCATGACAGGTTGAAAGCGCCTTCCATGAAAGCTTAAAGGTGCCTTCAAAGTGTTAAAGGCGTCTTCCAACAAAAAGGCACGAGGGCGCCTCCAACAGCGTTGGAGGCACCTTCAACAGCTCCGTTTGCTCTTCCGCTGCTCCAATCGCCTGGGTGAGTTCGTCCATCCGGAATAGAGCTCACCCGAACTCAATTTTCGGTCTTCTCCTCGAGCAGCCTTCCTCTCCGATTTCTCGTCCCTCGGACCGCCGCACGTCCTTCTCGTCCGCTGGTATATTCTTCCGCAATACCTCGTCCCTCAGACGCATCAGCTTGTCGGCTCTCTTCTGTGTCGTCATTTTCGCTAGCTGCGTCTTCCGCTCAACTTCTTGTTCTCCTAAGCTCCTGCACATTTAGACACGGAGATCAAATACTAACAAAACCTAACCTGACTTGGTTGATCACATCAAAACTACCACGGAGTTCCAACACTAACACCAGGCAGGAAGTCCAGTCGGGATATACGATTCCCGAGTGGCGAAGTCCGGATGTGCGATTCCGGCAGGAAGACCTTATGGGTCAGATTGTCGTCAAGGAGGAAACTTGATACACTGTAAGTGAAAGTAAGTCACTGGATGAAAGTGACTAAATGAGGATGCGTCCCGATTAAGGGATAGTAGGCGATCCAGTTTAGGTTCATTTCGAAAACATAAATTGAGATCCTGACTAGATCCTGGTCTGAAAGGCAGGGTTTAAGTCATAAATTAATCTTATTATTGTTGTGTTAACTTTATTTTGCAGGTTAGATATTGTCGTGTTGGGCTAACCTAACTTGCAGGGCAAAAGGAGCAAAAAGGCCTCAGATGAATAGTACCCAAGGCACCTTCAAGCGTTGGAAGGCGCCTTCAGTACTGTTCATGGAAGGCGCCTTCAGTGCTATGGAAGACGGCTTCCAATGGATAAAATTCAGACCTCGTCGCAGATAAGGAACAATGATTTCGGGATAGGATTTTGCCTATGGAAGGCACCTTCAAGGATGGAATGCATCTTCCACCTTCCATAAAAGGGGATCTCGGCCAAGCATTCAATATCAACTTCTATACGAGCTTCTACGCGTCTGATTGACTTTTCAACTACTCCAGTTTCCTGCTGCTGCCCTGCTACGGCTCTGCTATGCTCGACTGCCGCCAAGAAGACATCCAAACACCGAGCTCGAACCGACTGTCTACAGAAAGTGTTTGGTAACAAAGTGTTAATTTCTGTTCTTAATTACTTCAAAAGGAAAATGTAGCTTGTTACACTCTTCCAACTCTTCTTGTATTCGATCACCTCTTCCGGCAGTTTCGGAAGAGGTTTTTAGTGTATTACCCATAGATAGATTCGCGGGACCTAGGTCTTGGAGTAGGAGTCAACGAAGGTTCCGAACTAAGTAAAATTGAACCGTGTCTTTTACTTTTTTGTTTTCTATTCTTGTTTCCACTATGTTTACTTTATCTTTTAAAAGTAAAAGAAAAGTTTTAAAAACCCCGGGGTTTCCCCCCCCCCCCCCCCCCCCCTCACGTGCGTCTCGATCCAACAGGTCGTGCCACTTGACCTGAGGCCAAGCAGAGGCTGGCTGTGTGGATGCCACACGGTCATGGCACGGGCTGTGCCAGGCCCGTGCCCAGCACTATTTAAAGGGGTTTCATCCCTTTCCAAGGAGAAGGAGGTTCTCCCCTTGGGAGATCCATTTTGGTTCCGATATGCAATCTCTCCGCTCTCCGTTCAACAATCCGAAGTCGCTTTCATCATTTTATCGACTCCAGAAGCAAAGATTGGATCCGAAGATCACTCAATGCATCGGATAAGCTTCTTATCCCTTCTTCTTCTTGTTTAGGTTTTGATGTTTGTAATTCCTATGTCTTCGGATTCTTTCCTCCGTGTTATAGAGTAGATCTATTGTTCTAGGATTAAGGGAGTAATTGTGATGTGGATTAATGTGAGAACTCA
This sequence comes from Zingiber officinale, assembly GCF_018446385.1. Classification (NCBI taxonomy): domain Eukaryota; kingdom Viridiplantae; phylum Streptophyta; class Magnoliopsida; order Zingiberales; family Zingiberaceae; genus Zingiber; species Zingiber officinale. The sequence goes on from NC_055996.1 coordinate 99,168,076, forward strand.
TGAATTTGCTAATTTTCTATCTATATGACATTGCTAAGCCTTGTATTCATTTGATCTTGTGTGTGTGTGTGTGATGTGTTTGAGCATAATTCTCATGTTTGATTAAATGTTTGTGTAGAATTGTTGATCTCGTAGAGGGAATGCCCTAGATCGTATGACTGACGGGTCCTAGTGACAAGGGTATCCTGTTTCCGGATGTCTAGAGCATTACCTCGAAAGGAGAAGCAAATCCCCACAAGGAAGTAGGGAATTAGACGTAATTGTTATTTCTATCTCTGAGATTATGAAGTGTTAGTGTGTTCTTGTGATTTAAGACTGAGGGACCCTAGTAACAGGGGTATCCTGTTACCGGACTTCATAGGAATCACTTCCATTTGATAGCATAGGATATGGATCAAAATAGCATTCCAATTCGACCTCTGCGGAGAAGAGCCGGTAATGAATCTAGCTTCCTATAAGTGCATAGGAGTAAAGGATAGGCAATAGATGATCCATGATACATTGATTGACATCACAATGAAACCGAACTCCTAGAACATCTCCCGAACCAAGGTCCTCAACACTTTTTCTCTCTCTCTTTCTCTTTCTTAATCCTACTTCTCTTTACTTAGCGTGTGACTCTCAACCGTCGATCGCTTAGCTAATTCGCCGTGAATAATCGCTAAAGCTTATAACCAGTTCTCGTGGGATCGATAATCTTCTATTACTTGACGACACTCGTGCACTTGCGGGCAAACAGCACATCAACTCTCCCTCTATCATAACTAATACCTTTTAGTGCTCAAGTCCTCACTCTTCATCTCCCGTACAACTTCATGTAACACAAGTTTGTAATTGGCACAATAGAAGTTTTCAAGGCATATTTCCAAACATTTTTTTGGGATTATCCAACTTGTTACAGTCCATGTCCAGCTTACTAGTATGAAGCATCCTGTCTGTTTGTCTGATGACAAGAATTAGAATAGAAATGCTGCTGGTTCTGCAGCTTTCAGATATATAATTGTGTCAGGGTCTCTGAGTTATGAATTCTTGAGAGATTGTTCAAGAACACTCTCAGGGTCAATATGTATCTAAATGAATCAACTTCATAAAAATTTGTTCACCAATTCTGTCAGATGAGGAAAAAAAGAAAGTAGACACAATTAACTGTTACAAGTAATAAATATTTTTCAGAGAATATGCTAGACAATACCTTTTACAATTGCTCACTTTTCATCATTATGATGGGCATACAGGCCTGTACCAGCAATAAATAATACAGCTGCAGGCTGTGAAAAACCAATACAAGAAATTCAGTCACGAGTATATCCATTAAATAAATTTCAAAAGAAAGGTTCGGGCAATAGACATATTCAATCACAATCACAATGAACAAATTGATGATTTGCTGTCCACATAAGCGCTTCAAGACTGAGAAGCCAAGTGATCTTTATCTTCTAAAACTCGTTTTTCTATATTCTGGTCACTAGTAACAGCGAGATTGGAAGCTACGACAATGACAAAGCCTACAGCAAAAATATACAATTAGAATTTTCAAACTTGAAATGAAACATACAAATATAAACGCATATGATGTTCCTAAGGAAATTAAACACAAATAAATTCCTAGCTAGAGATATTAATTAGTACAAGGAAATTGTCTATAACAGTAAATAATGATGGAAAGAAAAGGCATATTTCTCCTGGTCTAAACCATGTGACATTCAATGGGTTACCAGCTTGTAGATAAGATGCAATGCTAGTTCTAGCACAACTTTTCCTCTGATAGGAACATCTATATGCAAGCTATTGAATGGTTGTCTGGCATGCTTATACAGCATCAAAATAACTGATACCGGACTTTCACAAGCTGCACAATTCTTCACTGATTTGTCCTTCTCACTTCTCACTTCTCACTTTTTGATTTTGAACCTCCAAAAATTTGCAGTCTTAATTCCTATGGTTATATACTTAGTTGCATGAGACACCATGGTATGCACAAATCCAGTAACTCTGTTTGCATCATGTTGTGATGGTTATGTTAACTATCAATAAACATTCAAGCTATGCATCCCACATACATGGCCCATAATGCTTGTTGTCATACCACCAATCCAGTGTAATAAACATTGTGCTTATGATATCATAGTGGCAGCAGTTGGACATATTCATACATCTCCACAGATCATTCAGGTCAGTGAACTTGAGCGTGTGGCTTTAGATGGATATAACAAGGATGATTATGGGAAGGAGACCATGATATCTGTATTGAGATGTTAACAGTCATAATAATTAACAAAGAGTTTGCAGTTCGTGTCAAGGCAATTGCTGTCAGATTCCATCTCTGAATTGCATAAATAAGTGCATCTACAACACACAATGAGAATCACGAGTGCATAGAGTGATAATGATGGTTCAGTCATGTATAACAGAAGTGTACATCTTTCGAATCATCTCACAGTTGTTGCCGTCATCCATTTTCCAAAGGCCTCCACAATTCAACTACAAAAATTCCCTTTTCAGATCTTTTCATGTAAAGGGCAGCCTGGTGCACCCGCCAATATGGGGTCCCAGGAAGGGGCGTCATGGCTCCCTTTCCTTTTAAGGTCTTTTCATACTAAACCATATTCGTGTATACTTCTAATATTGATTTCTTTGCAATAAATAAAAAAATAATTCCGAGATTCATTATTTTCCTTCACAAAAATAATTTGACAATCACTATTCACCAACTCCAAAGCATTAAAATGTTACCAAGCCCAAATAAAAAGAAAGTGGGAGAGAATATATTAGGAACACTAAACTTGAAAGTTTGCATTGTATGTCCTAGAACCTTCATTAATAAAATGCAAAAGCCCAATGCTTTCAGAAATTTCATGTTTTAGAATAGAAACGAATGAACACACCACCAAAGTGAAGGTGGGATTTTAACCCAACACCATGGCAGCCACTTCTAACTTCATAGACCCTTACCAACACATTCTAAATCTTTCAGATATACTACACCAAAAACAACTCTTTCTTAATTGAGAGAAACCCCACCATATTTCCTCATGTTATTTTATAAAAATATAAGATAACTGTCAATAACATCCGAATCAGCAATGATTCTCTAAGATATCTGCAAACCCAAAACTTACAAAGAGCAACTTCCGTAACACAATCGCAAACATGGGTTCGTAAACCGAATCCTCAGACTACAAAGAAGAAAACGAAAAAAAAAAATGTCGGATGCTACGAGCAAAATCAAAGAGAGAAATGACAACAAGAAAAAGTTAGCTTCAAAAATTGGCCGTTCTTTGATGTAGAAATCAACACGATCACAAAGTAAGCATGAAAGGCAAATGAGATCAACCACAGTTACCATAAATCCATAATCAAACCTCACCGATCGTGTAAAGGAGTCGGATCCGAGACGGCTACCGCTGGGCGAATGGTGAGCCTGCGAAGCACGGACCGGAGCTAACGGAGGAAGAAACATACAGCAATGATGTCGATGAGTGACTTCCTGCATCGATGGCAGTTTTGCTCTCTCTTCTGCTTCTCTTCACTCATCCCTTTTATAATTTAAGGCAGTTCCGTTGATCCGGTGGGCCGAGAGCCCGAGACGATGCCGTGGAATGGATGATCCTGTCCGCTTAATTAACGGGCCCATCCCCGTTTAATACTTGCATCCGATCCACTTCATTGGGTTCTATAAAGTGATAAATTTATTTATTTGTATCCCTAACTGCCCTAATGTCATACTGAATGTGAAGAGTCAGATTTTATTCCCCCACGGTCTCGGAAGTATTTGTAAAGCGACGAGTTTAATGAGAAAATTGAAAACAATTATACGAGTTTCGGATCTATCACAATGGCCGAAATCCGACCCAATAACTTATAGGTTCTCGCTCACCAAACCAACACGCGGCTTGGTCTTATGGACCGGTTTCTTGGTCAAAAGTTTCTTCTAGGACAAGACTATGACTTCGATTCTTACCGATTCAATTAACGGCCTTTCTCCATCGGATAAATCCGGAAACACAGCTCCTCACCTTCTCTTTTCAAGTTGCATTTTATTATATTGCAATTCTCTTGTCCAGACTGAGAGATTGTCCAGACTGAGAGATTCAAGGAGAGCACAAAGAGAAATAATTTACAGAGTAAAAAGAGAAATCTATTTGATCGCAGAAAAGTTTGGTCGTAGAATAGTGAAAGATTAGAAGAAACTATAATAACAAGAGCAAGTTTGGTCGTAGAATAGTGAAAGATGAGTAGAAACTATAATAACAAGAGTTTAATTATAGAATAATGTATATCTCATCTAATACATGAACCATTTTTATATAGTAGTCATGTAATATAAATGTCTGGGGGTTAGTAGTCACTATTTCAAAGACTAATAGTCGTCCGTGATTTACTTCCTCCATGTTGGTCCTGGGACGGGTTGGCGGGGGCCCTGGAGACGAGCGTATTCGTCTTTTACCACCATGTAGTATACATGCACACTTCTCAAAGAGCATGCACATTTCCTTATCTTTTTTATAAAAAGATGAGTCAGAAAAGTATCTCTAATATCATTCCTTGACAAGACATGTAAATCCCTGACATGCTAGTGAAGTTTCCATTGTACAATTTATCTGTTGATCATCCTCTACTGTCAGTGACACTAACTTCTACAAGAATACAATGAGCTAAGTAAGGGATCCCACTGTTTGGCCGAGCGAGGGAGTCGCTCGGCTGGGATTCTCCGCCCGGTTGCTTTGGGTTGTTCTTCTCCATGATCGCTTGGCTCGGTAGATTGTTCCTCATATGGTCGGAGGGTGATCCAATCGAACTAGCACTTATAGGGTCATCACAATTGTGAACATATGTTATCCTCTCTTTAATCGTTCGACTATCAGGTCGATGCTTACCACTCGCCTGGACAAATGATTTGGTCGGATGAGCCTCCAGGCGATATCATGATATTGGGCCCTCCTTTTGCTGAGTAGGCGGTCATGTCCAATCGAGCTTTTCGAGCCTGATCGACTTGTTACCCCCGCTCGGCCAACACTGATAACCTAGAGATTACATATCATTAGTCGCTTTAACTTTGACCTCTAGATCGATTATGTTTTTACACTTTTAATTCATCTTTGATAAGCCCTTTTTACTACCGTATCACTATTAATAAAGTCATTGAATCACAACGTGTGGAAAATAATTTCCATCTTGTTTTTTAAGAAAACTACTTAAAAACAAAAAAGAAAACTTATATTTTCTGCCAAATAAAAGAGATTTGAATGACTGTAATCATTTTATCCTCTATTCTTTCTTTTCTAGATTCTTCTGTTATTAATTCGTTGTGGATGGATTTAGGGTCCATCATGGAAACAGTCACCATTCCTGTTGACAATGGTTGAATCCACCCAAGAGCCAGCAAAACCATTTCTTTTCCAACGAAGCGGAGAGTGGAAAGTAGCCAGGAGTGGATGGATGGCATTGACAGTATAATAGCAATTTTTTAGCACAAGGAGACAAAAGAAAATTCACTTCCCCACTATCTAAGAAAAAACAAATACTATATGACAACTTGAATCCAGTGATAATCTAACAAACAACATTTAGACGATAGTCTCAACTGTTTGTGAATCTTATCCCGCCATTAGACTCTAGAAAAGTTCGACAAATTGATACTTAAGTAAGGTTCCGAATACTGAAACCATATCATTTGGATCGATGAGGTACTGAGGGTTTTGGCAATCGTTCACATAAAAATATGCAGTATCTAAAGTAATCTGCACTTAGTAAACTACTTTTACAAGTCAATTATTGTGTCGTATAAATATCTAGTGTTGCCATTCCATGCCACTTATGATTGTGGTTTTCTAAGCCATTATAGAGTTCTAATGCCACTTAATGAAATAATGCAAGTCAGAGATCCACCATTCTGAAGCATATCTCTAAAAAAGCACTTCCAACTTGCCTCTATTGCAGCATAATCTATGGATCCCTGATCCTTTTAGTGCCCATAGATTAAGGCCAAAAGGAACATGCATTAAGAGTACTAAACCCACTCACCGACTATATAAGAAGCCACAGTCAAAGCTTTCAAACTCACTAAATCTTATTTCTTTTGGTCTATTCGCTTCCTTTCCTATTACTCTGCATGGCAATGTCTCAGCGCAATGATGGCTCTCATTTAAGATTTGATGTCAAAATCAATGGACTTCCCTCTGGTCTTGAACTTGCAGGTAACAGCATGTACATCAGATACTACCTAATTCCAGGTAATGGGAAGAAAATTTGCATAGGCACGCGGGATGTTCCCACCACATGCAATCCATGTAGCAATGAGATCGGCACAATTGAGTGTCTGGTGGCCTCGGGAGTCCTGGACGAAGCACTTGAACCACGAAAACTCATGTTGGAGCTAGGTTGGAAGAGTATGATCCTTGGAAGGTTCAGATGCTCCAAGATCTTAGCGAGAGTTGAAGTTGCATGGAAGGATTTCATGTTGATGCCGAATAGATGTTTGTTGGTAGAGACGAAGGTTAATTTGAATGAGAACAGGAGTTGCAGGAGGATGGCCATGAAGGGATGTGATTGCTGTGAGTGGGTTGGGAGTGACGAGGACATGTTTCTTGCTGCATCAGCACTCAATGCATGGTAGTTATGAATCCAAAAATATGTATTCAGCCTTAGCAATAGCAATAATGAGACTTTAAAGTTGTATTCCAAAGAATTCATGTTTTAAATCTTTTCTTACACATGCATTTAATGGTTTGGATTTTATCATGTCGATAATCAAGTTACGTTGGATGGCTTATTCAGTCCACCAGTTGGGTGAAAATATCATGGTATCAATTACATGCATTACAAACAAACAAAAAATTGGCATTGCTCGCTGAATTTTCCTTCGTAATTCTATAATAAAGAAGTTTAGGGACGGAATTAAGATAGAAAATAAATTATCGGGAGTTGATTCGTTGGAAATGGTATTACCGATGGAATTTATGGTTCGTCGGTAATAACTGACGAAAACACTCTTTCTATCGGTAGAATTTACTGCGGAACTTACTTATTTTCTGTAGTAAAATATATCGACAGAAACACTATTTCCATCAGTATATTTTCGAGATTTATCGATAGAAATATTATTTTTATTAGTAAAAAAAGTTTTGATATTTATTGATGGAATATCGATTCTGTCGATTTTCCATCAGTAATATAAAAAAAAATCTATGTACCATTTAAATTCAGTATCTACCCTATTTACAATTTCTATATATACAAAAAAAATCATCACAAACGATGACATTTTATACATTTACATCCATACAATCACATTTCACACAATCCACATATAAAATACATTTCATACATCTTAGCAATCTATATATATATTTCTTACAATCCATAATATCACAAACGCATGCAAACAAACAAAATCTAAATATCCCAAACAAACATCCAACAACCACAATAAACTAACATTATACAAACAAACATCCACACAAACTAATTAATATAAAGAATTAATATCCAACCCTCAAAATCATTTAAAACAAATAAAATCTAAACAAATAGTAATAATAGAAAAAAAAACTAATTTTGATACATGAATAGAAATGAGATGATATATCAAAAAAGTAGAACTCCTGAAACATATAGTAATACAATAGTTAGAAATGAGCATATTAGAATATAAATAAAATAAAAAACTAAGTTGTAGTTGAACAAACCTCAAACCTCAAAAATAGTTAATCACCACGGTTTGATGGGTTTTAAGTCTCCTATGACTCAAAATCATGTGGTGTTTGGATCTAGATGAAATTAGCCATGATATCGCTCGTATATGGGCCATGAGAGCCTCATGTTTGACTCTCCTCCAATCATCCTCGACTCTCCTCTGCTCATTAGTAGCCCTCCTCCTCTGCTCCTCAGCGGTTATCCGCTGATTCATCCTCTCATCCATTGAGGTAATTTGAGTGTGCAGTTCTTGATTTTCCTGTCTTAAATACTGTACCTCAGTAGAAGAAGAGGAAAAGGGGCTATCACGGCCCCTAAGAGTCCTCAAATAATCAAATGTAACTTTAGCCTAGGAGCCAAGGCCATAGAGAGTGGAGTCTTTTTGTTCGTCTACCGACAACATCATAATAAATCTCATTAGCATCTTGGTGTATAGAGATTGTGACCCCCCCCCCCCCACCCCCCGTCTCTATTGGTGGTTGAAATGTCTGAGCCACTCTATTTGTCATTTGATCTTGTGTGGGAAAATATAATATGATTAATATTCAATTTGATCACAATTATAAAGTTAATCAAGATAAAAATAATTAAATATAATAAAGTTAATAATTTTACGTGTATGACCTGAGATAAAAAAAATCAACAAATGTGTCATCATTCTTCTTGTGGATCTCGAGAAATACCTACATACAAGTGGGCTGACGAGCTAATTCGCGTTCCTGTATACACAAATAAATTAAAACAAAATTATTAAAGTTTGATAATAAATATAAAATTTTCTTATATAACTTTAAATTAAACTCACCAGATCCATGACATACTGAACAATTGATCTGGATCTAGACGTATGCCGAACGATTTTGGTGCATGGGCCACCTGACTCTGTATTCATGTTTATTCGTGCCTTTTCAACATTTTCTTATCATCTTTTTGTAGCCCAGGTAACCGTCCATGCACTCCATTTCTCGGCTGACACATACGTTGGTCTAGTGCCCTTCTTTCTCAAATAATAAAGGTCTCTATAAAGTTTGGAACAATAACTATTCCAAGTATCTTTAAATTATTCCTTGTGACCTTCCTGTAGGTCTCGTGCGGCCGACAAGAGGGGGTGAATTACCTTGAAAAGACAAAGATACCCTTTCTCGAAGCTTCTGACTTAAGTAAGATAAACAATTTAAAAAGCAAGACTAAATAGCATAAAAATAAAAAGAGACTATCGGTTTTTACTTGGTTACAACTGGAGAAGTTGTTAATCCAAGACAAATGAAGTACACTAAAAATTCTTCTTTCGTCGTAGGCGGAGAAATCTCTTACAAGCGTTGAAAGTACAGAACTTAAAGAATAGAATAGAAATTCAATTACATAGAGTGTTGTATTAAATCTCGAGCAACATAGCTCCTTTTATAGGCTCACTGGTCGAAGTGACCATTTGATGATGTCGCACGATCCAGGCTCCCTCAGCAAGGCAAACTCTATCTCCACGCAACAGCTGGAAGATAGACATTTTCATGTTCGAGCGCTTGGACCATGTCTGGGTGCCTGAACTGTTGCTGACGTGGACTCGAAAAGTGATCCACTGTGATGTGGCACCCTTTGGGCACCCTGGTGGTGGGTTGACAATCCAACACCTTCTCTGATCGTTGGTTCCTTCCAGTCGCTTGGATGATCCTCCGGCCTTCTAGAGTTGAGTTCACTCGAACCCAACTCCGGCCTTCTCCTCAAGCAATCTTCCGCTTTGCTTCTTGTCCCTTAGAAGCGTCGTGTGCATTCTTCTCGCTCCATCGGTGTACTCTTTCATAACTTTTCGTCCCTTGGATGCACCGAGCTTGTCTACTCGATTCTCGTGTCATCCTTCTCATCCGCCGCATCGTTCGCAGTGTCTTCCACTCGACTTTTTATGTTCCTAAATTCTTGCACACTTAGACACAAGGATCAAAATACCACATGACCTAACTTAACCCGGTTAATCATATCAAAACTTACCCAGGGTATTTACACTTCCTCCCATGTATATTTTTTCTACAATTATAAGTTAAATAAAAAATTTAGTATATTAAAGGATAAATATATTATAGAATAAAAAATATATTAAGTTTACTTACTACAAATTTATTATAATAAAAAGCCTTCGTTTCCTGGTCTACATACCTCCATATAGTACCAAAAGTGCATACTCATTCTTTGAATTTTCCGGTGATATATGTGGCAACTTGTTGGCCATCAAGGGTAAACCTGTATGAAAAAATATTAAAGTATGAGAAATATATTTTAAATAAAGTCATATATGAACTTGAATTACTAATAACAAAAAAAACTTACGAATTCCAACAACTCGTAGCACCTTGTAGCCACGAAGTGCTACTGCCTGATGTTGTTCTACCATAATAGTGTCTGCAAAATAATATTACTATTGGTATAGTTGGCACCAATGGTCAAACCTAAATTTTGATGAATGATAAGTGGATTAAAGTTAAATATGTTTGTGATCTAGCATTGTTACCGATTGTGCAGAGTTAACTAACTTGATGGGTCTAGAGGATCATACACCATGTAGGAAGTCCAGTCGGGATGTACGATTCTCGATTGGTAAAGTTCAAATGTGAAATTTTGGTAGGAGGTCGGGATGTTCGATTCTCTATGGGTTGAAGTCCAGACATGTGATTCTGACAGGAAGTCGGGATGTTCGATTCCCGATTAGCGAAGTCCGGATGTGTGATTTCGACAAAAAACCTAGTGGGTCAAATTGACGTCAAGAAGGTAACTTGACACTTTGTAAGTGGAGATAAGTCACTACAGGAGAGTGACTCAGTGAGGACACACCCCGGTTGAGGAGACAGTAGGCGTCGGTCTAATTTAGATCCATTTCGAAAACCTAAATTGAGAGTTTGACTAGTTCCTGGTCTTGGAATGATAGAAACTAATTATTGTTGGAGTGTATACTAAAAGTCTAGCTTTTGTAAACATTTATTTTTGAAATAAAAGAATCACATTGGTCAATATCTACATTTATTTGTTAAATGTAATTGTTCAATTAATTTATATAGTAGACAACATGGTGTGTGGTGTCACACACAGAAGATCATGTTGACGGTGTTGGATCGTGAAACGTCGATAGAGGGGGGGTGAATATCGATTCAAAAAAATCACGTTAATAAGAGTTAAGCGCAGCGGAATAATAAAAAACTTAGGCAAATTGAACAAGGTGTTTTTTTACTTCGTTCGGAGCCTGTGACGACTCCTACTCGAAGGCCCGTACTCCTTGAGTACTTTCGTTGGGCAATTCACTAGCAATTTGAAATACTATTACAAATTAAGGTACAGAAATGCTAATGAAAATAAAGTGATACCGACAAGAAAGTTAACCAAAGAAGAAGGAGCACTTTGTCGGAGCTTTGTTAGCGTCGCAGGAGCGTAGAGCAGCAGAGCAAGCAGTCGAAGAGTTCTCGGTTGTTATTGAAGCTCCACCCCTGGGGGTTCTTTTATATGCTGCTCCGGGCACCTGGATCCCTTCCGGGCGCCCTGGTGTGACGTGGCAGGTCTAATCAGCGAACTCCACGTGGCGACGACTCGGCCTGGATAAAATTCACCTCCGGGCGCCCGGACCTCCTATTTCCAGAAACTTCCTTTCCTGCAAAACAGAGTTAGCCCGAGGCAAATATATATTCTGCAAAACAGATTGTTAGCACAACTAAAGTAATATGATTTAACAAGAAAAGAGTATGACTTAGATTCCGTCTTTCCGAGACCGGAATCTAGTCACGATCTTGACTTAGATATCCGAAATGGATCTAAGCCGGATCGATGCCTAATGTTCCCTTCCTGGGAACGCGTCCTCGCAGTCACTCCCCTCCAGTGACTTACCTCACTTACCTGCCAGACGTCCGGTCAGCCCGTCGACCAGTCTGGACTTCGTGCCAGCTATCCGGTCAGCCCGTTGACCTAGCTGGGCTTCGTGCCTAAGCGTCCGGTCAGCCCGTCGACCCGCTTGGACTTCGTGCCAACTATCCGGTCAGCCCGTCAACCTAGCTGGGCTTCGTGCCAGACATCCGGTCAGCCCATCAACCTATCTAGACTTCTCCTGCACACTCGATCAAAGTGTCAGACAACAACAAACTAACTTAACCTGATTTTTCATTCATCAAAACCTGGGTTAAATCGTTAGTGCTAACCGCACCAACAATCTCCCCCTTTTTGATGGAATGACAACCTGGTTAAGTTAGTGAAAACATATGCAAGAAACAACATGCATTTATGTGGTTTTAAAGTTAGTTTGTATTTTCAAATTGGTTTAGCTAACTTAACCACCTAACCCTCCCCCTTTGACATTCATCAAAAATAAGCATGGAGTAAGTAAGCATAAACATAGACTTCAGACAAAGTAAGAAATAATGTCAAGTTAATCTGGGGGAGTTTAAAACATAGATTATTTTGCTTTTATTTCTTAAATCTTTGAAAAAAAAAACTAAGTCTTGAAACATAACTAATTTATAACTTTGTAATTTTGAAAGATAGCTAATTTTTCAAGTATAGTTTTTAAGGTTAAAGTTAAGTTTTCAAACATAATTTTTCAAAATCAAAATTCCAAAACTAAGTTTGAAAGATCCAGATTCAACTTTCAAGACTTAAGTACATAAAAGACTTGATTTTTTTTTTAAAGCAGTTTTCAAAAATAGATGTATATAAAAAAATCCAGATTTAAAGGCTAAGTTTTGTGAAAAATAGCTAATTTTTCAAGTATAGCTTCTAAGGTTAAGGTTTAATTTTCAACACTAAGTTTGTAAAAGATTAAAAATTTTAAAAAGACTTAGTTTATAAACTTACGCTTAGTTTACAAAAATTAATTTTTGTAGAATTAAGTAAAGTCAAATTCTCAGAACTAGATTTTTAAATTCAATTTTCAAAACTACGTTAAATCTAATTTTGAAATTCAATAACTTAGTTTTCAAAAATAGGTTTAAGAAATTTTTAATAAAAATGTTGTGAAAAACCAAAAAATTTTAATTGATTCCTCCCCTGGACCTGATATCAAATCAAATGTCTAACCAGTTAGTTACTGACTGGCTTATCAAAAGATAGCAGCTTTCACTTGGTTAGTCAAGTTAAGGTCAATCTTAACTTGATTAATATATATTTTGTTTTTAACGCCCAAACTTATGTCGATGCACTGAAATAAGCATCTTAAGCCTTAGGCAAGTGGCCTATGCATCTCACCCCTTTCTATTGTTCGGCAAACACAAGCAAGGTAAGCCTAGGGTTTTGGTGAGATGCTCAAAACTAGTCCTATGGGTGCATGTTCTCTAAGGATTTTGAACTAGTCTAAGGCTAAAAGTTTATTTAAAAATCTAAAAATAGGAAGGTTTTAAAAACTGACGCATGTTTGAACCTATAAGTTGAAAGCAATAATTTTGAAAGTATTTTGAAATTCGAAATTCCTAGTCTATTAGGCACATTCCTAGTTTTCTACGTAAATGGCTAAATTCATTTTCAGGGAGTGGTTTAGTGAATATGTCAGCTAAGTTTGACTTGGACTCAACGTATTTGAGCTCAATGTCACCCTTAGTAACATGATCCCTGATAAAGTGGTGCCTGATTTCAATGTGTTTGGTTCTTGAATGATGCACTGGATTTTTTGTTAAATTTATTGAGCTAATATTGTCAATTAAGACTTTTACATTTGTGATTTTTAAGTTAAAATCTTTTAAGGTGTGCATCATCCATAATAATTGGGCTACACATTCTCCTATGGCTATGTATTCTGACTCAGTTGTAGATAGTGCAACGCAATGTTGCTTTCTACTAAACCAGCTAACAAGTGATGGGCCTAGTAGTTGACATCCACCACTTGTGCTTTTGCGGTCTAATTTGCACCCAGCATAATCTGAGTCAGAATATCCTATTAAATCAAACTCACTAGTCCTAGGATACCAGATTCCTATGTTTGTTGTTCCCTTAAGATATCTAAAAATCCTTTTGACTTGAGTCAAATGGGATTCTTTAGCACAGGTTTGGTATCTTGCACACATACTAACTGCAAATAAGATATCAGGTCGGCTTGCAGTTAAGTAAAGTAGACTACCTATTGCACTTCTATAATACTTTAGATCCACTGGTTTTCCATTTGGGTCATTGTCTAAGATTGTATTTACTGCCATGGGTGTTTTTATTTCTTTTGTATTTTCCATTCCGAATTTTTTAAGTCATTCTTTAGTGTATTTGTGTTGATAAATGTAATTTCCTTCATTTGTTTGTTTGATTTGTAATCCTAGAAAATAGGTCAATATTCCTACTAAGCTCATTTCAAATTCTTGTTCCATTAGATTAATAAATTCTTCTATAAAGTCTGAGTTAGTTGAACCAAATATTATATCATCTACATATATTTGTGCTATAAATATGTCTTTATTTAGTAATTTAACAAACAAGGTTGGATCAATTTGACCTTGGTTGAATCCTTTGGATGTTAAGTAAGATGTTAGCCTTTCATACCATGCCCTGGGTGCTTGTTTAAGTCCATATAATGCTTTCTTCAACTTAAAGACATAATCAGGGTGTTCTATATTTTCAAACCCAGGAGGTTGACTTACATACACTTATTCTTTTATTAGTCCATTGAGAAAGGTTGACTTAACATCCATTTGATATAGTCTGAATCCCTTATGGGCTGCATAACTTAGTAACATTCTAATGGATTCTAGTCTGGCTACTGGGGCATAGGTCTCATCGTAGTCAAGTCCTTCAACTTGACTGAACCCTTTGGCAATTAGCCTAGCCTTATTCCTAGTAATTTCCCCAGTTTCACTTAATTTGTTTCTAAATGCCCATTTTGTTTCTATTACTTTCTTATCTTTAGGTGGTGGCACTAGATCCCAAACTTCATTACGCTCAAATTGAGCTAGTTCTTCTTGCATAGCGATGATCCAATCTGGATCAAGTAGGGATTCAGCTACAGTTTTGGGTTCAATTTTTGAAATCAGGGAGATTTGACTCAGGTTCCTAAAAGATGATCTGGTTTGAACCCTTAGGTCTGGGTCACCAATTATTTGATCAGTTGGATGGTTAGGATTTACTCTTATAGTTCTAGGGGGTTCATTTTCTTAAGTGTGTTCATCTTCTTCATAGTCTAGGGATTGATTGGTTTCTTCAGAATTATTAATTTCAGTAGGTTGAAGTTGAGTTTGTCCTTGGGTTTCTTCAAATTTTACATTTGTGGTTTCCTCGATTTTTAGCGTAATTTTATTATATATTTTGTAACCCCTACTGTTTAGAGAATATCCTACAAAAATTCCATTTTCTACTTTAGAGGTGAATTTTCCTAAATGTTCTCTAGTATTTAGGATGAAGGCTGGACACCCAAATACTTTAAAATATTTTATGTTAGGTTGTTTATTATAAAATATTTCAAAGAAGGTTTTATTATGTCTTTTATTTAATGTTGTTCTATTTTGCACATAGCAGGCTGTGCTAACAGCTTCTGCCCAGAAATATGTAGGTAGGTTATATTCATTTAACATAGTTCTAGAGGCTTCTAGTAAGGTTCTATTTTTTCTTTCTACAATTCCATTTTGTTGGGGGGTTTTAGGACATGAAAATTCGTGATGGTAGCCATTTTCAAGACAGAATTTGTTAAAATTATGATTTTTAAATTCTCCCCCATTGTCACTCCTAATTCTTTTAATTTTAAGATCTTTTTCATTTTCAATCTGTTTGCAAAAGTTTGTAAAGATTTCAAAAGTTTCGTCTTTATGTTTTAAGAATTTTACCCAAGTAAACCTAGAATAATCATCTATTATGACTAACAATATAAGTTTCCATTTATGGATTTGACTCCATGGGAGTCAAAAAGATCTAAGTGTAGAAGTTCTAATATTGAGTTGGTTTGTGGCTGATTTATTGGTTTGTGAGTGGATTTAGTTTGTTTACCTTGTTGACAAGCATTACATATGGTTGAATCTATGTTAGGTAATTTTGGTAAGCCTCTCACTAGTCCATTTAATTTGCTTATATTTCTAAAGTTGGTGTGAGACATTCTTCTATGCCATAACCATGTTTCTTCTTTTTGTGTTAAATAACACTTAATGGAAGAAGTGGTTAAGTTGATGGCATAGATGTTGTCTTTTCTAAAACCTTTTAGGCTTATGGTAGGATTATCTAGATGTTTGATTAAACACTCTGTGGATAGAAATTTAACCTTATACCTAGTATCACATAATTGACTTATACTCAGAAGATTATATTTAAAATTTTCAACAAGTAAAACATTTGTAATTATAAAGTCTATTTTTAATTCAATATTACCTATACCAATTACCTTGAGTTTGTCGTTGTTTCCAAAGGCAACTATTCCTAAGCTTTTGTAAGTGAGTTGAGTGAACTTGGTGTGATCTCCAGTCATATGTTTGGAGCAACCACTGTCCAAAATCCACTTGGTTTCCTACAGTAAGTAGGATTTAAAGTTAGTCTTTTTATTTTTGAGCAGGCGTTATTTAAGTTAATTTTAAGTTTAAAATTAAAGTTTTGACATTAATTTTTAAGTTTGAAATTGAAATTTTGAAATTAATTTTTAAATTTAAAATTAAAATTTTGAAATTAATTTTTAAGTTTAAAATTAAAATTTTGAAATCAATTTTTAAGTTTAAAATTAAAATTTTGAAATTAATTTTTAAGTTTGAAATTAAAATTTTGAAATTAATTTTTAAGTTTACAATTTTGAAATTAATTTTTAAGTTTAAAATTAAAATTTTGAAATTAATTTTTAAGTTTGAAATTAAAATTTTGAAATTAATTTTTAAGTTTAAAATTTTGAAATTAATTTTTAAGTTTGAAATTAAAATTTTGAAATTAAATTTTAAGTTTAAAATTAAAATTTTGAAATTTATTTTTAAGTTTGAAATTAAAATTTTGAAATTAATTTTTAAGTTTAAAATTAAAATTTTGAAATTAATTTTTAAGTTTGAAATTAAAATTTTGAAATTAATTTTAATTAAACAAATTTAAGCCTTATTCATCTCACCCGATCTATATTATCAATCAGGGAATCCTATGATTTTGTGAGATGAAATTAGATTTTTAATTATGGAGTTTTTGGTTTAACTTGTTAGATTGAGCCCTAGAGCCAATCATTTGATAATTGTATATTGGACTTAGTGTATCATATTCTATAGTAACTAAACTTTTGGGTTTTGGTTATTATACTTACTTAGTATTGGTCTCTAACTGGTTAGGATTCATTTAAGGGTAGCTTCGGTCAGTTCTACTTGGCCAAATGCACCAGATCGAAACCATATCTTTCTAGACATGCGATGCCCAAGCTTCCCTAACGTACTATCATCCAAAAACTTCACTAGTACCATGATTCAAGTTAAACTATTGGTCTCTTTTTAACTAATCCTAATTACCCTGTCGGGTTAGTTAATTTTGGAGGTGCCAGCTATTCTGGAGCCTCCCCCTGAATTATTGACCTTTAATTTAAATTTTCGTTTTAGGTTTGTGTCTGTTTCTTTTATAGTTATAATTAACTTGGTGATAGTTTATATTTTGTTGAGTTTTAAATTTTGAATTTTTCGATTTAGGTTTGTATTTTGGTTTTTTATTTGGTTTAATCGAGTTTATATAATATACTTTTTCTTTAGGTATATAATATTGATTAAGTCCTACTTGCGTGGTCAGACACGCTTTTGGAACCCAAGCTTGATTAGTTGATTTGTATTGAGTTATTAATGACTTAAAAGTTTTATTTGAGTTCGACTTGTATCCGAGTCCGGTTTTATTATAACATGCCTTTTGATTGTTCAGGATTAAGTCAAGATTTTTTGATCTTGTTGTAAATTTTTCTAGCATTTCTTTTAAATTGTTAATATCATTTTTTAATGATAAATTCTCCTCCTCAAGTGTTAGATCTTGAGTTAGATTTGAATTTTTGATTTGTTCCTTGAGGTTTTGATTTTCCTCAAGAAGTGATTTGTTTTCATTTTCTATTTTAATTAATTTACTATTTAAGCAGAAATAATTCTAAAAAAATTGTTTAAATTAAAATATACCTCATTTGGGCCTTCGGAAACGAGTACGGACTTGTGTTCCGACTCGTCTTCTGTTTCAGCTTCGCTGGCCATCAGTGCGAGGTGGCTCGATGTTTTGCTCTTCTTCCTCCGATTCGTCCGAGGAGTCGTCCCACGTTGCTTTGAGGGCCTTCTTTGGCTTCGGTTTGTCGAACTTCATTTTGGGCATTCATTCTTGTAGTGTCCCTTTTTATTGCAGTCGAACCAAGTCACGTTCTTTTGTTCCAGGAGAACCGATCTTTTGAAGGTCCTTTTCTTTGAAGCTCCTTTTTCTCCTGGTGAACATTTTTTACCAAGTTCACGGTGTTCTTCGTCTTGGTCTTGGTGAATCTTCTTCGTATTACGCCTTGCTCTTCTTTCTTTGGAGAAACCCGAAATAAAGCTATACCTTTCTCGGCTCCGATTAGTTTGTTCATATAATTCTAATTCACGAAAGCTCGTCTAATTTTAACTTAGAAAGATTTTTAGAAATTTTGTAGGCATCTACGATTGATGCCTAAACTATTACGTGGAAAAGCATTTAACGTGCACCTTATTAAGTCTCTATTTTCCATCCGGTGGCCTATCGCATGAAGCCCGCTTGAGGATGTCCTTGATCCTCGCGTGGAGCCGATTCGCCATTTCACCTTCCTGCATTTTTATATTAAGAATTTTATTTAAAAGCGGTCTCGTTTTGTTACCTTGGCGTCGCTCGTTCCCTCGTGCAATTCGATCCCATCGCTCTTTAGCGTTTTTGTGTGGACCGACTCTGTTCAGTTCTTCTCTTGTTAATTCACACTGTAGAGTGTTGATCGCTTTATTTTCTGTTGACGCCTTTTTCTTCAAATATGCTGTCCAGTCTTCAGGATACAGTATATTCCCGGAGCTGTCCGTTGGAATTTTATAGGGTCTCGTAACGCTCATCCACTGGTCGAAGTCTGTTTTGAGGTAAACCTCCATGCGCTTCTTCTAGTACGGAAAATCGTCCCCGTTGAAGAGTGGAGGTCGTACTGTACTGAATCCTTCTGTCTGAGACATTTTAGTCCTGCGCACAGAAGAAAGAAAAGAAAAACAAAAATCCCAAGACTTGGTCTTGGATTAGTAGTGCGGAAGAAGAAAAAATAATAGAAGTATCTAAATTGGTGTTGCACCAATTTAGATTTAATTGCAACGAGAAAAAAAAAATTAAAACAGGTAATAATACCAGTTTGAAATTAAACATAAAACTGAAAACCGGAAAAAAAAGATTAATTTTTCACCCCCTGTCTGATTGGTGGTTGCACCAAATCAGAGCGGTACCTGCTCTGATACCACTTGTTGAATCGTGAAACGTCGATAGAGGGGGGGGTGAATATCGATTCGAAAAAATCGCGTTAATAAGAGTTATGTAACGACCACCCTTCTTACTACTACTACTACTCTCTAAGAGTAACCGTTACTTATCTACTACTCTACTTAACCGGTTTATTAAAAATCTCTAGGAAAACTCAACCGAAAA
The DNA here is from genome assembly GCF_018446385.1 of Zingiber officinale. Classification (NCBI taxonomy): domain Eukaryota; kingdom Viridiplantae; phylum Streptophyta; class Magnoliopsida; order Zingiberales; family Zingiberaceae; genus Zingiber; species Zingiber officinale. The sequence continues at coordinate 99,187,303 of NC_055996.1, forward strand.
ATTTCGACAGAATCTCCCCTGTACCGGTGACAATAATCATAAGTACATACATATACAAAGCAATAACATCACCACGCAGTTTATATATAACTAAAAATAAACTATCCTAGCAATAGTAAACAAAAGAACTCCAACAATAGGAAATAACTCAACTACAATGCGGAATAAACTTAACATAGACAAAGGGAAACTACTAAAACAATCTCTATCAATTTAATAACTGAAAGAAAACTCCAAAGAAGGAGTCTTGACAATTTCCTTAGCAAACTCATGATCTCTCCATAGTCCAGCCATCACACACCTTCATCACCACCACCTTGTCGCCTTCCTTTCATACTTTAGCTTTTCCTTTATCTGCAGTAGGAGGAAAGTAGTATCTATAAGCTAAAAGCTTAGTAAGTGCTTGCCTACTCACAAAAACTCGATATGCATGTATATAACGAAAAACATGCTAAATCTGAATGCTTAGAAGAAAGCTACTCATGCTCATCTACTAGTAAATAAATCAGATTAACTGAAATACTAAACATGTAATCATGCTCATAAATAGCATAGAAATCATATTAACTGAAAAGCTAACATGTAAAGCTACTCATGCTATACAAGAATAAAACTATAACTGCATGCTGAAAAGCAAATAAAGCTAATCATGCTAAATAATCTAATAGCAAGAAATCAACTAAATGATAAGACATATAGTCATGCTAAAATAAACTCATAAGGAAGCAAATGAAAACTGATACTGCATGCTTCAAATAACAAGAAGCTAAACTTTCTAATTCTAAACATATTTGATGTTTGTTTCATTTGTTTCCAAAAACTTTTACTTTTATACTTCAAAATAATAATCAACTTCTCTTGGGCCCGACATTGTACCACTTTGGTATTTTACCAATTGTCGTGCATCCTTAATAAGAGTCGAGGTAGCTAATCCCGAAACTACTAAGGTACTTCTAGGCCTTGTGCCTAGGGGCATCTTGGAGCCCATCCCTTGGACCTTGTGTCCGGTACATGCCCTTTAAAAGTAAAATACTTTTTATCTTTAAATACTTCTTATAATAAAATGTCTTGGCATTTTAATAAGCACCTTGTGTGCCAAAATCCCTAAAGTCTTGACTTCGGAATCTTACTTAAGGCTTTAGCCTTTTTCTTTCTTTTCTTTATCTTTCTTTTACTTATCTTTTGGTAATTTAGTAGAGGATCATAACTAAAACCAAAAGTAGATCTGTTCATGCTAAATGAGGTAGTAAAGAAACTTAAATCTAAACTGCATACTATCCTAAACAAATTCTGCATGCTTTGTTAACAAAATTCTAAAATACTATAAATACATGCTATCCATGTTCATTGCATATCTATAAAAACTAAAACTATATATTGAACACATGCTATTCAAGTTCATTGCATATATATACAGAAAACTAAGCAAAGCAATAAGAAAATCTGCTTGTCTAACCGCAATAAGAAAATATGCTTGTCTAATAGCAATGGAAGCTACTGGTGAAGTAAACAAAACATGTTTCAAAATCAAGCAAAACTGAAAGTCATGTTCTTCTTCTCTTGTTCATAATATAGGCAAATATTGATTGACTTTGCATGACCCCTTGGACTTATTCCGTATACAAATCACACACGTGCTTGGAATTAATGACTTAAATGTTAAACAAGGAAGTATCCACCTCAGTAAACAAAACAAACTGATCATTGCTCATTAAGGTTGATACGGATCAAAGAAGATTCCAAGTTTTCAATATTAAAGCACTCTTCATAAACCAAAACTAGAATGCTGGCCTTAAACAAAAAAATCAGATATTTAAATACTATCATAAAAATTACTATTTCAATCAGTAAATACCATATTCCTTATAAACCTTTTAATTGAATCCAAACAGAGACATTATAACATCTTATAACCCTTTTAGCCATGGTTATCACCTTGAGGTTTGAGTTAATTTATATGCTCAGTTGCGAACTCTGTAGTTCAATCCTTAACTTGAGAATTGTACCAATGGTTCTCACAAGAAGGAATACATGATAGTACAAAATTGAGTAAACACTTAACCTTAAAATGCTATAGGATATTTCTTTTTTTTTCTTCCTAATGATCTTATCACCGTTGCCATCACGTTTCTAAACTCTCCATAGCCATCAATTTCATTATAAGCATCCTGATGGTATTCAACAGAATCTAGCCAGCATTACCAACATCAAGGGAGACATTTATTCCATTATTATCACAAAGCATGAAACTAAGTAGCATAGAATCCGATCAAAAATGCCAAGCACCCTCAAGCTGTCCAAAAGCTTTCGGGAACAAGGAAAAAAGAACAAGGAATAAATCTCGGAGCTATCCTACTGCAGGTGAGGAAGCACTTACCTTCGTTTTCTTGGACTTACAACCGAGAAAGAGAGGTTCTAGGGTTTCGGTAGCTCGACTTTCGGCTCCTCCTCGTGCCCACAACCTCTCCTCGACGAGAGGATCTCAACGGTGTGAAGAGCTCTTGGAGAAAAGTGCTCGCCGGCCGCCGGAGACGAAGCCCTAGCCGCGGCTTCGTTTCTGCCCGAGAGGAATCGCCGACGCCGCGTGAGAAGAGGTGAGAAAGAAATTAGGTTTCGGGAAACCTAAATCCTCTCCTTATAACTAGAGTTATTTTTGGTTCCAACTATAGCTTATATATTTGCCGCTGCCTATTTAATTAGCAACGATCGCTAGTCCAGTTGGTCCGCTGGGCTTTGCTCGAAGCCAGAGGTTTGTGCTTCGATTCTCAGCCGCGTCCCTTTTATTTCCAATTTATTTTCTGTTCCTAACTACCGTTAAATATACATCGCTCCATATATGATTAACAAAAACCGTGCAGCTCAATTGGTTGGGCGGTTTTGCTTGGGTCAATCCGACGAGATCGTGGGTTCAAAACCAGCTTCAACATTTTTTTTTTAAACTTCTTTCTCTTGGTAAAAATACCAAACGAACTCCAAAAATTACGTAAAAATATTCTAAAAATTTCTAAAAATCTCTAGAATATTTTAAAGGTATTTCCAAATATTTTTATGGACTTTTAGAACTTGAAATAGGGAAAATTGGGTCGTTACAATCCCCCATACCTTATAAAAAGTTCGTCCTCGAACTTAGAATAGCTCTGGATACTTCTGTCTCATACTGTCCTCCCGCTCCCAAGTGACTTCCTCGTGCTTCTGGTTCTGCCAGATAACCTTCCCTAGTGGCACTTCTTTGCTTCTTAGTCTCTTGACTGCTCTGTCCACTATCTGTGTAGGTCTACTCTCATAACTAAGATCCTCTTGGATCTGCACTGACTGAGGCTAAATCACTTGGCTCGGGTCATGGAGACACTTCTTTAGCATGGAGACATGAAATACATTGTGTATTGTTGACATGTCTTGTGGTAAATCCAGCTTGTAAGCTACTTTCCTAATCCTTTCTGTGATCAGGTAAGGTCCTACACAACGAGGACTTAATTTGCCCTTCTTGCCAAATCTCATCACTCCCTTCATAGGAGCGACCTTAAGAAAGACTGGGTCTCCTACTTGGAATTCCAGTGGCCTACGGCGTGTCGGCATAACTCTTACTCTGCTGCGGTCTCAATCCTCTGTCGATCTTCCGGATACAGTAGTCTCATCTATCAGCTCTGTCTGAATGCCCACTTCCATCTCTCTTCTTTCACCGCTTCTGCCAGTGAATGGGTGATCTGCACTTCTTGCCCTCATAAGGAGCTATCTTGATGGTGGCCTGATAGCTTGCAAATTCAGCTAAATTCAGGTACTTGCACCAACTTCCTTGAAATCTAGTGCCGAAGCTCGGCATATCTTCTAGAATCGGTTTACTCGCTTTATGCATCCATGATCGAGGATGGAAAGTCTCTTGAACTTGAGTTTGGTGCCTAGTGCGATCTGAACACTCCACAAAGTGAGAGGTGAAGCGCCCATCTCTATCGGAAACAATAGATTTAGGAACTCCGTGAAGTCGGATCACCTCTTTAACATACAGTGTCAACTGCTCTATAGAGTGAGACACCACGATGGCTAGAAAATGGGCAGACTTAATCTGTCCACTATCACCCATATCGCATCATATCCATTTGTGGTTCTTGGGAGACCTACTATAAAGTCTATGGATATGTCTTCCCACTTCCACTCTGGTATTGGAAGAGGTTGTAGAACTCCTCCCGGTCTCCGGTGTTCGCTGACCCCCGACATGTCAGGCAGGTACTGACATATTTAGCTACATCTCTTTTGAGTCCAGACCACCAGAATCTTTGTTTCACGTCTTGATACATCTTGGTAGAACCAGGATGCATGGAATAAGGTGTACTATGAGCTTCTTCCAAAATTTCCTTTCTCAGCTCTTCATCATTGGGAACACAAAGGCGACTCCCCTGATAAAGAATTCCACTGTCTGATACTCGAAACTCCGAATTTCCTTCTTCCTGTATCCCTTGCTTGATCTTTTGGATATCAGGATCTTCACTTTGCTTTCTCTGTATATCCTCGAGTAGGGTTGACTCTAAGGTCAATGCAGAGAATTGCCCATAAATAATTTCAAGTCCGAAATCTGATAACTCCTTCTGTTGTGGCAGGGCTAATGATGACAGGGACATCAGGGATGCACTGGATTTTCTGCTTAGTGCATCTGCCACTTTATTAGCTTTGCCTGGGTGGTAGAGGATTTAACAGTCGTAATCTTTGACCAACTCCAGCCACCTGCGCTGTCTCATGTTTAAGTCCTTCTGAGTGAAGAAGTACTTAAGACTCTGATGGTCTGTGAAAATTCTGCACTGAACGCCATACAAATAATGGCGCCAGAGTTTTAGTGCAAAGACCACAGCTGCCAGCTCAAGATCATGAGTGGGGTAGTTCTTTTCATAATATTTGAGTTGTCTGAAAGCATAAGCTATCACTTTTCCTTCCTGCATGAGTACAGCTCTTAGGCCCATCTTGGAAGCATCACTGTAGATGTCAAAACTCTTGTCACTTTCTGGAACAGTCAGAATGGGAGCACTGGTCAGTCTCTTTTTCAGCTCTTGGAAACTCTGCTCACATTTGTCTGACCATTCAAACTTCTTGTTCTTTCTAGTCAGGGCTATAAGTGGAGAGGTTATCCTAGAAAAGTCCTCCACGAATTTTCTGTAATACCCGGCTAGACCAAGGGAGCTTCTGATCTCCCTGGCGTTCTTGGGTCTGCTCCAGTTGTTGACTGCTTCTATTTTGGCTGGATCCACTTGAATGCCTTCTTTAGAAATTATGTGACCTAGAAATGCCACCTGCTCCAACCAGAATTCACACTTTGAGAATTTAGCATAGAGCTGCTTTTGTTGAAGGGTCTGCAGAACTATTCTCAAGTGCGTGTCATGCTCCTCTGGGGTCCTTGAATAGATTAGAATGTCGTCGATGAACACAATGACAAACTTGTCAAGGTATTCCCTGAACACTCTATTCATCAAGTCCATGAAGACTGTAGGTGCATTAGTCACACCAAAAGGCATGACTACGAATTCGTAGTGTCCGTATCTGGTCCTGAAAGCTGTTCTGGGTATATCACTCTCCTTCACTTGATGGTACCCAGAGCGTAGGTCTATCTTGGAGAACACTGTTGCCCCTCTCAACTGATCAAATAAGTCGTCGATCCTGGGAAGGGATACTTGTTCTTGATGGTCACTTGATTCAGAGCCCTATAATCTATGCACATCCGCATAGATCCGTCCTTTTTCTTGACGAACAACACAGGAGCTCCCCATGGTGAATGACTAGGGCGGATGAAGCCTTTGTCAAGCAGCTCCTGAAGTTGTTCTTGTAACTCGTTTAGCTCTGTTAGAGAAATTCGGTACGAAGCTTTTGAAATTGGCTCCACTTCTCTGTTGGGAGGTAGTCCAGGTAACTCTTCTAGAAATACCTCTGAATATTCACAGACTACCCGAACGTTTTCCTGCTTGGGTCTTTTTTGTTATCTTTATCCTTCTAGTTCTGATTACTTGACTGGGGTCTCTATTTCCCCACTGTCTTGTCTTCTATTTTGACTGGCTTGTGTTGCGTTTGTTGTGCCTTATTGCTGTTCAGATAGTGCTCACTAATGCCCTGCTGACCAGCTCTTCACCAATCTATGGTCGGTGAGTTTCACTACTCACATTAGGTGTCCTTTCTGGTCTCAGCATTCGTCTGACTCGTTCTTTCTCTGTACTTATTAACTCTAGGCAAAGGTGAGCTAGCCTGTTAAATCTTTTAACTGCTTCTTCTACTGGTAGGTCACCTGGTCTAAATTTTATAAACTCCTCATAATATTTATTGGTGATCCGTTGGCAGAAGAACTCTTAGTAAAACTCTATCTCAAAGTCAACCTAGTTCATCTGGTTGACTGCTCTCTTACTCCTAACTCGCTCCCACTACATACGAGCACCTCCAGATAGGCAGAAAGAGGCACACTTACCCTTCTCGACTTCTTGTCAGTCAAGAAGCTCCATTGTGCTCTCAAGTGTCTTGACCAAGCCTGGGCACCCCAGGGCTCGACTTTCTGGTTTCAGTTTCAGCCACTGGATGAGGTATGCTTCTTGTCTTCTAGGTGTTGTGGCGACTTCCAAGGCAACTGATGGGACTTCAGTCACCCCTGGGATCTCCACATTAATGGTTGGGGGAGTGGGAGGAGCTGGCTTCTGATTGGCCATCTAGTTGACAATCACTTGTTGCTGCTCTACTACTTGTCTCTGGAGTTGGGCAAGAACTTCAGAGAGATTGGGCTCAATTGATCTAAGCTCTTCGTTCACCTGATCTTGGTTCTCAGTACGAACGGTGCAGGGATATCCTCTTCTTAACATCTAGTTATGCAAAGAAAAGGCTTGATATCTTCTCTATCCTTTCTAACTTCTCTATGCTTTCTAAACAAACATATGTATAAATCAAGAAAGGAGAAACAGTAACTTCTATCTTACTTAAGCACTCATAAGCAATTACTCAGTACTGCAGTTAATAATAAGGAAAGCAATAAAGAAAGAACTTAAAAACTTTCTTACTTGAAGACGGCAAGGTTGATGCTGATGTGTGTGATGCTGGAGAGGTATAGTTGTAACGACCACCCTTCTTACTACTACTACTACTCTCTAAGAGTAACCGTTACTTATCTACTACTCTACTTAACCGGTTTATTAAAAATCTCTAGGAAAACTCAACCGAAAAATTTCGACAGAATCTCCCCTGTACCGGTGACAATAATCATAAGTACATACATATACAAAGCAATAACATCACCACGCAGTTTATATATAACTAAAAATAAACTATCCTAGCAATAGTAAACAAAAGAACTCCAACAATAGGAAATAACTCAACTACAATGCGGAATAAACTTAACATAGACAAAGGGAAACTACTAAAACAATCTCTATCAATTTAATAACTGAAAGAAAACTCCAAAGAAGGAGTCTTGACAGTTTCCTTAGCAAACTCATGATCTCTCCATAGTCCAGCCATCACACACCTTCATCATCACCACCTTGTCGCCTTCCTTTCATACTTTAGCTTTTCCTTTATCTGCAGTAGGAGGAAAGTAGTATCTATAAGCTAAAAGCTTAGTAAGTGCTTGCCTACTCACAAAAACTCGATATGCATGTATATAACGAAAAACATGCTAAATCTGAATGCTTAGAAGAAAGCTACTCATGCTCATCTACTAGTAAATAAATCAGATTAACTGAAATACTAAACATGTAATCATGCTCATAAATAGCATAGAAATCATATTAACTGAAAAGCTAACATGTAAAGCTACTCATGCTATACAAGAATAAAACTATAACTGCATGCTGAAAAGCAAATAAAGCTAATCATGCTAAATAATCTAATAGCAAGAAATCAACTAAATGATAAGACATATAGTCATGCTCAAATAAACTCATAAGGAAGCAAATGAAAACTGATACTGCATGCTTCAAATAACAAGAAGCTAAACTTTCTAATTCTAAACATATTTGATGTTTGTTTCATTTGTTTCCAAAAACTTTTACTTTTATACTTCAAAATAATAATCAACTTCTCTTGGGCCCGGCATTGTACTACTTTGGTATTTTACCAATTTGCGCGCATCCTTAATAAGAGTCGAGGTAGCTAATCCCGAAACTACTAAGGTACTTCTAGGCCTTGTGCCTAGGGGCATCTTGGAGCCCATCCCTTGGACCTTGTGTCCGGTACATGCCCTTTAAAAGTAAAATACTTTTTATCTTTAAATACTTCTTATAATAAAATGTCTTGGCATTTTAATAAGCACCTTGTGTGCCAAAATCCCTAAAGTCTTGACTTCGGAATCTTACTTAAGGCTTTAGCCTTTTTCTTTCTTTTCTTTATCTTTCTTTTACTTATCTTTTGGTAATTTAGTAGAGGATCATAACTAAAACCAAAAGTAGATCTGTTCATGCTAAATGAGGTAGTAAAGAAACTTAAATCTAAACTGCATACTATCCTAAACAAATTCTGCATGCTTTGTTAACAAAATTCTAAAATACTATAAATACATGCTATCCATGTTCATTGCATATCTATAAAAACTAAAACTATATATTGAACACATGCTATTCAAGTTCATTGCATATATATACAGAAAACTAAGCAAAGCAATAAGAAAATCTGCTTGTCTAACTGCAATAAGAAAATATGCTTGTCTAATAGCAATGGAAACTACTGGTGAAGTAAACAAAACATGTTTCAAAATCAAGCAAAACTGAAAGTCATGTTCTTCTTCTCTTGTTCATAATATAGGCAAATATTGATTGACTTTGCATGACCCCTTGGACTTATTCCGTATACAAATCACACACGTGCTTGGAATTAATGACTTAAATGTTAAACAAGGAAGTATCCACCTCAGTAAACAAAACAAACTGATCATTGCTCATTAAGGTTGATACGGATCAAAGAAGATTCCAAGTTTTCAATATTAAAGCACTCTTCATAAACCAAAACTAGAATGCTGGCCTTAAACAAAAAAATCAGATATTTAAATACTATCATAAAAATTACTATTTCAATCAGTAAATACCATATTCCTTATAAACCTTTTAATTGAATCCAAACAGAGACATTATAACATCTTATAACCCTTTTAGCCATGGTTATCACCTTGAGGTTTGAGTTAATTTATATGCTCAGTTGCGAACTCTGTAGTTCAATCCTTAACTTGAGAATTGTACCAATGGTTCTCACAAGAAGGAATACATGATAGTACAAAATTGAGTAAACACTTAACCTTAAAATGCTATAGGATATTTCTTTTTTTTTCTTCCTAATGATCTTATCACCGTTGCCATCACGTTTCTAAACTCTCCATAGCCATCAATTTCATTATAAGCATCCTGATGGTATTCAACAGAATCTAGCCAGCATTACCAACATCAAGGGAGACATTTATTCCATTATTATCACAAAGCATGAAACTAAGTAGCATAGAATCCGATCAAAAATGCCAAGCACCCTCAAGCTGTCCAAAAGCTTTCGGGAACAAGGAAAAAAGAACAAGGAATAAATCTCGGAGCTATCCTACTGCAGGTGAGGAAGCACTTACCTTCGTTTTCTTGGACTTACAACCGAGAAAGAGAGGTTCTAGGGTTTCGGTAGCTCGACTTTCGGCTCCTCCTCGTGCCCACAACCTCTCCTCGACGAGAGGATCTCAACGGTGTGAAGAGCTCTTGGAGAAAAGTGCTCGCCGGCCGCCGGAGACGAAGCCCTAGCCGCGGCTTCGTTTCTGCCCGAGAGGAATCGCCGACGCCGCGTGAGAAGAGGTGAGAAAGAAATTAGGTTTCGGGAAACCTAAATCCTCTTCTTATAACTAGAGTTATTTTTGGTTCCAACTATAGCTTATATATTTGCCGCTGCCTATTTAATTAGCAACGATCGCTAGTCCAGTTGGTCCGCTGGGCTTTGCTCGAAGCCAGAGGTTTGTGCTTCGATTCTCAGCCGCGTCCCTTTTATTTCCAATTTATTTTACTGTTCCTAACTACCAGTTAAATATACATCGCTCCATATATGATTAACAAAAAACCGTGCAGCTCAGCTGGTTGGGCCGGTTTTGCTTGGGTCAGTCCGGTCGGAGATCGTGGGTTCAAAACCTGGCTTCAACATATTTCTTTTCTTTTTTTTTTAAACTTCTTTCTCTTGGTAAAAATACCAAACGAACTCCAAAAATTACGTAAAAATATTCTAAAAATTTCTAAAAATCTCTAGAATATTTTAAAGGTATTTCCAAATATTTTTATGGACTTTTAGAACTTGAAATAGGGAAAATTGGGTCGTTACAATCCCCCATACCTTATAAAAAGTTCGTCCTCGAACTTAGAATAGCTCTGGATACTTCTGTCTCATACTGTCCTCCCGCTCCCAAGTGACTTCCTCGTGCTTCTGGTTCTGCCAGATAACCTTCCCTAGTGGCACTTCTTTTGCTCTGTCCACTATCTGTGTAGGTCTACTCTCATAACTAAGATCCTCTTGGATCTGCACTGACTGAGGCTAAATCACTTGGCTCGGGTCATGGAGACACTTCTTTAGCATGGAGACATGAAATACATTGTGTATTGTTGACATGTCTTGTGGTAAATCCAGCTTGTAAGCTACTTTCCTAATCCTTTCTGTGATCAGGTAAGGTCCTACACAACGAGGACTTAATTTGCCCTTCTTGCCAAATCTCATCACTCCCTTCATAGGAGCGACCTTAAGAAAGACTGGGTCTCCTACTTGGAATTCCAGTGGCCTACGGCGTGTGTCAGCATAACTCTTCTGTCTACTCTGGGCAGTCTCAATCCTCTGTCTGATCTTCTGGATAGCCTGAGTAGTCTCATCTATCAGCTCTGTCTGAATGCCCAGTTCCACTTCCATCTCTCTTCTTTCACCTGCTTCTTGCCAGCAAATGGGTGATCTGCACTTCCTGCCATACAATGCCTCATAAGGAGCTATCTTGATGGTGGCCTGATAGCTGTTGTTGTAGGCAAATTCAGCTAAGCACAAGTACTTGCACCAACTTCCCTTGAAATCTAGTGCACAAGCTCTGAGCATATCTTCTAGAATCTGATTTACTCGCTTTATGCATCCGTGATCGAGGATGGAAAGGCATCTTGAACGAGTTTGGTGCCTAGTGCGATCTGAATACACTCCCAAAGTGAGAGGTGGCGCCCATCTATCGAAACAATAGATTTAGGAACTCCGTGAAGTCGATCACCTCTTTAACATACAACTGTGCAATCGCTATAGAGTGAGACACCACGATGGCTAGAAAATGGCGGACTTGGTGATCATCCCACTATCACCCATATCGCATCATATCCATTTGTGGTTCTTGGGAGACCTACTATAAAGTCTATGGATATGTCTTCCCACTTCCACTCTGGTATTGGAAGAGGTTGTAGAACTCCTCCCGGTCTCTGGTGTTCTGCTTTGACCCTCTGACATGTCAGGCAGGTACTGACATATTTAGCTACATCTCTTTTGAGTCCAGACCACCAGAATCTTTGTTTCACGTCTTGATACATCTTGGTAGAACCAGGATGCATGGAATAAGGTGTCTTATGAGCTTCTTCCAAATTTCCTTTCTCGACTCTTCGGGAACACAAAGGCGACTCACGATAAAGAATTCCAGTCGATACTCGAAACTCAATTTCCTTCTTCTATCCTTGCTTGATCTTTTGGATATCGGGATCTTCACTTCTTTCTCTGTATATCCTCGAGTAGGGTTGACTCTAAGGTCAATGAAAGTTGCCCATAAATAATTTCAAGTCCAAATCGATAACTCCTTACATTGTGGCGGGGCTAATGATGGCGGGGACATCGGGGATGCGGATTTTACCTTAGTGCATCGCCACTTTATTAGCTTTGCTGGGTGGTAGAGGATTTCATCGTAATCCCAACACTCCAGCCACCTGCCTGTCTCGTGTTTAAGTCCTTGGGTGAAGAAGTACTTAAGACTACGATGGTGCAGTGAAAATTCAGACGCCATACTAATAATGGCGCGGAGTTTTAGTCAAAGACCACATTGCCATCAAGATCATGAGTGGGGTAGTTCTTTTCATAATATTTGAGTTGTCTGAAAGCATAAGCTATCACTTTTCCTTCCTGCATGAGTACAGCTCTTAGGCCCATCTTGGAAGCATCACTGTAGATGTCAAAACTCTTGTCACTTTCTGGAACAGTCAGAATGGGAGCACTGGTCAGTCTCTTTTTCAGCTCTTGGAAACTCTGCTCACATTTGTCTGACCATTCAAACTTCTTGTTCTTTCTAGTCAGGGCTATAAGTGGAGAGGTTATCCTAGAAAAGTCCTCCACGAATTTTCTATAATACCCGGCTAGACCAAGGGAGCTTCTGATCTCCCTGGCGTTCTTGGGTCTGCTCCAGTTGTTGACTGCTTCTATTTTGGCTGGATCCACTTGAATGCCTTCTTTAGAAATTATGTGACCTAGAAATGCCACCTGCTCCAACCAGAATTCACACTTTGAGAATTTAGCATAGAGCTGCTTTTGTTGAAGGGTCTGCAGAACTATTCTCAAGTGCGTGTCATGCTCCTCTGGGGTCCTTGAATAGATTAGAATGTCGTCGATGAACACAATGACAAACTTGTCAAGGTATTCCCTGAACACTCTATTCATCAAGTCCATGAAGACTGTAGGTGCATTAGTCACACCAAAAGGCATGACTACGAATTCGTAGTGTCCGTATCTGGTCCTGAAAGCTGTTCTGGGTATATCACTCTCCTTCACTTTCAACTGATGGTACCCAGAGCGTAGGTCTATCTTGGAGAACACTGTTGCCCCTCTCAACTGATCAAATAAGTCGTCGATCCTGGGAAGGGATACTTGTTCTTGATGGTCACTTGATTCAGAGCCCTATAATCTATGCACATCCGCATAGATCCGTCCTTTTTCTTGACGAACAACACAGGAGCTCCCCATGGTGAATGACTAGGGCGGATGAAGCCTTTGTCAAGCAGCTCCTGAAGTTGTTCTTGTAACTCGTTTAGCTCTGTTAGAGAAATTCGGTACGAAGCTTTTGAAATTGGCTCCACTTCTCTGTTGGGAGGTAGTCCAGGTAACTCTTCTAGAAATACCTCTGAATATTCACAGACTACCCGAACGTTTTCCTGCTTGGGTCTTTTTTGTTATCTTTATCCTTCTAGTTCTGATTACTTGACTGGGGTCTCTATTTCCCCACTGTCTTGTCTTCTATTTTGACTGGCTTGTGTTGCGTTTGTTGTGCCTTATTGCTGTTCAGAGTTCTTCACCAATCTATGGTCGGTGAGTTTCACTACTCACATTAGGTGTCCTTTCTGGTCTCGGCATTCGGAGCGTCAGTCTGACTCGTTCTTTCTCTGTACTTATTAACTCTAGGCAAAGGTGAGCTAGCCTGTTAAATCTTTTAACCGCTTCTTCTACTGGTAGGTCACCTGGTCTAAATTTTATAAACTCCTCATAATATTTATTGGTGATCCGTTGGCGGAAGAACTCTTAGTAAAACTCTATCTCAAAGTCAACCTAGTTCATCCGGTTGATGCTCTCTTACTCTAACTCGCTCCCACTACATACGAGCACCTCCAGATAGGCGAAAGAGGCACACTTACCCTTCTCGACTTCTTGTCAGTCAAGAAGCTCCATTGTGCTCTCAAGTGTCTTGACCAAGCCTGGGCACCCCAGGGCTCGACTTTCTGGTTTCAGTTTCAGCCACTGGATGAGGTATGCTTCTTGTCTTCTAGGTGTTGTGGCGACTTCCAAGGCAACTGATGGGACTTCAGTCACCCCTGGGATCTCCACATTAATGGTTGGGGGAGTGGGAGGAGCTGGCTTCTGATTGGCCATCTAGTTGACAATCACTTGTTGCTGCTCTACTACTTGTCTCTGGAGTTGGGCAAGAACTTCAGAGAGATTGGGCTCAATTGATCTAAGCTCTTCGTTCACCTGATCTTGGTTCTCAGTACGAACGGTGCAGGGATATCCTCTTCTTAACATCTAGTTATGCAAAGAAAAGGCTTGATATCTTCTCTATCCTTTCTAACTTCTCTATGCTTTCTAAACAAACATATGTATAAATCAAGAAAGGAGAAACAGTAACTTCTATCTTACTTAAGCACTCATAAGCAATTACTCAGTACTGCAGTTAATAATAAGGAAAGCAATAAAGAAAGAACTTAAAAACTTTCTTACTTGAAGACGGCAAGGTTGATGCTGATGTGTGTGATGCTGGAGAATGGGAACTGCTCTGATACCAACTGTAACGACCACCCTTCTTACTACTACTACTACTCTCTAAGAGTAACCGTTACTTATCT